>NC_091282.1:340038293-340685111 GCF_032444005.1 Ranitomeya imitator
CAAAGAGACACTTTGACCCCTTCACAAACAAAGAATTAGCACGCAGGACCTGGAACACCATTCTGACCTGCTTCACATGAGACTCCCAATCATCCGAGAAGACCAAAATATCATCCAAGTATACAATCAGGAATTTATCCAGGTACTCTCGAAAGATGTCATGCATAAAGGACTGAAACACTGATGGAGCATTAGAAAGTCCGAATGGCATAACCAGGTACTCAAAATGGCCTTCGGGCGTATTAAATGCTGTTTTCCATTCATCGCCCCGTTTGATACGCACAAGATTATACGCACCACGAAGATCTATCTTGGTGAACCAACTAGCCCCCTTAATCCGAGCAAACAAATCAGACAGCAGCGGCAAGGGGTACTGAAATTTGACCGTAATTTTATTTAGAAGGCGGTAATCAATACAAGGTCTCAGCGAACCATCCTTCTTGGCCACAAAAAAGAAACCCGCTCCCAATGGCGACGATGACGGGCGAATATGACCCTTCTCCAAAGACTCCTTCACGTAACTCCGCATAGCGGCGTGCTCAGGTACAGATAAATTAAACAGTCGACCCTTAGGAAACTTACTACCAGGAATCAAATCGATAGCACAATCACAATCCCTATGCGGAGGTAGGGCATTGGACTTGGGCTCATCGAATACATCCCGGTAATCAGACAAGAACTCTGGGACCTCAGAAGGGGTGGATGATGAGATAGACAGAAATGGAACATCACCATGTACCCCCTGACAACCCCAGCTGGACACAGACATTGATTTCCAATCCAATACTGGGTTATGGACTTGTAGCCATGGCAACCCCAACACGACCACATCATGCAGATTATGTAACACCAGAAAGCGAATATCCTCCTGGTGCGCAGGAGCCATGCACATGGTCAGCTGGGTCCAATATTGAGGCTTATTCTTGGCCAAAGGCGTAGCATCAATTCCTCTCAATGGAATAGGACACTGCAAGGGCTCCAAGACAAACCCACAGCGCCTAGCATACTCCAAGTCCATCAAATTCAGGGCAGCGCCTGAATCCACAAATGCCATGACAGAATAGGAAGACAAAGAGCAGATCAAAGTAACGGACAAAAGAAATTTCGACTGTACCGTACCAATGGTGGCAGACCTAGCGAACCGCTTAATGCGCTTAGGACAATCGGAGATAGCATGAGTGGAATCACCACAGTAGAAACACAGCCCATTCTGACGTCTGTGTTCTTGCTTTTCAGCTCTGGTCAAAGTCCTATCGCACTGCATAGGCTCAGGTTTATGCTCAGATAATACCGCCAAATGGTGCACAGATTTACGCTCGCGCAAGCGTCGACCGATCTGAATGGCCAAAGACATAGACTCATTCAGACCAGCAGGCATAGGAAATCCCACTATGACATCCTTAAGGGCTTCAGAGAGACCCTTTCTGAAAATAGCTGCCAGCGCACATTCATTCCATTGAGTGAGCACGGACCACTTTCTAAACTTCTGACAATAAATCTCTATCTCATCCTGACCCTGACACAGAGCCAGCAAATTTTTCTCTGCCTGATCCACTGAATTAGGTTCGTCGTACAACAATCCGAGCGCCAGAAAAAACGCATCAATATTACATAATGCAGGATCTCCTGGCGCAAGGGAAAATGCCCAGTCTTGAGGGTCGCCACGTAATAAAGAAATAATGATTTTAACTTGTTGAACTGGGTCACCAGAGGAGCGGGGTTTCAAAGCCAGAAACAGTTTACAATTATTTTTAAAATTCAAAAACTTAGCTCTATCTCCAGAAAATAACTCAGGAATAGGAATTTTAGGTTCTAACATAGGATTCTGAACCACTAAATCTTGAATGTTCTGTACTCTTATAGTGAGATTATCCATCAAAGAGGACAGACCCTGAATATCCATGTCCACACCTGTGTTCTGAACCACCCTGATGTAAAGGGGAAAAGAAAGACAGAACACAGTGCAAAGAAAAAAAAATGGTCTCAGAACTTCTCTTTTCCCTCTATTGAGAAGCATTAGTACTTTTGGCCTCCAGTACTGTTGTGAACAGGCAATTCAGAACCACAATGGACCTTGAAGTTCAGAGCACACAAGGTGACCTGACATTTACCAAAAACATAGGACAAGCTCTGAGACGTGAAAACTCTGCTGACCGCAATCCCTAATCCTAACACACCACACTAGAGGTAGCCGTGGATTGCGCCTAACGCTCCCTATGCAACTCGGCACAGCCTGTGAAACTAACTAGCCCTGAAGATAGAAAAATAAGCCTACCTTGCCTCAGAGAAATTCCCCAAAGGAAAAGGCAGCCCCCCACATATAATGACTGTGAGTAAAGATGAAATACAAACACAGAGATGAAATAGATTTAGCAAAGTGAGGCCCGACTTACTGAATAGACCGAGGATAGGAAAGATAGCTTTGCGGTCAACACAAAAACCTACAAACAACCACGCAGAGGGGCAAAAAGACCCTCCGCACCGACTAACGGTACGGAGGTGCTCCCTTTGCGTCTCAGAGCTTCCAGCAAGCAAGAAAAAACCAATATAGCAAGCTGGACAGAAAATATAGCAAACAAAAATAACACAAGCAGAACTTAGCTTATGCAGGATAGAGAGGCCACAGGAACGATCCAGGAGGAAGCAAGACCAATACTAGAGCATTGACTGGAGGCCAGGATCAAAGCACCAGGTGGAGTTAAATAGAGCAGCACCTAACGACTTAACCTCATCACTTGAGGAAGGAAACTCAGAAGCCGCAGTACCACTCTCATCCAACAAAGGAAGCTTATAGACAGAACCAGCCGCAGTACCACTCACGACCACAGGAGGGAGCTTGGCCACAGAATTCACAACAGCTGTGCTTTCACTTTACGGCCGGCAGTCAGTGAGTGCGGGAAGCAGACGGCAAGGGACAGACACCGGAATGTAAGTATGTACTGTTTGGTTTTTTTTACGCTGGTAACCAGGGTAAACATCGGGTTACTAAGCGCGGTCCTGCGCTTAGTAACCCGATGTTTACCCTGGTTACCCGGGGACCTTGGCATCGTCGATCGCTGGAGAGCTGTCTGTGTGACAGCTCTCCAGCGACCACACTACGACTTACCAACGATCATGGCCAGGTCGTATCGCTGGTCGTGATCGTTGGTAAATCGTATAGTGTGACGGTACCCTAAGGGTACCGTCACACAGTGGCATTTTGATCGCTACGACGGCACGATCCGTGACGCTCCAGCATCGTAACAATATCGCTCCAGCGTCGTAGACTGCTGTCACACTTTGCAATATACGACGCTGGAGCGATAATTTCATGATGTATATGCGATGTAGAAGCCGTTGGTTACTATGCGCACATCGTATACAATATCGTGCACACCTTTGTTACACCATGCGATCATGCCGCAACATCGGGACATTAGACGACGAAAGAAAGTTTCAAACGATCTGCTACGACGTACGATTCTCAGCGGGGTTCCTGATCGCAGGAGCGTGTCAGACACTGCGAGATCGTAACTATATCGCTGGAACGTCACGAATCGTGCCGTCGTAGCGATCAAAATGCCACTGTGACGGTACCCTTAGGGTTAAACATCTCCAACAAGTTTAGATAGGAGAGACTTTGGTATGTGAACATGTACTTACATATGTGTAAATTTGCCTTACCGCCCCAACGCACGTTTCATTTAAATCTTCATCAGGAGGCGTAAACAAAGTGATACATCGTTACATTCAGGGTCTCTTTCTCTACATTACGCTGGTCTCAGATAAGAAACTGCCCATGTATAAAAGTTGTATCAATTATTTATTAATTATCATAAAATCACCACATACATGATTATAAAAAGATTTTTCCAAAGACAAAGAAATATATAGTGAAGGACACAAAACAGAAAAAGGTCCGACACAATTGCATATATCACAGGACTGGGAAGTCAGAGATCATAATATATATTCCATATTACACCGCTATCTAACCACCATAAATATAATCAGAGTAAAAGAAGCATAAAGCCAATGTGGCTATATACATAACTGAGGTGTAGGCAGTGCACAGCCTCCTGAGGAAGCCCACGCGAAACACGCGTTGGGGTTATATTGTCTGACCTATTGCATGGACAAAATTGGGTGAGATTATAATGATATAAGGATTTGCACTGCCTACACCTCTTACCTACGTAAACCCCAATTTCAAGAAGTGACTTCGTAATATATCCAAAAACATGACGGATGTCATTGTAATAAGGTTACGTTCACATTTGTGTTGTGCGGTGCTGCGTCGGTGACGCAACGCACAACGCAAACAAGAACGCATGCAAAACGCATTGTTTTGTGACGCATGCGTCCTTTTTTGGCATGATTTTGGACGCAAAAAAATGCAACTTGCTGCGTCCTCTGCGCCCTGACGCTTGCGCCAAAAATGACGCATGCGTCACAAAACACAATGCAACGCATGTCCATGCACCCCCATGTTAAATATAGGGGCGCATGACGCATGCGTCGCTATGCGTCGCCGAACCTGCGCCCGATGCAACGCAAATGTGAACGTAGCCTAAGACAGTCAATTTTATTCACCTCCTTGTCAGTAATTTTATTTTTATGGCTGATTGTTCTATACTATAAAAATAACTAATTTGTATTATTGATGTAAAATAGAAAAGAATATATTTTCTAATGATATTTGCAAATCGATTAGTTGTGTGTTAAGTAAGATATAAAAGAGAAATACAGTGATTATTATGGTGCAACATGGGTTAATATTTCTAAAATGTTTTTTTTTTAAAGTACACTTCATGCAAAATGGATTTAATTCTAATTAAGTAAAACTTAATCATTGCAAACCTCTTGGTTGTAAATTAAATGATGCTGAGCTGGGTTAAGTCATTAGAAAAAGGTGCAGTTGTCTTAATTATACAATTACTAATCTTATTTTATTACATTTAAGGCAAGAATTGTTTGTTTCAATTAAAGAAAATGTATTTAAATTATAGAAAGTAATTATTGTAATATTTTACTTTCTAAGGATTTTGACTTTTCTTAACATGAATACTATAGAAAGAAGACAAATAATTCTTGATAGCATGAACATGTTTGAAAAAAAAGCTTGGACATGTTTCAAATGTATTTGTGGATACTTAGGTATACATTATATTGTACATGTATAAATGCAGGCAATTTTCCCACATAAAGCTTCTTTGTGTTTAATAATAATTAACATGTTATTATTTCATAGGATTAAATGTTAAAGAATAATATAACAGCATTTATTGGTATGTCATTATTTCCATATTTGTCCTTGATAACAGAATGAGATCAGGAATTTGTACAATTGTGTTAAAACTAAGAACAACATGCAGTAACAGTTTATACAGATATGTCTACTGACGTGTATTTCCAGTTCATGCTTTATTGCGATTTTATGTGTCCAAACAAGTTTTGTGTAAGTTCAGGCATTATAAAATTTGTACATGTGCAACAAGTTACATGATTTCATTTGGTGATTTGATAGCTTTTAAAGCAGACCTGTCATCAAATACAGACCTGATAAGAATGCTGTATTAACTTTGAAAATCCAAGTCTGAATGAATGTGTAATCCTTGAGTAAAGTTTAAACTCAATCTCCGCCCTTCTATCCTGATTGACAGCTCTTCAGTGTCCTTCCTGCTGCTGAGATCTCACACTGCTTATTATAAGCAGCGGCTGTCAGTCAGGTTGGGCAGGTGGCGATTGAATACTTTTGGGATTATATGAGTTATTTCATCCTATGGCGTGACTCATGAATTCGCTTCTTAAAATAAAGATTATACAGCTATTTGGGTATAGATAGTCAGACCAGTCTCATCAGGTCAAAGAAATCTATTTATTAATGTATACAGTTTGTACAGTTTGTATTCCGAAATTTGGTGACAGATCTACATTAATAATCATAATAGATGATTGTACTCTAATTGCCCTGAAAATATCTGTAAAACACTCTGAGGTCTAAAATGCTGTATCCAACTCTTTAGCGCAAACACAACCTTGTGCACCCTTGTACGCAAATGTATTTCTTGGGTGGTGGGAGATGACTAAGATCTTTCATCTATTCTTGATGCCTACCTGAAGCATATGCTTAAGTGGTGATGCTTTATTGATGACATTATGTTGTTTTGTAGAGAAAACACCATGAGCACAACTAAGGGGAGGTGCTAAGGTTAGGTTCCCAAACCATCAACTTAAATATGTTTGCAAGAGGTAAGGTAGAATTCAAGAATTTTCAATGGACAACTTGAAATACAGAAATTCAAATGTGGATAAGGAAAAATGTGCAGTAAGTTGGATGTTCAAAGAATTATTCAGTTCTACAATGAAGGTTCTGCAATTTTCCAGAGAACCTGTCCAAAACAACAAAATAAGGAAAAAACCTAGCACTCAACTTAAATATGTTTGCAAGAGGATTTATTGTAGTATACACGAAAACGTTTCAGTCTGATGCGACCTTTAACAGTTACGCATTTTTAATATGCAGAGAGCAGATCTAACTCTGACCAATTGTTTGGTATGTGTTTAACATTGGGGAAATTCATTTCTCAGCAAGCATAAGCTGTAGATTATGAACAAGGAATAGTAGTTCCTTAAGCAGACGTGCTTCCAGACGCGGTGCCCATTGAATTTCCCCAATGTTAAACACATACCGAACAATTGGTCAGAGTTAGATCTGCTCTCTGCATATTAAAAATACATAACTGATGAAGGTTGCATCAGACCGAAACATTTTCGTGTATACTTCAATAAATCCTCTTGCAAACATATTTAAGTTGAGTGCTAGGTTTTTTACTTACAGTATTCTGTTGTCTTGGACAGGCTTTCTGGAAAATTGCAGAACCTTCATTGAAGAATTGAATAATTCTTTGAATATCCAACTTACTGCACATTTTTCCTTATCCTCATTTGTATTTCTGTATTTCAAGTTGTCCATTGAAAATTCTTGAATTCTACCTTATATTAAAAACCGACTGCAACCAACAGCCTTTTACACTACTCGAGTTTCCATCCCTCGCATTTGAAGAATGGTATCCCCAAAGGACAATTTTTACTCCTCAGGAGAAATTGTAGCACTCATAATGAATTTCTATCACAGGCTAAGGATTTGACTACTCGTCTCAAGAACAGGGGCTATCCACGAAAGGTAATTTCCAGAGTTTTCATGGGCGCAAAAAATAGTGATCATGATGCATTACTTCAACCTCGCTTTCGCAACTCAACTAAACCTCTGAGTGTCATCACTACATATAACAACCAATGGCAGGAGGTTTGTGGGATTTTGTCCAAATATTTGGGAATCTTACTCATTAAATCCAAACTGATACCCCGTATCTCTCCTCAACCCAGTCTAATGGTCAGGAAGGCTAAGAACCTTATGGACAGTCTAAGTCATAGTTATTTCAGATGACCAACTCAGAGAGTGAATAAGGGTTTCCAATTTCGGGGCACTTTTCCATGTCATGGCTGTACTATTTGCTATCTTACTATTGGACAAGACGGGAGTGTACTCCCCATTTTTCCTTTTCAGATCCAATCAAAAACTTATTTCAACTGTAAATCTCGGAACTTGGTATATGCTATTAAATGTGAATGCCCCAAGATCTATGTTGGGCAAACTACTCAGGAATTGAGAAAAAGAGTACAACAACACATCTCCATATCTCTACTGCTAAAAAGATAAAGAAAATGGTAAAACTTCATCAGTAGCTGAACGCTTTTTGAACCAACATAATTGCCGCCTTACCGGCATAAGAATTATGGGTCTTGAATCTATACAGACTAACATTTTGAGGGCCAATATCACCCATGAACTGCTAAGGTGCGAGTCAAAATGGATTTACAATTTGCAATGTCTAACACCAATGTGCAGCTACTGATGTCAAGGTTTTACCGTTTGAATCAGGATTTACTATTCACAGGATTGTACAAGCAGACTTAAAGTACCTTTTCGATTATTACATCAATAAAAGCATTCAAATATTCATACTGTTGTCTTCTACTTCTGTTTTCCACAGGACACACAGTCTTGATGGACTCCTGTATGGCACTTTCTTCCTCACTTGGATCACCCCATCCCTTTTATGAAAGTTTTTCTCAAGTTGTGACACTTTTTTGCTTCTTTTTTGTGCTTTATGCCTTTTTGGTATGGTCAGCAGCACACCTTTTTGCCCATCAATATAACTATTCAGTGGTATACAGCTAATAAGATTTCTGGAGACTACTCACCATAAGTGATATTTTAATTCCTTATGTGATTAAGTATGATCAGCACACTTTGGTTTATCACTACTATATATTTCTTCTACTTACCTTGTATGGGATATTTTGGATATGTAGGGGTTCTTATGGCCCTATATTTGTAACATTTTTGCCTGTATCATCACACTTTTAGGCCTAATACTCTTTGTCCCATCTGTTTCCTCCTTTCTCCTATTTTAGACGACGCTTATTGAATTGCAAATAAATTGTACCTTTTAATTTTTTTGGTTTTACATTTTGAGCTTTGCCACTTGCACCTCTAAATTGGATACTTCTATTGACAAATCCACCTGCATAGATACATATTGCAACTATCTTTTCTATATGAGTGGTTCAACCTAAGAGTTTATTCCTGATATGGAATTATCCTTGGGTAGGTCCCGTCACATCAAATATGTTCAACCTTCTCCATGTATCCGGGTGTTTGATTCCATATATTGGACTAATTAAATTCTCTTTAACTTTGAGTCTTAATAATTTACATAACTGCAGGGTTATTAAAAATGTGGTATCCCTAGGCTGCAATAACTGCTCCATGCTCTGTGGATGATTTACCACAGTGTGGAATTTTGTACCTGTTGGTATTCATTTCTATATATCCTTTTTGTATGAAGCAGGGAGAAACCTAATAAATATAACACATAACCTTTAATAGCATCCTTTAAAACGATTTTTTATGGACAGAACAGTGAAAAAGTGCATATAGTGCTCAAAATAACCAGTGCTCAATAAAAAATGGTTTTATCTCACCACATTAGTCGTTTTTTCGCGGGAGCGTCCTCATGTATATTCTAGGGGGAGGGGGAATAAGCAATAACTATGCTACCCAGTCGTGCCCCTGTATTGCTCCCGCCCTGACAAGGGCAGTCCCCAAGTCAGGCTAAATTGTTGTACCCACCAAAACCAAGTTAATTTCCCTACGCGTTTCCTCTCCCATAGGGGAGACTCATCAGGGGAACAAAAAAACGGGGGTATAAATATAATGGGGTATTCTGTTTAGGAAAATCGAGCCCCTGCATTGGCAGGTAGCTCCTATGTGTCCAGTGCACCTGACTTTTGGGTGTGGACTATGGTAAGGTGAGATGAACAGCGGGACCGCACTCCCTAATATAGTTCTGTCCATAAAAAATCGTTTTAAAGGATGCTATTAAAGGTTATGTTTTAGATTTATTAGGTTTCTCCCTGCTTCATACATATTCTCTATTAGAGGACCTTATAGGGGTACCATATGTGGATACACCTTATTATTTGGCTATTATTCTGCTATTAGTGGTTTTTTCTGTTATGGCTGGCTTCCTAGCGGCAGGACCTGATACTGACCTATGGCTCACTGAAGCCAAAGATATTTTTTCTGAGAAAACTTTCGCCCAGAAAAAATATACTCCAACATACACAGCAGCTTTTAGAGATTTGAATAAAGTATATAAAGAACATACTAGCTCGTGGTGGGAAATTCAGAGCCTAGAAACATACATCAAGAACAACATCGTACCGAGGGGACTACGCATTACCCTACAGCCGGCCCCTCGTTGTCAGAGCCCACAATTATTAAATCTCTGGGAAAAAGAAGCAACTAGTAGCTCCCTAAGATTTATGAACCTGTTGGTTACTGAGGAAAAAAATAATTTCGAGAAATTAAATATAAAATTGAAAGAACAGATTGAGATAGTAACGAAATTTAAAGGGGAAAGTGACTTCAGTATTAAGGAAACACAACTGCAGAACTCAATCGAGAAATTTCAGTATAAACTAAAGGAAAGGAAACATAAACAATTTCTGAGGGATCTCCAGGACTTTAGGGATAATAAAATCTATCAGGTTCTGGGAGACCGTGTAGAGAGAGGAGAAAGGGAAACAGACTTATCCTCAACAGAAACTGATATATCAGATACAGAAACGAGACAAAGATCAACCCGAGGCCTGCAGAGGGGTAAAAATAGAGGCTATTCTAGGGGGGGGTAACTTCCACCCAGCTTCTAGACCGGGTTTTTGAGACAACACCTACTCCCTGAGAAGCAGAAACCCCTTCAACAGGGACTAGAGCTTCAGGTAATTAACCTCTCGGACAGAAATATCAGTGAAATAGAGATGACGGTACTGAGTAAGGGGCTATCATTTATTCCCACTACGGATTTTTCCACTTTGATTGTGTCAAGGATATAAACCTATTTGTAAGAAAATTAAGGTGGCATAAATTTTTCAAACAACAGAACAGGAGGATTTGCGCAGGGCTGGACATCCCAGTGGATATACTCCAGGATGTGCAGCTCTTAGCTAATCTTGACCAAACATTGCCATCAACAAGTGGCCAAGGTCCTTTCTCATCTCTGAAAAAGACTAGTACTAAGATGCCACCAGTCGGGGGTGATGTTTCCGCTATAGATGTGTTCCTCAATTTAACAACGGAGGAGATCAAACAAAAAGAAGGTATTCACATTGGACACAATCTAACTAAGAACCAGATGGAGGCACTTCAGAATCTGGAAAGGGACACATCTATAGTGGTAAAACCTTATGATAAAGGGGGAAACATAGTGGTAATGAATATAGATGGATACAGGGATATGTGTCTCTCCTTGTTGAATGATACAGCTACATACACCCGGGTCATCAGTAATCAGATGGATATAACAAAGGACAAATTGAAAAATATTCTTGATGGGGCTATAAATAAAAAACTGATTAGTCAGGAAGAATATGACTACCTCTTTCCGAGACACCCAGTAATGGCAACTTTTTATGCACTCCCAAAATTGCATAAAGGGCTTCATCCTCTTAAGGGCAGACCCATTGTATCGGGCATTGGGAGTATAAGCCAAAATGTGGGCATTTACCTTGATGAGATCCTTAGACCCTTTGTGAGCTCGTTGCCATCATACTTGAGGGATACAGTTGATCTTTTGAATAAATTGGACAGTATCGTTGTAGAACCAGAGGTACTCCTGGCTAGCATCGATATTGAAGCACTGTATTCATCGATTCCACACAACTTTGGAATCCTGGGTGTCAAACACTTTTTGGGTACGAGGGGCTGCCAGTGTGCCCCCCATAATGAATTGGTCATCTCCCTTCTTGAATTTGTCCTGCAGAATAACTACTTCACCTTTGACGGTAAGGTCCTCCACCAGCTCAGGGGCACCGCCATGGGTAATCCATGTGCGCCAAGTTACGCAAATTTGTTCCTGGGCTGGTGGGAGGACACCGTCGTTTTCTCTGACAAATTTATGCATCTGACGAGTAAGGTGGACCTTTGGGTCAGATTCATAGACGACGTTTTCATCCTATGGCGGGGCACCATGTTTGAATTCCAGGAGTTTATTGACTCACTGAATCAGAATGAGATAGGCCTAAGGCTTACGTATGAAGTGGATCCTAATAGATTGGCATTTCTCGACGTCTTAATTACTAAATCCGAAAATGGGGATACATTGGAAACTACCATCTTTCGAAAACCAACCTCTACTAATTCTCTTTTGAAGTGGGAGAGTCATCACCCCTATTCCCTTAAGAGGGGCATACCCAAGGGTCAGTACCTGCGGTTAAAAAGGAACTGTTCAAACACTAAAGATTTCAAAAGTAAGGCGGATGACTTGCGTCAGAGATTTCTGACTAAAGGTTACCCTGACCGAATATTGAGGGAAGCATTTAAATATGCAAAGGAACAGGACAGGAGGGAACTCATGGTACCCAAAAAGAGAACTAAAAACCCGAATGAAAAAGCCCGACTTATCTGTACCTATGATAATGGGGCCCAAATGGTCAGGCAAATAGTCCAAAAACATTGGGGCATCCTTCGGATGGATGATGACATAAGAGACCTTGTAGGTGAAAGACCACTCATCACGTATAGAAAAAGTAAGACGATTGGTAATCGATTGGTACACAGCCATTTTGTTACACCTGTGACTAGAGAAACCTGGCTACCTGCTAAAATCAGTGGTTGCTATTGTTGTGGTGATTGTATGGCCTGTGAACACATACTAGTGGGTAAAAAATTTGAAGGTGTTGATGAGTCATTTGAGATCAGGGACTTTATCAATTGCAGAACCAAGGGCGTCATTTACCGTATTTCGTGTAAATGTGGTAAGGCCTATGTAGGAAAAACCATAAGAGAATTAAGGAGGAGGATAGGAGAGCATCTAGGCGATATTCGGAATAAAAGAGACACATCTGTGGCCAGACATGTTAATATAATGCACAATGGGGATCTGAAGGCCATACAGTTTATGGGTATCGAGAGAGTTAGACCGCCAAGAAGAGGGGGTGACTTTGATAGGATGTTGCTTCAAAAAGAATCGAGGTGGATTTTTCGTCTCCAAACCTGTTATCCGCAGGGTCTGAATGAACAATTGAATTACAGCTGCTTTCTCTGAAATTATGAGGGGTGTATATATTTCTTTCCCCAGAAATTGGGGTTTATTGCTGCTGGTTTTAAATAGGTTGGAATCTAGGTTACGGTCTCTTGGGGGGTTTTAAGCCAATAAAACAGGATATTTATTATCCATCAGGATTTTTAGGATATGAGCCACTGCCATATCTCATAGATATATTTGTATCTCTGACCCTATTATATTGGGTATCAAATGGAGATTCTCTGATTTTTTATGGATTTTTTCAGAGGGATACGCTTCCCTCTGATTAGCTTCTTCCCCTCTCATGATAACATCTAATAATATAATCTGCATGCCGGCACAGTGGGTTTGTTCTTTTACCAATAAACGAACCAGCGGTATAAGCGTTTCCAGTACCAGCACGAGGATCCGGGTTGCTATACCAGGGTATCGACGTATATCTGCTTATACATCTGCTGGTGCAATAGCAGAGGTACTGGGGAGCTCAAGTGCCTGCCTGTATAGCGCAGAGGAGCGGGCAAAAAGGCCGCATGCGCACTGGCATAGAACATCGGGAAGATGTAGGTAACCAGGGAAACAGAGACGCAGGCAGACGACAGAGCCGGGCCAGGATCGGCATTGCGCAATAGCGGACACACTAGGGAGTATGAACCGGAAATGAAGACCGGTGAGAGCACGGACTCAATGGCTGTGTTTAGTCCGCATGCGCAATAGTAATAGAGACCAACCCGGAAGTGAAGGCCGGTGAGAGCACGGACTCAATGGCTGTGTTTAGTCCGCATGCGCAATAGCAATACCCGGAGAGATATCCACATGGCAATACAACGCCAAGGAGGTCCAATAAGCTAAGCGGTCATAATGACCGGCCAGAAATGAGGTAAGACGCCATGCAATCAGACAGAGAGGGGGAGGAACTATATTAGGGAGTGCGGTCCCGCTGTTCATCTCACCTTACCATAGTCCACACCCAAAAGTCAGGTGCACTGGACACATAGGAGCTACCTGCCAATGCAGGGGCTTGATTTTCCTAAACAGAATACCCCATTATATTTATACCCCCGTTTTTTTGTTCCCCTGATGAGTCTCCCCTATGGGAGAGGAAACACGTAGGGAAATTAACTTGGTTGTGGTGGGTACAACAATTTAGCCTGACTTGGGGACTGCCCTTGTCAGGGCGGGAGCAATACAGGGGCACGACTGGGTAGCATAGTTATTGCTTATTCCCCCTCCCCCTAGAATATACATGAGGACGCTCCCGCGAAAAAACGATTAATGTGGTGAGATAAAACCATTTTTTATTGAGCACTGGTTATTTTGAGCACTATATGCACTTTTTCACTGTTCTGTCCATAAAAAATCGTTTTAAAGGATGCTATTAAAGGTTATGTTTTAGATTTATTAGGTTTCTCCCTGCTTCATGCATATTCTCTATTAGAGGACCTTATAGGGGTACCATATGTGGATACACCTTATTATTTGGCTATTATTCTATATATCCTTTTTGTCTACTATGGTAGTCCATACCACCATCGCATGCGCAGTTGTATATTTCCATGGATTCTGCATTCATCACAGTGCATTTTTATATATGTCTCACTATGTTTCATTCATCGGTGCTAACACCACTTATGCATAATTGTTTATGAAGTCTTCCACTCTAGCAAGCGGCACAGTGATAAACATTCCTTCTGCGCGGGTGTGCCTTGGAGTTATTTAGTTCCTATGGGAACATATTGTGATTCTGCTTTCTATGCATGCACTACATTTATGTTATGTGTCTATGGTAGCGTTGTGTCGTACATAAGTACTTCAGTCATAGTCACCAACGTGACTCCTGTAGGCTCCGTAGTTGCTTTGGCGCTTTGGGAATTATTTTTGTTTATTTTTATTTATTCTGAGAAGGAGAAATGGTCAAAGTTTAAAAAAAAAAAAACAGTGCTTTCAGACCTCAAATAATGCAAAGAAAACAAGTTGATAATCATTTACCGGTAGAAGCAACAATACTAATATTTTAACTCAGGAAGAGTTCAGAAATCAATATTTTGTGGAATAACCATGATTTTTAATCACAGCTTTCATGCGTCTTGGCATGCTTTCCACCAGTCCTTCACACTGCTCCTGGCGCACAAATGTAAGCAGTTCTTGTTTGTTTGATAGCTTCTGACTATCCATCATCCTCTTGATTACATTCCAGAAGTTTTCAATGGGGTTCATGTCAGGAGATTGGGCTGCCCATGACCGGGTTTTTATTGTGGTGGTCTCTTAATTTTTGCTAGAGCTGTATATACATTGGTACTTTGGAGTTGGATTACTGGTCCCTGAAGAAGCTAGTTTGAGTGGCAACACACATCGGGCACTCTCTCAGCCCTCATCTCATGACTATTTCATTCAGGCAGGGCTATGCTTCTGTACCATTCTTGTGAGGTATTGATCTCTGCTGCACCTTGATCTTTACCCCCACATTCCCTATTGTCTGCTAGCACTACACTATTGTATGTATGCTTCTAATGTTTTATACATTGATGTTTGTGTATATCTATGCTTTTTCGGTGTTTGGCTATTTACACCTAATGTGTAGCTTCTCATGTGAACTTTGGATATCCCATCATTCGTCATATTTTAGGCTATTTTTACACATATAGAGGGTAAATATTCGTAGCACCCTATACACACTGATAGGGGAATGCTCAGCTTGCAGGCTGTATATTATTCAGGTGCTTTTCCATTTTGTATATGCTCTTTGATATCTTTGGTTATTTGATATACAGGGAATACGTCCTTTGACAACCACATATTTATGCCAGGGACTGTCTTCTTCATGACACTCTATATAATTTGGTATGACATCTAATTGAGGATTATTTTCCTAGATATGCTATAGATTTAATAGTCTTGTATTATATATGAATATTGTACCAATTTGTATGTTATGTCACTTGATTGAGGGCTGCATCTCTATTGTGGACTCTTTGTACAATACTTAAGGTATGTCATTTTATGACTTTTAAATGTTTTTATGTTTTTCAGTTTTTTTTGTAGTACTAAATAAAATATTAGTGCATTTAAGGTGATCCCTATGTACATGGCTTTGTTTCTTTTCTCTTTTTTTGATTTATGGTCTTCTTTTGACATGCCTCAGGTGTATCCCTTCCATTTGGTGGTACCCTCTGGGTCTCTTGTGTTCCCGCAAACACAACTTTAGTAATGTCAAAGTGGCCTCAATATGAAAATGGATGGTAACCTAGTAAGAAGCAACAGCCCATTTAATAACACAGTGCACTGACAGACAATTCATGTTAAAAATTTAAAAAATGTCTAAAAGTTTTCTTGCTTGGCTATGCACACATGATGGTTTTTTTCAGACAAACTCTGCAAAAAATTAACATCATGAACAGCAAAGTAAAAAAAACATTGCTGTGCACGTGTTCTGACATCAATTCTTGAAGTGTTTCAAAGAAATCACGTTGATTCTTTGGGTGACTTTTTTTGGAAGCCGCTTGCTCGATATACTTGAAAGTACAGTGCAAAGACTCCAGTGGCAGAGCAAACATTACTGAAAAGACATCAGTGAAGACGCTTTAGGGCTCGTTCACACTGGAGTATAAGTCGGACCAGTTCAATGCGAGAAAACATTGTGCTGCACTCTGATCAATGTTATACAATGATTCAGTGCTTATCTGCTAGTTTAGTCTCAGCTCAGATAGGACTGAGAAAAAAAATCACAGCATGTCGCAATTGTGAGAATAGGATTGCATTCGCCAATGCAAGTCAAGTACAGTAAATTGACAGCCCGAACCGTCAGAATACAATTAATAGAATAGATATATAAATTTGATTGAAATATGTCAGTGAGATATATAATAAGTGCAGTGCATGTGTTGTTTACTGTTCATGCACTGTATATAGTGTACATGTATCTGCTGACATCAAGCCCAGGGGTTAGAAATGGAGAGGTGTCTGTCAGACACCCGCATTTTTTGTCAAAATAAATAAACACACCCACAGAAAAGTCCTTTAACCCCTTAATGACCAAGCCACTTTGTACTTAACCCCCAAGGGTGGTTTGCACGTTAATGACCGGGCCAATTTTTACTATTCTTACTACTGTCCCTTTATGAGGTTATAACTCTGGAACGCTTCAAAAGATCCTGATTATTCTCACATTGTATTCTCGTGACATATTGTACTTCATGATAGTGGTAAAATTTCTTTGATATTACCTGCATTTATTTGTGAAAAAAATGGAAATTTGGAGAAAATTTGGAAAGTTTCGCAATTTTTCAACTTTGAATTTTTATGTCCTTAAATCACAGAAATATATCACACAAAATACTTAATAAGTAACATTTACCAAATGTCTACTTTACATCAGCACAATTTTGGAACCAAAATGCAGAGCAGTAAAAATAAAAAAATCATATTTTTTCACAAAAATGATATTTCGCCCCCAATTTTTTCTTTTCCCAAGGATAACAGAAGAAATTGAACCCCAATAGTTGTTGAACAATTAGTCCTGAGTACGCTGATACCCAATATGTAAGGGGTAAACCACTGTTTGGAAAGTAGACGCCTAAAGAACTTATCTAGATGTGTGGTGAGTACTTTGACCCACCAAGTGCTTCACAGAAGTTTATAATGTAGAGCCGTAAAAATAAAAAATCATATTTTTTCACAAAAATGACCTTTCCCCCCAATTATTTATTTTCTTAAAAGTAACAGAAGAAATTGGACACAAAAAATTGCTTTGCAATTTGTCCTGAGTACGCTGATACCCCATATGTGGAGGCAAACCACTGTTTGGGCACATCACAGAGCTCGGAAGGGAAGGAGCGCCGTTTGACTTTTCAATGCAAAATTGACTGGAATTGAGATAGGACACCATGTCGCGTTTGGAGAGCCCCTAATGTGCCTAAACATTGAACCCCCCCACAAGTGACACCATTTTGGAAAGAAGACCCCTTAAGGAATTTATCTAGATGTGTTGTAAGAACTTTGAACCTCCAAGTGTTTCACTACAGTTTATAACGCAGAGCCGTGAAAATAAAAATTCTTTTTTTTCCACAAAAATTATTTTTTAGCCCCCAGTTTTCTATTTTCCCAAGGGAAACAGGAGAAGTTGGACCCAAAAGTTGTTGTCCAATTTGTCCTGAGTATGATGATACCCCACATGTGGGGGGAACCACCGTTTGGGTGCATGGCAGAGCTCCGAAGGTAAGGAGCGCCGTTTGGAATGCAGACTTAGATGGATTGGTCTGAAGGCATCACGTTACATTTGCAGACCCCCTGATGTACCTAAACAGTAGAAACCCCCACAAGTGACCCCATATTGGACACTAGACCCCCAAGGAACTTATCTAGATGTGTTGTGAGATCTTTGAACCCCCAAGCGTTTCACTACAGTTTATAACGCAGAGCAGTGAAAATAAAAAATCTTTTTTTTTCCACAAAAATTAATTTTTAGCCCCCAGTTTTGTATTCTCCCAAGGGTAACAGGGAAATTCGACCGCAAAAGTTGCTGTCCAATTTGTCCTGAGTTCGCTGATGCCCCATATGTTGGGGTAAACCCCTGTTTGGGCACGCGGGAGAGCTCAGAAGGGAAGGAGGACTCATTTACTTTTTCAACGCAGAATTGGCTGGAATTGAGATCGGACACCATGTCGCATTTGGAGAGCCCCTGATGTGCCTTAGGAGTGGAAACCCCAATTCTAACTGAAACCCTAACCCAAACACACCCCTAACTCTAACCCCAACCCTAACCATAACGCTAACCACACCCCTAACCCGAACATGCCCCTAACCCTAATCCCAACCTCACCCCTAACCCCAAAACACCCCTAACCCTAATCCCAACCCTAAAAACACCACAGACATCTACACACCCCTAACCCTAATCCCAACCATAACCCTAACCACAGCTCTAACCCTAATCCCAACCCTAATCCCAACCGTAAATGTAATCCAAACCCTAAATATAGCCCCAACCCTAACCCTAACTTTAACCCCAACCCTAACTGTAGCTCTAACCCTAACTTTAGCCCCAACCCTAACCCTAACTTTAGCCCCAACCCTAACCCTAACTTTACCCCCAGCCCTAACTGTAGCCCCAACCCTAGCTGGAGCCCCAACCCTAACTGTAGCCCTAACTCTAACTTTAGCCCCAACCCTAACCCTAACTTTAGCCCCAACCCTAACCCTATGGAAATATATTTTCCCCAACTAAGGTGGTGATGAAGGGGGGTTTGATTTAATTTTATAGCAAGTGTTTTAGCGGATTTTTATGATTGACAGCTGTCCCACACTAAAAGACTCTTTTTATTGCAAAAAATAGTTTTTGCATTTCCACATTTTGAGAGCTATAATTTTTCCATATTTTGGTCCACAGAGACATGTGAGGTCTTGTTTTTTGTGGGACGAGTTGACGGTTTTATTGGTACCATTTTCAAACATGTGACTTTTTTGATAGCTTTTTATTCCAATTTTTGTGAGGCAGAGTGACCACAAATTCATGAATTTCTTTTTTTTTTTGGGGGGGGGGGGGCGTTTATACCGTTCCACGTTTGGTAAAATTGATAAAGCAGTTTTATTCTTCGGGTCAGTACGATTACAGCGATACCTCATTTATATCATTTTTTATGTTTTGGGGCTTTTATGCGATAAAGACTATTTTATATAAAAAATAATTATTTTTGCATCGCTTTATTCTGAGGACTATAACTTTTTTATTTTTTCGCTGATGATGCTGTATCGTGGCTTTTTTGCGGGACAAGATGACGTTTTCAGTTTTACCATGGTTATTTATATCCGTCTTTTTGATCGAGTGTTATTCCATTTTTTGTTTGGCGGTATGATAAGCGTTGTTTTTTGCCTCGCTTTTTTTTTACGGTGTTCACTGAGGAGAACTACTTCACATCAGCACTATTTTTGAAGCTTTTTTTTTCCTTAAGGGTTAAATGTTGACCAGCGATTTCTCATTTTTCCAACCAAATTTACAAAGCCACTTTTTTTAGGGACCATCTCACATTTGAAGTGCCTTTAGGGGCCTATATGACAGAAAATACCCAAAAGTTACACCATGCTGAAGACTGCACCCCTCAGGGTGTTCAAAACCATTTAACTTTTTTCACAAAAATTTCAATTCAGAAACAATTTTTTTTAATTTCATCACTGGTTTCAGGAGAAAATGAACCAAAATGTTTGTTGTGCAAACACTCCTGAGTACACAATACCTCATGTGTGGAGGATGACCACTCTTTAGGAGCATGGCAGGACTCGGAAGAGAAGGAGCACTATTTGAGGTTTTGAACGTAAAATTGGCTGGAATCGAGATCGAACGCCATGTCGCATTTGGAGAGCCCCTGATGTGACTAAACCATGGAAACCCCCCACAAGTGACCCCATTTTGGAAACTAGACCCCTCAAGGTCTCTTAGAGATGCAATGCTCCTCTGGGAAATATTGTCTCTTCAGAGAGGAAGAGGACTAGAACTCTAGTTCCACCTATTGGAAGTAACAATCCTAAAAGTCAATGATGACTTTTTAACAAGCCTTGTCACATGACTTAGGATAAAAGCCCAAACCAGAATCTCAATTGGCAGACACTGTGTTTTGTCAGTGCAAAGTATGAGATCTGGTTTGGCTGTGTGAGAGGCTGTGCTTAGCGTGTCAGTCTTTGCAAGGAGAAACGATACTTCTTGGATCCCAGTCAGATGCCTCTCACACAGCCAAACCAGATCTCACACTTTGCACTGATGAGGGGCAGTACCCCAAAACACAGTGTCTGCAAAATCTCAATTTGCCGACCCTGTGTTTCAGGGTACTGCCCCTCGTCAGTGCAAAGTGTGAGACCTGGTTTGGCTGTGTGAGAGGCGTCTGACCGGTCATGTGACAAGACTCGTTAAAGGGTCGACATTGACTTTTAGGTGGCACCAGCGTTCTTGTCCTCTTCCTCTCTGAAGAGATCATATGCATAAAATTTGCATAAAAATCAAATCAATTTGATCATTTCTTATAATCATACTGGACTATTCTGTGCCAGGTGTAATGAACATTAGCTCCTAGTTCTTTGAGCTTGTGTTAAACATGTACTCAGCATCTAATCTAAAGAAAGATCAGCAGAATAAAGTACAGAGATGTAATAAACAGTCATCATAAGCACTGATTTCCTTAGCAAATAAAGGTAGCAACAGCAAATAGAGATAGGAACAGCAGGAAATAAACATGTAAATGAATTGCTAGAGATAGTGTAGTTATGGATATTTCAATAATTTCTCATCTGTCTCTGTGTTCTTCATCGTCAGATCAATCCACTGGTCTACATAGCCAACTGAGCCAAGTGATACTTGATAAGTCAATACAGCTTGGGCACCATGTCTAACTGGAGTTGGCATTGAGTGCAGTCCAGCAGCACCTAATACGGTATTATTTGCTGTTACTATGATGGTTTATAACGTTATTTGATTATTTTGTAGAGCCGTCCTTCCACGGCCGTCCTTAACTCATATTAATCCTGAATCCAACATATACAAGTCATAGATGAATAGGATGCTATTCAATGTGACGTCATGCACAACATACGATCTTGGTGGAAGCCCTGAAATGAAAAAAAAAATTAGATATAAAATCAAGAGCTATAATCTGTTTTTAGTTTTATATTACTGAACAATGGAAATTCTAGATTCTTATGATAGTCACATTGGGAAGTATAGATGCTCCGTAAACAAAATTAATAAATCTATATGCAATTATATCATTAGTGAAAAGAGACGGTAAGTGGACTTCCATCGAAGGGTGAAAGGGTGCTCTGAATGGCAAGATTACAGCATGTAGCATGTTTAGGTTTAATGAATGAGCAATCTATTTAGCCATGATAAATGTAAAGATTGGCTAAAAAAATAAGCTACTTCGCCACCTTGTATAATAAAAGTCATTTACATGGTATTATCAACCTATTATATCAATGATTGGTTTCAAATGAACTCTTACAGAATTTCAGCATATAATAGAGGTTCATTGTACAGTATGTATGTACAGAGATAATTCTAATAATACTCAGATGATTATCTATATGCAGCCTTGCCCCCTACTCCCACCCTATTGGGTTTTAGTCCCTGCTTATAAACAATCTGATGGTGAAGTTCTCATTTAGTATTGGCACACAATTCCAATCTACCGTAATTTGATACAAAGTAGTATGATGTGTATTACATATGTTCTATGAAAACGGTGACAGAAAACTGTCAGAAGAATGTGTTTGCTAAGACAGTATGTAAAATGTTACACTTAATTTCCATTCCACACACATAAATGCGTACAGAATAAGATTCTTCAATGTTGACACACTGTTGTAAATATTCTACTACACAAAAAGAAAATATCCTTAGTTCACGCTCGCATTTTCCTTGGGGCATGCTGTTTTATATTATTGTTATTTTTATTTTATTTTACAACTGATCTAAACTGATTGGACAACTGATGCATAAAATTACATCAATTTACATTTGCTTATTAAATGCATTTCTCATCCCCCCATTTTCTTTTATGATAGCAGTCTGGCAACCGAAGAATACAGTGAAAACCTAATGCAAACAGATACATAGATGTATTTTGTACTAATCCATCGTCCATTAACCCTAACAGAGATCTATTGGAATAAACTGAAAAAAGCCGCCTTAATGTACATTAAGAATGTGAATATCATTTATAGATATCTTTTTCATTGATGAGATAAGATGTCCGGTATCATTTCATTTCTTAATCTAATTTATAAATGGCAGTCAACATAAAACACTAAATAGGCTATTCCAAAATGCAATATCATGCACAGAGCCAAGAAATTAGGTATATAAACAATACATTATCAGTTCAAAACAATATCTTGAACATTGAGGTATCAAGTGTTGAGATACAGTATAATTTCTTAAGCTGACCCTATATATTAGATGTATATTTACATTGTCCAAACCTGAATTGGAATAACTAGGAAGCAGAAAAAATGCAATAGGAATTAATCCAATTAAAAGTTAGATCCTAAAAAACGTTATGCTAACCTAGTCAGGTGGTGTATCCACAACACTGCAAAGAGTATAGAAAACCAGCTGCTGAATTGAATTGGGACACACCTGTTTAGAGAAACAACAAGAAAAAGCAAAATGCACTCTTAGGGTAAGTTCACACAGGGCATTTTTGCTGCTTTTTTTCTGCAGCAAAACCTGGTCTTCGTGGCAGGAAAGAAGATGACCCAAAAACGCAGGTTTAGGTGCGTTTTTTGGTGCAATTTTTGTCCCATTTTTGGTGCATTTTTTCCCTTTGTGCATGCCAATAAAGTTGAGTGCACACAGAGAAAAAAAACAACTTCCTGTAGATAGATAGAATGAATAGATAGATTGATAGAATAGATAGAATGAATAGAAAGATTGATAGAATAGATAGAATGAATACATAGATAGATAGATAGATAGATAGATAGATAGATAGATAGATAGATAGATAGATTACCTGTGGTAACCTCCTCACTGGCATTTTTCCACGGCCCAGAGGTTACCTCAGGTCAGGCTGTGAGGGAGCGCATGTTCAGTGACGTCACTCCCGGTCACTAAAGCAAGCCCCGGAAGCATCTCATTCTCCATTAGCTTACAGCAGCGCTCCTGGTTGTAAGCTTTATTTCCCCCAGATTAAGGATTACTGCGTGAGACACTTGTTATATTGGACTGCGTCGGAACAGGGAGTATTTGTGTTGGTTTATTATTTTTATTTCAGGAGATCGAGGGCTTCGCTTGGAATGGCAGACTAATAAAGATGCAAAATTGTGTATATTGTTTTAATTCATTAAAGGAATTTTTTCTTACTCTGTGTGTTTATTTAACCCTTTAACTACTATAGGATTAGTAATGGATAGGTGTCTTCTTGACATCTCTCCATAACTAAGCCAGCTTAATGTCACCTTTCAATAGGAAGGTGACATTAGCCCCTCATTACCCCACTTGCCACCACTACAGGGCAAGGGGGAAGAGCCAGGCAAAGTGCCAGAATTGGCACATCTAATAGATGTGCCTTTTCTGGGCAGCTGCGGGCTGCTATTTTTTAGGCTGGGGGGCCTATATCAATGGCCCCTTACCAACCTAATACCAGAATACCAGCCCCAGCTGTGAGCGTTAGCAAGCTGGTTGCCAAAAATGGGGGGAACCCAGTCTGATCAGACGCCGTTAGGGCAGTTGGACCCACTACGAGGTTTGCCGTGATGTGGCAGTGGGCTTCATACAGTCTGATCAGAATGTTAAACTGAAAACCTCATGTTCAGTTATATAAATTTTTGCCTAGCGGCTTTAGATCAATGTATGATTTTTGGAGGTGCGGTTCATGCTCTATTTTTTCTTTTTGTAAAAAGCATGTTCTTGTCTATTTCTTGGACCAGCACTCCTCCCATTTGGAAAAGGTGATTTTAATTAGCAGGAGACTGTAAAGTAAAGGGTCTAGCCCATTTTGGCTCTCACTGAAAAGCTGGAGGAAAGTGAGTTTAAGAGCTGCTTTCATTTTGGTGCTGGTGCTGTGTGGTGGCCATTGTTGCTGCGGTTTTGCACTGGTGGGTCGGCGAGGTCTGGAGTCATGGGGGCTCAATATTGCAGCATGGGTGTTGTGGGGCAACAGGCCGTCCGCCCTGCTGGTGCATAGCCACTGTGGCGGTGGTCGCCGCATGGCTCCGCTCTGATAGGGCGGTAGGACCCACTACGAGGTTTGCCGTGACGTGGCAGTGGGCTTCATACAGTCTGATCAGAATGTTAAACTGAAAACCTCATGTTCAGTTATATAAATTTTTGCCTAGTGGTTTTAGATCAACGTATGATTTTTGGAGGTGTGGTTCATGCTCTTTTTTTTTCTTTTTGTACAAAGCAATTACTTATGGTTTTGTAGCCCATTCCAGCTTTGTGCAGGTCTAAAATCTTGTCCCTGACATCCTTTTAAAGCTCTTTGGTCTTGCCCATGTTGTAGAAATTAGAGTCTGACTGATTAATTGAGTCTATGGACAGGAGTCTTTTATAAAGGTGACTATGTAAGACAGCTGTCTTTAATGCAGGTAACGAGTTGATTAGGAGCGTCTAACTGGTCTGTAGGAGCCAGAACTCTTAATGGTTGTTAGGGGATCAAATACTTATTTCTCACTGCAAAATGCAAATGAAGTCCATGTATGGTTGTGATCCAATTTTGAGGACTCTGCATTTACTGTATTACCGTAATATTTTTTTCATTATTTTTTAATGTTTTCAATAAAATGTATGTTTTGGGAGACTTATTAGCACCCTTTTTTTGTTTTGTGCTTTTCATTATCTAGTAGTGCGTCTCCGTATGTGTTTTTCACATATGCTTACTATTGTGTTAGTATTAATAAAGTGACACTGGTCAGAATTGAACAATTTGGCCTGATTATTAAGGCGAAAAGAGGCTTTGGCAGGAAGAGTTACAAAAAACTAGTCATCTTGATGTTTACATTGACATTCATAAATGTGTCACTGGAATGAAATTCTCTGTTTTGTATCTAAATATTCGCACAATTTGCTCACGTTTGTCATTTACAAATGCAGATCTTTGTGAGCCAGACTTAACACATCAACAGCAGTTCAATAATTGGTTTTAATTTTTGGTTGTTCTTCATGCGCTATAAGTAATAAGACAACTTTATTCTTCGGGTCACTATGGTTTTGCTACTATTACACACAAAAAAACGGTTTTATGCAAAATAAGTTTTTTGCATCGCCATATTTTTAGAGTTATAATTTTTCCATTTTCTGCCAACACAGTCATGTGAGGGTTAATTTTTGGGGGTTGACTTGACATTTTTACTGGTACAATTTTTGAGCACATAATATAATTTGGTCACCTCTTATTCTGATTTTTGGGAGACAGAATTAGCCTAGATAAGCAAATTAAGAATTGTTTTTTTTTATGCTGTGCACCTTGTGGTAAACGTGATAAGGCCACTGTATTCTTTGGGTCAGTACGAACACAGTGATCCCTGTTGTGAATTCCGCTCTTGGGCTCCCTCCGGTGGTTGTAAGTGGCACTTTTGTGAGTTCTGCTCTTGGGCTCCCTCTTGTGGTTTCTAGTGGTATGGCTGCTCCTAGGAGTTAGCTGTCTTCAGCTGCCTCCACTTATCGTCTCTTCTGCTCGGCTATTTAGGCCTGGCTCTTTCTTCAGCCAGTGCCACTTGTAAATGGTTCCTGGTTGGATTCACATCTCTTTGGAGTTCCCTGTTATCCTGACCAGTTCAGCAAAGCTAAGTTTTTGCTTGCTCTTTTCTGTCCATAGATTGTGGACTTATCCATTCTGTGCTTTCTATGTTTGCCCAGCTTATCAGTGTGAATTATTTCTGTCTTGCTGGAAGCTCTGGGAGGCAGATTTGCCCTCCACACCTTTAGTCAGGTGTGGAGATTTTTTGTAAACTCTGCGTGGATTTTTGTAGTGTTTTATACTGACCGCACAGTATTCCATCCTGTCCTATCTATTTAGATAGACTGGCCTCCTGTGCTCATCCTGGTTTCATTCTGTGTATGTCTTTTCCCTCTCCACTCACAGTCATTATTTGTGGGGGGCTAATCTATCCTTTGGGGATTTTCTCTGAGGCAAGATAGCTTTCCTGCTTCTTTCTTTAGGGGTAGTTAGCTCTTAGGCTGTGACGGGATGCCTAGGGAGAGTTAGGAGCATTCCACGGCTACTTCTAGTGTTGTGTTGAGCTTAGGGACTGCGGTCAGTACAGTTACCACTTCCTTCAGAGCTCGTTCCATGTTGCTCCTAGACCACCGTATCATAACAGTACAAGTGTCCAAAAATGAATTAAATGCATCTCAAAAGAAGGAAAAGAAAGTTCTGAACCATTTTTTTTTCTGTACTCTGGTTTGTCTTTTTTTTCCTCTTGATATCTGGGTGGTTCAGGATATATGCTTTGGCATGGATGTTCAGGGTTTGTTTTCTCGTGTGGATCAACTTGCTGCAAGAGTACAAAGTATCCAGGACTATGTTGTCCAGACTCCGGCTTTAGAGACTAGAATTCCTACTCCTGATTTGTTTTTTGGGGACAGATCCAAGTTTTTGAACTTTAAAAATAACTGCAAATTGTTTTTTGCTTTGAAACCCCGTTCTTCTGGTGATCCCATTCAGCAAGTAAAAATCATCATATCCTTGCTGCGTGGTGACCCTCAAGACTGGGCTTTTTCTCTTGAAACAGGGGATCCGGCATTATTGAATGTAGATGCATTTTTTCAAGCGCTCGGATTATTGTATGACGAACCTAATTCTGTGGATTATGCAGAAAAAACCCTGTTGGCCTTGTGTCAAGGTCAGGAAGCGGCAGAGATATACTGCCAGAAATTTAGAAAATGGTCTGTGCTCACTAAATGGAATGAAGAGGCTCTGGCTACTAGGGTTGAGCGAAACGGATCGTTCATTTTCAAAAGTCGCCGACTTTTGGCAAAGTCGGGTTTCATGAAACCCGACCTGACCCCTGTGCGGGGTCGGCCATGCGGTACGTGACTTTCGCGCCAAAGTCGCATTTCAATGACGCGAAAAGCGCCATTTCTCAGCCAATGAAGGTGGACGCAGAGTGTGGGCAGCGTGATGACATAGGTCCTGGTCCCCACCATCTTAGAGAAGGGCATTGCAGTGATTGGCTTGCTGTCTGCGGCGTCACAGGGGCTATAAAGGGGCGTTCCCGCCGACCGCCAACTTACTGCTGCTTATCTGAGCGTAGGGAGAGGTTGCTGCCGCTTCGTCAGAAGCAGGGATAGCGTTAGGCAGGGTCCATTAACCACCAAACCGCTTGTGCTGTAGCGATTTCAACTGTCCAGCACCACCTTTGTTTGCAGAGACAGTGGAAGCTACATTTTTTTTCCTCAGTGCTGTAGCTCATTGGGCTGCCCTAGAAGGCTCCCTGATAGCTGCATTGCTGTGTGTACGCCGCTGTGCAAACCAACTGCTTTTTTCAAAGCACAAATCCTGTTGTTCCTTCCTTTCTGCACAGCTATCTTGTTTGTTTGTCCACACTTTTTATTTCATTTGTGCAGCAGTCCACTCCTTATTGCTGCCTGCCATACCTGGCTGAGATTACTGCAGGGAGATAGTAATTGTAGGACAGTCCCTGTGTTTTTTTTTTTTTTAATTCTCCCTAAAAAAAAAGCTGTGGGAGATTAAGATTGGCATTTCTGCTCGAGTGCCATCCCTATATGTGCCATCTCACATAGTGGGCCATAGAAAGCCTAATTTTTTTTTCTGTTTTTTTTTTTGTGGGGTTTCTAAATTCTCCCTGAAAAAAAAAACAGTGGGAGATTAATATTGGCCTTTGGGCTTGTGTGCCAGTCCTGAGCGTGCCATCTCTCTCTCAAATAGTGGGCCATAGAAAGCCTATTTATTTTTTTTTCATTGGTTGTATAAATTCTCCCTGAAAAAAATAAAAACAGTGGGAGATTAATATTGCCCTTTCGGCTTCTGTGCCAGTCCTGAGAGTGCCATCTCTCTGTGAAATAGTGGGCCATAGAAAGCCTATTTATTATTTTTTCATTGGTTTTATAAATTTTCCCTGAAAAAAAAAACAGTGGGAGATTAATATTGCCCTTTGGGCTTGTGTGCCAGTCCTGAGCGTGCCATCTCTCTGTCAAATAGTGGGCCATAGAAAGCCTATTTTTTTTTTTTTCATTGGTTGTATAAATTCTCCCTAAGAAAAATAAAAACAGTGGCAGATTAATATTGCCCTTTGGGCTTGTGAGCCAGTCCTGAGCGTGCCATCTCTCTGTGAAATAGTGGGCCATAGAAAGCCTATTTATTTTTTTTTCATTGGTTTTATAAATTCTCCCTGAAAAAAAAAAACAGTGGGAGATTAATATTGCCCTTTGGGCTTGTGTGCCAGTCCTGAGCGTGCCATCTCTCTCTCTCAGAGTGTGCCATAGAAAGCCTATTTTTTTTTTTTTTTGGTTTCTAAATTCTCTCTGAAAAAAATCACTTTTTTTTAATTTGTTTTCTAAATTCTTCCTTAAAAAAATCATTTTTTTTTGTGTTTCTAAATTCTCCCTGAAAAAATAAAAAAAAACAGTGGGAGATTAATATTGGCCTTTCTGCTTGTGTGCCAGTCCTGACTCCTGGGTGTGCCATCTCTCTCTCTCAGATAGTGGGCCATAGAAAGCCTATTTGTTTTTGTTTTTTGTTTGGTTTCTAAATTCTCTCTGAAAAAATCACTTTTTTTATTTTGTTTTCTAAATTCTTCCTTAAAAAATCTTTTTTTTGTGTGTGTTTCTAAATTCTCCCTGAAAAAAGTAAAAAAAAAACTGTGGGAGATTAATATTGGCCTTTCTGCTTGTGTGCCAGTCCTGACTCCTGGGTGTGCCATCTCTCTCTCTCAGATAGTGGGCCATAGAAAGCCTATTTGTTTTTGTTTTTGTTTGGTTTCTAAATTCTCTCTGAAAAAATCACTTTTTTTTATTTTGTTTTCTAAATTCTTCCTTAAAAAAAATCATTTTTTTTGTGTGTTTCTAAATTCTCCCTGAAAAAAAACAAAAAACTGGGAGATTAATATTGGCCTTTCTGCTTGTGTGCCAGTCCTGACTCCTGGGTGTGCCATCTCTCTCTCTCTCAGATAGTGGGCCATAGAAAGCCTATTGGTTTTTGTTTTTTGTTTGGTTTCTAAATTCTCTCTGAAAAAATCACTTTTTTTATTTTGTTTTCTAAATTCTTCCTTAAAAAATCTTTTTTTTTTTGGGGTTTCTAAATTCTCCCTGAAAAAATTAAAAAAACAGTGGGAGATTAATATTGACATTTGTGCTTGAGTGACAGTCCTGCGTGTGTGGCATCTCTCTCATTTGGTGCCACCAAAAACAGAGTGTGTAACATTGTGCCTGCTTTTCCTTGCGGTGTCACCCACCTGTAAAGGGGTATCTAAATCATTCTGAAGTTATAGCTCACCGTGTAAGTTGTTTGACAGCAACAAATACCGTTAGTTTGGTTACGTTTTTAAAACAATGAGGAAGTCTGGTGGAAGAGGTCGTGGCCGGGGGCGTTCATTGTCAGCTGGTAATGAGGGTAGTGGTAGTGGTGGAGCATCAGGTGGTCGTGGTAAAAAAAATATTGCACCTAAGTCTGGAGCTGTGGAGCCAGGTTCGTCGTCTGGCTACACAAGGCCTCGAACGCTCCCTTTTCTGGGAGTAGGAAAACTGCTTTTAAAGCCGGAGCAGCAAGAGCAAGTTTTGGCTTACCTTGCTGACTCAGCCTCTAGCTCTTTTGCCTCCTCTTTTGAAACTGGTAAATGTAAAAGCAGCGCGTCGTTAGTGGATGTTCACGGTCAGGGACAAGTCGCTTCCTTGTCCTCTTCAGCAAAAACAACAGAGAAGGATGCAGCAGGCGACACAACGGGTTACTCCATGGAGCTCTTTACACATACCGTCCCTGGCTTAGAAAGTGAAGCAGTTAACAGGCCATGCCCATTACAAGTTGAATCTGACATGGAGTGCACTGATGCACAGCCACAGCCAGACTACTATGCTGGTCCTTTGACTCAGACCACAACATTGCCCTCGCAGGGTACTGATCCAGAATCAGACCCTGATGAGACTATGTTGCCCTGTCATGAACGCTCTACCACCGACTTACACGGTGACACAGACGGATTTGAGCACGAGCTAGAAGAGGAGGTTATAGATGACCCAGTTGTTGACCCCGATTGGCAGCCATTGGGGGAACAGGGTGCAGGCAGCAGTAGTTCTGAAGCGGAGGAGGAAGGGCCACAGCAGGCATCAACATCGCAACAGGTTCCATCTGCCGGGCCCGTATCTGGCCCAAAATGCGTGGCAAAGTCAAAACCTGTTGGAGGACAGCGTGGCCATCCGGTTAAAGCTCAGTCTGCAATGCCTGAAAAGGGATCCGATGCTAGAAAGAGTGCAGTCTGGCATTTTTTTAAACAACATCCAATTGATCAGCGCAAAGTCATCTGTCAAAAATGTTCAACTACCTTAAGCAGAGGTCAGAATCTGAAAAGTCTCAATACAAGTTGCATGCATAGACATTTAACCACCATGCATTTGCAAGCCTGGACTAACTACCAAACGTCCCTTAAGGTTGTAGGACCCTCGGCCAATGAAGCTAGTCAGCAATGCAACATCCCTTCCGGCAGTGTAGGGCCACCATTTTCCGCACCACCTGCAGTATCTGTGCAGATTTCTTTGCCAGGCCAAAGCAGTCAGGGTCAGGGAATCACCAGTTTCGTAGTAGGAAACACTGCATCTAAGGCACCGGCGGCAACAATACCATCTCCCACCGTCTCTCAGTCTGCCATGTCCACTGGCACCCCCGCTAGTTCCACGATCTCCAGCTCTCCAGTCCAGCTCACCCTACATGAGACTATGGTTAGAAAAAGGAAGTACTTAGCCTCGCATCCGCGTACACAGGGTTTGAACGCCCACATAGCTAGACTAATCTCGTTAGAGATGATGCCCTACCGGTTAGTTGAAAGCGAAGCTTTCAAAGCCCTGATGGACTACGCTGTACCACGCTACGAGCTACCCAGTCGACACTTCTTTTCCAGAAAAGCCATCCCAGCCCTCCACCAGCATGTTAAAGAGCGCATCGTCCATGCACTCAGGCAATCTGTGAGCACAAAGGTGCACCTGACAACAGATGCATGGACCAGTAGGCATGGCCAGGGACGTTACGTGTCCATCACGGCACACTGGGTGAATGTTGTGGATGCAGGGTCCACAGGGGACAGCAATTTTGGGACAGTTCTGCCTAGCCCACGGTCTAGGAAACAGTTGGTTGTAGCCATTCGCACCCCCTCCTCCTCCTCCTCGTCCTCCTGCAGAAGCGAGAGCTCGTCCACAGACCGCAGTCGCACAACCACTCCATCCGCAGATGCCACTGTTGCACACCAGGTCTCCCATTATGGGGCAGCTACTGGCAAGCGCCAGCAGGCTGTATTGGCTATGAAGTGTTTGGGCGACAACAGACACACTGCGGAAGTTCTGTCCGAGTTCTTGCAGAAAGAAACGCAGTCGTGGCTGGGCACTGTAGATCTTGAGGCAGGCAAGGTAGTGAGTGATAACGGAAGGAATTTCATGGCTGCCATCTCCCTTTCCCAACTGAAACACAATCCTTGCCTGGCTCACACCTTAAACCTGGTGGTGCAGTGCTTCCTGAAATGTTATCCGGGGTTATCCGACCTGCTCCTCAAAGTGCGTGGACTTTGCTCACATATCCGCCGTTCGCCCGTACACTCCAGCTGTATGCAGACCTATCAGCGGTCTTTGAACCTTCCCCAGCATCGCCTAATCATAGACGTTGCAACAAGGTGGAACTCAACACTGCACATGCTTCAGAGACTGTGCAAACAGAGGCGGGCTGTTATGTTTTTGTGGGAGGATACACATACACGGGCAGGCAGTAGGATGGCAGACATGGAGTTGTCAGGTGTGCAGTGGTCGAAGATACAAGACATGTGTCAAGTCCTTCAGTGTTTTGAGGAATGCACACGGCTGGTTAGTGCAGACAACGCCATAATAAGCATGAGCATCCCCCTAATGCGTCTGCTGATGCAAAGTTTGACGCACATAAAGGATCAGGCGTCTGCAGCAGAGGAAGAGGAAAGCCTTGATGACAGTCAGCCATTGTATGGCCAGGGCAGTGTACAGGACGAGGTAGCGGGCGAAAAGGAGGAGGAGGATGAGGAGGATGATGGGGATGATTATATTTTTAATGAGGAAGCTTTTCCAGGGCCACTGGAAATTGCTGGCGTGGCAAGGCCGGGTTCGGGTTTTTTGAGGGACACAAGTGACGTAGATTTGCCTGAAACTGCCCCTCAACCAAGCACAACCGCGGATTTGACAACTGGAACTTTGGCCCACATGGCGGATTATGCCTTATGTATCCTCAAAAGGGACAAACGCATTACTAAAATGATGAATGATGACGATTACTGGTTGGCCTGCCTCCTTGATCCTCGCTATAAAGGCAAATTGCAAAATATAATGCCACATGAGAACTTGGAACTAATATTAGCAACCAAACAATCAACTCTTGTTGACCGTTTGCTTAAGGCATTTCCAGCACACAGCGCCCGTGATCGTTCTCACACGAGCTGCAGGGGCCAGCAGACCAGAGGTGTTAGAGGGGCAGAAATCAGAAGTGGCGTTGGACAGAGGGGTTTTCTGACCAGGTTGTGGAGTGATTTTGCTATGACCGCAGACAGGACAGGTACTGCAGCATCAATTCAAAGTGACAGGAGACAACATTTGTCCAGTATGGTTACTAACTATTTTTCATCCCTTATCGACGTTCTCCCTCAACCGTCATTCCCATTTGATTACTGGGCATCCAAATTAGACACCTGGCCAGAATTGGCAGAATATGCATTGCAGGAGCTTGCTTGCCCGGCAGCTAGTGTCCTATCCGAAAGAGTATTCAGTGCTGCAGGTTCAATATTAACCGAAAAAAGGACTCGTCTGGCTACCCAAAATGTAGATGATCTAACCTTCATTAAAATGAACCACAACTGGATTTCGAAATCTTTTGCCCCACCTTGCCCGGCCGACACCTAGATTTCCTATGAAAAGGTCTTGCCTGTGGGCTATTCTGAATGACTTTTCCAATCTCGTAATTTGCAGCACCTGATTGTCCAGCATACGACATGTTTACACCTCCCTAAATGGCCAAACTCCCCACACGGGGCCGTGGTATCGCCACTTGGCGCCAGCACCCGTGAGAGTGCTGTTTGTCTGAAGAGGTGGGTGTGCCCGCTTTTGGTCGACGGCACTGCCACTGGGTCCCTCATAGTACAATAAAGTGTCTCTGGCGGTGGTGGTGCGCACCCAACGTCAGACACACTGTTGTAACATGAGGGGCCCTGGGCCTGTACTGCCGGCCACAAGAGAGTTCCCCCACCCCCAGCTCAAACATTGCTAAACCACTTGCACAATTATCTCTCACAGTTCCACCAATGTTTAGTCTATGCGCTGACATCCGTAAATTCCTGCCACTGACAATACCATTGTGTTGACATGTATGATGGTACTTAACATAGTCAGGCGCAGTGTCCTATGTTTACCCAAGTAAATACTTTGTGCCAAATTACTAGGTCTGAAAGTACGCAAAGGAGCCCACACCAGTACCGAATGATTGCACCCTTTGGTGGTTTCGTTTTGTTGTCATGCAAGAGATTAACATGTATTTATTGTTTGGGACTACTAACTGGCAGACACTCATTACAATCGGCCTCCGCTGACAACACCAATGCTGCCTGTGTACCCCTGGAACCAATTCTAAATTGCCTACAGCCCAATTTTATTATGTTAGGCCTTCGAAGCCTGTCTGCGTTCCCTTCTTTCTACTACTACTCCACTGACCTGTCTACTGCTGCCCGTGTACCCCTGGAACCAATTATAAAGTGCCTACAGCCCAATTTTTTTAATGTTAGGCCTTCAAAGCCTGTCTGCGGTCCCTCCTTCCACTAGGCCTCCACTGACCTGTCTACTGCTGCCCGTGTACCCCTGGAACGAATTTAAAAGTGCCTACAGCCCAATTTTTTTTATGTTAGGCCTTCGAAGCCTGTCTGCGGTCCGTTCTTTCTACTACTCCTCCACTGACCAGACCAATGCTGCCCGTGTACCCCTGGAACCAATTATAAAGTGCCTACAGCCCAATTTTATTATGTTAGGCCTTCGAAGCCTGTCTGCGGTCCCTTCTTTCTACTACTACTCCACTGACCTGTCTACTGCTGCCCGTGTACCCCTGGAACCAATTAGAAAGTGCCTACAGCCCAATTTTATTATGTTAGGCCTTCGAAGCCTGTCTGCGGTCCGTTCTTTCTACTACTCCTCCACTGACCAGACCAATGCTGCCCGTGTACCCCTGGAACCAATTATAAAGTGCCTACAGCCTAATTTTTTTTATGTTAGGCCTTCGAAGCCTGTCTGCGGTCCCTCCTTCCACTAGGCCTCCACTGACCTGTCTACTGCTGCCCGTGTACCCCTGGAACGAATTTAAAAGTGCCTACAGCCCAATTTTTTTTATGTTAGGCCTTCGAAGCCTGTCTGCGGTCCCTCCTTCCACTAGGCCTCCACTGACCAGACCACTGCTGCCCGTGTACCCCTGGAACCAATTATAAAGTGCCTACAGCCCAATTTTTTTATGTTAGGCCTTCGAAGCCTGTCTGCGGTCCCTTCTTTCTACTACTCCTCCACTGACCAGACCACTGCTGCCCGTGTACCCCTGGAACCAATTATAAAGTGCCTACAGCCCAATTTTTTTTATGTTAGGCCTTCGAAGCCTGTCTGCGGTCCGTTCTTTCTACTACTCCTGCACTGACCAGACCACTGCTGCCCGTGTACCCCTGGAACCAATTAGAAAGTGCCTACAGCCCAATTTTTTTATGTTAGGCCTTCGAAGCCTGTCTGCGGTCCCTTCTTTCTACTACTACTCCACTGACCAGACCAATGCTGCCCGTGTACCCCTGGAACCAATTATAAAGTGCCTACAGCCCAATTTTTTTATGTTAGGCCTTCGAAGCCTGTCTGCGGTCCCTCCTTCCACTAGTCCTCCAGTGACCAGTCCACTGCCGCCCGTGTACCCCTGGAACCTATTTCAAAGTGCATACAGCCTACTTTTTTTCTTTTATTTATAATTATAAAGCCCAGATGGACTACGCTGTACCACGGTAAGAGCTACCCAGTCTTCACTTCTTTTGCGAGAAAAGCCATCCCAGCCCTCCACCATCATGTAAAAATCCGCATTGTCCATGCTCTCAGGCTATCTAATAGTAGAAAGGTGCACCTGACAACAGATGCATGGACCAGTAGGCATGTCCACGAAAGGTTACATGTCCATTACGGTGCACTGGGTTAATGTTGTGGATGCATGGTCCACAGGGGACAGCCTACTAAGTCTGTCTGCAGTCCCAAATAGAAATTGTCCTCCGCTTACCACACCAATGCTGCCTGTGTACTCCTGGAACATTTTATAAACTCCATTGACAAAAATTTTGGGTTTAAAGCCTACTACCAGTGTCTGCCGCTCCAAGGTGTTCTCCGGGTTGCCTTTTCTGAGCTTTGATCTTCAGGCTCTCGTTTAGTATTTTTTTTAAATCTAACTGCAGTGGGGCTAGTACTTGGGTTGGGGCCTACTACCAGTGTCTGCCGCTCCAAGGTGTTCTCCGGGTTGCCTTTTCTGAGCTTTGATCTTCAGGCTGTCATTTAGTATTTTTTGGTAAATCTAACTGCAGTGGGGCTAGTACTTGGGTTGGGGCCTACTACCAGTGTCTGCCGCTCCAAGGTGTTCTCCGGGTTGCCTTTTCTGAGCTTTGATCTTCAGGCTCTCGTTTAGTATTTTTTGGTAAATCTAACTGCAGTGGGGCTAGTACTTGGGTTGGGGGCCTACTACCAGTGTCTGCCGCTCCAAGGTGTTCTCCAGGTTGCCTCTCCATTGCTTCAATCTTCTGGCTCTCGTTTAGTAGTTGTTGAAAACAACACTGCATGCGGCCTACAAGTTGGGTCAGGGGTGTAGAGACGGTGTGTTCCACTCTAAGGTGTTCCCCAGGTTGCCTCTCCATTGCTTCAATCTTGAGGCTCTTGTTAAATAGTTGTTAAATGGAACAACTGCATTTGGCCTACTAGTTGGGTTGGGGCCTACTAACAGTGTCTGCCGCTCCTTGCTGTTCTCCTGGTTTCCTGTCCTGAAATTCCATTTTCAGGCTCTCGTTAAGTAGTTGTTAATGTTAGACTGCATTTGGCCTACTAGTTGGGTTGGGGCCTACTATTGGTGTCTGCCGCTCCTTGCTGTTCTCCTCCACTGAACAAAGCTGTGCCGCCTGTTTACTACTGCTGCCAATTTCGAACTGCATTTAGACTAATTACTGATTTGGGCCTACTCTCTGTGTCAGCCTCTCATTACAGTTGTCCTCCACTGAACAAAGCAATGCCCCCTGGTTAGTCCTCTTACCAATTTTGAACTGCATTTAAACCACTTTATTCTTTGGGCCTATATCGGTGTTTCCTCCTCATCCTGCCCATTGCCCAGCCAGTGATAGATGAGTCTGCTGGTACATTGACCCATAACGCAACATTCCCCGTGCACGCTACACAGCAAGATTGTGACCCTGCTGAAAGTCAGGTTCCTCTTCCCGCATACCATACCACCTTACACGGGGACAAAGAGGAAGGTGCAGATGAAAGTGCAGGTTCCTTCATCAGGTGGGGGGAGGAATACTCGTTGGCGACGTGACTGGCACAGGGCCCCTCATAGTACGCAAAAGTGTCGCTGCCGGTGGGAGACGCCCCCGCCGTGCAAACACACCGCCGTACTTTGAGGGGCCCTGTGCCAGTGCCAATGCCAACGAGTGGGCCCCCCCTGCTTGCTCAGGATCACAGCACTTGCAAAGTTTAAATACTTACCTTACCTTAACTATTATTATAAGGGAAATTAAGATTGACAAGCTTCATTAAGAAGAATGCATGGTTTTGGCATTAAAATGGGCACTCTAGGTGTTTTCCTGGCCCCCACTCACTGCCGACTATGCTGCCCCATTGACTTGCATTGGGTTTCGTGTTTTGGTCGATCCCGACTTTACGTCATAATCGGCCGATTTCACTCGACCCGACTATTGAGATAGTCGGGTTTTGCGAAACTTGACTCGACTCTAAAAAAGTCAACTCAACCCTACTGGCTACTATTTTCAGAAAAGGTCTTTCTGAAACCCTTAAAGATGTTATGGTGGGCTTTCCTACGCCTGCCGGTTTGAGAGAATCTATGTCTCTAGCCATTCAGATTGATCGGCGTCTGCGCGAGCGCAAAGCTGTGCACCATATGGCAGTATCCTCTGAGCAAAGTCCTGAACCTATGCAATGTGATAGGATTTTGACTAGAATAGAACGGCAGGAATTCAGACGTCAGAATAGGCTGTGTTTTTACTGTGGTGATTCGGCTCATGTTATCTCTGATTGCCCTAAGCGTACTAAGAGAGTCGCTAGGTCTGTTACCATTAGTACTATACAGCCTAAATTTCTCTTATCTGTGACCCTGATTTGCTCATTGTCGTCCTTTTCTGTCATGGCATTTGTGGATTCAGGCGCTGCCCTGAACTTAATGGACTTAGAATTCGCCAGGCGCTGTGGTTTTTCCTTGCAGCCTTTGCAGAGCCCTATTCCTTTGAGGGGTATTGATGCTACACCCTTGGCCAAGGATAAACCTCAGTACTGGACACAGATGACTATGTACATGGCTCCTGCACATCAGGAAGATTGCCGTTTTCTGGTGTTGCATAACCTGCATGATGTTGTTGTACTGGGATTTCCATGGTTACAGGAACATAATCCGGTGCTGGATTGGAAAACTATGTTGGTGACTAGTTGGGGTTGTCGAGGAGTACATAGTGACGTTCCTTTGATGTCAATTTCCTCTTCCCCCTCTTCTGAGGTCCCTGAGTTTTTGTCGGATTTCCAAGATGTATTTGATGAGCCCAAATCCAGTTCCCTTCCTCCACACAGGGACTGTGATTGTGCTATTAACTTGATTCCTGGTTGCAAGTTCCCTAAGGGCCGACTTTTCAATCTGTCTGTGCCAGAGCATGCCGCCATGCGGAGTTATGTTAAGGAGTCTTTGGAGAAGGGGCATATTCGGCCCTCTTCGTCACCATTGGGAGCGGGTTTCTTTTTTGTTGCTAAGAAGGATGGCTCCTTGAGACCCTGTATTCATTATCGTCTTCTTAATAAGATCACGGTCAAATTCCAATGCCCCTTGCCTTTGCTTACTGATTTGTTTGCTCAGATTAAGGGGGCTAGTTGGTTTACTAAGATTGACCTCCGTGGGGCATATAATCTTGTTCGTATTAAACAGGGTGACGAATGGAAAACTGCATTTAATACGCCCGAAGGCCATTTTGAATACCTTGTGATGCCATTTGGGCTCTGTAATGCTCCATCTGTGTTCCAGTCTTTCATGCATGATATTTTCCGCAATTATCTTGATAAATTCATGGTCGTATATTTGGATGATATTTTGATTTTTTCCGATGATTGGGAGTCTCATGTGAAGCAGGTCAGGATGGTGTTCCAGATCCTTCGTGATAATGCTTTATTTGTGAAGGGGTCTAAGTGCCTATTCGGAGTTCAGAAGGTCTCTTTTTTGGGTTTTATTTTTTCTCCCTCGTCTATAGAAATGGATCCTGTTAAGGTCCAAGCTATTCATGACTGGAACCAACCCACATCTGTGAAGGGTCTTCAAAAATTTTTGGGTTTTGCTAATTTCTATCGCCGTTTCATTGCCAACTTTTCCAGTGTGGTTAAGCCCCTTACTGATTTGACGAAGAAAGGCGCTGATGTGACGAATTGGTCCTCTGAGGCTGTTGAGGTCTTTCAGAAGCTTAAACGCCGATTTACTTCTGCCCCTGTGTTGCATCAGCCGGATGTTTCTCTTCCTTTTCAGTTTGAGGTCGACGCTTCTGAGATTGGGGCAGGGGCCGTTTTGTCTCAGAGGGAGTCTGATGGCTCTTTGATGAAACCGTGTGCTTTTTTTTCCAGAAAGTTTTCGCCTGCGGAACGCAATTATGATGTCGGCAATCGGGAGTTGTTGGCTATGAAGTGGGCGCTTGAGGAGTGGCGACATTGGCTTGAGGGAGCTAAACACCGTGTTGTGGTCCTGACCGATCATAAGAATCTGATTTACCTCAAGTCGGCCAAGCGGCTGAATCCTAGACAGGCTTGATGGTCCCTGTTTTTCTCCCGTTTTGATTTTGTGGTCTCGTATCTTCCGGGATCTAAGAATGTTAAGGCTGATGCCCTCTCTAGGAGTTTTTCACCTGATTCTCCTGGAATTTAAAAGTGCCTACAGCCCAATTGTTTTTATGTTAGGCCTTCGAAGCCTGTCTGCGGTCCCTCCTTCCACTAGGCCTCCACTGACCTGTCTACTGCTGCCCGTGTACCCCTGGAACGAATTTAAAAGTGCCTACAGCCCAATTTTTTTTATGTTAGGCCTTCGAAGCCTGTCTGCGGTCCGTTCTTTCTACTACTCCTCCACTGACCAGACCACTGCTGCCCGTGTACCCCTGGAACCAATTATAAAGTGCCTACAGCCCAATTTTTTTTATGTTAGGCCTTCGAAGCCTGTCTGCGGTCCGTTCTTTCTACTACTCCTCCACTGACCAAACCACTGCTGCCCATGTACCCCTGGAACCAATTATAAAGTGCCTACAGCCCAATTTTTTTTATGTTAGGCCTTCGAAGCCTGTCTGCGGTCCGTTCTTTCTACTACTCCTCCACTGACCAGACCACTGCTGCCCGTGTACCCCTGGAACCAATTAGAAAGTGCCTACAGCCCAATTTTTTTATGTTAGGCCTTCGAAGCCGGTCTGCGGTCCCTTCTTTCTACTACTCCTCCACTGACCAGACCACTGCTGCCCGTGTACCCCTGGAACCAATTATAAAGTGCCTACAGCCCAATTTTTTTATGTTAGGCCTTCGAAGCCTGTCTGCGGTCCGTTCTTTCTACTACTCCTCCACTGACCAGACCACTGCTGCCCGTGTACCCCTGGAACCAATTATAAAGTGCCTACAGCCCAATTTTTTTTATGTTAGGCCTTCGAAGCCTGTCTGCGGTCCCTTCTTTCTACTACTACTCCACTGACCAGACCAATGCTGCCCGTGTACCCCTGGAACCAATTATAAAGTGCCTACAGCCCAATTTTTTTATGTTAGGCCTTCGAAGCCTGTCTGCGGTCCCTCCTTCCACTAGTCCTCCAGTGACCAGTCCACTGCCGCCCGTGTACCCCTGGAACCTATTTCAAAGTGCATACAGCCTACTTTTTCTCTTTTATTTATAATTATAAAGCCCAGATGGACTACACTGTGCCACGGTAAGAGCTACCCAGTCGTCACTTCTTTTGCGAGAAAAGCCATCCCAGCCCTCCACCATCATGTAAAAATCCGCATTGTCCATGCTCTCAGGCTATCTAATAGTAGAAAGGTGCACCTGACAACAGATGCATGGACCAGTAGGCATGTCCACGAAAGGTTACATGTCCATTACGGCGCACTGGGTTAATGTTGTGAATGCATGGTCCACAGGGGACAGCCTACTAAGTCTGTCTGCAGTCCCAAATAGAAATTGTCCTCCGCTTACCACACCAATGCTGCCTGTGTACCCCTGGAACATTTTATAAACTCCATTGACAAAAATTTTGGGTTTAAAGCCTACTACCAGTGTCTGCCGCTCCAAGGTGTTCTCCGGGTTGCCTTTTCTGAGCTTTGATCTTCAGGCTCTCGTTTAGTATTTTTTTTAAATCTAACTGCAGTGGGGCTAGTACTTGGGTTGGGGCCTACTACCAGTGTCTGCCGCTCCAAGGTGTTCTCCAGGTTGCCTTTTCTGAGCTTTGATCTTCAGGCTCTCATTTAGTATTTTTTGGTAAATCTAACTGCAGTGGGGCTAGTACTTGGGTTGGGACCTTGTTATGTTTGCTAATGTCAGGTGTTATGAAGGCAATCCAGAAACACAGTGTGCTTAGCGATCAGAGTGCACACAGTGATCTGACAAATACCCAAAAATACAAGAACGAGCTCTGAGACGTGGAAACTCTGTAGACTGCACACCTGATCCTATCCTAAACACAACTAAAAGTGGCTGTGGATTGCGCCTAACAACTACCTAGGCAACTCGGCACAGCCTAAGAAACTAGCTAGCCTGAAGATAGAAAAATAGGCCTGACTTGCCCCAGAGAAATTCCCCAAAGGAAAAGGCAGCCCCCCACATATAATGACTGTGAGTAAGATGAAAAGACAAAACGTAGGGATGAAATAGATTCAGCAAAGTGGGGCCCGATATTCTAGGACAGAGCGAGGACAGTAAAGCGAACTTTGCAGTCTACAAAAAACCCTAAAGCAAAACCACGCAAAGGGGGCAAAAAAAAACCACCGTGCCGAACTAACGGCACGGCGGTACACCCTTTGCGTCTCAGAGCTTCCAGCAAAACAAAAGACAAGCTGGACAGAAAAAAAGCAACAAAAAAGCAAAAAGCACTTAGCTATACAGAGCAGCAGGTCACAGGAACAATCAGGAGAAGCTCAGATCCAACACTGAAACATTGACAAGGAGCAAGGATAGCAGCATCAGGCGGAGTTAAGTAATGAAGCAGTTAACGAGCTCACCAGAACACCTGAGGGAGGAAGCTCAGAAGCTGCAGTACCACTTGTGACCACAGGAGTGAATTCAGCCACAGAATTCACAACAGTACCCCCCCCTTGAGGAGGGGTCACCGAACCCTCACCAGAGCCCCCAGGCCGACCAGGATGAGCCGCATGAAAGGCACGAACAAGATCGGAAGCATGAACATCAGAGGCAAAAACCCAGGAATTATCTTCCTGAGCATAACCCTTCCATTTAACCAGATACTGGAGTTTCCGTCTAGAAACACGAGAATCCAAAATCTTCTCCACAATATACTCCAATTCCCCCTCCACCAAAACCGGGGCAGGAGGCTCAACAGATGGAACCATAGGTGCCACGTATCTCCGCAACAACGACCTATGGAATACATTATGTATGGAAAAGGAGTCTGGGAGGGTCAAACGAAAAGACACAGGATTGAGAACCTCAGAAATCCTATACGGACCAATAAAACGAGGTTTAAATTTAGGAGAGGAAACCTTCATAGGAATGTGACGAGAAGATAACCAAACCAGATCCCCAACACGAAGTCGGGGACCCACACGGCGTCTGCGATTAGCGAAAAGTTGAGCTTTCTCCTGGGACAAGATCAAATTGTCCACTACCTGAGTCCAGATCTGCTGCAACCTATCCACCACAGAATCCACACCAGGACAGTCCGAAGACTCAACCTGTCCTGAAGAGAAACGAGGATGGAACCCAGAATTGTAAAAAAATGGAGAAACCAAGGTAGCCGAGCTGGCCCGATTATTAAGGGCGAACTCAGCCAACGGCAAAAAGGACACCCAATCATCCTGGTCTGCAGAAACAAAACATCTCAGATATGTTTCCAAGGTCTGATTGGTTCGTTCGGTCTGGCCATTAGTCTGAGGATGGAAAGCCGAGGAAAAGGATAGGTCAATGCCCATCCTACCACAAAAGGCTCGCCAAAACCTTGAAACAAACTGGGAACCTCTGTCAGAAACAATATTCTCAGGAATGCCATGCAACCGAACCACATGCTGAAAGAACAAAGGTACCAAATCAGAGGAGGAAGGCAATTTAGCCAAGGGCACCAGATGGACCATCTTAGAAAAGCGATCACAGACCACCCAAATGACTGACATCTTTTGAGAAACGGGAAGGTCAGAAATGAAATCCATCGAAATATGTGTCCAAGGCCTCTTTGGGACCGGCAAGGGCAAAAGCAACCCACTGGCACGAGAACAGCAGGGCTTAGCCCTAGCACAAATCCCACAGGACTGCACAAAAGTACGTACATCCCGTGACAGAGATGGCCACCAGAAGGATATAGCCACTAACTCTCTGGTACCAAAGATTCCAGGATGACCAGCCAACACCGAACAATGAAGTTCAGAGATAATTTTATTAGTCCACCTATCAGGGACGAACAGTTTCTCTGCTGGACAACGATCAGGTTTATTCGCCTGAAATTTTTGCAGCACCCGCCGCAAATCAGGGGAGATGGCAGACACAATGACTCCTTCCTTGAGGATACCCGCTGGCTCAGATAAACCCGGAGAGTCGGGCACAAAACTCCTAGACAGAGCATCCGCCTTCACATTTTTAGAGCCCGGAAGGTACGAAATCACAAAGTCGAAGCGGGCAAAAAATAACGACCAACGGGCCTGTCTAGGATTCAAGCGCTTGGCAGACTCGAGATAAGTCAAGTTCTTATGATCAGTCAATACCACCACGCGATGCTTAGCTCCTTCAAGCCAATGACGCCACTCCTCGAATGCCCACTTCATGGCCAGCAACTCTCGATTGCCCACATCATAATTACGCTCAGCGGGCGAAAACGTCCTGGAAAAGAAAGCACATGGTTTCATCACTGAGCAATCAGAACTAGGGTTGAGCGAAACGGGTCGAACATTTTCAAAAGTCGCCGACTTTTGGCTAAGTCGGGGTTTCATGAAACCCGATCCGACCCCTGTGCGGGGTCGGCCATGCGGTACGCGACTTTCGCGCCAAAGTCGCGTTTCAATGACGCGAAAAGCGCCATTTCTCAGCCAATGAAGGTAAACGCAGAGTGTGGGCAGCGTGATGACATAGGTCCTGGTCCCCACCATCTTAGAGAAGGGCATTGCAGTGATTGGCTTGCTGTCTGCGACGTCACAGGGGCTATAAAGAGGCGTTCCCGCCGACCGCCATCTTACTGCTGCTGATCTGAGCTTAGGGAGAGGTTGCTGCCGCTTTGTCAGAAGCAGGGATAGCGTTAGGCAGGGTCCATTAACCACAAAACCGCTTGTGCTGCAGCGATTTGCACTGTCCAACACCACCCTCGGTGTGCAGGGACAGTGGAAGTTTTTTTTTTTTTTTTTTTCCCCTCAGCGCTGTAGCTCATTGGGCTGCCCTAGAAGGCTCCCTGATAGCTGCATTGCTGTGTGTACGCCGCTGTGCAAACCAACTGCTTTTTTCAAAGCACAAATCCTCTTGTTCCTTCCTTTCTGCACAGCTATCTTTTTTGTTTGTCCACACTTTTTATTTCATTTGTGCATCAGTCCACTCCTTATTGCTGCCTGCCATACCTGGCTGAGATTACTGCAGGCAGGGAGATAGTAGCTGCCTGCCATACCTGGCTGAGATTACTGCAGGCAGGGAGATAGTAATTGTAGGACATTCCCTGTTTTTTTTTTTTTTTTTTTTTTGGTGGGAGATTAAGATTGGCAATTTGGCATTTCTGCTAGAGTGCCATCCCTGTGTGTGCCATCTCTCTCACATAGTGGGCCATAGAAAGCCTTTTCATTTTTCTGTATTTTTTTTTGTGGGGTGTATAAATTCTCCCTGATAAAAATACAGTGGGAGATTAATATTGGCCTTTGGGCTTGTGTGCCAGTCCTGAGTGTGCCATCTCTCTCACAAATAGTGGGCCATAGAAAGCCTATTTATTTTTTTTTTTGGTTTTATAAATTCTCCCTGAAAAAAAGGGAGATTAATATTGGCCTCTGGGCTTGTGTGCCAGTCCTGAGCGTGCCATCTGTGCCAGCCCTGAGCGTGCCATCTCTCTCACAAATAGTGGGCCATAGAAAGCCTATTTAATTTTTTTTTTTGTTTTATAAATTTTCCCTGAAAAAAGGGAGATTAATATTGGCCTCTGGGCTTGTGTGCCAGTTGTGAGCGTGCCATCTGTGCCAGTCCTGAGCGTGCCATCTCTCTCACAAATAGTGGGCCATAGAAAGCCTATTTAAATATTTTTTTGGTTTTATAAATTCTCCCAGAAAAAAAGGGAGATTAATATTGGCCTCTGGGCTTGTGTGCCAGTCCTGAGCGTGCCATCTGTGCCAGCCAGCCCTGAGCGTGCCATCTCTCTCACAAATAGTGGGCCATAGAAAGCCTATTTAATTTTTTTTTTTGTTTTATCAATTTTCCCTGAAAAAAGGGAGATTAATATTGGCCTCTGGGCTTGTGTGCCAGTTGTGAGCGTGCCATCTGTGCCAGTCCTGAGCGTGCCATCTCTCTCACAAATAGTGGGCCATAGAAAGCCTATTTAAATATTTTTTTGGTTTTATAAATTCTCCCAGAAAAAAAGGGAGATTAATATTGGCCTCTGGGCTTCTGTGCCAGTCCTGAGCGTGCCATCTGTGCCAGTCCTGAGCGTCCCATCTCTCTCACAAATAGTGGGCCATAGAAAGCCTATTTTATTTTTTTTTTGGGTTTTAGAAATTCTCCCTGAAAAAAGGGAGATTAATATTGGCCTCTGGGCTTGTGTGCCAGTTGTGAGCGTGCCATCTGTGCCAGTCCTGAGCGTGCCATCTCTCTCACAAATAGTGGGCCATAGAAAGCCTATTTAAATATTTTTTTGGTTTTATAAATTCTCCCAGAAAAAAAGGGAGATTAATATTGGCCTCTGGGCTTCTGTGCCAGTCCTGAGCGTGCCATCTGTGCCAGTCCTGAGCGTCCCATCTCTCTCACAAATAGTGGGCCATAGAAAGCCTATTTTATTTTTTTTTTGGGTTTCAGAAATTCTCCCTGGAAAAAAAAAGGGAGATTAATATTGCCCTTTGGGCTTGTGTGCCAGTACTAAGCGTTCCATCTCTCTCTCTCTCTCAGTCAGTGGGCCATAGAACGCATATTTTTGGTTTTATTTGTTTTCTAAATTCTCCCTGAAAAAATCATTTTATTTTATTTGGTTTCTAAATTCTTCCTGATAAAATCATATTTTTTTTATTATTTTTATTTCTAAAGTCTCCCTGAAAAAAAAAAAAAAAAAACAACCAAAAAAACAGTGGGAGATTAATATTGGCCTTTCTGCTTGTGTGCCAGTCTTGACTCCTGGGTGTGCCATCTCTCTCTCTCTCTCTCTCTCTCTCTCTCTCTCTCTCTCCAATTGTGGTCCATAGAAAGCCTATATTTTTTTTCCTTGATTTGGGTTCTAAAATCTACCAGAGAAAATAACTACATCAATCATTGGTAGAAAAATATTGGCCTCTGGGTTTGTGTGCCACTCCTGACTCCTGTGTGCGTCATCTCTCAGTCAGTGGGCCATAGAACGCCTATTTTTGGTTTTATTTGTTTTCTAAATTCTCCCTGAAAAAATCATTTTATTTTATTTGGTTTCTAAATTCTTCCTGATAAAATCATATTTTTTTTATTATTTTTTTTTCTAAAGTCTCCCTGAAAAAAAAAAAAAAAAACAGTGGGAGATTAATATTGGCCTTTCTGCTTGTGTGCCAGTCTTGACTCCTGGGTGCGTCATCTCTCAGTCAGTGGGCCATAGAACGCCTATTTTTGGTTTTATTTGTTTTATAAATTCTCCCTGAAAAAATCATTTTATTTTATTTGGTTTCTAAATTCTTCCTGATAAAATCATATTTTTTTTATTATTTTTTTTTCTAAAGTCTCCCTGAAAAAAAAAAAAAAAAAAACAACCAAAAAAAACAGTGGGAGATTAATATTGGCCTTTCTGCTTGTGTGCCAGTCTTGACTCCTGGGTGCGTCATCTCTCAGTCAGTGGGCCATAGAACGCCTATTTTTGGTTTTATTTGTTTTATAAATTCTCCCTGAAAAAATCATTTTATTTTATTTGGTTTCTAAATTCTTCCTGATAAAATCATATTTTTTTTATTATTTTTTTTTCTAAAGTCTCCCTGAAAAAAAAAAAAAAAAAAACAACCAAAAAAAACAGTGGGAGATTAATATTGGCCTTTCTGCTTGTGTGCCAGTCTTGACTCCTGGGTGTGCCATCTCTCTCTCTCTCTCTCTCTCTCTCTCTCTCTCTCTCCAATTGTGGTCCATAGAAAGCCTATATTTTTTTTCCTTGATTTGGGTTCTAAAATCTACCAGAGAAAATAACTACATCAATCATTGGTAGAAAAATATTGGCCTCTGGGTTTGTGTGCCACTCCTGACTCCTGTGTGCGTCATCTCTCAGTCAGTGGGCCATAGAACGCCTATTTTTGTTTTTATTTGTTTTATAAATTCTCCCTGAAAAAATCATTTTATTTTATTTGGTTTCTAAATTCTTCCTGATAAAATCATATTTTTTTTATTATTTTTTTTTCTAAAGTCTCCCTGAAAAAAAAAAAACAAAAAAAAAACAAAAAAAAAACAGTGGGAGATTAATATTGGCCTTTCTGCTTGTGTGCCAGTCTTGACTCCTGGGTGTGCCATCTCTCTCTCTCTCTCTCTCCAATTGTGGTCCATAGAAAGCCTACATTTTTTTTCCTTGATTTGGGTTCCAAAATCTACCAGAGAAAATAACTCCATCAATCATTGGTAGAAAAATATTGGCCTCTGGGCTTGTGTGCCACTCCTGATTCCTGTGTGCGTCATCTCTCACTCAGTGGCCCATAGAAAGCATATAGTTTGTTACATTTGTTTTCTAAATTCTCCCTGCAAAAATCTATTTTTTTTTTTTTGGGGGGTTTCTAAAGTGTTCCTGAAAAAAATAAAAATAAAAAAAAAATAATAGTGTGACATTAATATTAACATTTGTGCTTCAGTGACAGTCCTGCGTGTGGGGCATCTCTCTAATTTGCAGCCACCAAAAAAAGAGTGTGTAACATTGGGCCTGATTTTCGCTGTGGTCTCACCAACCTGTAAAGGGGTAGCTAAATCATACTGAAGTTATAGCTCACCGTGTAAGTTGTGTGACTGCAACAAATAACGTTAGTTTGGTTACGTTTTTAAAACAATGAGGAAGTCTAGTGGAAGAGGTCGTGGCCGGGGGCGTTCATTGTCAGCTGGTAATGAGGGTAGTGGTAGTGGTGGAGCATCAGGTGGTCGTGGGGGAAAAAATATTGCACCTAAGTCTGGAGCTGTGGAGCCAGGTTCGTCGTCCGGCTACACAAGGCCTCGAACGCTCCCTTTTCTGGGATTAGGAAAACCGCTTTTAAAGCCGGAGCAGCAAGAGCAAGTTTTGGCTTATCTTGCTGACTCAGCCTCTAGCTCTTTTGCCTCATCTCGTGAAACTGGTAAAAGTAAAAGCAGCGCGTCGTTAGTGGATGTTCACGGTCAGGGACAAGTCACTTCCTTGTCCTCTTCAGCAAAAACAACAACAGAGAAGAATGCAGCAGGCGACACAACGGGTTACTCCATGGAGCTCTTTACACATACCGTCCCTGGCTTAGAAAGTGAAGCAGTTAACAGTCCATGCCCATTACAAATTGAATCTGACATGGAGTGCACTGACGCACAGCCACAGCCAGACTACTATGCTGGTCCTTTGACTCAGACCACAACATTGCCCTCGCAGGGTGCTGATCAAGAATCAGACCCTGATGAGACTATGTTGCCCCATCACGAACGCTATACCACCGAACGACACGGTGACACAGACGAAGTTGCGCAGGAGGTACAAGAAGAGTTATTAGATGACCCAGTTCTTGACCCCGATTGGCAGCCATTGGGGGAACAGGGTGCAGGCGGCAGCAGTTCTGAAGCAGAGGAGGAGGAGGGGCCGCAGCAGGCATCAACATCGCCACAGGTTCCATCTGCCGGGCCCGTATCTTGCCCAAAACGCGTGGCAAAGCCAAAACCTGGTGGAGGACAGCGTGGCCATCCGGTTAAAGCTCAGTCTGCAATGCCTGAAAAGGTATCCGATGCTAGAAAGAGTGCAGTCTGGCATTTTTTTAAACAACATCCAATTGATCAGCGCAAAGTCATCTGTCAAAAATGTTCTACTTCCTTAAGCAGAGGTCAGAATCTGAAAAGTCTCAATACTAGTTGCATGCATAGACATTTAACCACCATGCATTTGAAAGCTTGGACTAACTACCAAACGTCCCTTAAGGTTGTTGCACCCTCGGCCAATGAAGCTAGTCATCAACGCAACATCCCTTCCGGCAGTGTAGGACCACCATTTAGCGCACCACCTGCTGTATCTGTGCAGGTATCTTTGCCAGGCCAAAGCAGTCAGGGTCAGGGAATCACCAGTTTCGTAGTAGGAAACACTGCATCTAGGGCACCGGCGGCAACAATACCATCTCCCACCGTCTCTCAGTCTGCCATGTCCACCGGCACCCCCGCTAGTTCCACGATCTCCAGCTCTCCAGTCCAGCTCACCGTACATGAGACTATGGTTAGAAAAAGGAAATACTTAGCCTCGCATCCGCGTACACAGGGTTTGAACGCCCACATAGCTAGACTAATCTCGTTAGAGATGATGCCCTACCGGTTAGTTGAAAGCGAAGCTTTCAAAGACCTGATGGACTACGCTGTACCACGCTACGAGCTACCCAGTCGACACTTTTTTTCCAGAAAAGCCATCCCAGCCCTCCACCAGCATGTTAAAGAGCGCATCGTCCATGCACTCAGGCAATCTGTGAGCACAAAGGTGCACCTGACAACAGATGCATGGACCAGTAGGCATGGCCAGGGACGTTACGTGTCCATCACGGCACACTGGGTAAATGTGGTGGATTCAGGGTCCACAGGGGACAGCAAGTTTGGGACAGTTCTGCCTAGCCCACGGTCTAGTAAACAGTTGTCTGTAGCCGTTCGCACCCCCTCCTCCTCCTCCTCCTCGTCCTCCTGCAGAAGCAAGAGCTCGTCCACAGACCGCAGTCGCACAAACACTCCATCCGCACCTGCCACTGTTGCACACCAGGTCTCCCATTATGGGGCAGCTACTGGCATACGTCAGCAGGCTGTATTGGCTATGAAGTGTTTGGGCGACAATAGACACACCGCGGAAGTTCTGTCCGAGTTCTTGCAGCAAGAAACGCAGTCGTGGCTGGGCACTGTAGATCTTGAGGCAGGCAAGGTAGTGAGTGATAACGGAAGGAATTTCATGGCTGCCATCTCCCTTTCCCAACTGAAACACATTCCTTGCCTGGCTCACACCTTAAACCTGGTGGTGCAGTGCTTCCTGAAAAGTTATCCGGGGTTATCCGACCTGCTCCTCAAAGTGCGTGGACTTTGCGCACATATCCGCCGTTCGCCTGTACACTCCAGCCGTATGCAGACCTATCAGCGTTCTTTGAACCTTCCCCAGCATCGCCTAATCATAGACGTTGCAACAAGGTGGAACTCAACACTGCACATGCTTCAGAGACTGTGCGAACAGAGGCGGGCTGTTATGTTTTTGTGGGAGGATACACATACACGGGCAGGCAGTAGGATGGCAGACATGGAGTTGTCAGGTGTGCAGTGGTCGAAGATTCAAGACATGTGTCAAGTCCTTCAGTGTTTTGAGGAATGCACACGGCTGGTTAGTGCAGACAACGCCATAATAAGCATGAGCATCCCCCTAATGCGTCTGCTGATGCAAAGTTTGACGCACATAAAGGATCAGGCGTCTGCACCAGAGGAAGAGGAAAGCCTTGATGACAGTCAGCGATTGTCTGGTCAGGGCAGTGTACATGACGAGGTACCGGGCGAAGAGGAGGTGGAGGATGAGGAGGATGATGGGGATGAGTATATTTTTAATGAGGAAGCTTTCCCGGGGGCACGGGAAATTGGTGGCGTGGCAAGGCCGGGTTCTGGTTTTTTGAGGGACACAAGTGACGTAGATTTGCCTGCAACTGCCCCTCAACCAAGCACAACCGCAGATTTGACAACGGGAACTTTGGCCCACATGGCGGATTATGCCTTGCGTATCCTCAAAAGGGACACACGCATTACAAAAATGATGAACGATGACGATTACTGGTTGGCCTGCCTCCTTGATCCTCGCTATAAAGGCAAATTGCAAAATATTATGCCACATGAGAACTTGGAACTAATATTAGCAACAAAACAATCAACTCTTGTTGACCGTTTGCTTCTGGCATTCCCTGCACACAGCGCCCGTGATCGTTCTCACACGAGCTCCAGGGGCCAGCAGACCAGAGGTGTTAGAGGGGCAGAAATCAGAAGTGGCGTTGGACAGAGGGGTTTTCTGACCAGGTTGTGGAGTGATTTTTCTATGACCGCAGACAGGACAGGTACTGCAGCATCAATTCAAAGTGACAGGAGACAACATTTGTCCAGTATGGTTACAAACTATTTTTCATCCCTTATCGACGTTCTCCCTCAACCGTCATTCCCATTTGATTACTGGGCATCCAAATTAGACACCTGGCCAGAATTGGCAGAATATGCATTGCAGGAGCTTGCTTGCCCGGCAGCTAGTGTCCTATCAGAAAGAGTATTCAGTGCTGCAGGTTCAATACTAACAGAAAAAAGGACTCGTCTGGCTACCCAAAATGTAGATGATCTAACCTTCATTAAAATGAACCACAACTGGATTTCAAAATCTTTTGCCCCACCCTGCCCGGCTGACACCTAGCTTTCCTATGAAAAGGTCTTGCCTGTGGACTATTCTGAATGACTTTTCCAATCTCGTAATTTTCTTCACCTGATTGTCCAGCATACGACATGTTTCCACCTCACGAAATGGCCAAACTCCCCACACGGGGCCGTGCTATCGCCACTTTGCGCTTGGACCCTTGAGAGTGCTGTTTGTCTGAAGAGGTGGGTGTGGCCGCTTTTGGTCGACGGCACTGCCACTGGGTCCCTCATAGTACAATAAAGTGTCTCTGGCGGTGGTGGTGCGCACCCAACGTCAGACACACCGTTGTAATATGAGGGGCCCTGTGCCTGTACCGCCGGCCACAAGACAGTTCCCCCCCCCAGCTCAAACAGTGCTCTACCACTAGCAAAATTATCTCTCACAGCTTCACCAATGTGTAGTCTAGCCGCTGACATCCTTCAATGCCTGGCACTGACAATACCATTGTTTTGACATTTTTGTTATGTTAGGCCTTCGAAGCCTGTCTGCGGTCCCTTCTTTCTACAACTACTACACTGACCAGGCCACTGCTGGCCGTGTTACCCTGGAACCAATTTAAAAGTGCCTACAGTCAGCCCAATTTTGTTATGTTAGGCCTTCGAAGACTGTCTGCCGTCACTCCTTCCACTAGACTTCCACTGACCATACACTGCTGCCCATGTACCCCTGGAACCAATTTAAAGTGCCTACAGCCAGCCCAATTTTGTTATGTTAGGCCTTCGAAGCCTGTCTGCGGTCACTCCTTCCACTAGACTTCCACTGACCAGACCACTGCTGCCCGTGTACCCCTGGAACCAATTTAAAAGTGCCTACAGCCAGCCCAAGTTTGTTATGTTAGGCCTTGGAAGCCTGTCTGCGGTCACTCCTTCCACTAGACTTCCACTGACCAGACCACTGCTGCCCGTGTACCCCTGGAACCAATTTAAAAGTGCCTACAGCCAGCCCAAGTTTGTTATGTTAGGCCTTGGAAGCCTGTCTGCGGTCACTCCTTCCACTAGACTTCCACTGACCAGACCACTGCTGCCCGTGTACCCCTGGAACCAATTTAAAAGTGCCTACAGCCAGCCCAAGTTTGTTATGTTAGGCCTTGGAAGCCTGTCTGCGGTCACTCCTTCCACTAGACTTCCACTGACCAGACCACTGCTGCCCGTGTACCCCTGGAACCAATTTAAAAGTGCCTACAGCCAGCCCAAGTTTGTTATGTTAGGCCTTGGAAGCCTGTCTGCGGTCACTCCTTCCACTAGACTTCCACTGACCAGACCACTGCTGCCCGTGTACCCCTGGAACCAATTTAAAAGTGCCTACAGCCAGCCCAAGTTTGTTATGTTAGGCCTTGGAAGCCTGTCTGCGGTCACTCCTTCCACTAGACTTCCACTGACCAGACCACTGCTGCCCGTGTACCCCTGGAACCAATTTAAAAGTGCCTACAGCCAGCCCAAGTTTGTTATGTTAGGCCTTCTAAGCCTGTCTGCGGTCCATTCTTTCAACTACTACTACACTGACCAGGTCACTGCTGCCCGTGTACCCCTGGAACCAATTTAAAATTGCCTACAGCCAGCCCAATTTTTTTATTTTAGGCCTTCGATGCCTGTCTGCGGTCCATTCTTTCAACTACTACTACACTGACCAGGTCACTGCTGTCCGTGTACCCCTGGAACCAAATTAAAATTGCCTACAGCCATGTGTTATTATTTTAGGCCTTCGATGCCTGTCTGCGGTCACTCCTTCCACTAGGCCTCCACTGACCACACCACTGCTGTCCGTGTACCCCTGGAACCAATTTAAAATTGCCTACAGCCATGTGTTATTATTTTAGGCCTTCGATGCCTGTCTGCGGTCACTCCTTCCACTAGGCCTCCACTGACCACACCACTGCTGTCCGTGTACCCCTGGAACCAATTTAAAATTGCCTACAGCCAGCCCAATTTTTTTATTTTAGGCCTTCGATGCCTGTCTGCGGTCCATTCTTTCAACTACTACTACACTGACCAGGTCACTGCTGTCCGTGTACCCCTGGAACCAATTTAAAATTGCCTACAGCCATGTGTTATTATTTTAGGCCTTCGATGCCTGTCTGCGGTCACTCCTTCCACTAGGCCTCCACTGACCACACCACTGCTGTCCGTGTACCCCTGGAACCAATTTAAAATTGCCTACAGCCATGTGTTATTATTTTAGGCCTTCGATGCCTGTCTGCGGTCACTCCTTCCACTAGGCCTCCACTGACCACACCACTGCTGTCCGTGTACCCCTGGAACCAATTTAAAATTGCCTACAGCCAGCCCAATTTTTTTATTTTAGGCCTTCGATGCCTGTCTGCGGTCCATTCTTTCAACTACTACTACACTGACCAGGTCACTGCTGTCCGTGTACCCCTGGAACCAATTTAAAATTGCCTACAGCCATGTGTTATTATTTTAGGCCTTCGATGCCTGTCTGCGGTCACTCCTTCCACTAGGCCTCCACTGACCACACCACTGCTGTCCGTGTACCCCTGGAACCAATTTAAAATTGCCTACAGCCATGTGTTATTATTTTAGGCCTTCGATGCCTGTCTGCGGTCACTCCTTCCACTAGGCCTCCACTGACCACACCACTGCTGCCCGTGTACCCCTGGAACCAATTTAAAATTGCCTACAGCCAGCCCAATTTTTTTATTTTAGGCCTTCGATGCCTGTCTGCGGTCCATTCTTTCAACTACTACTACACTGACCAGGTCACTGCTGTCCGTGTACCCCTGGAACCAATTTAAAATTGCCTACAGCCATGTGTTATTATTTTAGGCCTTCGATGCCTGTCTGCGGTCACTCCTTCCACTAGGCCTCCACTGACCACACCACTGCTGTCCGTGTACCCCTGGAACCAATTTAAAATTGCCTACAGCCATGTGTTATTATTTTAGGCCTTCGATGCCTGTCTGCGGTCACTCCTTCCACTAGGCCTCCACTGACCACACCACTGCTGTCCGTGTACCCCTGGAACCAATTTAAAATTGCCTACAGCCAGCCCAATTTTTTTATTTTAGGCCTTCGATGCCTGTCTGCGGTCCATTCTTTCAACTACTACTACACTGACCAGGTCACTGCTGTCCGTGTACCCCTGTAACCAATTTAAAATTGCCTACAGCCATGTGTTATTATTTTAGGCATTCGATGCCTGTCTGCGGTCCATTTTTTCAACTACTACTACACTGACCAGGTCACTGCTGCCCGTGTACCCCTGGAACCAATTTAAAATTGCCTACAGCCAGCCCAATTTTTTTATTTTAGGCCTTCGATGCCTGTCTGCGGTCCATTCTTTCAACTACTACTACACTGACCAGGTCACTGCTGCCCGTGTACCCCTGGAACCAATTTAAAATTGCCTACAGCCATGTGTTATTATTTTAGGCCTTCGATGCCTGTCTGCGGTCACTCCTTCCACTAGGCCTCCACTGACCACACCACTGCTGTCCGTGTACCCCTGGAACCAATTTAAAATTGCCTACAGCCATGTGTTATTATTTTAGGCCTTCGATGCCTGTCTGCGGTCCATTCTTTCAACTACTACTACACTGACCAGGGCACTGCTGGCCGTGTACCCCTGGAACCAACATCAGAAAATATAAAAATAAGTATTTTGCTTATAAAAAAGAAAATACTGGTGAGATATCAAATGCAGACATTTTAACATTAAAAACAAACACACAACTCTAATCTGGTACAGTACTAAAAATGGCCACCAGCTACAATTACTTTCTCCTGCAAGTAGTTAACTGAAAGTTTTTTTAAATTGAAAACACACATATGGCATCCACCGAGTGTTGTCCTGTCGCGTCTTCTTTATATTATTGCCGAGAAGATGCAAAATAATGAAAATAATAAAATCATTAATTACCAAAATAATAGAGAAAGTCAACACCACATTGCAAATAAACATTCATTCCAAATAAAGAAGCAGGGCGCGTCCGAGGGTGAGTATATACCTAATAAGAATATAATCACCCTCGGACGCGCAATGCTTATTTCCAACAGCCTTCCTTCCTAAGAATCAGCCCTTCCGTCGTGTAGAGAGACGTTGTGTTACACTCCAAGGTGTTCCCCAGGTTGCCTTTCCTGAGCTTCGATCTTCCGGCTCTCGTTTAGTAGTTCTTGGAAACTACTCTGCATTAGGCCTTCAAATTGGGTATGGGGTGTAGAGAGATGGTGTGTTCCACTCCAAGGTGTTCCCCAGGTTGCCTTTCCTGAGCTTCGATCTTCCGGCTCTCGTTTAGTAGTTGTTGGAAACTACGCTGCATTAGGCCTTCAAATTGGGTATGGGGTGTAGCGAGAGGGTGTGTTACACTCCAAGGTGTTCCCCAGGTTGCCTTTCCTGAGCTTCGATCTTCCGGCTCTCGTTTAGTAGTTCTTGGAAACTACACTGCATTAGGCCTTCAAATTGGGTATGGGGTGTAGAGAGAGGGTGTGTTACACTCCAAGGTGTTCCCCAGGTTGCCTTTCCTGAGCTTCGATATTCCGGCTCTCGTTTAGTAGTTGTCGGAAACTACGCTGCATTAGGCCTACAAATTGGGTATGGGGCGTAGAGAGAGGGTGTGTTACACTCCAAGGTGTTCCCCAGGTTGCCTTTCCTGAGCTTCGATATTCCGGCTCTCGTTTAGTAGTTGTCGGAAACTACGCTGCATTAGGCCTACAAATTGGGTATGGGGTGTAGAGAGAGGGTGTGTTACACTCCAAGGTGTTCCCCAGGTTGCCTTTCCTGAGCTTCGATCTTCATGCTCTCGTTTAGTAGTTGTCGGAAACTACGCTGCATTAGGCCTACAAATTGGGTATGGGGTGTAGAGAGAGGGTTTGTTACACTCCAAGGTGTTCCCCAGGTTGCCTTTCCTGAGCTTCGATCTTCCGGCTCTCGTTTAGTAGTTGTTGGAAACTACGCTGCATTAGGCCTTCAAATTGGGTATGGGGTGTAGCGAGAGGGTGTGTTACACTCCAAGGTGTTCCCCAGGTTGCCTTTCCTGAGCTTCGATCTTCCGGCTCTCGTTTAGTAGTTCTTGGAAACTACACTGCATTAGGCCTTCAAATTGGGTATGGGGTGTAGAGAGAGGGTGTGTTACACTCTAAGGTGTTCCCCAGGTTTCCTTGCCATTGCTTCGGTCTTCCGACTCTCGTTTAGTAGTTGTAGAAAAGTACACTGCATTAGGCCATACAAAATGGGTATGGGGTGGAGAGAGATGGTGTGTTACACTCCAAGGTGTTCCCCAGGTTGCCTTTCCTGAGCTTCTATCTTCAGGCTCTCATTAAATTGTGGTTAAATGGAACAACTGCATTTGGCGTACTAGTTGGTTTGGGGCCTACTATCGGTGTCTGCCACTCCTTGCTGTTCTCCTCCACTGAACAAAGCTGTGCCGCCTGTTTACTACGGTTGCCAATTTTGAACTGCATTTCGACTACTTACTGATTTGGCCCTACTCTCTGTGTCAGCCTCTCATTCCAGTTGTCCTCCACTGCAATGCCCCCTGGTTATTCCTGTGTTACCAATTTTGAACTGCATTTAGCCCACTTTCTTCTTTGGGCCTATATCTGTGTTTCCACTTCATCGTGCCCATTGCCCAGCCAGTGATAGATGAGTCTGCTGGTACATTGACCCATAACGCAACATTCCCCGTGCACGCTACACAACAACATTGTGACCCTGCTGAAAGTCAGGTTGCTCTTCCCGCATACCATACCACCTTACACGGGGACAAAGAGGAAGGTGCAGATGAAAGTGCAGGTTCCTTCATCAGGTGGGGGGAGGAATACTAGTTGGCGACGTCACTGGCACAGGGCCTCTCATAGTACGCAAAAGTGTTGCTGCCGGTGGGAGGCGCCCCCGCCGTGCAAACACACCGCTGTACTTTGAGGGGCCCTGTGCCAGTGCCAATGCCAACGAGTGGGCCCCCCCTGCTTGCTCAGGTTCACAGCACTTGCAAAGTTGAAATACTTACCTCTCCCTGCTCCACTGCCGTGACGTGGTCCAGATTTCCTGGGCCCACTAATTACTTGAACCAGCCCTACCCCCCACAACTTTAGCCAAATGACCCCCAATTTCAAATGCCTTCCAATTATTATAAGGTAAATTACGCTTGACAAGCTTCATTAAGAAGAATGGATGGTTTTGACATTAAAATGGCCACTCTAGGTGTTTTCCTGGCCCCCACTCACTGCCGACTATGCTGCCCCATTGACTTGCATTGGGTTTCGTGTTTCGGTCGATCCCGACTTTACGTCATAATCGGCCGATTTCACTCGACCCGACTTTGGACATAGTCGGGTTTCGCAAAACCCGGCTCGACTCTAAAAAGGTCAAGGTCGCTCAACTCTAATCAGAACCTCTCTGTGACAAAACCGCCCCTGCTCCAATCTCAGAAGCATCAACCTCGACCTGGAACGGAAGAGAAACATCTGGCTGACACAACACAGGGGCAGAACAAAAACGACGCTTCAACTCCTGAAAAGCTTCCACAGCAGCAGAAGACCAATTAACCAAATCAGCACCCTTCTTGGTCAAATCGGTCAATGGTTTGGCAATGCTAGAAAAATTACAGATGAAGCGACGATAAAAATTAGCAAAGCCCAGGAACTTTTGCAGACTTTTCAGAGATGTCGGCTGAATCCAATCCTGGATGGCTTGGACCTTAACTGGATCCATCTCGATAGTAGAAGGGGTAAAGATGAACCCCAAAAATGAAACTTTCTGCACACCGAAGAGACACTTTGATCCCTTCACAAACAAAGAGTTAGCACGCAGGACCTGAAAAACCATTCTGACCTGCTTCACATGAGACTCCCAATCATCTGAGAAGATCAAAATGTCATCCAAGTAAACAATCAGGAATTTATCCAGATACTCACGGAAGATGTCATGCATAAAAGACTGAAACACAGATGGAGCATTGGCAAGTCCGAACGGCATCACTAGATACTCAAAATGACCCTCGGGCGTATTGAATGCAGTTTTCCATTCATCTCCTTGCCTGATTCTCACCAGATTATACGCACCACGAAGATCTATCTTAGTGAACCAACTAGCCCCCTTAATCCGAGCAAACAAGTCAGATAACAATGGCAAGGGATACTGAAATTTAACAGTGATCTTATTAAGAAGGCGGTAATCAATACACGGTCTCAGTGAACCATCCTTCTTGGCTACAAAGAAGAACCCTGCTCCCAGTGGTGATGACGATGGGCGAATATGTCCCTTCTCCAGGGATTCCTTCACATAACTGCGCATAGCGGCGTGTTCGGGCACGGATAAATTAAATAATCGACCTTTAGGGAATTTACTACCAGGAATCAAATTGATAGCACAATCACAATCCCTATGCGGAGGTAGAGCATCGGACTTGGGCTCTTCAAATACATCCTGATAATCAGACAAGAACTCTGGGACCTCAGAAGGGGTGGATGACGAAATCGACAAAAATGGAACATCACCATGTACCCCCTGACAACCCCAGCTGGATACCGACATGGAATTCCAATCCAATACTGGATTATGGGTTTGTAGCCATGGCAACCCCAACACGACCACATCATGCAGATTATGCAACACCAGAAAGCGAATAACTTCCTGATGTGCAGGAGCCATGCACATGGTCAGCTGGGCCCAGTATTGAGGTTTATTCTTGGCCAAAGGTGTAGCATCAATTCCTCTCAATGGAATAGGACACCGCAAAGGCTCCAAGAAAAACCCACAACGTTTAGCATAATCCAAATCAATCAGATTCAGGGCAGCGCCCGAATCCACAAACGCCATGACAGAAAACAACGACAAAGAGCATATCAAGGTAATGGACAGAAGGAATTTGGACTGTACAGTACCAATGACGGCAGACCTAGCGGACCGCTTAGTGCGCTTAGGACAATCAGAAATAGCATGAGTGGAATCACCACAGTAGAAACACAGACCATTCAGACGTCTGTATTCCTGCCGTTCAACTCTAGTCATAGTCCTATCGCACTGCATAGGCTCAGGTTTAACCTCAGGCAGTACCGCCAAATGGTGCACAGATTTACGCTCGCGCAAGCGTCGACCGATCTGAATGGCCAAAGACAAAGACTCATTCAAACCAGCAGGCATAGGAAATCCCACCATGACATCCTTAAGAGCCTCAGAGAGACCCTTTCTGAACAAAGCTGCCAGCGCAGATTCATTCCACTGAGTGAGTACTGACCATTTCCTAAATTTCTGACAATATACTTCTATATCATCCTGACCCTGGCACAAAGCCAGCAAATTTTTCTCAGCCTGATCCACTGAATTAGGCTCATCGTACAGCAATCCGAGCGCCAGGAAAAACGCATCGACACTACTCAATGCAGGGTCTCCTAGCGCAAGAGAAAATGCCCAGTCTTGAGGGTCGCCGCGCAAAAAAGAAATAATAATCAAAACCTGTTGAATAGGATTACCAGAAGAATGAGGTTTCAAGGCCAGAAATAGCTTACAATTATTTTTGAAACTTAGAAACTTAGTTCTATCTCCAAAAAACAAATCAGGAATAGGAATTCTTGGTTCTAACATAGATCTCTGATCAATAGTATCTTGAATTTTTTGTACATTTATAACGAGATTATCCATTGAAGAGCACAGACCCTGAATATCCATGTCCACACCTGTGTCCAGAATCACCCAAATGTCTAGGGGAAAAAAAAAAAAGTGAACACAGAGCAGAAAAAAAAAAAAATGATGTCAGAACTTTTTCTTTCCCTCTATTGAGAATCATTAGTTTGGGCTCCTTGTACTGTTATGTTTGCTAATGACAGGTGTTATGAAGGCAATCCAGAAACACAGTGTGCTTAGCGATCAGAGCGCACACAGTGATCTGACAAATACCCAAAAATACAAGAACGAGCTCTAAGACGTGGAAACTCTGTAGACTGCACACCTGATCCTATCCTAAACACAACTAAAAGCGGCTGTGGATTGCACCTAACAACTACCTAGGCAACTCGGCACAGCCTAAGAAACTAGCTAGCCTGAAGATAGAAAAATAGGCCTGACTTGCCCCAGAGAAATTCCCCAAAGGAAAAGGCAGCCCCCCACATATAATGACTGTGAGTAAGATGAAAAGACAAAACGTAGGGATGAAATAGATTCAGCAAAGTGGGGCCCGATATTCTAGGACAGAGCGAGGACAGTAAAGCAAACTTTGCAGTCTACAAAAAACCCTAAAGCAAAACCACGCAAAGGGGGCAAAAAAAACCCACCGTGCCGAACTAACGGCACGGCGGTACACCCTTTGCGTCTCAGAGCTTCCAGCAAAACAAAAGACAAGCTGGACAGAAAAAAAGCAACAAAAAAGCAAAAAGCACTTAGCTATACAGAGCAGCAGGTCACAGGAACAATCAGGAGAAGCTCAGATCCAACACTGAAACATTGACAAGGAGCAAGGATAGCAGCATCAGGCGGAGTTAAGTAATGAAGCAGTTAACGAGCTCACCAGAACACCTGAGGGAGGAAGCTCAGAAGCTGCAGTACCACTTGTGACCACAGGAGTGAATTCAGCCACAGAATTCACAACAGGGCCTACTACCAGTGTCTGCCGCTCCAAGGTGTTCTCCGGGTTGCCTTTTCTGAGCTTTGATCTTCAGGCTCTCGTTTAGTATTTTTTGGTAAATCTAACTGCAGTGGGGCTAGTACTTGGGTTGGGGCCTACTACCAGTGTCTGCCGCTCCAAGGTGTTCTCCAGGTTGCCTCTCCATTGCTTCAATGTTCTGGCTCTCGTTTAGTAGTTGTTGAAAACAACACTGCATGCGGCCTACAAGTTGGGTCAGGGGTGTAGAGACGGTGTGTTCCACTCCAAGGTGTTCCCCAGGTTGCCTCTCCATTGCTTCAATCTTGAGGCTCTTGTTAAATAGTTGTTAAATGGAACAACTGCATTTGGCCTACTAGTTGGGTTGGGGCCTACTAACAGTGTCTGCCGCTCCTTGCTGTTCTCCTGGTTTCCTGTCCTGAAATTCCATTTTCAGGCTCTCGTTAAGTAGTTGTTAATGTTAGACTGCATTTGGCCTACTAGTTGGGTTGGGGCCTACTATTGGTGTCTGCCGCTCCTTGCTGTTCTCCTCCACTGAACAAAGCTGTGCCGCCTGTTTACTACTGCTGCCAATTTCGAACTGCATTTAGACTAATTACTGATTTGGGCCTACTCTCTGTGTCAGCCTCTCATTACAGTTGTCCTCCACTGAACAAAGCAATGCCCCCTGGTTAGTCCTCTTACCAATTTTGAACTGCATTTAAACCACTTTATTCTTTGGGCCTATATCGGTGTTTCCTCCTCATCCTGCCCATTGCCCAGCCAGTGATAGATGAGTCTGCTGGTACATTGACCCATAACGCAACATTCCCCGTGCACGCTACACAGCAAGATTGTGACCCTGCTGAAAGTCAGGTTCCTCTTCCCGCATACCATACCACCTTACACGGGGACAAAGAGGAAGGTGCAGATGAAAGTGCAGGTTCCTTCATCAGGTGGGGGGAGGAATACTCGTTGGCGACGTGACTGGCACAGGGCCCCTCATAGTACGCAAAAGTGTCGCTGCCGGTGGGAGGCGCCCCCGCCGTGCAAACACACCGCCGTACTTTGAGGGGCCCTGTGCCAGTGCCAATGCCAACGAGTGGGCCCCCCCTGCTTGCTCAGGATCACAGCACTTGCAAAGTTTAAATACTTACCTTACCTTAACTATTATTATAAGGGAAATTAAGATTGACAAGCTTCATTAAGAAGAATGCATGGTTTTGGCATTAAAATGGGCACTCTAGGTGTTTTCCTGGCCCCCACTCACTGCCGACTATGCTGCCCCATTGACTTGCATTGGGTTTCGTGTTTCGGTCGATCCCGACTTTACGTCATAATCGGCCGATTTCACTCGACCCGACTATTGAGATAGTCGGGTTTTGCGAAACCCGACTCGACTCTAAAAAAGTCAAGGTCGCTCAACCCTACTGGCTACTATTTTCAGAAAAGGTCTTTCTGAAACCCTTAAAGATGTTATGGTGGGCTTTCCTACGCCTGCCGGTTTGAGAGAATCTATGTCTCTAGCCATTCAGATTGATCGGCGTCTGCGCGAGCGCAAAGCTGTGCACCATATGGCAGTATCCTCTGAGCAAAGTCCTGAACCTATGCAATGTGATAGGATTTTGACTAGAATAGAATGGCAGGAATTCAGACGTCAGAATAGGCTGTGTTTTTACTGTGGTGATTCGGCTCATGTTATCTCTGATTGCCCTAAGCGTACTAAGAGAGTCGCTAGGTCTGTTACCATTAGTACTATACAGCCTAAATTTCTCTTATCTGTGACCCTGATTTGCTCATTGTTGTCCTTTTCTGTCATGGCATTTGTGGATTCAGGCGCTGCCCTGAACTTAATGGACTTAGAATTCGCCAGGCGCTGTGGTTTTTCCTTGCAGCCTTTGCAGAGCCCTATTCCTTTGAGGGGTATTGATGCTACACCCTTGGCCAAGGATAAACCTCAGTACTGGACACAGATGACTATGTACATGGCTCCTGCACATCAGGAAGATTGCCGTTTACTGGTGTTGCATAACCTGCATGATGTTGTTGTACTGGGATTTCCATGGTTACAGGAACATAATCCGGTGCTGGATTGGAAAACTATGTCGGTGACTAGTTGGGGTTGTCGAGGAGTACATAGTGACGTTCCTTTGATGTCAATTTCCTCTTCCCCCTCTTCTGAGGTCCCTGAGTTTTTGTCGGATTTCCAAGATGTATTTGATGAACCCAAATCCAGTTCCCTTCCTCCACACAGGGACTGTGATTGTGCTATTAACTTGATTCCTGGTTGCAAGTTCCCTAAGGGCCGACTTTTCAATCTGTCTGTGCCAGAGCATGCCGCCATGCGGAGTTATGTTAAGGAGTCTTTGGAGAAGGGGCATATTCAGCCCTCTTCGTCACCATTGGGAGCGGGTTTCTTTTTTGTTGCTAAGAAGGATGGCTCCTTGAGACCCTGTATTCATTATCGTCTTCTTAATAAGATCACGGTCAAATTCCAATACCCCTTGCCTTTGCTTACTGATTTGTTTGCTCAGATTAAGGGGGCTAGTTGGTTTACTAAGATTGACCTCCGTGGGGCATATAATCTTGTTCGTATTAAACAGGGTGACGAATGGAAAACTGCATTTAATACGCCCGAAGGCCATTTTGAATACCTTGTGATGCCATTTGGGCTCTGTAATGCTCCATCTGTGTTCCACTCTTTCATGCATGATATTTTCCGCAATTATCTTGATAAATTCATGGTCGTATATTTGGATGATATTTTGATTTTTTCCGATGATTGGGAGTCTCATGTGAAGCAGGTCAGGATGGTGTTCCAGATCCTTCGTGATAATGCTTTATTTGTGAAGGGGTCTAAGTGCCTATTCGGAGTTCAGAAGGTCTCTTTTTTGGGTTTTATTTTTTCTCCCTCGTCTATAGAAATGGATCCTGTTAAGGTCCAAGCTTTTCATGACTGGAACCAACCCACATCTGTGAAGGGTCTTCAAAAATTTTTGGGCTTTGCTAATTTCTATCGCCGTTTCATTGCCAACTTTTCCAGTGTGGTTAAGCCCCTTACTGATTTGACGAAGAAAGGCGCTGATGTGACGAATTGGTCCTCTGAGGCTGTTGAGGCCTTTCAGGAGCTTAAACACCGATTTACTTCTGCCCCTGTGTTGCGTCAGCCGGATGTTTCTCTTCCTTTTTTTGAGGTTGAGGTCGACGCTTCTGAGATTGGGGCAGGGGCCGTTTTGTCTCAGAGGGAGTCTGATGGCTCTTTGATGAAACCGTGTGCTTTTTTTTCCAGAAAGTTTTCGCCTGCGGAACGCAATTATGATGTCGGCAATCGGGAGTTGTTGGCTATGAAGTGGGCGTTTGAGGAGTGGCGACATTGGCTTGAGGGAGCTAAACACCGTGTTGTGGTTCTGACCGATCATAAGAATCTGATTTACCTTGAGTCGGCCAAGCGGCTGAATCCTAGACAGGCTCGATGGTCCCTGTTTTTCTCCCGTTTTGATTTTGTGGTCTCGTATCTTCCGGGATCTAAGAATGTTAAGGCTGATGCCCTCTCTAGGAGTTTTTCACCTGATTCTCCTGGAGTCCTTGAGCCAGTTGGCATTCTTAAGGAGGGGGTGATTCTTTCTGCTATCTCCCCTGATTTGTGGCGGGTGCTTCAGGAATTTCAGGCTGATAGGCCTGACCGCTGTCCAGTTGGGAAGCTGTTTGTTCCTGATAGATGGAAAAGTAAGGTTAATTCTGAGGTTCATTGTTCAGTGTTGGCTGGTCATCCTGGGATTTTTGGTACCAGAGATTTGGTTGCTAGGTCCTTTTGGTGGCCTTCCTTGTCGCGCGATGTCCGTGCTTTTGTGCAGTCCTGTGGGACTTGCGCCCAGGCCAAGCCTTGCTATTCCCGCGCTAGTGGGTTGCTTTTGCCTTTGCCGGTTCCTGAGAGGCCCTGGACGCATATTTCCATGGATTTTATTTCGGATCTTCCTGTTTCCCAGAAGATGTCTGTTATCTGGGTTGTTTGTGACCGGTTCTCTAAAATGGTCCATCTGGTACCTTTGCCTAAGTTGCCTTCCTCCTCAGATCTGGTTCCATTATTTTTTCAGCATGTGGTTCATTTGCATGGCATTCCGGAGAATATTGTGTCTGACAGAGGTTCTCAGTTTGTCTCTAGATTTTGGCGGGCCTTTTGTGCTAGGATGGGCATTGATTTGTCTTTTTCTTCGGCGTTTCATCCTCAGACTAATGGCCAAACTGAGCGAACTAATCAGACCTTGGAGACCTATTTGAGATGCTTTGTGTCTGCTGATCAGGATGATTGGGTGTCTTTCTTGCCGTTGGCCGAGTTTGCCCTTAATAATCGGGCTAGTTCGGCTACTTTGGTTTCACCTTTCTTTTGTAATTTTGGTTTTCATCCTCGTTTTTCTTCTGGGCAGGTTGAGCCTTCTGATTGTCCTGGTGTTGATTCTGTGGTGGACAGGCTGCAGCAGAATTGGACTCATGTGGTGGACAATTTGACGTTGTCTCAGGAAAGGGCTCAACGTTTTGCTAACCGCCGTCGGTGTGTTGGTCCCCGGCTTCGTGTGGGGGATTTGGTTTGGTTGTCTTCTCGTCATGTTCCTATGAAGGTTTCTTCTCCTAAGTTTAAGCCTCGGTTTATTGGTCCTTATAAAATTTCTGAAATTATTAATCCGGTGTCTTTTCATTTGGCTCTTCCAGCCTCTTTTGCCATTCATAATGTTTTCCATATATCTTTGTTGCGGAGATATGTGGTGCCCGTTGTTCCCTCGGTTGACCCTCCTGCCCCGATGTTGGTTGAGGGAGAATATGAGGTTGAGAAGATTTTGGATTCTCGTTTTTCAAAGCGGATTCTTCAGTATCTTGTCAAGTGGAAGGGTTATGGCCAGGAGGATAATTCTTGGGTTGTTGCCTCCGATGTCCATGCCACCGATTCGGTTCGTGCTTTTCACTTGGCTCGTCCTGACCGGCCTGGGGGCTCTGGTGAGGGTTCGGTGACCCCTCCTCAAGGGGGGGTACTGTTGTGAATTCCGCTCTTGGGCTCCCTCCGGTGGTTGTAAGTGGCACTTTTGTGAGTTCTGCTCTTGGGCTCCCTCTTGTGGTTTCTAGTGGTATGGCTGCTCCTAGGAGTTAGCTGTCTTCAGCTGCCTCCACTTATCGTCTCTTCTGCTCGGCTATTTAGGCCTGGCTCTTTCTTCAGCCAGTGCCACTTGTAAATGGTTCCTGGTTGGATTCACATCTCTTTGGAGTTCCCTGTTATCCTGACCAGTTCAGCAAAGCTAAGTTTTTGCTTGCTCTTTTCTGTCCATAGATTGTGGACTTATCCATTCTGTGCTTTCTATGTTTGCCCAGCTTATCAGTGTGAATTATTTCTGTCTTGCTGGAAGCTCTGGGAGGCAGATTTGCCCTCCACACCTTTAGTCAGGTGTGGAGATTTTTTGTAAACTCTGCGTGGATTTTTGTAGTGTTTTATACTGACCGCACAGTATTCCATCCTGTCCTATCTATTTAGCTAGACTAGCCTCCTGTGCGCATCCTGGTTTCATTCTGTGTATGTCTTTTCCCTCTCCACTCACAGTCATTATTTGTGGGGGGCTAATCTATCCTTTGGGGATTTTCTCTGAGGCAAGATAGCTTTCCTGCTTCTTTCTTTAGGGGTAGTTAGCTCTTAGGCTGTGATGAGATGCCTAGGGAGAGTTAGGAGCATTCCACGGCTACTTCTAGTAACATAGTAAACATAGTAACATAGTTAGTAAGGCCGAAAAAAAGACATTTGTCCATCCAGTTCAGCCTATATTCCATCATAATAAATCCCCAGATCTACGTCCTTCTACAGAACCTAATAATTGTATGATACAATATTGTTCTGCTCCAGGAAGACATCCAGGCCTCTCTTCAACCCCTCAACTGAGTTCGCCATCACCACCTCCTCAGGCAAGCAATTCCAGATTCTCACTGCCCTAACAGTAAAGAATCCTCTTCTATGTTGGTGGAAAAACCTTCTCTCCTCCAGACGCAAAGAATGCCCCCTTGTGCCTGTCACCTTCCTTGGTATAAACAGATCCTCAGCGAGATATTTGTATTGTCCCCTTATATATTTATACATGGTTATTAGATCGCCCCTCAGTCGTCTTTTTTCTAGACTAAATAATCCTAATTTCGCTAATCTATCTGGGTATTGTAGTTCTCCCATCCCCTTTGTTAATTTTGTTGCCCTCCTTTGTACTCTCTCTAGTTCCATTATATCCTTCCTGAGCACCGGTGCCCAAAACTGGACACAGTACTCCATGTGCGGTCTAACTAGGGATTTGTACAGAGGCAGTATAATGCTCTCATCATGTGTATCCAGACCTCTTTTAATGCACCCCATGATCCTGTTTGCCTTGGCAGCTGCTGCCTGGCACTGGCTGCTCCAGGTAAGTTTATCATTAACTAGGATCCCCAAGTCCTTCTCCCTGTCAGATTTACTCAGTGGTTTCCCATTCAGTGTGTAATGGTGATATTGATTCCTTCTTCCCATGTGTATAACCTTACATTTATCATTGTTAAACCTCATCTGCCACCTTTCAGCCCAAGTTTCCAACTTATCCAGATCCATCTGTAGCAGAATACTATCTTCTCTTGTATTAACTGCTTTACATAGTTTTGTATCATCTGCAAATATCGATATTTTACTGTGTAAACCTTCTACCAGATCATTTGTTGTGTTGTGTTGAGCTTAGGGACTGCGGTCAGTACAGTTACCACTTCCTTCAGAGCTCGTTCCATGTTGCTCCTAGACCACCGTATCATAACAGATCCCATATATATACAGTGGGGCAAAAAAGTATTTAGTCAGTCAGCAATAGTGCAAGTTCCACCACTTAAAAAGATGAGAGGCGTCTGTAATTTACATCATAGGTAGACCTCAACTATGGGCGACAAACTGAGAAAAAAAAATCCAGAAAATCACATTGTCTGTTTTTTTATCATTTTTTTTGCATATTATGGTGGAAAATAAGTATTTGGTCAGAAACAAACAATCAAGATTTCTGGCTCTCACAGACCTGTAACTTCTTCTTTAAGAATCTCCTCTTTCCTCCACTCATTACCTGTAGTAATGGCACCTGTTTAAACTTGTTATCAGTATAAAAAGACACCTGTGCACACCCTCAAACAGTCTGACTCCAAACTCCACTATGGTGAAGACCAAAGAGCTGTCAAAGGACACCAGAAACAAAATTGTAGCCCTGCACCAGGCTGGGAAGACTGAATCTGCAATAGCCAACCAGCTTGGAGTGAAGAAATCAACAGTGGGAGCAATAATTAGAAAATGGAAGACATACAAGACCACTGATAATCTCCCTCGATCTGGGGCTCCACGCAACATCCCACCCCGTGGGGTCAGAATGATCACAAGAACGGTGAGCAAAAATCCCAGAACCACGCGGGGGGACCTAGTGAATGAACTGCAGAGAGCTGGGACCAATGTAACAAGGCCTACCATAAGTAACACACTACGCCACCATGGACTCAGATCCTGCAGTGCCAGACGTGTCCCACTGCTTAAGCCAGTACATGTCCGGGCCCGTCTGAAGTTTGCTAGAGAGCATTTGGATGATCCAGAGGAGTTTTGGGAGAATGTCCTATGGTCTGATGAAACCAAACTGGAACTGTTTGGTAGAAACACAACTTGTCGTGTTTGGAGGAAAAAGAATACTGAGTTGCATCCATCAAACACCATACCTACTGTAAAGCATGGTGGTGGAAACATCATGCTTTGGGGCTGTTTCTCTGCAAAGGGGCCAGGACGACTGATCCGGGTACATGAAAGAATGAATGGGGCCATGTATCGTGAGATTTTGAGTGCAAACCTCCTTCCATCAGCAAGGGCATTGAAGATGAAACGTGGCTGGGTCTTTCAACATGACAATGATCCAAAGCACACCGCCAGGGCAACGAAGGAGTGGCTTCGTAAGAAGCATTTCAAGGTCCTGGAGTGGCCTAGCCAGTCTCCAGATCTCAACCCTATAGAAAACCTTTGGAGGGAGTTGAAAGTCCGTGTTGCCAAGCGAAAAGCCAAAAACATCACTGCTCTAGAGGAGATCTTCATGGAGGAATGGGCCAACATACCAACAACAGTGTGTGACAACCTTGTGAAGACTTACAGAAAACGTTTGACCTCTGTCATTGCCAACAAAGGATATATTACAAAGTATTGAGATGAAATTTTGTTTCTGACCAAATACTTATTTTCCACCATAATATGCAAATAAAATGTTAAAAAAACAGACAATGTGATTTTCTGGATTTTTTTTTCTCAGTTTGTCTCCCATAGTTGAGGTTTTCCTATGATGTAAATTACAGACGCCTCTCATCTTTTTAAGTGGTGGAACTTGCACTATTGCTGACTGACTAAATACTTTTTTGCCCCACTGTATATATATATATATATATAATGTTTTTCTGCTTTTAAATAATAAAAACAATGTTATCGATGAAAAAAAAAGGATTCCTGCACATTCCCTCTTCAAGACCAGTGTGAGTAATAATGGTTTTGCGCCCTTAATCTTTTTCAGTTGTGTCACTTACACCTCTACCTGTTCAGCCCTGGAAGATATTTTACAAGAATGTCTTCACAAGAACAACTTTTTCCTGATTTATTGGTTAAGATGAAAAGTCAGTCTTTGTGCACAGAAGACATTGGGCAGAAGAAAATGAAGAAAATGATGGAAATGCCTAGCCATGTTGCTGCCTCTGAAAGCCGTGGTTGTGGGGGCAATGGTGGTGGTATTAGCACTCTGAGTCAGAGCAAATCTAAATTTGTAAATTGGCTTGAGGGCAGGGAGCCTAGGTCATTTCCCCAAGTGAGACAACTGTGAGCCGAGTTATGGATAATGCTAAAGATGATTGAAAAGCAGATCATGGTGCCAAGGAGGTGATGTCATCAGAGAGACAGGGTTGTGGAATCAGCAATGAAAAGTAGAGCCGATGTCTAGCCTTCAGAACTTCTGGAGAAAGATCAGTTCAGAAGTAGGTGATCTTGTGATTGATGTTAGTGCAGAAGACTTGACAGTGCAAGTAAGCTCTAGAGGTTGTTGTGGTGGGTGTCAAGTCCTACGTGTTGGCATCTCAGGTGTGGGAATTCTTTTGCCAGTTGTCATCAGTTAGCCTTTTGTGTGCCAAAGAAATATGCGTTCAGTTGTCTGTTTTTCTGAAAACTAAACTCCCACATGTCCAAGTTCACCGCTATTGATGCAGAATACTCTGGATTGTGCTATCGTTCATGAAAGAATCACTTGCACTTATCCTCAATGGAAGACACATAGCTGTTATAATTTATTGAATAAAGTAATCTCTGCTTTATACTGTTTTCTTCAAAGGACATCTCCAGCGATAGGGTATACCATTGTATCAAATTTCAATCAGAATGTCTCCTAGTTAACTACAACTGGGCCACCATGTAAGCGACAATGCAAGAAACATCGTGGCTGCCATATAATTAGGCACCGTAACACATGCTTGTAGCATGGTGCACTGCACATACTTAATTTGGCTGTGCAATATTTTTTTTAAATAAATACCCCCTGGAAAAAAGTTGTGCTCATTTCCAGAAGAATGTGTGGGCACCTTAACCATTCTTAGATGGGGTTAAAGGCCATCAGGATTTACAGCACAAGTGTGGTAAGACTGAGCCACCTGCTGATTTGCAAAATTGAAACATGATGGAATTCAGCACTGCATGTGTTACAACATAAGTATAAGCAACATCAGATGGGCGGTGACATGATGGATAATTTTGAGTTGGCCCCTATGTAGGAAATTTTAGTAATTCTCATGACCTTAAAGACATTGACAGAATAGTGTGCCTAATCAAAAAAGACTATGACAGATAATTTTAGGACAGTTTCTTTTTGAAAGAATGGATGAAAACTCTGTCTGTGCTGTGTGTGATTAAGACTGTTGGTTACCTCCTGTAAGGAGGGCAGGAGTCCTTAGGGCAGAGTCAAATGACCATATATAATTAAGAGTGAGATTGAAACGCAGTGCACGGACTGGCTGGCGGCTCTCCTGACCTGAGCATGACAGCTGTATGTATTTCTAGGTGTGGCTCACTCTGCCCATAGCCATCTGTATGCTGAGTTTACTTAGACGTTACTAGGGCTGTGTTTGCATTGCGGAACGAAAAAGGGGTTAAATTCAGTCCTAGGAAACCTCTGAGTGTTACACACATCTTTTCCTGGCAGTTAGCAGTGTTGAGTATCGATTAGCTGCAAATCAAATTTTTCTGAAAACTTCATCAACCCAAGCTAATTTGAATTTAAAACGATTTGATAATCTCTAAATATTTCTGTTATGTTATTATTATGTCATCTTTTTAGAATTATGTAAAATTACATAATGAGAAGAACATTACAGATGAGAAGAACAGTGCAGTGACGCATAGTAACAGGCTAAAACTAAATTCACCATCCATCAGAGCATTGTGATTCTCCAACAATTACTTCTGTATCTAGTCAGTGGTCTTTGAATACCATGATGTCTTACAGATGTCATGCGACTTCCTGTGTCAGTTTAGGAGAACAATGGTAATACTAAGAAGCATGGAATATGAAGAATAAAGAGTTGCTTCTCAAATCAAAAATGTACATATATCCTAGTCAGTGTTGCATGGATGCATTTTGCTTCAATGTCACAATCATATTTTTATAATATTCACTAAATATGATTTCCAATACATATAAATATTATTCCTTTCCTCCATGTTTTCTACCGTTCCTATCAGCTCTTTCATTTGCCCGAAAAATGTCTATTCATGTATGCCTTACATCCATGTGTCAGCATAAAAGCTAAGGCCGGTTTCACTCAAGCATATTATGTATGCACTTTTGGTGCCTATATTATGGTTTAGCGTTCAGCCTGATTGCGGGTTTAATGAATTGAACTGACAGATGTTTTAAAAATGAATTATTCCACAAGATAAATTTTTGTTATTGTCCATAAGGTTTAAAAGACCCCCAGTGGATCACCATTTTGATCTAATTTTGTTTTCTACTCAGTTACACCAGGAGCCCCCTTAAAAATCACAGGGTCTCCCACTGTATGTTTATGATTTGCTAAGTGATCAAAAACACTTCCTATTCAATTTAATAAGTAATAAGTTGTAGAACTTAGCAGCAGCCAATTAACCAAGCACAGATACACGATGTGCTTCCCCATGCATTGCTCCCAGAGCAAATTTCAGCTGATCTGCTGGGGGTGCAGGGTGTTGACAACCGTACTCGCTTCACAGGATCTCAAATTGATAGGATATGTCATCAATTGTTTACCTTTTGCGCCTCGCTTGCTTAGAGCTTGGGGTCTAAGGGGTAACTTGGAGAGTAAAAAGAAAATGATTCAGCTCACCCTTGTGATGGTATTCTCACAGCCCATGAGAAATTTGATCCGAGAATGGAAACGTCACTGCTTGATGCCAGGAACTTGTGCCTGAAAATGATGGTATCCAGCTCAGGAAATAAAATCAAAAGTCTTAATTTGGACAAATTTAAAAAGTAAGCTGCTTGACAAACCAGTGCATACTGGAGGAAGGAATGTCTTGAATAACTGGACGCGTTTCGAACACGTATAGTGCTCTTAGTCCTCTGGAATTTAAATCCCACCAAGGACAACATCTGTAAGGAGTTTGTATGTTCTACCTGTGTTTGCGTGGGTTTCCTACTGGTCTTCTGGTTTTCTCCCACATTCCAAAGACATACTGATAGGGAATTTAGATTGTGAGCCCCATTGAGGACAGTGATGATAATGTACGGAAAGCGCTGTGGAATCTAATAGCACTAAATAAGCAAAGCATAATAAATAATAATAATTATTATTTAATTCAGAGTACCATTGACTGCATGGTGCTGTACATGTGAAATCAGTCAGAATGAGTGTTTTTAATTATTCAACCTAAAAATATGACTTCATTAATGGAAAAATGTCTCAGTCTGCCACTGAGGGCACAAAATATTGAAGTAACATGTTTTTATTGTGCAAAAGTAGAAAAAAAACACAAAAGAAAATAAGTTAGGTATTGCCATATTTGTTCTGACCATGAAAAGTAAGTGACATTTATTCATGACAATCAACACTGTTAAAAAAACAGAATAATTGTTTTTCTGTTGCGCTCATCTTTAAAAAAAAAACATAAAAAAACCTGGAAAATGGAACCAATGAAAATAACATCTTATCCTGCAAAATTCCAGGCCTAACATAGCTCTGTCAAAAGAAAAATAAAAAGATATGGCTCTCAGAACATGGCGACACAAAAACAAATTAGTTTCCTTCCAAAAGTGTTTTATCAGCATAATAGCTTCAATTCCATAAAAAGGAAGAAGAAACTATAGAGAAATTGCTTTTTTTTTTTCAATTTCCAACAAAATAAACTAATACTATTTTTCAATACATTTTAAGCACCCTAAAATGGTGTTGTTAAAAAGATGTCAACTGAAGATGAAGTCAACAGGAGGTCAACCTAGTGGAGCAATAATGATACCTACTTATCCTTGTAATGAGGTCTATGGGTAGAAAGTAATGTAGTATTCTGGAAGAACTTTTAACCCCTTAACCCCCAAGCGTGGTTTGCACGTTAATGACCGGGCCAATTTTTACAATTCTGACCACTGTCCCTTTATGAGGTTATAACTCTGGAACACTTCAACGGATCTGGATGATTCTGACATTGTTTCCTCATGACATATTGTACTTCATGATAGTGGTAAAATTTCTTTGATATTACTTGCATTTATTTGTGAAAAAAAACAGAAATAAAAAAAACAGAAATTTGGTGAAAATTTAGCAATTTTCCAACTTTGAATTTTTATGCCCTTAAATCACAGAGATATGTCACACAAAAAACATAATAAGTAACATTTCCCACATGTCTACTTTACAGCAGCTCAATTTTGGAACCAAATTTTTTTTTGTTAGGGAGTTATAAGGGTTAAAAGTTGCCAAGCAACTTCTCATTTTTACAACACCATTTTTTTTTAGGGACCACATCTCATTTGAAGTCATTTTGAGGGGTCTATATGATAGAAAATAACCAAGTGTGACACCATTCTAAAAACTGCACCCCTCAAGGTGCTCAAAACTACATTAAAGAAGTTTGTTAACCCTTTAGGTGTTTTACAGGAATTTTTCACAAAAAATTTATTTCAGCTCCAATTTGTTTTATTTTACCCAGGGTAACAGGATAAATTGGACACCAAAAGTTGTTGTCCAATTTACTAAGAGAACTAAGTAATGTAATAGATAAACCATTATTTCTTATTTTTAGTGACTCTATAGCGACAGGGTCTGTTCCGCAGGACTGGCGCATAGCAAATGTGGTGCCAATATTCAAAAAGGGCTCTAAAAGTGAACCTGGAAATTATAGGCCAGTAAGTCTAACCTCTATTGTTGGTAAAATATTTGAAGGGTTTCTGAGGGATGTTATTCTGGATTATCTCAATGAGAATAACTGTTTAACTCCATATCAGCATGGGTTTATGAGAAATCGCTCCTGTCAAACCAATCTAATCAGTTTTTATGAAGAGGTAAGCTATAGGCTGGACCACGGTGAGTCATTGGACGTGGTATATCTCGATTTTTCCAAAGCGTTTGATACCGTGCCGCACAAGAGGTTGGTACACAAAATGAGAATGCTTGGTCTGGGGGAACATGTGTGTAAATGGGTTAGTAACTGGCTTAGTGATAGAAAGCAGAGGGTGGTTATAAATGGTATAGTCTCTAACTGGGTCGCTGTGACCAGTGGGGTACCGCAGGGGTCAGTATTGGGACCTGTTCTCTTCAACATATTCATTAATGATCTGGTAAAAGGTTTACACAGTAAAATATCGATATTTGCAGATGATACAAAACTATGTAAAGCAGTTAATACAAGAGAAGATAGTATTCTGCTACAGATGGATCTGGATAAGTTGGAAACTTGGGCTGAAAGGTGGCAGATGAGGTTTAACAATGATAAATGTAAGGTTATACACATGGGAAGAGGGAATCAATATCACCATTACACACTGAACGGGAAACCACTGGGTAAATCTGACAGGGAGAAGGACTTGGGGATCCTAGTTAATGATAAACTTACCTGGAGCAGCCAGTGCCAGGCAGCAGCTGCCAAGGCAAACAGGATCATGGGGTGCATTAAAAGAGGTCTGGATACACATGATGAGAGCATTATACTGCCTCTGTACAAATCCCTAGTTAGACCGCACATGGAGTACTGTGTCCAGTTTTGGGCACCGATGCTCAGGAAGGATATAATGGAACTAGAGAGAGTACAAAGGAGGGCAACAAAATTAATAAAGGGGATGGGAGAACTACAATACCCAGATAGATTAGCGAAATTAGGATTATTTAGTCTAGAAAAAAGACGACTGAGGGGCGATCTAATAACCATGTATAAGTATATAAGGGGACAATACAAATATCTCGCTGAGGATCTGTTTATACCAAGGAAGGTGACGGGCACAAGGGGGCATTCTTTGCGTCTGGAGGAGAGAAGGTTTTTCCACCAACATAGAAGAGGATTCTTTACTGTTAGGGCAGTGAGAATCTGGAATTGCTTGCCTGAGGAGGTGGTGATGGCGAACTCAGTCGAGGGGTTCAAGAGAGGCCTGGATGTCTTCCTGGAGCAGAACAATATTGTATCATACAATTATTAGGTTCTGTAGAAGGACGTAGATCTGGGTATTTATTATGATGGAATATAGGCTGAACTGGATGGACAAATGTCTTTTTTCGGCCTTACTAACTATGTTACTATGTAATTTGTCCTGAGTACGCTGATACCCAATATGTGGGGGTAAACCACTGTTGTGCCTAAGCATTGAAACCCTCCACAAGTGACACCATTTTGGAAAGTAGACCCCCTAAGGAACTTATCTAGATGTGTGGTGAGCACTTTGACCAACCAAGTGCTTCACAGAAGTTTATAATGCAAAGCCGTAAAATAAAAAATCATATTATTAAAACAAAAATTATATTTTCACCCCCAATTTTTTATTTTTCCAAGGGTAACAGAAGAAATTGGACCCCAAAAGTTGTTGTGCAATTTGTCCTGAGTACGCTGATACCCCATATGTGGGGGTAATCCACTGTTTGGGTGCATGGCAGAGCTCGGAAGGGAAGGAGCGCCATTTGACTTTTCAATGCAAAATTTACTGGAATTGAGATGGGACGCCATGTCGCATTTGGAGAGCCCCTGATGTGCCTAAACATTGAAACCCCCCACAACTGACACCATTTTGGAAAGTAGACCCCCTAAGAAACTTATCTAGATGTGTTGTGAGAACTTTGAAGCCCCAAGTGTTTCACTACAGTTTATAACGCAGAGCCGTGAAAATAAAAATTATTTTTTTTCCACAAAAATTATTTTTTAGCCCCCAGTTTTGTATTTTCCCAAGGGTAAGAGGAGAAATTGGACCTCAATAGTTGTTGTCCAATTTGTCCTGAGTACGCTAATACCCCATATGTGGAGGGGAACCACCGTTTGGGTGCATAACAGAGTTCGGAAGGTAAGGAGCGCTGTTTTGAATGCAGACTTAGATGGAATGGTCTGCAGGCGTCACATTGCGTTTGCAGAGCACCGATGTACCTAAACAGTAGAAATCCCCACAAGTGATCCCATATTGGAAACTAGACCCCCCAAGCAACTTATCTAGATGTGTTGTGAGAATTTTGAACCTCCAAGTGTTTCACTACAGTTAACAACGTAGAGCCGTGAAAATAATAAAACATTTTTTTCCACAAAAATTATTTTTTAAACCCAGTTTTGTATTTTCCCAAGGGTAACAGGAGAAATTGGGCCACAAAAGTTGTTGTCCAATTTGTCCTGAGTACACTGATACCCTATATGTGGAGGAGAATCACCGTTTGGGCGCATGGCAGCGCTCGGAAGGGAAGGAGCGCCGTTTGGAATGCAGACTTAGATGAATTGGTCTGCAGGTGTCACATTGCATTTGCAGAGCCCCTGATGTACCTAAACAGTAGAAACACCCCATAAGTGACCCCATATTGGAAACTAGACCCCCCAAGGAACTTATCTAGATGTGTTGTGAGAACTTTGAACCCCCAAGTGTTTCACTACAGTTTATAATGCAGAGCCGTGAAAATAAAAAAAAAAAATTTCCACAAAAATTATATTTAGCCCCCCAAATTTTTATTTTCCCAAGGGTAACAAGAGAACTTGGACCCCAAAAGTTGTTGTACAATTGGTCCTGAGTACGCTTATACCCCATATGTTGGGGTAAACTCCTGTTTGGACACACGGCAGAGCTCGGAAGGGAGAATTGGATGGAATTGAGATTGGACGCCATGTCGTGTTTGGAGAATTCTGACTGAAACCCTAACCCAAACACACCCGTAAACCTAATCCCAACCCTAACCATAACCCTAATCACACCCTTAACCCAAACATGCCCCTAACCCTAATCCCAACCACACCACTAACCCCAACACACCCCTAACCCTGACACACCCCTAACCCTAATCCCAACCATAAATGAAATCCAAACCCTAACTTTAGCCCCAACCCTAACCCTAACTTTAGCCCCAACCCTAACCCTAACTTTAGCCCCAACCCTAACTTTACACTCAACCCTAACTTTAGCCCCAACCCTAACCCTAACTTTAGCCCCAACCCTAACCCTAATGGGAAAATGGAAATAAATACATTTTTTTAATTTTATTATTTTTCCCTAACAAAGGAGGTGATGAAGGCGGGTTTGATTTACTATTTATAGCGGGTATTTTAGTGGATTTTTATGATTGGCAGCTGTCACACACTAAAAGACGCTTTTTACTGCAAAAAATAGTTTTTGCGTCCCCACATTTTGAGAGCTATAATTTTTCATATTTTGGTCCTCAGAGTCATATGAGGTCTTGTTTCTTGCAGGACGAGTTGCTGTTTTTATTGGAACCATTTTCGGGCACGTGACTTTTTTATTGCTTTTTATTCCAATTTTTGTGAGGCAGAATGACCAAAAACCAGCTATTCATGAATTTCTTTTGTGGGGGGCGTTTATACCATTCCGCGTTTGGTAAAATTGATAAAGCAGTTTTATTCTTCAGTTCAGTATGATTACAGCGATACCTCATTTGTATCATTTTTTTAAAGTTTTGACGCTTTTATACAATACAAAGTATTTTATAGAAAAAATAATTGTTTTTTTCTTTATTTAGGAATTTTATTTTTTTTACACGTGTATATTTTTTTTAACTTTTTATCTTTGTCCCAGTGTGGGACATCACGCTATAGTGTCAGATCGCTGATCTGACACTTTGCAGTGCACTGTGTCATATCAGCGATCTGACAGGCACTGCAGAAGGTTTGCAAGCCGCTTCCCTGCAGGATCCGGAAGGAGCCCCGTGGCCATTTTGGAGCCAGGGCCTGCAGGGAGGAGGTAGGAGACCCTCGGAGCAATGTGATCACATCGCTTTGCTCTGAGGGTCTCAGGGAAGCACGCAGGGAGCCCCCTCCCTGCACGATGCTTCCCTGTGCCGCCGAAGTGCTGCAATCATGTTTGATCGCAGTGTACCGGGGGTTAATGTGCCAGGAGCAGTCCGTGACTGCTTCTGGCACATAGTGCCGGATGTCAGCTGCGATAGTTGGCTGCAACCCGGCCACAATCGGCTGAGCTCCCCCCGTGAGCGCTGCTAATCGCGCTGGACATACTATCCCATCACTGGGAATTAAGTCCCAGGTCACCTCGATGGGAAAGTACATCCAATGGGATTAAGGGGTTAAGATTCAAAAGGTGTCCAATAGATAACTGACTATATCATATTGTTTTTCACTCCAATACATAATGATCCCTCTTGCATAAATGTCACAAATTTAACTCTCACTGTGTTAGAGCTAGCGGAATGCACCAAGTATAGGAAGGAAACAACAAGGTGCATTCGCAGCCCGGGGTCCACCGTGTACAGATATCTGCTGCAAAGTAATTGGCGGCACTATATGGTGGTATAAGCGAACTCTGTTAACTTCACAGAATTGCAAAGATATGAAAACGCTGTGCCCTGTTAACCTCACAGAGGATCACAGCTACCTAACTGAGCAAAGCAAAGAGTGGTCATGCGGTCAGCATAGCACACAAACAACTCCTCACTGGAGGTACCGGTATTCTAGGGGCTTATTTAAGCCGGGCCCTGAATCCAAGCATACAAAACTCCTCACTGGAGGTGCCGGTATTCTAGAGGCTTTTTTCAGCCAATCCTGACCACATGCAGACATGACCACCAAGTAGCAAATCTCATAAGATAGGCTGGTACTAGCGGCCATGCGAACCTTATATAGCTGCAGCAGACAAGGACCTTCCTAGTGGTCCAATTAGAGCTCTTACAGGACCTGAGCGTGTGACCCCGACCTCCAATGAGAGGTCCTCCTGTGGGCATGCTCAGTGTGTGCAAAGCAGGACTTCTTGCCAGAAAAGCCTGCTCGCCGCTGACCAGTGCTGGCTACAAAAGCAGAGCCTGGAAAGGCAGCAGTAACCCTTTGCACAGTATCAGGCTGAGCGAGACGCTGCAACTGACTTCTCTGCTAAGCAGGCTCCACTCCGGCTGATACAGAATGGGAGACTGCAGCAGACATGGCTCGAGATTCCCCCTGTGCAGCGGTGGGAACTGGACCCCTAACACACCGTTTGTCATTTGCCAAGAAATAAAGGATATAGCTAAGCTAGTATAACTAGATTGGCATCCATCTTTTCCAAGTCGCCAGATCTCCTTATTAATTTAAATCATAGATCATGATCCTTACCTCTGTCTTACAATTTCCATTATCTGCCTCTTTCTGTCTTGTTTTTTCCCATGTTTCCTTCTCTTTTCGTCAAGTTTTACTGTGTCACTATTTATTTTTTATTAAGTTTTCTTTTTATGTTTAATTCCATTGCTAGGACATTTGACAGTATATCTCTGTCCAACGTAACCTTACTTAACCCCTTCACAGCATCCGCCATACATGTACATGTGTCGTAAATGGGTGTATGGAACAGACTCACAGGGTGAGCCTGCCTCATACCTGGCAGGTGATGACTGTGTGCTACAACTAGGACTGCCAATAACAATCACGGGTGTAGAGGAGCTCCGCCTGCAATCAGTATCCCATTAAATGCTGCTGTCAAACTCTGACAACGGCATTTAACACGTGCTGCTATGACGCCCCAGGGTCCTGGTTGTCACAGTGGCATTGCTTTCCTCACAGGGAGAGTGATGTCATGCTTGGAAGTAAGGGAAGATCTCTTCTCTCAGGTAAACACATACATGCAACATGTTCGCGCTCCAGGCCAGAAGGGGCAGCTCTGAACCCGGCTTTCCAGGGAGCTGCTCTTGATATATATTCTGGCTGGAGGGGAAGTCAGTGAGCAGTCTGTCAGGAGGACTGGAAGAGAGCAGTCAGACAGTGAGTGTTGGAAAGACTGAAGGGGCCGTATAGCCAGAGTTGCTACAGCTCCTGGAGAAAAAGAACTGAGAAGGAAAGGACAGTTTGTAGAAAGTGTGCAGGAGAGCAAAGCACAGGAGAGAGACATCAGGGGAGGATAGCTGTGACTGGGCTACCTCCCTGGCAGAGCGCAGATTCCGGTAGCCGGGAGACCGAGGTTCTGCCGAACTCTAAGAGGGACAGCAGAAACCGGCAGGACAGCTGGATTACATATCACCTACCTGCCCTAATACCCACAAGGCACAGTGGCACATAGAGCCCGGGTCAAGATAGAGACCCTATAAAAAACCTGTCATACGGGTGTGTGTCCTAACCTATATGGAGGACAGAGAAAACTGTGAGGACCTTGCCAGAAGCCATAGGCAGTAAGGGACTACAATACCACCACGCTAAGAGGAAAGCTTTCATCTCCACCTGGTAGAGGGGACTCTGAACTTGCTTCCAAGCCAGCCAGACCTTGCCTATACCTGTGATCTGGTGCCCTGTACTGTGGATACCTGAAGTCTTCAGTAAACCAGGGAAAGAGACTGCAAACCTGTGTCCTCGTTCTTTACTGCACCACTCACCATCCTCATCTACACATCAGGAGCCCTGGGGACCTACTTCACCTGTGGGAAGTTATACCATCTAGCTGCCATAACATCACCCCAGAGGACCCCTTTAAGCAGCGTCGGTCCCTACTGACCGAATACCACAGGTGGCGTCATGAACACAAACTTTATTACCACTCCCTTTAAAAGACCTTTCCCCTTTAACTGGATGCCCAGGGTCACGGACTGGGTCACAGCCACAGTCACATCCCCTTTAAGTATCGGACCCGGTACCGAGTACCCCACAGCCCTGGCAGGCGACTTACCGGCATGGTGGTGTGTCATTCCATTTGCCCATCGGCATGCCCATGACTTGATCGCAGGTTACCGATGGGTTGCCATGACAGCTGAAGGTCTATTGATGATCCTCATGCCTGTCATTACAGAGCTCATTTGAAATCCTACCTTTGGCCAGGCTTCAATGGAGATGATGATTTCTGCTATAAACTGGCATTGCTGTGTATAACACAAGAGATGATGATCGCAGTTTCAAGTCCCTTAAGAGAACTAACAAGAACAGTGAAAAGTAAAAACTTTTTTAAATATGAAAAATATAACAAAACATAAATCACCCTTTTCCCTCATCTACTATATTATTGTCTAAGGGTCACTTCCGTCTTTCTATCTGTCCTTCTGTCTGTCTGTCACGGATATTTATTGGTCGCGGCCTCTGTCTGTCATGGAAATCCAAGTCGCTGATTGGTCGTGGCAAAACGCCCACGACCATTGCCACGACCAATCAGCGACGGGCACAGTCCGCCGGCAAAATGGCCGCTCCTTCCTTCCCGCAGTCAGTGTCCCGCTCCATACTCCCCTCCAGTCAGCCCTCACACAGGGTTAATGCCAGCGCTAATGGACCGCGGTGTAACGCACTCCATTAACGCAGCTATTAACCCTGTGTGACCAACTTTTTACTACTGATGCTGCGTATGCAGCATCAATAGTAAAAAGATCTAATGTTACAAATAATAATAATACAAAAATGTTATTCTCACCCTCCGACGTGGCGTCCTGTCCTCGGCAGTGCAAGCGGCATGTTCCGGTGCCAAGGATGCTATGCGAGAAGAACCTGCCATGACGTCACGGTCATGTGACCGCGACGTCATCACAGGTCCTGCGCTCATACCAACCCTGGGACCGGAAGCTGCACACAGGTGCCAGGGACCTGGCACACAGGTGCCAGGACTACAAGGGCTCCCTCGGAAGGTGAGAATATGTTTATTTTTTATTTTAAGTCTTTTTTTAACCTGCTACATATGTGGCTGGGCAATATACTACGTGACTGGCCAATATACTACGTGACTGGGCAGTATACTACGTGTCTGTGCTGTATACTACGTGGCTCTGTGCTGTATACTACGTCGCTGTGCAATATACTACGTGGCTGGGCAATATGCTACGTGGCTGGGCAATATACTACGTCACTGGGCAATATACTACGTGACTGGGCAATATACTACGTGACTGGGCAATATACTATGTGGCTGGGCAATATACTATGTGGCTGGGCAATATACTATGTGGCTGGGCAATATACTACGTGACTGGGCAATATAGTACGTGACTGGGCAATATACTACATGGCTGGGCAATATACTACGTGGCTGGGCAATATACTACGTGGTTGGGCAATATACTATGTGGCTGGGCAATATACTACGTGGTTAGGCAATATACTACGTGGACATGCATATTCTAGAATACCCGATGCGTTAGAATCGGGCCACCATCTAGTTAAAAATAAAAATGTTACAAAAATTAAAATACACATATGTGGTATTGCAGCATTCAGAAAAGTCCAATCTATCAAAATATAAAAATAACTAACCTGATCGGTAAACATCGTAAATAAAAAAAAATTCAAGGGAAACAAACAAAGTTCCCTTCTCGCTCTGATTTTATTTCAGAAGGTAATCATATTTTCAGAATGGAGCAATTGATAGGTCAAAGCACTGGAAAATTCAGACAAGATCTACAATATATGGACACCTTGGATTGCATTTTGGAGGCTGAGGAACGGACCGTCTGGTTAAATAAAATGGCATAACGGAAGAAAACTAACTTATGCTTTTTAATACTCCCTAATGTGAAAATTTAGACCATGACTAGTAGTAATAACTACAGAAACAAGATGTGTTGAACGAAAAACCAGATCTTTCCCCCACCTTCTCCTCCTAAACCCCCTTGCTGTCACCCAATTTCTCCTGCTACTATACCCCTTTCTCAACTATCTCTAGCCTATTCTACTCCATATTTTTTTCTCATCCCCCCCCTTTTTTTTCTTCATTTTATTTTTATTTTTTATATTTTTTTAAATAAAATGCCCATTTACTTATCGTTTAATTATAGCTCATGCCATTTCTAGTGATAGTTTGTTAGGGGAACATACTTATTAAAAGTTATAAAGTTTTTGAAGTATTCTATAAATCTTCAGTTACACTTCTTCTGTAACCTAATAGTTGAACAATAGATATCTGACTCAAAATACACAGTAGAGTCGATGTTGTTATCTCAGGATTTCCTTTATTGATTTCATTGCAAAACATGTTATATCAATGACTAAGAGGTTGTGTTACATAGATGTTAAATATAAATCTACTTTCTGTCAGAATTGCATTTTTTTCTCAATTTCTCCTCACTTGGAATTCTTTTTTACATTCACCACTACATTATGTTTTAAAATTAATGGTGTCATTCAAAAGTGCAACTCGTCTTGCAAAAAAAGCTCTCATATGGCTATGTGGACAGAAAAATAAAAGTTGTGGTTCTGGAAAAAAGAGGGGCTAAAGTCTCAGGGTGTGTTTCCACGTTCAGGAAACGCTGCGTGTTTGACGCTGCATAGAGACGCAGGGTCAAACACGCAGCGTCCAGATGTTACAGCATAGTGGAGGGGATTTAATGAAATCCCGTCTCCACTATGCGTGGTAACACGCATCCGGCGGCCCTGCGATTCCGGACATGCGGCTGGTCTTTTTAGATTGCAGCATGTCCATTTACCTTGCGGCGACGCTGCGACGCCGCAAGGTATAACACAGGGCCCTATGTGTGGGGTGCGATGATACCGGATGTGTGCAATGAACACATCCGGCATCATCGCGTCCCCAGAAGGGCGAGGAGCTTTGGGCAAAGCGATTTTGCCGCTCCGTCCAATCCACCGGCCATCCTGAACGTGGACACGTACCCTAAGCTTGCTTCAAAATCATCATTCTGGGCAGCACATTGTCATGTGTAAAACAGGACCTGTGCTACAATGATACAAGGTGCTACAATATCCAATGCACACAGAACAATCATGAACAATCAGTACTTCCATGTGCTCACCGAAGTGCGGTTGGCCTGTCTAAACGATTGTGCCTAAAAATCTTCATTCTTGGCAGCACCTGAGTAAGCAGGGAATGCACCACTGATAACAATGATATCATATGATATTCTGTATGCACAGAATGAGCATATTAAGGCTATGGTCACACATTCAGTATTTGGTCATTATTTACATCTGTATTTGTAGGTGAAAATGAGGAATGGCTGAAAAATCAGAAGTGATGACGTGTTTCTATTATACTTTTCCTTTAATTGTTCCACTCCTGGTTTTGGCTTACACATACTTATGTAAGATACTGACCAAATTCTGAACTTGTGAAAGTGGCCTAACAATTATTCTGTGCTCTTGGAGGCATGGTCAGAGTGTTTAATTGGCTATTTAATGACCACAGACCAGCTTACATGTAGTTGATCGGCGGTCGTTTACCGGTCACAATCAGGAAGTGTAATTGCAGGATCCATTACAGGTTTAGGCAAAAATACCAGATGAAAAAGTAAAAAATACCAGAAAAAATACTCTATTTTTTTTCAAGCAAAATGTATAAATTAAAGATGTAAGTGAATCGTATGGCATTAATAGGGCAGTAGCTTGATATTTAATGTCTGAAAATATCAGCGGAGCGCATAGCCTGGAACAACATAACTTAGCATACACGTTAGACACAGGATTTTCTCTAAATAGTGCACATTATACACCGACAAACACCATGCGCAATAATCGGTAGAAGTTCATTGTTATGTGCACCTTGTATCTCTATCCTGTTGTTTGTGGGACCACTGATGACGCTGTGATAATAACACAACATGTTGGGTTTGTCCACAGTGTATGTAGGTTTTTAGCTAATCACAAGATAGACTCTGCATGCATAAGTATACATTAGGGAGATAAGATAAATAGCTTTCAAAGAAAGCTCCAAAAGGGAAGAATTGAGCTTAGTTCTTTTGTGAAGCACCTGAAAAGAAGTATATAAGTGAAAGACTTATCAAATGATACAGGGGCCGCTACTGGTAGCCAGCGGCATCTGTGCAATGTGTATGTCTCTGATTTTTATAAAAAGGTTTTCCTTTTTTTATGCCCATAGGCCTGCATTAGGGAAAAGTAATAAAGCACAGTTACTTATCCTCCCCGGGGTTTCTCCACTACTGTATCGGAATTTGTTAACAGACTGCAAAAATTGCATTAAACACATTGGCATAGAGCACATACCACACACATCACCCAAGCACAGCGCACACATCACACAAACACAACACACATCAAGCAAAGTGAACACATTAGAGATCTCATCCACACATTAGACACATAGTACAAGCACAGCGCACACATCACACAAACACAACACACATCAAGCAAAGTGAACACATTAGAGATCTCATCCAAGCAATGCGCACACATTAGACACATAGCACAAGCACAGCACACATATCACATAAGCAAAGAGCACACATCAGACATCTCACACAAGCACAGTGAACACCCCAGACACATCACACAAAACATAGTGCAAATACTGTACAGTCATGGCCAAAAGTATTGACACCCCTGCAATTCTGTCAGATAATACTCATTTTCTTCCTGAAAATGATTGCAATCACAAATTCTTTGGTATTATTATCTTCATTTAATTTGTCTTAAATGAAAAAACACAAAAGAGAATGAAGCAAAAAGCAAAACATTGATCATTTCACACAAAACTCCAAAAATGGGTCAGACAAAAGTATTGGCACCCTCAGCCTAATACTTGGTTGCACAACCTTTAGCAAAAATAACTGCGACCAACCGCTTCGGGTAACCATTAATGAGTTTCTTACAATGCCCTGCTGGAATTTTAGACCATTCTTCTTTGGCAAACTGCTCCAGGTCCCTGATATTTGAAGGGTGCCTTCTTCAAACTGCCATTTTTAGATCTCTCCACAGGTGTTCTATGGGATTCAGGTCTGGACTCATTACTGGCCCCCTTAGAAGTCTCCAATGCTTGCTCTCAAACCATTTTCTACTGCTTTTTGAAGTGTGTTTTGGGTCATTGTCCTGCTGGAAGACCCATGACCTCTGAGGGAGACCCAGCTTTCTCACACTGGGCCCTACATTATGCTGCAAAATTTGTTGGTAGTCTTCAGACTTCATAAGCCATGCACACGGCCTTTGCCCAAAAAGCTCTACTTTTGTCTCATCTGACCAGAGACCATTCTTCCAAAACATTTTAGGCTTTTTCAGGTAAGTTTTGGCAAACTCCAGCCTGGCTATTTTATGTCTCGGGGTAAGAAGTGGGGTCTTCCTGGATCTCCTACCATACAGTCCCTTTTCATTCAGATGCCGACGGATAGTACGGGTTGACACTGTCGTACCCTCGGACTACAGGGCAGCTTGAACTTGTTTGGATGTTAGTCGAGGTTCTTTATCCAAATCCACACAATCTTGCGTTGAAATCTCTTGTCAATTTTTCTTTTCCGTCCACATCTAGGGAGGTTAGCCACAGTTCCATGAGCTTTAAACTTCTTGATGACACTGCGCACGGTAGACACAGGAACATTCAGGTCTTTGGAGATGGACTTGTAGCCTTGAGATTGGTCATGCTTTCTCACAATTTGGTTTCTCAAGTCCTCAGACAGTTCTTTGGTCTTCTTTCTTTTCTCCATGCTCAATGTGGTACAAGGACACAGGACAGCGGTTGAGTCAGCTTTAATCCATGTCAACTGGCTGCAAGTGTTATTTAGTTATTGCCAACACCTGTTAGGTGCCACAGGTAAGTTACAGGTGCTGTTAATTACACAAATTAGAGAAGCATCACATGATTTTTCGAACAGTGCCAATACTTTTGTCCACCCCTTTTTTATGTTTGGTGTGGAATTGTATCCAATTTCGCTTTAGGACAATTCTTTTTGTGTTTTTTTCATTTAGGACAAATTAAATGAAAATAATAATACCTGGCCATGACTGTATATCAGGCACATTACACAAGCATACTGAACACATCAAACAAGAAAACACATCAGGCACAATGCAACCACATTGTGTACGTCACACAAGCACGAAGATTGGGCAAGAATTTCAGTCTCTCAATGTACTAAACTGATAGAGACATACCCCAAGTGACTTGCAGCTGTAATCACAGCAAAAGGTGGCATAACAAAGTATTTAGTTAAAGGGGCCGAATAATATTGCACACCCCACTTTTTAGTTTTTGAATTTCCACAAAAATTTAAAATAACCAATAAATTTCGTTCAACTTCACAATTGTGTTCCACTTGATGTTGATTCTTCATCAAAAATTTATATTTGGTATCTTTATGTTTGAAGCATGATATGTGGGAAAAGGTTGAAAGTTCCAGGGAGCCGAATACTTTCACAAGGCACTGTATCACAAGTACAATGTATGCATCACACAACCATAGCCACATACTGAACATGTCACACAAGCAAAGCAGACACACAAACGCAGAGCACACACATGAGAGGTATCACACAAGCACTGCTGTCAGGTGCTCAACTGATTACATAGATTCTCTAGGTCAGGGTGAACAACAGAGACTAAAAGTGATTGCAGAAATATATAGCAAGGTCAACCATCAGCACTCAGACAGCGGATGCACGCTCCAGAGTCCAAGGATCCAATCGGACAAAAATGTACATGAAAAAGGAAGAGCAGCATCCATACCAGGTGATGAAAATCCAAAACGTATCTTTATTCTGCCATGGTAAAATACAACGTTTCGGCCAGGTTGGCCTTTGTCAAGTATACACAATATCAAAAGTGGCCATCTTAAATAGTGTGGAGCTCACATGAGCACCAATCACCATCCAGAAGCGGCCTTTATTCAATATACATCAAAATTTGCTTAAATATCTACTAATATACCTATATATAACCAATTACATTTAAATAATGTCCCCACTATCCATATCGCATAGAAATGTACACACAGAAGGGCATAATACTTAAAATCCCATATATAAACAAACATGTCATACATCATTGATCCAATGGTTGTGTCTGTTGTCAGGTTGCTATGGTGGCACCTCCACCAATCACACGATGTCCATGAGTCAGTCCCCTTTATCCTCCACAGGATGCTAAGAAAAAGAGCGCACAAAATAAATCCAACCAATCAGGCTGGGCAGGGATATGTCCAATGGTCGGAGGACGCCGGCGCATGCGCACAAGGTGCACCACAGCCCGGCCACATGACCGCCCCATAGTACACCCAAGCACGCACGCGCCAGGCGTCCCAGACGCCAAAGACCGCCCGCGCCTGCGCACCCGGCGCACCGCAGAGACAACCACCCGGCCGCCCCGCAATGCAAACGAACGCGCACGCGCGAAGCGCCCCCAACCCAGTACCACCCTAAGACACAGGACACAGTAACCAGTCACATGACCGGGCCGGACACCACAGTGAAAACACTGTGTTAACCAACCCGCCTACACACCGCACTGAGCCTGCGCTACAGGGGGAACGCAGACATAGCCATATCTATGGCAACCACCACTGCCGCACAAGCATAGCCTGCCAGGCAATAAGCCCAGGAAAGAAACCAGCTCATAATAATAAAGAATACAAACCATTTGCGGAGTAAAGAGGAGAATGAGCTTCCCCACCTATACTCAAATGAAAAATCAACATTTAATTCAATAACGCAGAAAAGAAAAAAGATATAATAAAACTAAATACATATAAATCTCAATAACAAAAAACAAAAAGAAAACAAATGTAAAAGCAAATAAAATACACGGAAGAGGACACGCTCACTAAGAGAGTGGGGGGGAAAACACAACATCCATAAATACAACTGCTGGATTAGCCATAGCTCATCAGACCCAAATGTCATTACGACAGTTATGTCATACAAATCTGAAGATTATACTCTAAATTGAGCCCCCTGGGCTGCAATGTTCCCAACATTGAAATCCACCTTAGTTCTTTTTGTTTCAGTTTGAGTTTCCTATCACCCCCTCTCCTCAGGGCCGGGACCCCATCAATTACTCTAAAGCGCAGCTGGTTAATAGAATGTCTACACTCACTGAAATGCTTAGGGATTGGTAGATCGGTCAAATTAGTACGTATCATGCTCTTGTGCTTGCTTATTCGCTGTCTCACTTCCATTGTCGTTTCTCCGACATACATGAGTCCACACGGGCACACTATCAGGTACACAACAAATTTTGATGAGCACGTGTACCGATCCTTAATAAGAAATTTTTTCCCAGTTTGCGGATGGCAAAAACTGTCTCCCATAAGCATATTGCCACAACAGGCACAATTGAGGCAGGGAAAGTTGCCCATCCGGGGAGGAACCAAAGTCCTCTGGATGGCCCCTCTCCCTGTCCCAATATCTGACTTGACCAATAGATCTTTAAAATTACGTCCCCATCTATACGAAAGGATAGGGCGTGAGCCGAAATCTTGAATCTGAGGTAAACCCTTGTGTAAAATCCCCCAATGCTTATTGAGGATATTAGCAATGCCATTGCTGGCCGGACAATAGGTAGACACAAATGGCACACGTTTTTGTTTATCTCTACTCTGATGGGTTTGTAGGTCATCATCGGTCAATCTCGCCGCTTTTTCCCTATGTCCCATAACTTTCACCAATGGGTACCCTCTCCGTATAAATTTGTCACACATTTCGTCCAACCTTTTATCACAAATCCCTGTATCAGTCACAATTCGACGTACCCGAATAAGCTGGCTCCAAGGTAACGAATCCATCATTCGTCTAGGATGGTAACTATCATAGCACAAGAGGCTGTTCCTATCCGTCACCTTTGTATACAAATCAGTACATAGTTTATCATCCTGTTTGTAGACCATGGTGTCTAAAAATTGCACCTTCTCAGTTGAGCAGGTCATAGTGAACTTTAGCTCAGAATGAATACTATTGAGTTCTACCACAAAGTCAAGGAGGTCCTCACGAGTACCTTCCCATATACAAAAGATATCGTCGATGTAGCGCCACCAGGCCCGGACATGACGCCAGAAGGTGGATCTGTACACATGTTGGTCCTCGAGCACCGCCATGTAGATGTTAGCATACGTAGGGGCCACATTGGACCCCATGGCGGTGCCCCGTAACTGCTGGTAGTAATCATCCCCAAAGAGAAAAAAATTCCTCCTGAGGATGAACTCCAGCAGTGTGAGGACCAACTGTGCACAATCCGGCGGCACGTCCGAGTCCGAGCTCTGTGATTGCAGAGCAGGCAGGACTAGCCAAATGGCAGGTGAATAAGTGAGGACCTTAATAGCAGGGTATGCAGGCAGAGAAATAGAGCAAGAAACGTCAGAATACACAGAGCAAGTACTATAGACATTCACAAAAACTGTAAATGTATAGTTAGTTCAGGACATGAAGCAGACAGATGGTCCTTGGCGGGAAAGTAGGTAGGAGTGATGAACAGCGCCAAAATGAACACTTGATATAAAGCAGACATACACAGTTGCAGCAGCATTTGTAGTGTGAACAGCACCAGATAAGAGTTTGTTATGTAACTAGACTCTGATAGGCCCCGCTGCAAGATTTGTTCCTGCCCCCCCATCCTGAATAAATTATATATTATATATATAGTGAGATAGTGCACCCTGAGTGCGTTGGGGGACACTCACTTGGCAATGGGATTCAGACACAGTAACGGTTTCTTACAAAAAACAGTCTATTTGGTTTATTTACTCAACAGAAACCACATCACAAACAGTTCATTAATGTCTACGGAACACCACAAGCACCGACAGGCTGTTCCAATGGCAGATACTTCTCTGCCCGTAACACCCTTTGTATGGAGTTACCTTACAGGAGCTCCTGTCCGTCCTCTCTCCTGGAGAAAGCTGCCTTACTGGAATCACCGTCCTTGTGACCAGAGCACTCACGACAGTTCAGATGAACTGTAGCTCCTCAATGCAGTGCCATTACAGACTCTGCACATACGGCCTCTCCATGTGCTTTCCAGGAAGTCCACTCCTTGGACCTTCCAACACATAGGCCTTCAGTCCTTGACCTCACCAGGTGCTTTCAGGAATCCAGTCCACTCCAGGACATTTCAACACACAGGCCATCCAGGACCTTACACACTGACCATTCCATTCCGGTCCATACACTCTGAACATGTGACCCACACCCTGGTCACATTATGTAGCTGTAACCACCCCCATAGATGAGAGGTGTGTGGTTAGTCAGTCCCGCCCAGCTCTCCAACTAACCCTGTAAGCCCCCTTTATAAATAAACTAACACTTGGGGGACTACAGGTTCCAGAGCAACAATATTTCGGGCTTACAGTACAGAGGACAACCTCTGTCATTGTGACAAATATCGGTGATTCACAATGACACCAGTCACTGTATCACAATATATGTCCACCATCCTGGTATATATGTCCCTCATCCTGGCAACATTTTTATACAATATATATCGCTCATTTTGCTATATGTCCCTTTTCCTGGGCTCCATCCTGGTATATATTTCTCACCTTTGTATATGTTCCCCGTTCTGCCTCTGTTTTTTAATGTATCAAAGAAAATATACCAGTATACTCACCAGGGAAGTACATAGAAGTCATGGGGCTCAATAGAAGAATAATCCATCCCCCATAGCTCTCTATATATTATAATGCATCCCATAGTCCTCCATATAATCTATTGCACAGCTCATAGTCATTCATATAGTATAATGGACCCCCATAGTCATCCATAAAGTACAATGCACCCCCCATAGTCATCCATAAAGTATAATGCGCCTCTATAGTAATCTATAAAGTATAATGCACCCCATAGTCATCTATAATGTACAATGCACCCCATGGTCATCCATAAAGTACAATGCACCCCTATTGTCATTTATAAAGTATAATATACCCCTTAGTCATCCATATAGTAAAATGCACCCCATAGTCATCCATAAAGTATAATGCACCCCCATAGTCATCAATAAAGTATAATGCACCCTCATAGTCACCCATAAAAGATAATGATTTAAAAAATAAATACTCAACTTTCCTTGCTCCCCTGCAGCACCCGTCTTTTTATGAAGCCGGCAGCTGACTTTGAGTGGGAGCATTTGACATCATTGCCATGCGCCCTGTCATGTGCATGCTGATGTCAGCTGCAGGCCTCCAATTGGCCGGAGTGTATAGTGTGACGTGCAGACCCAATGTGTTTGTGCGCTGCAATACACATCAATTATACAGAGGACTATGGAGTGCATTATACTTTATGGACTATGGGGTACATTATACTGTATGAACTATGGGGAGTGCATTATACTATACAGAGGACCATGGAGTGCATTATACTGTATGGAGGGCTGTGTGGGGGTCACCAAAGTTTTCTGGGCTGGTTAAGGGATGGGGTATAGTAGGGTTATCATACTCTGCATGTGGAGGGTACTATGGATGAATTTACTTTGGGGGTATCTTAGTGTTTGTGGGGCACTTTTGTTGACATCATACTTTGACAACAATGAAAGCGGAATCTAGAGCTCCAGTAGGAGGAAAATTAGAGGGCACACAGTACCACACAGTAGGTGCAGTAATACAGACACATATGGCAGCAGCGGCTCAGTATTGGGATATCAGCTGGTTGCGGAGTTTGTGCAGGTTGGGGATAGATGGAGAAGGTGCCTGAAATGTGAGAAGTCAAATGTGTCTTTGTTGTATTCTCTGCAGCCGAGTGCTGGCTGAAATAAGTCATGTCGGTCTGGGCCAGATGAAAAAGGTAGGAAAAATTAATTAATTACTCCACAATTAAGAACGCCAGCTGTAAGTCACCATCTATATCTGTACTGTAATCTCCTATATGTTCTGCAGGACTGGTATCTACCACTATATGTCACCATATGGCAGTAATATCAGTTTTCATGTGAGTCAGAAGAGGACAACGATAGAAATTTGAGCAGATGGTGATCCTTCAGTTTGTTACTAAACTTACAGAACACTGCATATACATTTACACAGGCTGAGGCAATAAAAAAATGTGTTACAGTGGTTCTTTAAAGAAGGTCCGTCACCCGTATAAAAATTTTTTTAAATGGTCTATACCGTATTGTAGGGAATTTAGCCCTTATTACTTACTAGATGTTGGCCCGATTCTAACGCATCGGGTATTTTAGAATATGCATGTCCCCGTAGTATATGGACAATGATGATTCCAGAATTCGCGGCAGACTGTGCCCGTCGCTGATTGGTCGAGGCAACCTTTATGACATCATCGTCGCCATGGCCACCATTATGACATCTACGTCGATACTGTGCCCGTCGCTGATTGGTCGAGGCGAATTCGCGGCAGACTGCGCCCGCCGCTGATTGGTCGAGGCAACCTTTATGACATCATCGTCGCCATGCTGTGCCCGTCGCTGATTGGTTGAGGCCTGGCGGCCTCGACCAATCAGAGACGCGGGATTTCCAGGACAGACAGACAGAAAAACCCTTAGACAATTATATATATAGACTAGATTGTGGCCCGATTCAAATGCATCGGGTATTCTAGAATATGCATGTCCCCGTAGTATATGGACAATGATGATTCCAGAATTCGCGGCAGACTGTGCCCGTCGCTGATTGGTCGAGGCAACCTTTATGACATCATCATCACCATGGCAACCATTATGACATGTACGTCGATACTGTGCTCGTTGCTGATTGGTCGAGGCCTGGCGGCCTCGACCAATCAGAGACGCGGGATTTCCAGGACAGACAGACCGAAAGACAGACAGACAGACAGACGGAAAAACCCTTGGACAATTATATATATAGATTAGTACAGTTTCTGATGAAATAACTTTTAATTGGCATAGCTTGCAACCATCCCAGATCCAGTGGGGCAGTCCTTGATTGGAGTCACTTTCCCAGGCGGTGGGCCAAGTGTCCCGCCTTGTCCTGATCAGTGTGGTGCAGTGTGAGCAATGACCTGTTGAGCTCACACTGGACAGTGATCTACAGAAGACCCAACAATGCTGCCAGCAGGTGAGGAGCTACAGTGTCCTCTGAAAACACAGCGGTTTATCACCACTATCTGTATTTTCTTCTGCAGGCACATACCGCATACAGCTCTGTGTGCTGAATAGACGCTTCCACACAGCCAAGGCTTCTATTACATTGCTGGGTCCTAGCTGCCCCAGATCATCTCTGCTAGTGACATCACTGGACATTTTCCATGTAAGGCTATGTTCCCACTTTGAGCTTTTGTTGAGTTTTTGACGCTGCAGGATTTCTGCACCATTTCTGCACTTATTGTTTAAACTAGGTAATTAGCATTTTTTCATTGCGCTATTGTGTGCAGTTTTTTAACATGTGTTTTTAATGCCTTTTTAACGTTGCGGTTCTTTGTCTCTTGTTGGTGTGCCATGCTTTAAATAAAGCTGCTTTATTTTTTATTCTTCCTGGTACTTAGTTTTGACAAAACTTTATTGACATAATCAGCAGTGGAGTATATTCATTTTTCCACTGTGGAAACACAAACAAAACTCATGTGCGTTTTTTATCTGCAGAATTTCCACACCTAATGCAAGTTTATGGGGAAATTCTGCACAGAGAACTTAGAATACCCACAAAAGAAATTGACATGTGGAGGTTGGTTTATGCTGCGTTAAAAAGAAATTTCTATAAACCCCATCCACTTTGCTGTAACTGTAAGACGCCGTGCATCTGACACAGAAAAAATATGCAGCATTAAACGCGCACCTAAAGCTCTCTGAGGGAACGTAGCCTAACTAAGACTCCCGGAGATGTCTCATCTACAGTGGGAAATATGTGTAATGCCCAAAAGTTGTGGTGTATGTGCCTTTAACATGTAGCAGAGATGGCAGCTACCTCATTAGATATGCACAATGTTCACATTTCCTTTGCAGATAATGTACCTTAGAATATAGTCCATAGAAATGGCTTATACATGCACAAAGTGATGGACTTATTATGTTCTGCTACTAGGAGGTTGTTAAGAGGTAACAAAGAAGCCCTGTTTTCCATATATGGCAATAATGTCGCATGGTTAGGCCACATGATGGTCCTGGGCTTAACACTGTTAGGCCGGGGTCACACTACTGTACAATACGGGCAAGTGCTATGCGAGGAAATGTGGCGCCCCAGGGTCCTGGAAGTCACAGTAGCATTGCTTTCCTCACGGAGAGAGTGATGTTACGTTGGAGGCAAGAAGGGATAACTGTCACCAGGTAAACACAAGCATGCAACACATTCACACTCCAGGCCACCAGGGGGAGCTTTTGATCCTATTTACTAGGTGACTCCCCATATATATGGTAGTTTGTAGGAAACGTTAGTCAGTTCTTGCCAGAAGACAGACTGGAGTAGTCTGAGGCAGAAGAGGGTGTACGGAGCTGTGTAGCCGCAGTGCTGCAGCTCCTGGAAAGAGACATACAGAATGTCGAATATATTGCAGTGAGCGTGAAGGAGAGTGAAGCACAGGAGAGGAACACCAGTGGGAGACCAGCCACGAGCAGGCTGTCTCCTTCTGAGGTGCAGAGACCGGTAGCCGAAACACCGAGGTTGTAAGGGCCTCTACGACTTACATCAGAGACCGGCAGGACAGCTGAACTCCAAGTTACCTGTCTGCCTTAATACCCAGGAGGCACGGTGACACCCTTAAAGCCAGGGGCATGCTAGAGTCCCTATAAACAAGCTCAAGTCACCAGTCATACGGGTTATGTCCTATCCTATACGGGGACAGAGAGAAAACATCTGTGAGGACCTTATCTGAAGCCAGTGGCAGTAAGGGACTACAACACCATGACGCTGGAGGAAGGCTTTGATTGCCACCTGGACAAGGAGACTCCTAACTTGCCTCAAAGCCGGCCGGACCCTGCCTGCCCTGTGATCTGGTGCCCTGGACTGTGGCTGCCTGAAGTCTTCAGTAAACAAGGTAAAGAGACTGCAAACCTGTGTCCTCGTACCTTACTGTGCCAATTACCATCTTCCATCTACACACTGGGAGCCCTGGGGATACACTTCACCTGTGGGAAAGTATACCATTTAGCTGCCATAACATCACCCCAGAGGACCCCTTAAAGCAGCGTCGGTCCCCACTGACCGAATACCACAGGTGGCGTCACGAACATAAACTTTATTCCCTTTAAAGACCTTCCCCTTTTACATGGAGGCCCAGGGCCACGGACCAGGTCGCCACCGTGACATCCTCCTGTGTACCACCGGACCCAGGACCGAGTACCCCATGGCCCTGCCAGGGCGACTCAAAAACATTGCAAAAAACTCAGACCAGTGTTAATCTATGGGGAAGCTCACATCACTGTATTTTTTCTCGGGCGTATTCGACGTGCGTATAAAATCGCAGCATTCTGCAATTGTACACGTATATCGTCTGAGACTCGCCAATGCAAGCTTATGGGTGCGAGAAACTCGGACACCACACAGACCATTCGTCTAGCTTGGGACAAATACGCACACATTTTCCTCATTTCAGACCATTGAGCCATTAAACTCAATGGGGAAAAGCAGTGAGAAATGGAAAGCCACATGCATGTCATACAGATGCATAGGTGCAAGAAAATGGCATCATCGCATTGCAAACGCATTGCACATGGATGGCCATACGGAGAACACTTGTGTTACTCTCGGCAGGGAGACTCAGACCGATTTTTCATACGTTAAGTGTGACCCCAGCCTTAGAGAAGGAGACATTTTGTGTACCAGTGTGTTGTTCATGAAACTGAACGAGCAGCAGGAAACCAGTAGAACTCCTGTGAAAGAGAAGCCACAGCTTCAGCTCAGATAGCTGTGAGAAACGGACTGTGCATATAGTTACATAAGTTGAAAAAAACCTAGGTTCATCAAGTTCAACCTTTCTACACCAATTGTAAGCAGAATCACTGCACCATTGCTATATTTGCATCATTATTAGAGATGAGCGAATATTTCAATATTCGGTTCAGCTCACGATCACTGAATTTGCAATATTTGCTGATTTAATTGCCAAATATAGCCAAACATACACAACACAAAAGCCGTTCTTTCCTGATGCTCTCTGACAGGTCCTAGAGGTTCACGGCCAATGAACCCACCTTTCTGACGTCAGTGCGAGCACTGTGGAAAAATTTCCCATGGGGCTCGCGCCGACGTCACATAGGTGAAGTGAGTTCATTGGCCATGAACTTGCAGGACCTGTCAGACGGCACCGCAAACAGGAGAAGTTTCTCACGCTCGTGGTGCCCTCAGACAGGGAATAGTGAGTTGCTTGCTACGGCCGTGGGGTACTCAGTAACAGGTCAGTTACTTAAAGGGATGTGTCACGGTGGCAGCGACCCGGTCCGTGGCCCTGGTCGCCCATGTTAAAGGGAGGGTCTTTAAAGGGGTTTTTAAATTAGGAAAGTTTGTGTCACCACCTGTGGTATTTGGTCAGGGATGACCAATGCTGCTTAAAGGGGTCCTCTGTGGTGATGTTATGGCCGCCAGATGATGTAACTTCCAACAGGTGAAGTAGGTCCCCAGGGCTCCGGGTGAATAGATGGAGGATGGTGAGTGGTGCAGTAAAGAACGAAGGACACAGTTGTGCAGTCTTTTTACCTGGTTTACTGATGGTAGCAGTTAGCCACAGTCCAGGGCACCAAATCACAGGTACAGACAGGGACCAGCCGGCTTGAAAGCGAGTTCAGAGTCCAGCTTCATCATGTGGAGTTAAAAGCCTTCATTCTAGCGCTGTGTTGTTATAGTCCCTTACTGCCTATGGCTTTGCAGCAAGGTCCTCTCAGTTATCTCTGTCCTTTGTTGAACTGGGACAAAAACCCGTATGACAGGTGACTCGAGCCTTTTTACAGGGTCTCTATCACGACTAGGGCTCTATGTGTCACTGTGTCTCCTGGTGTTAGGGCGAACAGGTAACATAGTAACATAGTAACATAGTTAGTAAGGCCGAAAAAAGACATTTGTCCATCCAGTTCAGCCTATATTCCATCATAATAAATCCCCAGATCTACGTCCTTCTACAGAACCTAATAATTGTATGATACAATATTGTTCTGCTCCAGGAAGACATCCAGGCCTCTCTTGAACCCCTCGACTGAGTTCGCCATCACCACCTCCTCAAGCAAGCAATTCCAGATTCTCACTGCCCTAACAGTAAAGAATCCTCTTCTATGTTGGTGGAAAAACCTTCTCTCCTCCAGACGCAAAGAATGCCCCCTTGTGCCCGTCACCTTCCTTGGTATAAACAGATCCTCAGCGAGATATTTGTATTGTCCCCTTATATACTTATACATGGTTATTAGATCGCCCCTCAGTCGTCTTTTTTCTAGACTAAATAATCCTAATTTCGCTAATCTATCTGGGTATTGTAGTTCTCCCATCCCCTTTATTAATTTTGTTGCCCTCCTTTGTACTCTCTCTAGTTCCATTATATCTTTCCTGAGCACCGGTGCCCAAAACTGGACACAGTACTCCATGTGCGGTCTAACTAGGGATTTGTATAGAGGCAGTATAATGCTCTCATCATGTGTATCCAGACCTCTTTTAATGCACCCCATGATCCTGTTTGCCTTGGCAGCTGCTGCCTGGCACTGGCTGCTCCAGGTAAGTTTATCATTAACTAGGATCCCCAAGTCCTTCTCCCTGTCAGATTTACCCAGTGGTTTCCCATTCAGTGTGTAATGGTGACATTGATTCCTTCTTCCCATGTGTATAACCTTACATTTATCATTGTTAAACCTCATCTGCCACCTTTCAGCCCAAGTTTCCAACTTATCCAGATCCATCTGTAGCAGAATACTATCTTCTCTTGTATTAACTGCTTTACATAGTTTTGTATCATCTGCAAATATCGATATTTTACTGTGTAAACCTTCTACCAGATCATTAATGAATATGTTGAAGAGAACAGGTCCCAATACTGACCCCTGCGGTACCCCACTGGTCACAGCGACCCAGTTAGAGACTATACCATTTATAACCACCCTCTGCTTTCTATCACTAAGCCAGTTACTAACCCATTTACACACAATTTCCCCCAGACCAAGCATTCTCATTTTGTGTACCAACCTCTTGTGCGGCACGGTATCAAATGCATTGGAAAAATCGAGATATACCACGTCCAATGACTCACCGTGGTCCAGCCTATAGCTTACCTCTTCATAAAAACTGATTAGATTGGTTTGACAGGAGCGATTTCTCATAAACCCATGCTGATATGGAGTTAAACAGTTATTCTCATTGAGATAATCCAGAATAACATCCCTCAGAAACCCTTCAAATATTTTACCAACAATAGAGGTTAGACTTACTGGCCTATAATTTCCAGGTTCACTTTTAGAGCCCTTTTTGAATATGTGATAATAGGTGATGTATAATCTAGCTGTCCTGCTGGTTTCTGCTATGGGTCTTAGAGTCCCACAAAAGACTCGGTCTTCCGGCTACCGGTGTCTGCGCTTAATCAGGGATGTAGCCCAGTTGCAACTATTCTCCCTTGTTGTCACTCTCCTGTGCTTCGCTCTCGGCATGTTAGCTAAAGGCTGTTCTTCCCTCTGTCTCTCGCTATCTAAGGGCTACAGCACCTCAGGCTCTACGGACCCTCACTCGTCCTGCTCCAGTCTGCTGTCCGGCACCAACTGACAAACTCTTCCTAACTGCCTAGCAACAGCCCAGCAACTAACTCCTCCTCCCCACCAAAGAGAGAGCAGCTCCCCTGAAGTTGGGTGTAGAGCTCCCCCTTCTGGCCTGAAGTCAGAATGGTGTTGTATGTGCTAATTACCTGTTAAAAGGAATCCTCCATTGCTTCCAAACGTGACATCACTCTCCCGGTGAGGAAAGCAATGCCACTGTGACAACCAACCCTGGGGCGTCACACTCCCCCCCCACCCCGATAAATATCCAGTACTCCTTTACTGGGAAAAGAAAACAGCGGTTACAGGTTATTAACCCCTTTCTGCCATTAGATGTACTATTCCGTCCATGTGGGGTGGGCTTTACTTCCCAAGGACGGAATAGTACGTCATAGGCGATCGGCCGCGCTCACGGGGGGAGCGCGGCCGATCGTGGCCGGGTGTCAGCTGCTTATCGCAGCTGACATCCGGCACTATGTGCCAGGAGCGGTCACGGACCGCCCCCGGCACATTAACCCCCGGCACACCGCGATCAAACATGATCGCGATGTGCCGGCGGTGCAGGGAAGCATCGCGCAGGGAGGGGGCTCCCTGCGAGCTTCCCTGAGACCCCCGCAGCAACGCGATGTGATCGCGTTGCTCCGGGGGTCTCTTACCTCCCTCCCTGCAGCAAGTCCCGGATCCAAGATGGCCGTGAATCCGGGTCCTGCAGGGAGGGAGGTGGCTTACCAAGTGCCTGCTTAGAGCAGGTACTTGGTAACGCTGCAGCGCTGTTTGACAGATCGGTGATCTGTCAGAGTGCTGTGCAAACTGGCAGATCACCAATCTGTATTGTCCCCCCCTGGGACAAAGTAAAAAAGTAAAAAAAAATTTTTACAAGTGTGTAAAAAAAAAAAAAAAAAAAAAACTAAATAATGAAATAAATATATAAATATTATTCCCATAAATACATTTCTTTATCTAAATAAAAAAAAGAAAACAATAAAAGTACACATATTTAGTATCACCGCGTCCGTAACGACCCGACCTATAAAACTGGCCCACTAGTTAACCCCTTCAGTAAACACCGTAAGAAAAAAAAAAAAAAACGAGGCAAAAAACAACGCTTTATTATCATACCGCCGAACAAAAAGTGGAATAACACGCGATCAAAAAGACAGATATAAATAACCATGGTACCGCTCAAAGCATCATCTTGTCCCGCAAAAAACGAGCTGCCTTACAGCAACATCAGCAAAAAAGTAAAAAAGTTATAGTCCTCAAAATAAAGCGATGCAAAAATAATTATTTTTTCTATAAAATAGTTTCTATCGTATAAAAGCGCCAAAACATTAAAAAAATGCTATAAATGAGGTGTCGCTGTAATCGTACTGACCCGAAGAATAAAACTTTCAAAATCAATTTTACCAAACGCGGAACGGTATAAACGCCTCCCCCAAAAGAAATTCATGAATAGCTGGTTTTTGCTAATTCTGCCTCACAAAAATCGGAATAAAAAGCGATCAAAAAATGTCACGTGCCCGAAAGTGTTACCAATAAAAACGTCAACTCGTCCCGCAAAAAAAAAGACCTCACATGACTCTGTGGACTCAAATATGGAAAAATTATAGCTCTCAAAATGTGGTAACGCAAAAAATATTTTTTGCAATAAAAAGCGTCTTTCAGTGAGTGACGGCTGCCAATCATAAAAATCCGCTAATAAACCCGCTATAAAAGTAAATCAAACCCCCCTTCATTACCCCCTTAGTTAGGGAAAAATAAAAAAAATTTAAAAAATGTATTTATTTCCATTTTCCCATTAGGGTTAGGGCTAGGGCTAGGGTTAGGGTTAGGGCTAGGGTTAGAATTAGGGCTAAGGTTAGGGTTAGGGCTAGGGTTAGGGCTAGGGTTAGGGCTAGGGTTAGGGTTAGGACTAGGGCTAGGGTTAGGGCTAGGGTTATGGTTAGGGCTAGGGTTAGGACTAGGGTTAAGGCTACAGTTAGGGTAAAGGCTACAGTTAGGGTTAAGGCTACAGTTAGGGTTAAGGCTACAGTTAGGGTTAAGGCTACAGTTAGGGTTGGGGCTAAAGTTAGGGTTAGGGTTTGGATTACATTTGCGGTTGGGAATAGGGTTGGGATTAGGGTTAGGGGTGTGTCTGGGTTAGAGGTGTGGTTAGGGTTACCATTGGAATTAGGGTTAGGGGTGTGTTTGGATTAGGGTTTCAGTTATAATTGGGGGGTTTCCACTGTTTAGACACATCAGGGGCTCTCCAAACGCGACATGGCGTCCGATCTCAATTCCAGCCAATTCTGCGTTGAAAAAGTAAAACAGTGCTCCTTCCCTTCTGAGCTCTCCCGTGTGCCCAAACAGGAGTTTACCCCAAAATATGGGGTATCAGCGTACTCTGGACAAATTGGACAACAACTTTTGGGGTCCAATTTCTCCTGTTACCCTTGGGAAAATACAAAACTGGGGGCTAAAAAATAAGTTTTGTGGGAAAAAAAAGATTTTTTAATTTTCACGGCTCTGCGTTATAAACTGTAGTGAAACACTTGGGGGCTCAAAGTTCTCACAACACATCTGGATAAGTTCATGGGGGGTCTAGTTTCCAATATGGGGTCACTTGTGGGAGGTTTCTACTGTTTAGGTACATTATGGGCTCTGAAAATGCAATGTGACGCCTGCAGACCATTCCATCTAAGTCTGTATTTCAAATGGCGCTCCTTCCCTTCCGAGCCTTCCCATGCACCCAAACGGTGGTTCCCCCCCACATATGGGGTATCAGCGCACTCAGGACAAATTGCACAACAAATTTTGGGGTCCAATTTCTCCTGTTACCTCGGGATAATACAAAACTGGGGGCTAAAAAATAATATTTGTGGGAAAAAAATTTTGTTTTATTTTTACGGCTCTGCATTATAAACTTCTGTGAAGCTCTTGGTGTGTCAAAGTGCTCACCACACATCTAGATAAGTTCCTTAGGGGGTCTACTTTCCAAAATGGTGTCACTTGTGGGGGGCTTCAATATTTAGGCACATCAGTGGCTCTCCAAACGCAACATGGCGTCTCATCTCAATTCCTGTGAATTTTGCATTGAAAAGTCAAACGGCGCTCCTTCCCTTCCGAGCTCTCCCATGCGCCCAAACAGTGGTTTACCCCCACATATGGGGTATCAGCTTACTCAGGACAAATTGTACAACAACTTTTTGGTTCCAATTTCTTCTCTTACCATTGGGAAAATAAAAAATTGGGGGCGAAAAGATCATTTTTTTTCACAAAAATTATTTTTTATTTTCACGGTTCTGCATTATAAACTTCTGTGAAGCACTTGGTGGGTCAAAGTGCTCACCACATCTCTAGATAAGTTCCTTAGGGGGTCTACTTTCCAAAATGGTGTCACTTGTGGGGGGTTTCAATGTTTAGGCACATCAGTGGCTCTTCAAACGCAACATGGCGTCCCATCTCAATTCCTATCAATTTTGCATTGAAAGGTCAAACGGCGCTCCTTCCCTTCCGAGGTCTCCCATGCACCCGAACAGTGGTTTACCCCCACATATGGGGTATCAGAGTACTCAGGACAAATTGTGCAACAACTTTTTGGTTCCAATTTCTTCTCTTACCATTGGGAAAATAAAAAATTGGGGGCGAAAAGATAATTTTTGTGAAAAAAAATATTTTTTATTTTTACGGTTCTGCATTATAAACTTCTGTGAAGCACTTGGTGGGTTAAAGTGCTCACCACACCTCTAGATAAGTTCCTTACCACCCTTGGGGGTAAAGGGGTTAAAAGACATGAAAGATTTTTGTAAATGCTGAAAAACAGGTTAAACATATGTAAACTTGAGCTTCCCTTTATGGGAGGTAATTTCTTCAACGTTACATAAAACAAGTGCAAACATTTTTCAGGTGCACAACATTACATTAATAACATTTTTGCTTCTTGTTTTAGGGTAGGTCCTCCCACCTGCATCCTCCTGGACTGGAGGTCAGCTGGATCTTCTCCTTTGAGGACACTTGCATGGACTGCACAATTTTGGTTAACGGCATAGTCAAAATATACTGTCCTGCACCCTCTGTTTACATCCAAAGAATCTCACCCTCATTTCTGCTGCAGTGCGAGTGTCAAAAGTGTCTTTCAGTTTGGCTAATATTTGCTCAACAGTTCCTTTTCCAATATCCGGCCAGGATTTTAATTCTATTTCTGCAACACCAATTAATTGGCCAGTTAGGATGCTGACTTTTTGTTGTTCTAACAGGGGGTACACCTGAAATAAGCTGCAAAGTCTTTCTTTAAAGTCACTGAATGTATGGGACTCTCCGGAATATTGGGGTAGCCAGGTTGCTCCAGGAATATGGCATGGACAGCAGCATTATGGGCGATGTAGCCATGGCGTGGTCTGGCCAGAGTATTGGAGCTGCGGGCATTGCAGGACCTGGTGGTGGTATGGGTCCTGCAGCTGCATCCACCGCTGGGCCTGGGGGCATCATGGGACCTGCGGCTGTGACCACCACCAATCCTCCTCCCAGGGCAGACATGGCTTTTCCCCCCTGCTAACTTTATAGGGGCCGGCGTCTCTCTTCCAGAGGCTGTAGTGGTCCCTCTGGTGCATGGTCTGCAGCGGTTCCTCTTGTCAGTGGTCAGGCGCTTCTCCCGGCGCAGGCGTGTACTACGGAGGACAGAGAATGAACTTCAATCCAATATTGCGGCCAACATGCAGCCAGCGGGAAAGGGTGAATCAAACACCCGAAAACTCCGCCCATATGATGCAAAACCGGTCCTGCCAAATTCAGGTGGCAGGTTCCCTTTAACTCCATATCAGCATGGGTTTATGAGGAATTGCTCCTGTCAAACCAATCTAATCAGTTTTTATGAAGAGGTAAGCTGTAAACTGGACCAAGGTGAGTCATTGGAGGTGGTATATCTTGAATTTTCCAAAGCGTTTGATATCGCGCCACACAAGAGGTTGGTACACAAAATGAGAATGCTGGGTCTGGGGAAAAATGTGTGTAAATGGGTAAGTAACTGGCTTAGTGATAGAAAGCAGAGCGTGGTTATAAATGGTATATCCTCTAACTGGGTCGCTGTGACCAGTGGGGTACCGCAGGGGTCGGTGTTGGCACTTATTCTGTTCAACATATTTATTAACAATCTGGTAGAAGGTTTACACAGTAAAATATCGATATTTGCAGATGATACAAAACTATGTAAAGCAGTCAATACAAGAGAAGAAAGTATTCTGCCAAAGATGGATCTGGATAAGTTGGAAACTTTGGCCGAAAGGTGGCAGATGAAGTTTAACAATGATAAATGTAAGGTTATACACATGGGAAGAAGGAATACATATCACCTTTACACACTGAACGGGAAACCACTGGGTAAATCTGACATGAAGAAGGACTTGGGGATCATAGTTAATAATTAACTTACCTGGAGCAGCCAGTGCCAGGCTGCGGCTGCCAAGGCAAACAAGATCATGGGGTGCATTAACCCCTCTCTGACCTTAGATGTACTATCCCGTCGAGGTGCCCTGGGCCTATCTGACCCTCGATGGGATAGTACGTCATAGCGATCGGCCGCGCTCACGGGGGGAGCGCGGTCGATCGCGGCCGGGTGTCAGCTGCCTATCGCAGCTGACATCTGGCACTATGTGCCAGGATCGGTCATGGACCGCCCCCGGCACATTAACCCCCGGCACACCGCGATCAAACATGATCGCGGTGTGCCGGCGGTATAGGGAAGCGTCACGCAGGGAGGGGGCTCTCTGCGGGCTTCCCTGAGACCCCCGCAGCAACGTAATGTTATCACGTTGATGCGAGGGTCTCCTTACCTCCCTCCCTGTAGCAGGCCCGGTTCCAAGATGGCCGTGGCATCCGGGTCCTGCAGAGAGGGTGGTGGCTTACCAAGTGCCTGTTCAGAGCAGGCGCTTGGTAAAGCTGCAGCACTGTAAGTCAGATCACTGATCTGACAGAGTGCTGTGCAAACTGTCAGATCAGTGATCTGTGATGTCCCCCCCCCCCCCCGGGACAAAGTAAAAAGGTAAAAAAAAAATTTTCCACGTGTAAAAAAAAAAAAAAGAAAAACCTAAAAAATGAAAAAAAAAATATTATTCCCATAAATAAATTTCTTTATCTAAATAAAAAAAACAAACAATAAAAGTACACATATTTAGTATCGCCGCGTCCGTAACGACCCAACCTATAAAACTGTCCCACTAGTTAACCCCTTCAGTAAAAACCGTAAGAAAAAAAAGTGGAATAACATGCGATCAAAAAGACAGATATAAATATCCATGGTACCGCTGAAAACATCATCTTGTCCTGCAAAAAACGAGCCGCCATACAGCATCATCAGCAAAAAAATAAAAAAGTTATAGTCCTCAGAATAAAGCGATGCAAAAATAATTATTTTTTCTATAAAATAGTTTTTATCGTATAAAAGCGCCAAAAAATAAAAAAATAATATAAATGAGGTATCACTGTAATCGTACTGACCCGAAGAATAAAACTGCTTTATCAATTTTACCAAACGCAGAACGGTATAAACACCTCCCCCAAGAGAAGTTCATGAATAGCTGGTTTTCGGTCATTCTGCCTCACAAAAATCGGAATAAAAAGCGATCAAAAAATGTCACGTGCCCGAAAATGTTTCCAATAAAAACCTTAACTCGTCCCGCAAAAAACAAGATCTTACATGATGTGGTAACGCAAAAAATATTTTTTGCAATAAAAAGCGTCTTTACGGTTGGGAATAGGGTTGGGATTAGGGTTAGGGGTGTGTCTGGGTTAGAGTTGTGGTTAGGGTTACCATTGGGATTAGGGTTATGGATGTGTTTGCATTAGGATTTCAGTTATAATTGGGTGGTTTCCACTGTTTAGGCACATCAGGGGCTCTCCAAATGCAACATGGCGTCCGATCTCAATTCCAGCCAATTCTGCGTTGAAAAAGTAAAACAGTGCTCCTTCCCTTCCAAACTCTCCCGTGTGCCCAAACAGGGGTTTAACCCAACATATGGGGTATCAGTGTACTCAGGACAAATTGGACAACAACTTTTGGGGTCCAATTTCTCCTGATACCCTTGGTTAAATACAAAACTGGGGGCTAAAAAATATTTTTTGTGGGAAAAAAAAGGATTTTTTATTTTCACGGCTCTGCGTTATAAACTGTAGTGAAACACTTGGGGGTTCAAAGTTCTCACAACACATTTAGATAAGTTCCTTGAGGGGTCTAGTTTCCAATATGGGGTCACTTGTGGGGGGTTTCTACTGTTTAGGTACATTAGGGGCTCTGCAAACGCAATGTGACGCCTGCAGACCAATCCTTCTAAGTCTGCATTCCAAATGATGCTCCTTCTCTTCCGAGCTCTGCCATGCGCTCAAACGGGGGTTCCCCCCACATATCTGGTATCAGCGTTCTGAGGACAAATTGGACAACAACATTTAGGGTCCAATTTCTCCTGTTACCCTTGGAAAAATACAAAACTGCGGGCTAAAAATAATTTTGGGGGGAAAATTTTTTTTTAATTATTTTCACGGCTCTGCGTTATAAACTGTAGTGAAACACTTGGGGGGTCAAAGCTCTCACAACACATCTAGATGAGTTCCTTAGGGGGTCTACTTTCCAAAATGGTGTCACTTGTGGGGAGTTTCTACTGTTTAGGTACATTAGGGGCTCTGCAAACGCAATGTGACGCCTGCAGACCATTCCATCTAAGTCTGCATTCCAAATGGCGCTCTGTTATGACCTGGTGGTTAGGAGCACCCGGAATGACCTGATAGTTAAACCTCATACAGGACGAGCTTTGGGATGTGGGAGCTCTGCTGACCGCAAGCCCTAATCCTATCACACACACTAGAAATAGCCGTGGAGCGCTCCTGACCAGACCTAGGCGCCTCGTCACAGCCTAAGAACTATCTAGCCCTAGAGATAGAAAATAAAGCCTACCTTGCCTCAGAGAAATTCCCCAAAGGTAAAGGAAGCCCCCCACATATATTGACTGTGAGTAAAGATGAAAGTCACAAACGCAGAAATGAAACAGGTTTCAGCAAAGGGAGGCCAGACTTACTAAATAGACAGAGGATAGGAAAGGTAACTTTGCGATCAGCACAAAAACCTACAAAAGACCACACAGAGTGTGCAAAAAAGACCTCCGCACCGACTCACGGTGCGGAGGGGCCACTCTGCATCCCAGAGCTTCCAGCTAGCAAGACAAAATCATGAAAACCAGCTGGACAGGAAAACAGTGAACAAATAATGACTATCAGGAACTTAGCTTCTGCAGGAGAAGGCAGGTCACCAGAGAGATCCAGGAGCGAACTGAGCAAATGCAAAAACATTGACAGCTGGCATGGAGTAACGATCTGAGAAGAGTTAAATAGAGCAGCCAACCAAAGAATAACCCACGTCACCTGTGTAAGGAACCTCAGAAGCAGCAGCTTCACTCATAGCCACCAGAGGGAGCCCATAGACAGAACTCGCTGAAGTACCATTCACGACCACAGGAGGGAGTTCGACAACAGAATTCACAACAGCGCTCCTTCCCTTCCGAGCCCTCCCATGCGCCCAAACGGTGGTTCCCTCCCACATATGGGGTATCAGCATACTCAGAACAAATTGGACAACAACTTTTGGGGTCAAATTTCTCCTGTTACCCTCGAAAAATACAAAACTGGGGGCTAAAAAATAATTTTTGTGGGAAAAAAATGTTGTTTTATTTTTATGGCTCTGCATTATAAACTTCTGTGAAGCATTTGGTGGGTCAAAGTGCTCACCACCACACATCTAGATAAGTTCTTTAGGGGGTCTACTTTCCAAAATGGTGTCACTTGTGGGGGGTTTCAATGTTTAGGGACATCAGTGGCTCTCCAAACGCAACATGGCGTCCCATCTCAATTCCTGTCAATTTTGCATTGAAAAGTCAAACGGCGCTCCTTCCCTTCCAAGCTCTCCCATGCGCCCAAACAGTTGTTTACCGCCACATATGGGGTATCAGCGTACTCAAGACAAATTGTACAACAACAGTTAGGGTCCAATTTCTTCTCTTACCCTTGGGAAAATAAAAAATTGGGGGCAAAAAGATAATTTTTGTGAGAAAATATGATTTTTTTTATTTTTACGGTTCTGCATTATAAACTTCTGTGAAGCACTTGGTGGGTCAAAGTGCTCACCACACCTCTAAATAAGTTCCTTAGGGGGTCTATTTTCCAAAATGGTGTCACTTGTGGGGGGGTTCAATGTTTAGGCACATCAGTGGTTCTCCAAACGCAACATGGCGTCCCATCTCAATTCCTGTCAATTTTGCATTGAAAAGTCAAATTACCCTCCTTCGCTTCCGAGCTCTGTCATGCGCTCAAACAGTGGTTACCCCCACATATGGGGTATCGGCGTACTCAGGACAAATTGTACAACAACTTTTGTGGTCCATTTTCTCCTGTTACCCTTGGTAAAATAAAACAAATTGGAGCTGAAGTAAATTTTTTGTGAAAAAAAGTTAAATGTTCATTTTTATTTAAACATTCCAAAAATTCCTGTGAAACACCTGAAGGGTTAATAAACTTCTTGAAGGTGGTTTTGAGCACCTTGAGGGGTGCAGTTTTTCAGAATGGTGTCACACTTGGGTATTTTCTATCATATAGACCCCTCAAAATGACTTAAAATGAGATGTGGTCCCTAAAAAAAATGGTGTTGTAGAAATGAGAAATTGCTGGTCAAATTTTAACCCTTATAACTCCCTAACAAACAAAAATTTTGGTTCCAAAATTGTGCTGATGTAAAGTAGACATGTGGGAAATGTTACTTATTAAGTATTTTGTGTGACATATCTCTGTGATTTAATTGCATAAAAATCCAAATTTGGAAAATTGCGAAATTTTCAAAATTTTTGCCAAATTTCCGTTTTTTTTCACAAATAAACGCAGGTAATATCAAAGAAATTTTACTACTATCATGAAGTACAATATGTCAAGAGAAAAAAAATGTCAGAATCACCAGGATCAGTTGAAGCATTCCAGAGTTATAACCTCATAAAGGGACAGTGGTCAGAATTATAAAAATTGGCCGGGTCATTGACGTGCAAACCACCCTTGGGGGTAAAGGGGTTAAAAGAGGTCTGGATACACATGATGAGAACATTATACTGCCTCTGTACATATCCCTGGTTAGACCGCACATGGAGTACTGTGTACAGTTTTGGGCACCGGTGCTCAGGAAGTATATAATGGAACTAGAGCGAGCACAAAGGAAGGCAGCAAAATTAATAAAGGGGATGGGGGAACTACAATACCCAGAGAGATTAGCAAAATTAGGATTATTTAGTCTAGAAAAAAGACGACTGAGGTTCGATCTAATAACCATACATAAGTATATAAGGGGACAATAAAAATATCTCTACGAGGATCTGTTTATAAGGAAGGTGACGGTCACAAGGGGGCATTCTCTGCATCTGGAGGAGAGAAGGATATTCCACCAGCATAGATTCTTCACTGTTAGGGCAGTGAGAATCTGGAATTCCTTGCCTGAGGAGGTTGTGATGGCGAACTCAGTCGAGGTGTTCAATAGAGGCCTGGATGTCTTCCTGGAGCTTTACAATATTTTATCTTACAGTTATTAGATTCTTTAGAAGGACGTAGATCTGGAAATGTACTCTGACGGGATATAGGCTGAACTGGATGGACAAGCGTCTTTTTTAGGCCTTGCTAACTATGTTACTACTAGATGGTGGCCCGATTCTAACGCATCGGGTATTCTAGAATATGTATGTAGTTTATTTATGAAGATTTTAGAATAATACAATGAATACACATGATTCGGCTGGCTGGGCGTGACCAATTAGTGAAGCGTGGTTCAAATCCCGCGCCAATTTGCGGCCGGAGTGCACCTGTCGCTGATTGTTCACGGCTGGCCACGTAGTATATAACACAGCCACGTAGTATATAACAGCCCATGTAGCATATAACACAGCCCACGTAGTATATAGCACAGCTACATAGTATATAGCACAGCCATGTAGTAAATTGCACAGCCACATAGTAAATTGCACAGCCACGTAGTAAATTGCACTGCCATGTAGCATATTGCACAGCACACGTAGTATATAGCACAGCCCACGTAGTATATAACACAGCCCAGGTAGTATAAAGCACAGCTCATGCAGTATATAGCATAGCCCACGGATGTTATTGCACAGCCACGTAGTATATAGCACAGCCAGTAGTATATAACAGCCCACATAGCATATAACACAGCCATGTAGTATATAACAGCCCACATAGCATATAACACAGCCCACGTAGCATATAACAGCCCACGCAGTATATGACACAGCACAGGTAATGTATAACACAGTCCACGTAGTATGTAGCACAGCCCACATAGTATATTGCACAGCCACGTAGTATATTGCACAGCCATGTAGTATATTGCACAGCCACGTAGTATATTGCACAGCCACATAGTATATTGCACAGCCCACATAGTATATTGCCCAGCTACGTAGTATATTGCATAGCCACATAGTATATAACACAGCCACGTAGTATATAGCACAGCCACGTAATATATTGCACAGCCACATAGTATATTGCACAGCCACGTAGTATATTGCAGAGCCCACGTAGTATGTAGCACAGCCCATGTAGTATGTAGCACAGCCCACATAGTATATTGCACAGCCACGTAGTATATTGCACAGCCACATAGTATATTGCACAACCATGTAGTATATTGCACAGCCCACGTAGTATATTGCACAGCCACGTAGTATATTGCACAGCCCATGTAGTTTATTGCACAGTTACGTAGTATATAGCACAGCCCACGTAGTATATTATATAGCCACGTAGCATATTACACAGCCAATGTAGTATATAACACAGCCCACGTAGTGTATAACACAGCCCACGTAGTATATTGCACAGCCACGTAGTATATAACACAGCCCACGTAGTATATAGCAATATGGGCACCATATCCCTATTTAAAAAAAGAAAAGAAAAAATAGTTACATACTCACCTTCCATCGGCCCCCGGATCCAGCCCAGGCCTTTCCTGCTCGTTGCGCCCTGCTCCGGTCCCAAGAATGCATTGCGGCAATAACACGTGATCATGTAGCGGTCTCGCGAGACCACTACGTCATCTCCGGTCATTGCTGCATTGCATTCTGGTGACCGGAGTGGCACGCGAGGAGCGGGAAAGGCCTGGGCTGGATACGGGGGCCGCCGGAGGGTGAGTATATAATCATTTTTTATTATTTTTAACATTATATGCTTTTACTATTGATGCTGCATAGGCAGCATCAATAGTAAAAAGTTGGTCACACAGAGGGTGAATGGCAGCGTTAACGGACTGCCTTACACTACGTTATGCCGCGGTGTAAGGCAGTCCGGTTAACGCTATGTGGGCGCTGACTGGGGGGAATATGGAGGGGGCACTGACTGCAGGGGAGTAGGGAGGGGCCAATTCACGGCCGGACTGCGCCCGTCACTGATTGGACGCGGCCTCAGGCCACGACCAATCAGCAACGTGGGATTTCTGTGACAGACAGACAAACAGACGGAAGTGGACCTTAGACAATTACCGTATATACTCGAGTATAAGCCGACCCAAGTATAAGCCGACCCCCCTAATTTTGCCACAAAAAACTAGGAAAACTTATTAACTCGAGTATAAGCCTAGGGTGGAAATGCAGCATCTACCGGTGAATTTTAAAAATAAAAATAGATCATTCTTGCCCCATAGCTGTGCCATATAGTGCTCTGCACCATTCATTATTGCCCCATAGCTGTGCCATATAGTGCTCTGCACCGTTCATATTTCCCCATAGCTCTGCCATATAGTGCTCTGCACCGTTCATATTGCCCCATAGCTCTGCCATATAGTGCTCTGCACCGTTCATATTTCCCCATAGCTGTGCCATATAGTGCTCTGCACCATTCATATTTCCCCATAGCTGTGCCATATAGTGCTCTGCATCGTTCATATTTCCCCATAGCTCTGCCATATAGTGCTCTGCACCGTTCATATTGCCCCATAGCTCTGCCATATAGTGCTCTGCACCATTCATATTTCCCCATAGCTGTGTGTTATGCTGTGCTATCAGGCAACACAGTGTGCAGTAATCAGCGCACATACAGTGATATGGCAATAACCCAAAAACAATAGAACAAGCTCTGAGACGTGGAATCTCTGCAGACTGCAATACCTGAACCTATCCTCACACAACTAAAAGCAGCAGTGGATTGCGCCTAACACTACCTATGCAACTCGGCACTGCCTGAGGAGCTGACTAGCCTGAAGATAGAAATACAAGCCTGACTTGCCTCAGAGAAATACCCCAAAGGAATAGGCAGCCCCCCACATATAATGACTGTTAGCAAGATGAAAAGACAAAACGTAGGAATGAAATAGATTCAGCAAAGTGAGGCCCGATATTCTAGACAGAGCGAGGATAGCAAAGAGAACTATGCAGTCTACAAAAAACCCTAAAGCAGAACCACGCAAAGGGGGGCAAAAAGACCCACCGTGCCGAACTAACGGCACGGCGGTGCACCCTTTGCGTCTCAGAGCTTCCAGCAAAAGAGAATAGCACAGCTGGACAGAAAAAACGGAAACAAAAACAAAGTAATACTTATCCAGCAGAGCAGCAGGCCACAGGAAAGATGCAGTAGCTCAGATCCAACACTGGAACATTGACAAGGAGCAAGGAAGACAGACTCAGGTGGAGTTAAATAGCAAGGCAGCCAACGAGCTCACCAAAACACCTGAGGGAGGAAGCCCAGAGGCTGCAATACCACTTGTGACCACAGGAGTGAATTCAGCCACAGAATTCACAACAGTACCCCCCCCTTGAGGAGGGGTCACTGAACCCTCACCAGAACCCCCAGGCCGACCAGGATGAGCCACATGAAAGGCACGAACAAGATCTGGGGCATGGACATCAGAGGCAAAAACCCAGGAATTATCCTCCTGAGCATAACCCTTCCATTTGACAAGATACTGGAGTTTCCGTCTAGAGACACGAGAATCCAAAATTTTCTCCACAATATACTCCAATTCCCCCTCCACCAAAACAGGGGCAGGAGGCTCCACAGATGGAACCATAGGTGCCACGTATCTTCTCAACAACGACCTATGGAATACATTATGTATGGAAAAGGAGTCTGGGAGGGTCAGACGAAAAGACACCGGATTGAGAATCTCAGAAATCCTATACGGACCAATAAAACGAGGTTTAAATTTAGGAGAGGAAACCTTCATAGGAATATGACGAGAAGATAACCAAACCAGATCCCCAACACGAAGTCGGGGACCCACACGGCGTCTACGATTAGCGAAAAGCTGAGCCTTCTCCTGGGACAAGGTCAAATTGTCCACTACCTGAGTCCAGATCTGCTGCAACCTGTCCACCACAGAATCCACACCAGGACAGTCCGAAGACTCAACCTGTCCTGAAGAGAAACGAGGATGGAACCCAGAATTGCAGAAAAATGGAGAGACCAAGGTAGCCGAGCTGGCCCGATTATTAAGGGCGAACTCAGCCAACGGCAAAAATGACACCCAATCATCCTGGTCAGCAGAAACAAAACATCTCAGATATGTTTCCAAGGTCTGATTGGTTCGTTCGGTCTGGCCATTAGTCTGAGGATGGAAGGCCGAGGAAAAAGATAGGTCAATGCCCATCCTACCACAAAAGGCTTGCCAGAACCTCGAGACAAACTGGGAACCTCTGTCAGAAACAATATTCACAGGAATGCCATGCAAACGAACCACATGCTGGAAGAACAAAGGCACCAAATCAGAGGAGGAAGGCAATTTAACCAAGGGCACCAGATGGACCATTTTAGAAAAGCAATCACAGACCACCCAAATGACCGACATCTTTTGAGAAACGGGCAGGTCAGAAATGAAATCCATCGAAATATGTGTCCAAGGCCTCTTCGGGACCGGCAAGGGCAAAAGCAACCCACTGGCACGTGAACAGCAGGGCTTAGCCCTAGCACAAATCCCACAGGACTGCACAAAAGCACGCACATCCCGTGACAGAGATGGCCACCAGAAGGATCTAGCCACTAACTCTCTGGTACCAAAGATTCCTGGATGACCAGCCAGCACCGAACAATGAAGTTCAGAGATAACTTTACTAGTCCACCTATCAGGGACGAACAGTTTCTCGGCCGGACAACTATCAGGTTTATTAGCCTGAAATTTCTGCAACACTCTCCGCAAATCAGGAGAGATGGCAGACACAATGACTCCTTCCTTGAGGATACTCGCCGGCTCAGATAACCCCGGAGAGTCGGGCACAAAACTCCTAGACAGAGCATCCGCCTTCACATTTTTAGAGCCCGGAAGGTACGAAATCACAAAATCAAAACGAGCAAAAAATAACGACCAACGGGCCTGTCTAGGATTCAAGCGCTTGGCAGACTCGAGATAAGTAAGATTCTTATGATCAGTCAATACCACCACGCGATGCTTAGCTCCCTCAAGCCAATGACGCCACTCGTCGAATGCCCACTTCATGGCCAGCAACTCTCGGTTGCCCACATCATAATTACACTCAGCAGCAGAAAATTTCCTGGAAAAGAAAGCACATGGTTTCAACACTGAGCAACCAGAACCTCTCTGTGACAAAACCGCCCCTGCTCCAATCTCAGAAGCATCAACCTCGACCTGGAACGGAAGAGAAACATCTGGTTGACACAACACAGGGGCACAGCAAAAACGACGCTTCAACTCCTGAAAAGCTTCCACGGCAGCAGAAGACCAATTAACCAAATCAGCACCCTTCTTGGTCAAATCGGTCAATGGTCTGGCAATGCTAGAAAAATTACAGATGAAGCGACGATAAAAATTAGCAAAGCCCAGGAATTTCTGCAGACTTTTCAGAGATGTCGGCTGAGTCCAATCCTGGATGGCCTGGACCTTAACCGGATCCATCTCGATAGTAGAAGGGGAAAAGATGAACCCCAAAAATGAAACTTTCTGCACACCGAAGAGACACTTTGATCCCTTCACGAACAAGGAATTAGCACGCAGTACCTGGAAAACCATTCTGACTTGCTTCACATGAGACTCCCAATCATCAGAGAAGATCAAAATGTCATCCAAGTAAACAATCAGGAATTTATCCAGATACTCACGGAAAATGTCATGCATAAAAGACTGAAAAACAGATGGAGCATTGGCAAGTCCGAACGGCATCACCAGATACTCAAAATGACCCTCGGGCGTATTAAATGCCGTTTTCCATTCATCTCCCTGCCTGATTCTCACCAGATTATACGCACCACGAAGATCAATCTTAGTAAACCAACTAGCCCCCTTAATCCGAGCAAACAAGTCAGATATCAATGGCAAGGGATACTGAAACTTAACAGTGATCTTATTAAGAAGGCGGTAATCAATACACGGTCTTAGCGAACCATCCTTCTTGGCTACAAAAAAGAACCCTGCTCCCAATGGTGATGACGATGGGCGAATATGTCCCTTCTCCAGGGATTCTTTGACATAACTGCGCATAGCGGTGTGTTCAGGCACGGACAAATTAAATAAACGACCCTTAGGGAATTTACTACCAGGAATCAAATTGATAGCACAATCACAATTCCTATGCGGAGGTAGGGCATCAGACTTGGGCTCTTCAAATACATCCTGAAAGTCAGACAAGAACTCTGGGATGTCAGAAGGAATGGATGACGAAATAGACAAAAATGGAACATCACCATGTACTCCCTGACAACCCCAGCTGGTTACCGACATAGAGTTCCAATCTAATACTGGATTATGGGTTTGTAGCCATGGCAACCCCAACACGACCACATCATGCAGATTATGCAGTACCAGAAAGCGAATAACTTCCTGATGTGCAGGAGCCATGCACATGGTCAGCTGGGCCCAGTACTGAGGCTTATTCTTGGCCAAAGGTGTAGCATCAATTCCTCTCAACGGAATAGGACACCGCAAAGGCTCCAAGAAAAATCCACAACGTTTAGCATAATCCAAATCCATCAGATTCAGGGCAGCGCCTGAATCCACAAACGCCATGACAGAATACGATGACAAAGAGCATATCAAGGTAATGGACAGAAGGAATTTGGACTGTACAGTACCAATGACGGCAGAGCTATCGAACCGCCTAGTGCGCTTAGGACAATTAGAAATAGCATGAGTGGAATCACCACAGTAGAAACACAGCCTGTTCAGACGTCTGTGTTCTTGCCGTTCAACTTTAGTCATAGTCCTGTCGCACTGCATAGGCTCAGGTTTACTCTCAGACAATACCGCCAGATGGTGCACAGATTTACGCTCGCGCAAGCGACGACCGATCTGAATGGCCAAGGACATAGACTCATTCAAACCAGCAGGCATAGGAAATCCCACCATGACATCCTTAAGAGCTTCAGAGAGACCCTTTCTGAACCAAGCCGCCAGTGCAGATTCATTCCACAGAGTGAGTACTGACCACTTCCTAAATTTCTGACAATATACTTCTACATCATCCTGACCCTGGCATAAAGCCAGCAAATTTTTCTCAGCCTGATCCACTGAATTAGGCTCATCGTAAAGCAATCCGAGCGCCTGGAAAAACGCATCAACATTACTCAATGCAGGGTCTCCTGGCGCAAGAGAAAACGCCCAGTCCTGTGGGTCGCCGCGCAAAAAAGAAATAATAATCAAAACCTGTTGAATAGGATTACCAGAAGAATGAGGTTTCAAGGCCAGAAATAGCTTACAATTATTTTTGAAGCTCAGAAACTTAGTTCTGTCACCAAAAAACAAATCAGGAATAGGAATTCTTGGTTCTAGCATAGATTTCTGATCAATTGTATCTTGAATCTTTTGTACATTTATAACGAGATTATCCATTGAGGAGCACAGAGCCTGAATATCCATGTCCACAGCTGTGTCCTGAAGCACTCTAATGTCTAGGGGAAAAAAAAAAAAAAACTGAAGACAGAGCTGAGGAAAAAAAAAAAAATGATGTCAGGACTTCTTTTTTCCCTCTATTGAGAATCATTGGTTTGGGCTCCTTGTACTGTTATGCTGTGCTATCAGGCAACACAGTGTGCAGTAATCAGCGCACATACAGTGATATGGCAATAACCCAAAAACAATAGAACAAGCTCTGAGACGTGGAATCTCTGCAGACTGCAATACCTGAACCTATCCTCACACAACTAAAAGCAGCAGTGGATTGCGCCTAACACTACCTATGCAACTCGGCACTGCCTGAGGAGCTGACTAGCCTGAAGATAGAAATACAAGCCTGACTTGCCTCAGAGAAATACCCCAAAGGAATAGGCAGCCCCCCACATATAATGACTGTTAGCAAGATGAAAAGACAAAACGTAGGAATGAAATAGATTCAGCAAAGTGAGGCCCGATATTCTAGACAGAGCGAGGATAGCAAAGAGAACTATGCAGTCTACAAAAAACCCTAAAGCAGAACCACGCAAAGGGGGGCAAAAAGACCCACCGTGCCGAACTAACGGCACGGCGGTGCACCCTTTGCGTCTCAGAGCTTCCAGCAAAAGAGAATAGCACAGCTGGACAGAAAAAACGGAAACAAAAACAAAGTAACACTTATCCAGCAGAGCAGCAGGCCACAGGAAAGATGCAGTAGCTCAGATCCAACACTGGAACATTGACAAGGAGCAAGGAAGACAGACTCAGGTGGAGTTAAATAGCAAGGCAGCCAACGAGCTCACCAAAACACCTGAGGGAGGAAGCCCAGAGGCTGCAATACCACTTGTGACCACAGGAGTGAATTCAGCCACAGAATTCACAACAGCTGTGCCATATAGTGCTCTGCACCGTTCATATTGCCCCATAGCTCTGCCATATAGTGCTCTGCACCATTCATATTTCCCCATAGCTGTGCCATATAGTGCTCTGCACCGTTCATATTGCCCCATAGCTCTGCCATATAGTGCTCTGCACCGTTCATATTTCCCCATAGCTGTGCCACATAGTGCTCTGCACCGTTCATATTGCCCCATAGCTCTGCCATATAGTGCTCTGCACCGTTCATATTTCCCCATAGCTGCCATATAGTGCTCTGCACCGTTCATATTTCCCCATAGATGCTCCACATATATCTGTGCCATTGCTGCTGCTGCTGCTGCAATAAAAAAAAAAAAGCCATACTCACCTCTCTAGCTTGCAGCTCCCAGCGTCCGGTCCCGGCGTCTCTCCGCTCTGACTGATCAGGCAGAGGGCGCCGCGCACACTATATGCGTCATCGCGCCCTCTGACCTGCACAGTCAGTGCAGATAGACGCCGGGAAGATGGAGCGGCGCCCGGCGACTGGAACGTGGACAGGTAACTATGCTATACTTACCTGGTCCCGGCGTCCGGCTCCTTCCCCCGTACAGCTGTCTTCGGTGCCGCAGCTTCTTCCTCTATCAGCGGTCACCGGCACCGCTGATTAGAGAAATGAAAAAGCAGCTCCACCCCTATGGGAGGTGGAGCCGCTTATTCATTTCTCTAATGAGCGGTCCCACGTGACCGCTGAACAGTGGAAGAACTGCAGCACCGAAGACCGTGGGACAGGCGGGGAGCGTCAGGATCGCTGGAAGCAGGTAAGTATGCCTCAGCACCCTTACCCGCCGACCCTGCCACCCACCTTGACTCGAGTATAAGCCGAGAGAAAATCTAGGCTTATACTCGAGTATATACGGTATATAGTAGATATGACAGTTTTCCATTTAAATTTAAAAATAACAAACACAGTTATACTCACCTAATGCCTATTCCACCCAGGCCTTTATCTACTGTAATAAAACTAAAATAAAAAAGAATATCCCTCACCTCTCTGTCCCACGCCGTAATCCATGTCTGGGGATAAATAGTTTTCAGCCTAGATTGTGTCAAGATGCGACCGTCCAGGCTGAAAACCACTTATGAATGAGCTGCTGCTAGCACAGCATCATTGACCAGCGGTGACATCATCGTGGTTACCACGGGCCACTGAGAATTCATTCTCAGCAGGGTTGAACTTCGGTGACCTCAGCACTATGGGATAAAGTCAGTGATGAGGTCACCATAATTCAAACTCAGTGTCTTCATAGCAGATCACCGTGAAAATTTTACACCGTAGTTTGCTATGAAGACACTGAGTTTAAACTGCGGTGACCACATGCAGTGTTAGTGTCAGTACGTGTGGTAACAGTTTTCACGTGTAGTGACAGGGAAGTGTGAAAGAGCCCAAACAGCCGAAAATCATAAAGCCGCAGGGACTCAAACATAATATATGAGCACTCCCAGATGCTCGGATAACACCCATAAGAAGTTATCCAAGCACGTTCGCTCATCAACTAATGAGGACATAGGGTTTCAGTGGTGTTTTCCAACTACTGCTTATTACATTTTGTAATGTCTGTGCCAGGTATTGTAGCTCCTACACCTTTATCAGTTTAATGGTGAGGATGCAAGGAGTTTTACTCTCTCAGATCTGATATTAGCGACTAATTCATATCAAAGAGAAAAGGCAGCTGACGGCACATCAGATGAGAAATGGGATGCACGCTCCAAGTCCATTGACCCAATTGGACATAGTAACTCCAAAATAGAATGAGGAACAGCATCCAATCCAGGTGAAAAAATAGAAATAACTTTATTCCGCCATCATACAACGTTTCGACCAATAGTGGTCTTTATCAAATATACAACATAGAGCAAATGGCAGCCTTAAATAGTGTGGATACACACATGCACCAATCACCTACAAGGTACTGCCCACCAACATATAATACAGAAAAACATTATATTCATAAAAATTCACATAATAAATACATCTGTGTCAAACCAATATATAATACATACAATCAAATGAAAAAACAAGTAAAAAATCATAAATAGGAGAGATGCCACTGTCACAGAGATCATCTCCCTGTATACAGCGGCCAATCCGTTACATGCATAGTAGTAGTCATATCAAAGTCTCAGAAAACCTCTTGGGCTATGCTCACACGTAGCATTTTTTTATGCGTTTTTTCCAGCAGGCAAAACCTGCTCCCTTGGCAGTAAAGAAGCAACATCAAAAAAGCAGGTTTTGTTGGGTGTTTGCTGCGTTTTTTGCAGCGTTTTTTGCTCCATTTTTTTACTGTGTTTTGTCAGGATACATTTGTCTCTTGTGCATGCTGATAAAGTTTAGTACATAAAAATAATCTGATTCAACTTCATCAGGGTTTGGCACACAGCAAAACCTGATACCTGCGTTTTTGCAGCATTTTGTGCACCACTCATTGCTTTCAATGGGTGAAAAACGCTGAAAGAAGTGACATGCAGTATTTTGCAAAAAAGCAGCAGTTTTACAAATCAATCTGGAAAATAAAACCAGACTTTGCTGGTACTGTAAAACTCAGATTGAAATTTGCATTAAAAAAAAACGCAGAACGAAAACGCTGCAAAAACGCAACGTGTGAACATAGCCTTAAGGATATCTTTCCCCACAGTATAAACAGGGTCAGCAATATCAAAAACAATGCCCTCCAATGCTCTGCAATTGACATATCAAACCGTTTTACATATAATTTGTACTACATAACACATAACAAAACCATTCTGCCATAATTGTGCTAATATTAAAGGAGAACAAAAGGAGCGTTCAAAAAGACAAACGTAAAAAAGTACAAAATTTATTGAAACATATAACAGACAACATATACAGACACATATATGAAATTAAGGACACTAAAACAACCCCAAGCACCCGCATTGGTCATCAGAGCTATATAAAGTGTATATGGTATAGGCACAAAGGTAACGTAAGTGGCACAGAATGGATGACCATATCCCTATCCAGCCCCATGAACCCCAGCTAAAGTCCCCCTGGTTCCAAAGTATAGACCTAGATGGGGCTAGCAGAAAGTACTGCAAAACTGACAGTCCATGGGACCGGACACACTCCAGGAGACTGATATCACTACCGGTCAAATAAAAGCATATAGCATCACAGGCACAGTGAGACCAGTATCCAAAAGGTACTTCTTACCCGGGTGCAGGGATCGAAAAGAGAAGGGCGACACCCCCGACGCGTGTTTCGCTCCAGCGTTGTTTGCTTTATCAAGGGGACTTCGATTAGTGTCCTTAATTTCATATATGTGTCTGTATATGTTGTCTGTTATATGTTTCAATAAATTTTGTACTTTTTTACGTTTGTCTTTTTGAACGCTCCTTTTGTTCTCCTTTAATAATAGTATCTTTTGGAGTAGGATTTATAGTGTCCAGGACATGGTATTTGGACACTTTGCATTATGAGCCTGGGGGTATATTTAATCATAATTGTGCTAAGCATAATGGAAACATTAAAGCGCTCATAGAATATTTACTATTTAAATGGATTCTGTCATCAGATTTTTGCTACCTAATCTGAGGCAGCATAATGTAAAGACAAAGAGCAGCAAATTATAGAGACCATGATTCCAGCGATGTTTCGCTTACCGGATTGTGTGCTGTAGTTTTGATAAAATCACAGATTCAGCAGAAGGCAATGTACATAGAAAGTTGTCCGTTAGTGGTGTAGTCGGGATTATACACAGCTCTGAGCTCAGCATTGAGATAACTGGTAGATCTGAAGCAGATAAAACAGTTATTTCATCAAAACTGCAGCAAGCTGCTCAGTAAGAGATACAGCACTGGAATCAATGCTTCTCTCAGATGGTATACCAAAAACCAGGTGACAAATTCCTTTTAATCCCTTAACGACCTATTAACGGCAGCAGTTAAGGGTACTTATTCCTCAGCATCGCTTTTTAATGCCATGGCACTGAGAAATAAGGTTATAACGCCCCCCAGTGCTGGGGAGAGATTCACCCCAGAGAACATGATTCTCCATTTTATTTCTCTCTCCTCTGACATGATCTAGTACATCAGAGAAGAGAGAAATGGGGGCGCCCCCTTCCAGCACCTCTGGTGTCCCTGGACCTTCCTGCATCCCCGGTCCTGTCCCCCAGCTGTTGCCGTTTTTTTCCGTTTCAGGAAGAAAATGGCGGGCGCATGCCCAGTGCGCCTGCCGAGATCTGCCAGCCGGCACCCAGCAACAATAGGAAATTTATCCTATTGGTTCTTTTTGATCACTGTGATAGACCCTATCACAGTGATCAAAATAAAAAAAAGTAAATCAAACCCCCTTTATCACCCCCTTAGTTAGGTAAAGATATTAAAATAAAAAAGTATTTATTTCCACTTTTACATTAGGGTTAGGGTTGGGCTAGGGCTAGGGTTAGGGTTAGGGTTGGGGCTAGGGTTAGGGTTGAAGCTAGAGCTAGTTAAAAGGGTTGGGTTAGAGTTAGGATTAGGGTTGCGGTTAGGTTTGTGTTGTGGTTAGGGTTGTGGTTAGGGTTATGGTTGTAGTCATGGATGGGATTACGGTTAGTGTTGGGATGAGGTTAGGGGTGTGTTGGGTTAGGGTTGTGGTTAGGGCTATGGTTAGGGTTGGGATTAGGGTTAGGGATGTGTTGAGGTTAGGGTTGAAGTTAGAATTGGGGGAGTTCCACTGTTTAGATACATCAGAGGGTCTCCAAACGCGACATGGCGCCCACCATTGATTCCAGACAATTTTGCGTTCAAAAAGTAAAATGGTGCTCCCGCCCTTCTTAGCGCTGCCATGCACCCAAACAGTGGCTTTCCCCCAAATACCGGGTATCGGCGTACACAAGAGAAGTTGCACAACAGTTCTTGTGAAGCACCTGAAGGGTTAATAAACTTATTGAATGTGGTTTTGCGCACCTTGAGGGCTGCAGTTTTTAGAATGGTGTCACTTTTGAGTATTTTCTGTTATATTGACCCCCAAACACACTTCAAATGTGAGGTGGTCCCTAAAAAAACATGGTTTTGTAAATTTTGTTGGAAAAATGAGAAATCGCTCGTCAGCTTTTAACTCTTATAACGCCCTAACAAAAAAAATTATGTTTCCAAAATTGTGGATCACTCTGATGCTGCAGTGCAGACGAGTCATATCACGCTTGAGGAAAGAGGCAGAAGGAGGCGGAGGGAGATGGGGACAGCCGCAGATACTAACTGCGCATGTGCCAAATTCCCAGCCCCGCAGTGTGAATACATCAGAACACACTGCGGGGTAGGATCACTAAATCAGCTGATGGGACTTTTAGGGCAGCGCGCACAGTGCATGACAGAAAAATAAGCGAGCACAGCATAGGTGCTGGGTATGTGCATACAAACAGAGGAGGTGGCGCCCGGTGCACTGAGGGGCTGACTGATGGCTGCGAGGTGGTTGAGTCCAAAAGATGTGCCCCCCGGGACAGAATACAGGTATGGCGTGAAAATTATAAAACTTAATATTGCAGCGTTTGTAGGGAGCAAAAAAAGAAGAGCCACTTTGACAGAATGCAAAGTTAGTGCTGCAGAAGGTGGCTCTTTTACTTAAAAATGCCCAGGGGGTGACAGTTTCCCTTTAAAATTTTGAGGACGTCGCTTGGCAACTCGGAGCTTCAACTCCCTCCATAAGTTTTCTATGGGATTAAGGTCTGGAGACTGGTTAGGCCACTCCATGACCTTAATGTGCTTCTTTTTGAGCCACTCCTTTGTTGCCTTGGCTGTATGTTTTGGGTCATTATCTTGCTGGAAGACCCAGCCACGACCCATTTAACTGTCCTGACAGAGGGAAGGAGGTTTTCACTCAGGGTTTTACGGTACATGGCGCCATCCATTCTCCCATGGCTGTATGGCTTGACCCCAATAAAATTGTTGCCTTTTTTAATAGATTTCCAATGAGCCAGTCACAAGAAATATAGCATAGAAAACACATGCAAAAGAGGCTGAAAGTCCACTGGAAGAATGTCAATGAACTTGTAAAAAGTCCAAGTGGTCTTGCCAATTTCTGAAAATTCATGGACAGTCTGCAAAAAACGGTGCTTTTTTCTGCTATCCATAGCATTCAGCAGAAATAGCACTGCCCGTGAATTTTGTTCCCTGAAGATTGTACTTTATATGCAGCAAATGGGCAGTACAAACACACTAACCACCACACTGATGAGTCAGAAGAGGAAGGAGAGGACTAGGAGGAGGAGCATGTGCTCTTCTATTGTCTTCAGTTCTTTGAATTCTGAGCATGGTCTTCTTTTTAGCAAAGGAATGGGAGTCAAGGGGAAACAGGTGAAACAACCAAGGAGATTTGACAAGGTAAATCCTAACCAACATGGTTCCCATCCATCATGATGTGTGTTGTGTCTTTTGCTGTACCCCTTCACAATACCACTTCTCTTGTCCTATGTGCTGGGTAAAATTAGTAATGAATAAAAAATAAACCGCACAGTACATTTCTTTAGTCCTGTATGCAGCATGAAATTATTCGTGATAGTATTTGCACTTAGACTACAGCAACATGGCGACTTTGTCAACGCAACTGTAGTTGTTGTAGCTGTAGTTTCTTTAAATGTACTTGCTGGTGCGTCTCCCAAAAAAGATTGCTTCATCATAACAAAGCCAATCATGTTATAGCTAGAGTGATGACTTGTCTAATGACCTCACAGGTCCGCTCAACGCATCATCAAGTGAGGCCAATAGACAAGCCTCGGCTCCAGCTAAAACATGATTTGCTGTTATGTACCAATCTTTCATGGGGGACTAGCTACAGCTAGTGCTATTGGTGCATAACAACATGGGAGGACCCTCGCAAGTTTAAAAGTCTTTGCAAACTTAGGGTCCACGCCAATACACTTTAGCCCATTGACAAAACAGTGAAACATGTCGGGGGCTGCGATCTTGTTTTATTTGCAGGCAAACGGACATTATTTGTGAGCAGCACCGCAGGCACGCTACCTACTACTCACTATCTAATACTCATTGCTTTAGAGGTAACATTACATCTATACATGAGCCACATTATATCTATACATCAGATGCTAGGCTAGTATACTTGTAGATAGGTTACATACAACCACTTTAGTGTGGCAGCATTTTTTTTATATACTCTCTTTCTTTAGCAATATACTGTATCTTCTTTTATTTTTACGGATAATTTTAAACAGTATAGAGAGACAAAGAAGTGTTGATCAATATAAAAAAGTTACATTTTACATATTCATCAGGTGGGGGAGGCAAGGTATTATTTGTCCAATAGTGTGCTTTATATAGCTAACCACCTTCTGAAGGCCCAAATTATTTTCTTGTATATGATAGACTCTTTTTTAACTCACAATTTTTAATATGCCTATTTTTAGGATAGTTTCACAACAAAACAACTTAATGTGACCCTTAGAGCTAATGCATGCTGTCCGATCCACAGGCAGTGTGTATCAGATACTGTCAGTATGTTTGTCTCTGAAACGCTGCAGTATTCCAGAGAAGAACATACTATATAGCATCTGGGAAACTTTTTACTGATATTTATGTTAAATGCCCCCCCAAATTTCATACAGCACGCTATTATAGCATTTAATTTGATGTAAGATTCCATCTGTTTCCGTGATCTGTAACTGTTGAATTTTTCATTTTGACGGATTGTATTACATTCAGTCAGTACTCATAATTAAGGTAATAATAACACCTTATATAATTTAAACTTGATGTTATCAATAAAAGTAATATTTTTAAATATATTTGATCATGTTTCTCCTTCTTCATCGCTATTAGTGTATAGATAATTATATTGAAGGGATCGGTACCTAATTGGGCTAATATGGGCTTTCTCTTTTGGATTTTAGGATTTTAGTTGGATAGGCAAGGCCCCAGTGGCTTCTACCCACTCGCTGCCCTGCTGTGATGGGTCTCTCTCTATATATGGATGCAGGGAGAGACCTGTCACTCAAAGGGATCAGGTGAGGAAAAATTACTAGGAACCTGTCTGACTAGCATATATATATCTGGAACGCTGATGCGTTTCAAAGTCAAACATACATAGCAGAAGCCATACAGCCACTGCCTGATACATGCTGGCTGTGGATCGGACAACATGTTTCAGCTGTCAGGTCCCTTTAAGACACTACCATTGTAAGGGGACTCCAGCTCCTGTCCATCCAGGTTCATCTATAATCATAATTGCAGTCAATTTAGTGTTTAGTGATTAGATCAGCCATCTAGTCTACCACTGAAGTCATAATTTTCCTTCATTTCAATCAATCAAAAGGCTTAAAGGAATGTTCCCGGAAATCTCTTTACTTTGAGCACTGACCACGCACATAGTGCAAAATGTCTCTTTTGTAGCTGTTAGTAACATGTAAAGAATAAAAAAATCTTTTCTAGAGAATCTAACGCAGATGCAGTGTCTGTTTAACCAGTGTAATGGTTTAACACTGACAAAGGCTGTGTTCATCTTTATATAATGATTTTCATGATCATTTAATCATTAGTTTTTATTATTTTAGAATATTATGAAAGCTTATCGTAGGATGCTTGCTTTTCTGCATGTAGACAATACAACTTGGTCATTTTCTGTCGCCAATTTTTTTTTTTTTTTAAAGCAATCTCTCTGCATTTTTTCCATCCACATACAACTAATTGTTACATTGCTATTCATTAACATTATCCTTTGCAGGCTAATTAACAGAAGGAGGGGGTGGATGGGCTGCCTGAAAGATTAGTTAGTGACTCTAATGAAGTTTTTATAATTATACTTTTAAAAGATTTGAACTGGTTTGTATTAAATAAAAATTAACTATAAATGGTTGGTGAAGACAGTGTTTTATGGAGGATGGGCGAACATTAATAACTAATAAAAGGGAGCGGTGCAGCCATTATACCTAATTAACAGTGTGTGAGGCGTTGGTAGCAAAATCCTGCCCCCTTCTGTACTGACCCTGCTGACAATAAAGTGTTAATGTGCAATATTTTATGGGAGTAAAGAAGAGTTGAAAATAATATATAAAGATTAAAACTTGAAAGTATGCGATGTTAAAGGGTAGTGCATGATATCTAACATAACAAAAGTGTTATACAGACATCGATCTCCTCTTTCTACTATGCCGTAATAAAACATTTATAGTAATAAGTGACATTCAGAGCCATGGATATTCGTGTGACTCGCTAAGTAATTTGCAAGCTACAACATTGTTGTGCGTATCAAGAGCTGGATTTCTTGCAGCGCACAAAAATAATTTAATTAACTTGGAAAGCCCTGTAATTAATGGCTATTATTAGCACTATAATTAGACCTCTTTATTTAAAGGTTCCTTCCTATCCTTCTGGTTAGAAATTTAATGGTTACCCCCTGCAACCTTTCTCTGTGTTCAGAGGGAGGTACTGGACATTTTACCCCCACACTTAATCAAAATGGATTGCAATTAACTAATTATAAGCTGATAAGCTGAGAATTTGACCATCTTCACTTCGTTAGCAGTTGCACTTACAAGGGACTTGAACAAATCCCATTTTTTTCCCAATTAGTTTACATTGTAAGTAAATGAGCAGAGGCAACTCACCTGTCAAAATTGGAAGTGTTTTCAATGATTGCATTCATCTTGTTACAATAATAATAATAATAATAATACAATAAATAGGTATGTGCCTGCGCATATATATACAATAAAACAAAAATGATCGGCGTAAATCAAAATTAATATCCCATTGGAGATCTGGATTTGGAATCATAATCAAAATCAAAGTGTACAATCAAATTACAGACTTTAGTGGAAATACCTCAAGACAAGGAAAATGATGCTCATTAGTGTGTGTGGCCTCCAAGTTTATGACCTCCCTACAACACCTGGGCATGCTCCTGATGAGACGGTGGACATTCTCCTGAGGGATCTCCTTCCAGACCTGGATTAAAGCATTAGTAAACTCCTGGACAGTCTGTGGTTGGTGAATGGAATGAGACATGAATTCCCAGATCGATTGGATTCAGATCTGGGGAACAGGCAGTATAATCCATAGCAACAATGCCTTCATCATGCAGGGACTGCTGACACACTTCAGCCAGATGAGTCCTAGCATTGTCATGCATCAGAAGGAACCAAGGGCCCGCTGCACCTGAATATGGTCTCACAATGGGTCCGAGGATCTCATCCCGGTACCCAATAGCAGTCAAGGTACCTCTGTGTGGCCCTGCAAAGAAATACCTCCCCACACTATTACTGACCCACTACCAAATTGGTCATGCTGGAGGTTGTTGCAGGCAGCAGATTGTTCTCCATGGCATCTCCAGACTCTGTCACGTCTGTCACATGTGCTCAGTGTGAACCTACTCTCACCTATGAAGAACATAGTGTGAAAACGTCGAATCTGCCAATCTTGGTGTTTTCTGGCAAATGCCAATTGCCCTGCAATGTGTTGGGCTGTAAGCACACCACCCACTTGTGGATGTCGGGCCCTCATAACACCCTCATGGTGTCTGTTTCTGACAATTTGAGCAGACACATGGATGTTAGTGACCTGCTGGAGGTCATTTTGCAGGGCTCTGGAACTGCTCCTCCTTTTCCTCCTTGCACAAAAGAGGTGGTAGCGGTCCTGCTGCTAGGTTGTTGCCATCCTATGGTCCCCCCCACTTCTTCTGTTATTTGCTCCATTCTCTGGACACCGTACTGACAGACACAGCTACCCTTCTTTCCACTGCTGGCGTTGGTGTGCTATCCTGGATGAGTTGTAATACCTGAACAACTTCTGTGGGTTGTAGATATCGCCTTATGCTACTGTACAGTATCTCTAGGGTGAGCAATGTCAAAATGTAAAAGTGAACAAAACCACAGTAAAAAAGTATGAGAACAGATAAATGGTCTGTAGTCACCCCCTGCAAAAACACTCCTTTGTATGAGTTGTCTTGATTATCATTTCTATCTGGTTGTCTATTTCATTACCACAATAGCAGGAGAAATTGATTCACAATCATGTTGCTTCATAACTGCACAGATTGATTTCATAGACGTGTGATTGACTTGGAGTTACATTGTGTTGTTTAAGTGTTCCCCTTACTTTTTTGAGCAGTGTATATATGTGTATGTATGAAAAAACTTCCTTCTCATCCCTCTTTTTAGTCCTTTCTCATTCTCAGTCCTCTACCAAAGGCCTGGGAGTTTGAGGGTTCTGCGCAGGATCTTAGTTGTTCCCAGCATTGCGCTTTTATTGACAGAGAGCACAGATGTTGCTCCTGGGATCTGTTGTAGCCATTTTCCCAACTTAGGGGTCACTGCTCCAAGTTCTCCTATCACCACTGGAATCACTGTTGCCTTCACCTTCCACATCTCCAGTTCTGTTTTGAGGCCCTGGTATTTCTCCAGCTTCTCATATTCCTTCTTTCTGATGTTGCTGTCATTTGGCACTGCCACATCTATTATCATTGCTGTCTTCCGATCCTTGTCTACTATCACAAAGTCCGGTTGGTTATCCAACACCTGCTTATCCATCTGGTTCTCGAAGTCCCACAGGATTTTAGCCCTTTCAGTCTCAACCACTTTTTCTTGAGCCTCCCATCGGGACTTAGGGGAACTGAGCCCATATGCTGTACAGGCGTTCCTGTATATAATTCCCACTACTTGGTTGTGGTGTTCATTATACATTGTTCCTGCTTGCATTTTGCATCCTGCCACTATGTGTTGGACTGTTTCTGATGTTTTTTTTGCATAGTCTGCACCTTGGGTCTTGTCTTGTGTGGTAAATTCCAGCTTCTATGGATCTGATACTTAAGGTACTGTCACACTAGACGATATCGCTAGCGATCCGTGACATTGCAGCGTCCTCGCTAGCGATATCGTCCAGTGTGACAGGCAGCAGCGATCAGGCCCCTGCTGGGAGATCGCTGGTCGGGGAAGAAAGTCCAGAACTTTATTTCGTCGCTGGACTCCCCGCAGACATCGCTGAATCGGCGTGTGTGACACCGATTCAGCGATGTTTTCACTGGTAACCAGGGTAAACATCGGGTAACTAAGCGCAGGGCCGCGCTTAGTAACCCGCTGTTTACCCTGGTTACCAGCGTAAAAAAACAAACAGTACATACTTACATTCAGCTGTCTGTCCCTTGCCGTCTGGTTCCTGCCTTGACTGCTGGCCGTAAAGTGAAAGCAGAGCACAGCCACAGCGGTGAGTCACCGCTGTGTGACTCACCGCTGTGCTGTGCTTTCACTTTCACTTTGCGGCCAGCAGTCAGTGCAGGAACCAGACGGCAAGGGACAGACAGCTGAATGTAAGTATGTACTGTTTGTTTTTTTACGCTGGTAACCAGGGTAAACAGCGGGTTACTAAGCGCGGCCCTGCGCTTAGTTACCCGATGTTTACCCTGGTTACCGGGGACCTCGGGATCGTTGGTCGCTGGAGAGCGGTCTGTGTGACAGCTCTCCAGCGACCAAACAGCGACGCTGCAGCGATCCGGATCGTTGTCGGTATCGCTGCAGCGTCGCTTAGTGTGACGGTACCTTTAGTGTTTGCTCTTGTGCCACTATGATTAGTGCCTCTTTGCTGTCTCAGAGTCCAGCTTTCTTCAGCCATTGGTAGGATTTCTCCATGTCAACCACCTCCATTATCTGTCGATGGAACATCCCATGCAGCGGCTTGTATTGCCATGGTGCTTCATGTTCCTTTTCTACCTTCCAGATCTGTTGTTGTTGCTGCCTTAGGCTTTCTCTCAGCATCTTATCATTTGGTGCCATTTTTCTGATGTATTCCTGGATACTTCTTGTTTCATCTGTGATGGTGGCTTGGATGCTTATCAAGCCTCATTCACCCTCCTTTCTGTTGGTATACAGTCTTTGGGTGTTAGACTTAGGGTGGAGATCTCCATGCATTGTGAGGAGCTTCTGTGTCTTCACATCTGCAGCTTCCATCCCTTCTTTGGGCTAGCACACTATGCCAGCAAGGTATCTGATAACTGGCAGGGCATATGTATTGATGGTGTGGATTTTATTCTTCCCATTGAGCTAGCTCTTCAGGACCTGTCTTACCCTTTGATGGTATTTGAATGTTGCTGCTTTCTTTGCCTCCTCATTAAGGTTATCATATCCCTGTAGGATGCTGAGGTACTTGTAGCATGTCTGTACATAGCATGTCTGTACATCTGCTATGTGGCCTGTTGGTAATTCCATTCTATCAATCTTGACTACCATGCCTCTCTTTATTACCAACCGGCCACACTTCTCCAGTCCAAAGGACCTCCCGATGTCTTTGCTGCAGATCCTTGTCAGGCAGATCAGTGAATTGATGTCTCGTTCATTTTTCGCATACAGTTTGAGGACATCCATGTAGAGGAGGTGGCTGATGGTGCTTCCACTTTTGAACTTGTATCCATAACCACATTCTGTAATTATCTGACTGAGGGGGTTCAAGCCTATGCAGAACATCAATGGGAAAAGTGCAACACCTTGGTATATGCCGCATTTGATGGTCACTTGTGCTAGTTGTCTTGAGTTGACTACCAATGTTGTTGTCCATAGCCCCATTGAGTTGCTGAGGAAGATTCTTAATTTCCTGTTGACATTGTAGAGAGCCAAGCATTCACAGATCAATGTGTGTGGCATTGAGTCACAGGCTTTCCCGTAGTCAATCCAGGCTGTGCTGAGATTGGTCTCTCTGGATCTTGAGTCTTAAGCGACTGCTCTATTTACTAGGAGCTGTGCTTAGAGCCTCTGGTGTGGGTCTCAATGCCTTTCTGAGCTGCACTCATGTACCAAGAAACAATGAAAACCCTATATTAAGGGTTACAAATCTAACCCAAGAAGAAGTGCGAAACCGGCTAAATAAGATTAAAATAGATAAATCTCCGGATCCGGATGGCATACACCCACGAGTACTAAGAGAACTAAGTAATGTAATAGATAAACCATTATTTCTTATTTTTAGGGACTCTATAGCGACACGGTCTGTTCCGCAGGACTGGCGCATAGCAAATGTGGTGCCAATATTCAAAAAGGGCTCTAAAAGTGAACCTGGAAATTATAGGCCAGTAAGTCTAACCTCTATTGTTGGTAAAATATTTGAAGGGTTTCTGAGGGATGTTATTCTGGATTATCTCAATGAGAATAACTGTTTAACTCCATATCAGCATGGGTTTATGAGAAATCGCTCCTGTCAAACCAATCTAATCAGTTTTTATGAAGAGGTAAGCTATAGGCTGGACCACGGTGAGTCATTGGACGTGGTATATCTCAATTTTTCCAAAGCGTTTGATACCGTGCCGCACAAGAGGTTGTTACACAAAATGAGAATGCTTGGTCTGGGGAAAAATGTGTGTAAATGGGTTAGTAACTGGCTTAGTGATAGAAAGCAGAGGGTGGTTATAAATGGTATAGTCTCTAACTGGGTCGCTGTGACCAGTGGGGTACCGCAGGGGTCAGTATTGGGACCTGTTCTCTTCAACATATTCATTAATGATCTGGTAGAAGGTTTACACAGTAAAATATCGATATTTGCAGATGATACAAAACTATGTAAAGCAGTTAATACAAGAGAAGATAGTATTCTGCTACAGATGGATCTGGATAAGTTGGAAACTTGGGCTGAAAGGTGGCAAATGAGGTTTAACAATGATAAATGTAAGGTTATACACATGGGAAGAAGGAATCAATATCACCATTACACACTGAATGGGAAACCACTGGGTAAATCTGACAGGGAGAAGGACTTGGGGATCCTAGTTAATGATAAACTTACCTGGAGCAGCCAGTGCCAGGCAGCAGCTGCCAAGGCAAACAGGATCATGGGGTGCATTAAAAGAGGTCTGGATACGCATGATGAGAGCATTATACTGCCTCTGTACAAATTCCTAGTTAGACCGCACATGGAGTACTGTGTCCAGTTTTGGGCACCGGTGCTCAGGAAGGATATAATGGAACTAGAGAGAGTACAAAGGAGGGCAACAAAATTAATAATGGGGATGGGAGAACTACAATACCCAGATAGATTAGCGAAATTAGGATTATTTAGTCTAGAAAAAAGACGACTGAGGGGCGATCTAATAACCATGTATAAGTATATAAGGGGACAATACAAATATCTCACTGAGGATCTGTTTATACCAAGGAAGGTGACGGGCACAAGGGGGCATTCTTTGCGTCTGGAGGAGAGAAGGTTTTTCCACCAACATAGAAGAGGATTCTTTACTGTTAGGGCAGTGAGAATCTGGAATTGCTTGCCTGAGGAGGTGGTGATTCCGAACTCAGTCGAGGGGTTCAAGAGAGGCCTGGATGTCTTCCTGGAGCAGAACAATATTTTATCATACAATTATTAGGTTCTGTAGAAGGACGTAGATCTGGGGATTTATTATGATGGAATATAGGCTGAACTGGATGGACAAATGTCTTTTTTTCGGCCTTACTAACTATGTTACTATGTTGCCGGTTCATATGGTTCTGTAGCTTGGTGGCTATGATGGCTGACAGGAGTTTCCATGTTGTTGTAAGGCAGGTTATTTGGCGGTAGTTGGATGGAACTGTTCCTTTGTGTGAATCATTCATGATCAGCACTGTTCTTCCTTGTGTTAGCCAAGCTGTGTGATGGCCTGCTTATAGCAGTTGGTTTATCTGCTTTGCCATGCGTTCATGTAACGCTGTTAATTTCTTTAGCTAGTAAGTGTGGATCATATCTGGGTCAGGTGCTGTCCAGCTCTTCATGTTCTTGACCCTCTGTTGGTTGTCTGCATCTGTAATGGTGACTGGTTTTTGCTCTAGGTGGTTGCTGTGTTTCATTCTCAGATATTGCAGCCACATTTCACTGGTGTTTGTTTTTTTCTTCTCCCATATGTTCCTGCAGTATGGTTCAGTCTCTGCTATTGGTGGAGTTGCTGCCTTTGTGCTGCTACTCTGTAGGTGAGATGTACACCTTGGACGGTTCTTTGGAGAACAGGGCATTTATCTTTTTGGCTTCAGCTTCTCTAGTGTATCTCCCTAGTCTTGCAGTGTGAGCTGTGAGCCTTTGTTTAGAAGTCGCTAGGGATTCAGTTGGGGTCAGCTTTTTACAGACTATGGCTTTTGCTGTAAAATGCAACTAGGAAAAGGTCAGGAAAATCCTACTAGAAGAACTAAACTTTATCTGCTGTTATTCAGAATCACTGTAAATGATGACCGCTGTGTATTAACTGTTATTTAATATGAGTTTAAATGTGGTTTGCTAATTTTAAACACAATCACAACCCCAATTCTAAAAGGGTGTTAATACTTATGCTGCCAAATTATTTTATTTTATTTCTACTCCCAAAATAAAATAATTTCAGTTTGTTTCTCAATGAATTTATGCAGATTATCGATATGAAGCGCCCCCAGACACAGGGCCACGAGTTCTCGATACCGGCGGGCCCCTCAGTCTCTGTATTGGGGTCGTCACGGTGGCTAGACCCGGTCCGTGACCCTGCTAAGGGGCGCCCAATGAAAGGTGATGGTGTGATGCATGGTGCGAGGCGCGATGAATAACGAGGACACAGGGTTGCAGTCTCTTTACCTCTTTACTGAAGGCTTTGGGATCTGCAATCCAGAGCACTGCTAACAGGGCTGGCTGAGACCGGCCGGTCCGAAGGCACATCCAGAGTTTCCTTTGCAGGTGGGAATCAGTGCCTACCCACTAGCACCTGTGTGTTGTAGTGCTTCCCTGCTGAGCACCACGGGATAGTCCTCACAACTGTTGTGTCTGTGTTCATTGTTCTTTCTCTCTCTCTTCATCCCCCAGATGATATGGTTAGGACGCAGCCGTATGACGGGACCCTAGAGACGCCCCTCTCCCACAGTTGCCTCCTTTGTCTGCTTAGGTAACATACATAGTAACATAGTTAGTAAGGCCGAAAAAAGACATTTGTCCATCCAGTTCAGCCTATATTCCATCATAATAAATGCCCAGATCTACGTCCTTCTACAGAACCTAATAATTGTATGATACAATATTGTTCTGCTCCAGGAAGACATCCAGGCCTCTCTTGAACCCCTCGACTGAGTTCGCCATCACCACCTCCTCAGGCAAGCAATTCCAGATTCTCACTGCCCTAACAGTAAAGAATCCTCTTCTATGTTGGTGGAAAAACCTTCTCTCCTCCAGACGCAAAGAATGCCCCCTTGTGCCCGTCACCTTCCTTGGTATAAACAGATCCTCAGCGAGATATTTGTATTGTCCCCTTATATACTTATACATGGTTATTAGATCGCCCCTCAGTCGTCTTTTTTCTAGACTAAATAATCCTAATTTCGCTAATCTATCTGGGTATTGTAGTTCTCCCATCCCCTTTATTAATTTTGTTGCCCTCCTTTGTACTCTCTCTAGTTCCATTATATCCTTCCTGAGCACCGGTGCCCAAAACTGGACACAGTACTCCATGTGCGGTCTAACTAGGGATTTGTACAGAGGCAGTATAATGCTCTCATCATGTGTATCCAGACCTCTTTTAATGCACCCCATGATCCTGTTTGCCTTGGCAGCTGCTGCCTGGCACTGGCTGCTCCAGGTAAGTTTATCATTAACTAGGATCCCCAAGTCCTTCTCCCTGTCAGATTTACCCAGTGGTTTCCCGTTCAGTGTGTAATGGTGATATTGATTCCCTCTTCCCATGTGTATAACCTTACATTTATCATTGTTAAACCTCATCTGCCACCTTTCAGCCCAAGTTTCCAACTTATCCAGATCCATCTGTAGCAGAATACTATCTTCTCTTGTATTAACTGCTTTACATAGTTTTGTATCATCTGCAAATATCGATATTTTACTGTGTAAACCTTCTACCAGATCATTAATGAATATGTTGAAGAGAACAGGTCCCAATACTGACCCCTGCGGTACCCCACTGGTCACAGCGACCCAGTTAGAGACTATACCATTTATAACCACCCTCTGCTTTCTATCACTAAGCCAGTTACTAACCCATTTACACACATTTTCCCCCAGACCAAGCATTCTCATTTTGTGTACCAACCTCTTGTGCGGCACGGTATCAAACGCTTTGGAAAAATCGAGATATACCACGTCCAATGACTCACCGTGGTCCAGTCTATAGCTTACCTCTTCATAAAAACTGATTAGATTGGTTTGACAGGAGCGATTTCTCATAAACCCATGCTGATATGGAGTTAAACAGTTATTCTCATTGAGATAATCCAGAATAACATCCCTCAGAAACCCTTCAAATATTTTACCAACAATAGAGGTTAGACTTACTGGCCTATAATTTCCAGGCTCACTTTTAGAGCCCTTTTTGAATATTGGCACCACATTTGCTATGCGCCAGTCCTGCAGAACAGACCCTGTCGCTATAGAGTCACTAAAAATAAGAAATAATGGTTTATCTATTACATTACTTAGTTCTCTTAGTACTCGTGGGTGTATGCCATCCGGACCCGGAGATTTATCTATTTTAATCTTATTTAGCCGGTTTCGCACCTCTTCTTGGGTTAGATTGGTGACCCTTAATATAGGGTTTTCATTGTTTCTTGGGATTTCACCTAGCATTTCATTTTCCACCGTGAATACCGTGGAGAAGAAGGTGTTTAATATGTTAGCTTTTTCCTCGTCATCTACAACCATTCTTTCCTCACTATTTTTTAAGGGGCCTACATTTTCAGTTTTTATTCTTTTACTATTGATATAGTTGAAGAACAGTTTGGGATTAGTTTTACTCTCCTTAGCAATGTGCTTCTCTGTTTCCTTTTTGGCAGCTTTAATTAGTTTTTTAGATAAAGTATTTTTCTCCCTATAGTTTTTTAGAGCTTCAATGGTGCCATCCTGCTTTAGTAGTGCAAATGCTTTCTTTTTACTGTTAATTGCCTGTCTTACTTCTTTGTTTAGCCACATTGGGTTTTTCCTATTTCTAGTCCTTTTATTCCCACAAGGTATAAACCGCTTACACTGCCTATTTAGGATGTTCTTAAACATTTCCCATTTATTATCTGTATTCTCATTTCTGAGGATATTGTCCCAGTCTACCAGATTAAGGGCATCTCTAAGCTGTTCAAACTTTGCCTTCCTAAAGTTCAATGTTTTTGTGACTCCCTGACAAGTCCCCCTAGTGAAAGACAGGTGAAACTGCACAATATTGTGGTCGCTATTTCCTAAATGCCCAACCACCTGCAGATTTGTTATTCTGTCAGGTCTATTAGATAGTATTAGGTCTAAAAGTGCTGCTCCTCTGGTTGGATTCTGCACCAATTGTGAAAGATAATTTTTCTTGGTTATTAGCAGAAACCTGTTGCCTTTATGGGTTTCACAGGTTTCTGTTTCCCAGTTAATATCCGGGTAGTTAAAGTCCCCCATAACCAGGACCTCATTATGGGTTGCAGCTTCATCTATCTGCTTTAGAAGTAGACTTTGCATGCTTTCTGTTATATTTGGGGGTTTGTAACAGACCCCAATGAGAATTTTGTTACCATTTTTCCCTCCATGAATTTCAACCCATATGGACTCGACATCCTCATTCCCTTCGCTAATATCCTCCCTTAAAGTGGACTTTAGACAAGACTTTACATAGAGACAAACCCCTCCTCCTCTCCGATTTTTACGATCCTTTCTAAACAGACTGTAACCCTGTAAGTTAACTGCCCAGTCATAGCTTTCATCTAACCATGTCTCGGTTATTCCCACTATGTCAAAGTTACCTGTAGATATTTCTGCTTCTAGTTCTTCCATCTTGTTTGTCAGGCTTCTGGCGTTTGCGAGCATGCAGTTTAGAGGATTTTGTTTTGTTCCAATCTCCTCACTGTGGATTGTTTTAGAAATGTTCTTACCTCCCTTCTGAGTATGTTTTCCTGGGTCGTCTTTGTTCGAGTCTAATGTTTTTCTTCCCGTCCCCTCTTCATCTAGTTTAACGCCCTCCTGATGAGTGTAGCGAGTCTTCTGGCGAATGTGTGTTTCCCAGGTTTGTTGAGGTGTAGTCCGTCTCTGGCGAGGAGTCCATCATACCAGTAATTCACACCGTGGTCCAGGAATCCAAATCCTTGTTGTCTGCACCATCGTCTTAGCCAGTTGTTTTGTGATTTAGGTGAGACAGCCAACCTATAATTAACTGTCCTGCCGTGTTAAAGTAATGCGTAAAGTCTCTTACTTTCTCGGTGCTCCGGCCACCGCTATGCGCCTCAGAAGGATGTTGCCACAGTCTCAGGGGCACGACTCCTTCTGGCTCTATCTCCTTTACACTGTGATCTCGTTTCTCACTTCTCCACAATCAACTTCGCTTCGTGTCCTTTCTTAGAATACCGCCGCGAGTAGTGCAGGCGCGACTCCGTAACGATCTGTTCTCTTTCTAGACCGCTGTCAGGATCCCACCCCTGACAGGTCCTCTCCCAAACTCTCCCGGGCTCTTTCTGTCTAACTTCCTGTCCAACCTCCAGTTTTACCAGAGTGTGAGGAGTGGCCTACTAGATAGAACCACTCCCCCTGGTGGCCGGAGTGTGAAGTGTCATGTGTGTTTGTGATACCTGGTCAGAACTCCTTTAGTGCCATCAGACGTACCATCACTCCCCTTAGCGGCAGAGCGTCATACTGCAACGACCAGGTCTCTGGGGTGCTGCGGATATATATATATACACTATAATAATATATATATATACACCTCCATATATATTACACGCCATAAATTACATTTTTACAATGTCAAATTTGTTGGTAAATGTGGATGTGATACTGGACTGGTATTGTGAGGATTAAAAATTTGTTATGAATATGACATTTCAAATTGAAATATACATTTGACTAATGTAAAAATTGCTATCAGAGGGACATGGATGATGAAACAAGAGCCAGAGAAGTGGTGTACTTGACCTGTAACGATGTTTGGGTAGGTGGTGCATGTCAAAGCAGAATCCAGACCATTGCCTAGAGCAGTGCTCCCCAACTCCGATCCTCAAGAGCCACCAACAGCTCATGTTTTCAGGATTTCCTTAGCATTGCCCAGGTGATGATTGCATTACCTGGAAAGGCATTACCTGTGCAATACTGAGGAAATCCAGAATACATGACCTGTTGGTGGCTCTTGAGGACTGGAGTTGGGGAACACTGGCCTACAGCATCACACTGCCTATTTCGGCTTGTATTCTTACCAAAGTGCATTCTAGTTCTACAGGTGCTTCTCACAAAATTAGAATATCATCAAAAAGTTAATTTATTTCAGCTCTTCAATACAAAAAAGTGAAACTCATCTATATATATATATATAAGAGGCATCGTGATTACTCGCTAATCCCGCCCCCTGCACAGTAGCTCTACCCCCACCACATCACCACACATAATCCCGCCCCCACACATTACCACACGAGGCTCCGTCCTCACACATTACCACACGAGGCTCCGTCCCCACACATTACCACATGAGGCTCCGTCCTCACACATTACCACACGAGGCTCCGTCCTCACACATTACCACACGAGGCTCCGTCCTCACACATTACCACACAAGGCTCTGTCCTCACACATTACCACACGAGGCTCCGTCCCCACACATTACCACACGAGGCTCTGTCCTCACACATTACCACACAAGGCTCCATCCACACACATTACCACACGTTAATTTACCACCTGCGTAAGCGCTATTGAATGTTGTAATTATTTACTTTAGTTTAATCACCAGCAGCGTTAATTAGATAGCAATGAGCGTGCTGAGCGTTAGCTGGCTGGAAACACCTAGTATATTATATAGAGTCATTACAAACAGAGTGATTTATTTCAAGTGTTTATTTCTGTTAATGTTGATGATTATGGCTTACAGAGAATGAAAACCCAAAAGTTATTATCTCAGGAAATTAGAATACTTTATAACACCAGCTTGAAAAATGATTTTAACCAATTCGCAACCCAGCCTGTTTTCACCTTTCTGACCCAGCCAATTTTGACAATTCTTAGCATTGTCCGTTTATGGGGTAATAACTCTGGAATGCTTCAACGGATCCCACTGATTCTGAGAATGTTTTCTCATGACATATTGTACTTTAGGATAGCAGTAAAATCTCCTCGATATGACTTGAAATGGAGAAAATGTTGAAAATTTAGTAATTTTCCAAATTTTAATTTTTGTGCCCTTAAATCAGAGAGTCATATCGCACAAAATAGTTAATAAATAACATTTCCCACATGACTACTTTACATCAACACAATTTTGGAACCAATTTTTTTTTACGAAAACATTTTTTTAGAGACCACATCACATTTGAAGTCACTTTGAGGGGTCTATATGACAGGAAATACCCCAAAGTGACACCATTCTAAAAACTGCACCCCAAAACCACATTCAAGAAGTTTATTAACCCTTCAGGTGCTTCACAGGAATTTTTGGAATGTGTAAAAAAAATGAAAATTTAACTTTTTTCACAAAAAATTACTTCAGATCAAATTTGTTTTATTTTACCAAAGGTAACAGGAGAAATTGGACCTCAAAAGTTGTTGCACAATTTGTCCTGAGTACGCTGATACCCCATATATGCAGGTAAACCACTGTTTGGGCTCATGGCAGAGCTCGGAAGGTAAGGAGCGCCGTTTGACATTTTCAACGCAAAATTGGCTGGAATTGAGATCGGATGCCATATCGCGTTTGGAGAGCCCCTGATGTGCCTAAACAGTGGAAACCCCCAACAAGTGACACCATTTTGGAAAGTAGGCCCCCTACTGAACTTATCTAGATGTATAGTGAGCACTTTGAACCCCCAAGTGCTTCACAGAAATTTATAATGTAGAGCCGTAAAAATAAAAAATCTTATTTTCTTCACAAAAATGATCTTTTTTCCCCCAATTCTATATTTTCCCAAGGGTAACAGGAGAAATTGGACCGCAAAAATTGTTGTACAATTTGTCCTGAGTACGCTGATTGTTATGAAAGGCAATTCAGAATCACAATGGACATGGAGGTCAGAGCACATACAGTGAACTGACAATAACCCAAAATAATAGAACGAGCTCTGAGACGTGGGAACTCTGCAGACCGCAATCCCTAAGCCTATCAAACCACACTAAAGGTAGCCGTGGAGCGCTCCTGACCAGAACCTAGGCGCCTCGTCACAGCCTGAGAAACTAGCTAATCCTGAAGATAGAAAAATAAGCCTACCTTGCCTCAGAGAAATTCCCCAAAGGAAAAGGCAGCCCCCCACATATAATGACTGTGAGTAAGATGAAAACACAAACATAGAGATGAAACAGATTTAGCAAAGTGAGGCCCGACTAGCTGAACAGAACGAGGATAGGGAAGATAACTTTGCGGTCAGCACAAAAACCTATAAAAAACCACGCAGAGGGGACAAAAAGACCCTCCGCACCGACTAACGGTACGGAGGTGGTCCCTCTGCGTCTCAGAGCTTCCAGCAGGCGAGAAAAACCAATAAAGCAAGCTGGACAGAAAAATAGCAACAAAATAACATAAGCAAAACTTAGCTTTGCAGAGCAGCAGGCCACAGGAATGATCCAGGGAAAAAACAAGTCCCACACTGAAACATTGACAGGAAGCATAGATCAAAGCATCAGGTGGAGTTAAGTAGAGAAGAAGCTAACAAGCTCACCAGATCACCTGAGGGAGGAAACTCAGAAGCTGCAGTACCACTTTCCTCCACAAACGGAAGATCCCAGAGAGAATCAGCCAAAGTACCACTTGTGACCACAGGAGTGAACTCTGCCACAGAATTCACAACAGTACCCCCCCTTGAGGAGGGGTCACCGAACCCTCACCAGAGCCCCCAGGCCGACCAGGATGAGTCACATGAAAGGCACGAACAAGATCGGGAGCATGGACATCAGAGGCAAAAACCCAGGAATTATCCTCCTGAGCATAACCCTTCCATTTAACCAGATACTGGAGTTTCCGTCTTGAAACACGAGAATCCAAAATCTTCTCCACAATATACTCCAATTCCCCCTCCACCAAAACCGGGGCAGGAGGCTCAACAGATGGAACCATAGGTGCCACGTATCTCCACAACAATGACCTATGGAATACGTTATGTATGGAAAAATAATCTGGAAGGGTCAGACGAAAAGACACAGGATTAAGAACCTCAGAAATCCTATACGGACCAATAAAACGAGGTTTAAACTTAGGAGAGGAAACCTTCATAGGAATATGAAGAGAAGATAACCAAACCAGATCCCCAACACGAAGTCGGGGACCCACACGGCGTCTGCGATTAGCGAAAAGTTGAGCCTTCTCCTGGGACAAGGTCAAATTGTCCACTACCTGAGTCCAAATCTGCTGCAACCTGTCCACCACAGTATCCACACCAGGACAGTCCGAAGACTCAACCTGTCCAGAAGAGAAACGAGAATGGAACCCAGAATTGCAGAAAAACGGTGAAACCAAGGTAGCCGAGCTGGCCCGATTATTAAGGGCGAACTCAGCCAAAGGCAAAAAGGACACCCAGTCATCCTGATCAGCAGAAACAAAGCACCTCAGATATGTTTCCAAGGTCTGATTGGTTCGCTCGGTCTGGCCATTAGTCTGATGGAAAGCCGAGGAAAAAGACAAGTCAATGCCCATCCTACCACAAAAGGCTCGCCAAAACCTCGAAACAAACTGGGAACCTCTGTCAGAAACAATATTCTCTGGAATGCCATGCAAACGAACCACATGCTGGAAGAACAAAGGCACCAAATCAGAGGAGGAAGGCAATTTAGACAAGGGTACCAGATGGACCATGTTAGAAAAGCGATCACAGACCACCCAAATGACTGACATCTTTTGAGAAACGGGAAGGTCAGAAATAAAATCCATAGAGATATGTGTCCAAGGCCTCTTCGGGACCGGCAAGGGCAAAAGCAACCCACTGGCACGAGAACAGCAGGGCTTAGCCTGAGCACAAATCCCACAGGACTGCACAAAAGCACGCACATCCCGCGACAGAGAGGGCCACCAAAATGATCTAGCCACTAACTCTCTGGTACCAAAGATTCCAGGATGACCAGCCAACACCGAACAATGAAGTTCAGAGATAACTCTATTCGTCCACCTATCAGGGACAAACAGTTTCTCCGCTGGGCAACGATCAGGTTTATTAGCCTGAAATTTTTGCAGCACCCGCCGCAAATCAGGGGAGATGGCAGACACAATTACTCCTTCCTTGAGGATACCCGCAGGCTCAGATAAACCCGGAGAGTCGGGTACAAAACTCCTAGACAAAGCATCCGCCTTCACATTTTTAGCCCGGAAGGTACGAAATCACAAAGTCAAAACGGGCAAAAAACAACGACCAATGAGCTTGTCTAGGATTCAAGCGCTTGGCAGACTCGAGATAAGTTAAGTTCTTATGATCAGTCAATACCACCACGCGATGCTTAGCTCCTTCAAGCCAATGACGCCACTCCTCGAATGCCCACTTCATGGCCAGCAACTCTCGGTTGCCCACATCATAATTACGCTCAGCAGGCGAAAACTTCCTGGAAAAGAAAGCGCATGGTTTCATCACTGAGCAACCAGAACCTCTCTGCGACAAAACAGCCCCTGCTCCAATCTCAGAAGCATCAACCTCGACCTGGAACGGAAGAGAAACATCTGGTTGACACAACACAGGGGCAGAAGAAAAACGACGCTTCAACTCTTGAAAAGCTTCCACAGCAGCAGAAGACCAATTGACCACATCAGCACCCTTCTTGGTCAAATCGGTCAATGGTTTAGCAATACTAGAAAAATTGCAGATGAAGCGACGATAAAAATTAGCAAAGCCCAGGAACTTTTGCAGACTTTTCAGAGATGTCGGCTGAGTCCAATCATGGATGGCTTGGACCTTAACAGGATCCATCTCGATAGTAGAAGGGGAAAAAATGAACCCCAAAAATGAAACCTTCTGCACACCAAAGAGACACTTTGATCCCTTCACAAACAAAGAATTAGCACGCAGGACCTGAAAAACCGTTCTGACCTGCTTCACATGAGACTCCCAATCATCCGAGAAGATCAAAATGTCATCCAAGTACACAATCAGGAATTTATCCAGGTACTCTCGGAAGATGTCATGCATAAAGGACTGAAACACTGATGGAGCATTGGCAAGTCCGAACGGCATCACGAGATACTCAAAATGACCCTCGGGCGTATTAAATGCAGTTTTCCATTCATCACCTCGCTTCATTCGCACCAGATTATACGCACCACGAAGATCTATCTTTGTGAACCAACTAGCCCCCTTAATCCGAGCAAACAGATCAGATAACAATGGCAAGGGGTACTGAAATTTAACCGTGATCTTATTAAGAAGTCGGTAATCTATACAAGGTCTCAGCGAACCATCCTTCTTGGCTACAAAAAAGAACCCTGCTCCTAATGGCGACGATGACGGGCGAATATGCCCCTTCTCCAGGGATTCCTTCACATAACTGCGCATAGCGGTGTGCTCAGGCACGGACAAATTAAACAATCGACCTTTTGGGAATTTACTACCAGGAATCAAATTGATAGCACAATCACAATCCCTATGCGGAGGTAGGGTATTGGACTTGGGCTCATCAAATACATCCCGGTAATCAGACAAGAACTCTGGGACCTCAGAAGGAGTGGATGACGAAATTGACAGAAATGGAACATCACCATGTACCCCCTGACAACCCCAGCTGGACACCGACATGGATTTCCAATCTAATACTGGATTATGGGCTTGTAGCCATGGCAACCCCAACACGACCACATCATGCAGATTATGCAACACCAGAAAGCGAATAACCTCCTGATGTGCAGGAGCCATGCACATGGTCAGCTGGGTCCAGTATTGAGGCTTATTCTTGGCCAAAGGCGTAGCATCAATTCCTCTCAATGGAATAGGACACTGCAAGGGCTCCAAGAAAAACCCACAACGCTTAGCATATTCCAAGTCCATCAAATTCAGGGCAGCGCCTGAATCCACAAATGCCATGACAGAATATGATGACAAAGAGCAGATCAAGGTAACGGACAGAAGAAATTTTGATTGTACAGTACCAATGGTGGCAGACCTAGTGAACCGCTTAGTGCGCTTAGGACAATCAGAAATAGCATGAGTGGAATCACCACAGTAGAAACACAGACCATTCAGACGTCTATGTTCTTGCCGTTCAACTCTGGTCAAGGTCCTATCACACTGCATAGGCTCAGGTTTAAGCTCAGGTAATACCGCCAAATGGTGCACAGATTTACGCTCACGCAAGCGTCGACCGATCTGAATGGCCAAAGACATAGACTCATTCAAACCAGCAGGCATAGGAAATCCCACCATGACATCCTTAAGGGCTTCAGAGAGACCCTTTCTGAATATTGCTGCCAGCGCAGATTCATTCCATTGAGTGAGCACTGACCACTTTCTAAATTTCTGACAATATACCTCTATCTCATCCTGAGCCTGACAAAGAGCCAGCAAATTTTTTTCTGCCTGATCCACTGAATTAGGCTCTTCGTACAGCAACCCAAGCGCCAGGAAAAACGCATCGATATTACTCAATGCAGGATCTCCTGACGCAAGAGAAAACGCCCAGTCCTGAGGGTCGCCGCGCAAAAAAGAAATGACGATCCTAACCTGTTGAATTCGGTCACCAGAAGAGCGAGGTTTCAAAGCCAGAAATAGTTTACAATTATTTTTGAAACTCAGAAATTTAGTTCTATCTCCAAAAAACAAATCTGGAATAGGAATTCTCGGTTCAAGCAAAGAATTCTGGACCACAAAATCTTGAATATTTTGAACTCTTGCCGTGAGCTGATCCACACATGAAGACAGACCCTTAATGTCCATTGCTACACCTGTGTCCTGAACCACCCAAATGTCTAGGGGAAAAAAAAGACAAAACACAGTGCAAAGAAAAAAAAATGGTCTCAGAACTTCTTTTTTCCCTCTATTGAGAATCATTAGCACTTTTGGCTTCCTGTACTGTTATGAAAGGCAATTCAGAATCACAATGGACATGGAGGTCAGAGCACATACAGTGAACTGACAATAACCCAAAATAATAGAACGAGCTCTGAGACGTGGGAACTCTGCAGACCGCAATCCCTAAGCCTATCAAACCACACTAAAGGTAGCCGTGGAGCGCTCCTGACCAGAACCTAGGCGCCTCGTCACAGCCTGAGAAACTAGCTAATCCTGAAGATAGAAAAATAAGCCTACCTTGCCTCAGAGAAATTCCCCAAAGGAAAAGGCAGCCCCCCACATATAATGACTGTGAGTAAGATGAAAACACAAACATAGAGATGAAACAGATTTAGCAAAGTGAGGCCCGACTAGCTGAACAGAACGAGGATAGGGAAGATAACTTTGCGGTCAGCACAAAAACCTATAAAAAACCACGCAAAGGGGACAAAAAGACCCTCCGCACCGACTAACGGTACGGAGGTGGTCCCTCTGCGTCTCAGAGCTTCCAGCAGGCGAGAAAAACCAATAAAGCAAGCTGGACAGAAAAATAGCAACAAAATAACATAAGCAAAACTTAGCTTTGCAGAGCAGCAGGCCACAGGAATGATCCAGGGAAAAAACAAGTCCCACACTGAAACATTGACAGGAAGCATAGATCAAAGCATCAGGTGGAGTTAAGTAGAGAAGAAGCTAACGAGCTCACCAGATCACCTGAGGGAGGAAACTCAGAAGCTGCAGTACCACTTTCCTCCACAAACGGAAGATCCCAGAGAGAATCAGCCGAAGTACCACTTGTGACCACAGGAGTGAACTCTGCCACAGAATTCACAACAGCTGATGCCCCATTTATGCAGGTAAACCATTGTTTGGGCGCATGGCAGAGCTCAGAAGGGAAGGAGTGCCATTTGACTTTTTCAATGCAAATTTGGTTGGAATTGAGATCGGACACATATCGCGTTTGGAGAGCCCCTGATGTGCCTAAACAGTGGAAACCCCCAATTCTAACTCCAACCCTAACCCCAACACACCCCTTACCCTAATCCCAACCCTAACCATAACCCTAACCCCAAACCTAACCCTAACACACCCCTAACCCCAACCCTAACCCTAATAGGAAAATGGAAATAAATACATTTTAATTATTTTATTATTTTTCCCTAGCTAAGGGGGTGATCAAGGGGGGTTTGATTTACTATTTATAGCGGGTTTTTATGTTTGGCCGCTGTCACACACTAAAAGATGCTTTTTATTGAAAAAATTGTTTTTGCATCACCACATTTTGAAAGCTATAATTTTTCCATATTTTGTCCCACAGACTTATGTGAGGTCTTGTTTTTTGCGGGATGAGTTGACATTTTTATTGGTACCATTTTCAGGCACATGACATTTTTTGATCGTTTTTTATTCAGATTTTTGGGAGGCAGAATGAACAAAAACCAGCAATTCATGAATTTCTTTTGGGGGGGGCATAAAATTGATAAAGCAGTTTTATTCTTCAGGTCAGTACAATTACAGTGAGACCTCATTTATATCTTTTTTATGTTTTGGTGCTTTTATACAATAAAAACTATTTTATAGAAAAAAAATTATTTTTGCTTCGCTTTATTCTGAGAGCTATAACTTTTTTATTTTTCCTATGTTGGAGCTGTATGGAGCTTGTTTTTTGCAGGACAAGATGATGCTTTCAGCAGGACCACATTTATTTATATCCGTCTTTTTGATCGCGTGTTATTCCACTTTTTGTTCGGCGGTATGATGATAAAGCATTGTTTTTTTTGTCTTTTTTTGTAATGGTGTTCACTAAAGGGATTAATTAGTGGGACAGTTTTATAGGTCGGGTCTTTATGGACAAGGTGTGACGGGGTGTACGGCAGAGCAAGAAGGGACAACAGGCCGAGGGATGATTCAACAGATTTATTATCAAGAACGCTGGAACAACACATGCAGGGAGATCTACAGAGTCCACAATTAGTCCAATGGAACAGGTTCGGGGGCACCTCCCGATAATCCTTGTGCCAGGTAACAAAGCAATAGTCCACAATTAGTCCAACGGAACATATTCGGGGGCACCTCCCGATAATCCTTGTGCCAGGTAACAAAGCAATAGTCCACACTTAGTCCAAGGGATCCCAAAACAATCTCACGAACGACGAGATATGTCCTCAGCTCAAGTCTCGCCCCGTTCGCTTCCACAGTCCTAGATGGGCGTGGGGTCTTGCCTCAGCTAAGAATCCCCACTCCTTCTCCTTCAAGGATCAACTCACATCTGATCTCAAAATAAGAATGGATTGTCTGAGCTCCTGGGATCCGCCCATGAAGGGGTAGGGGTTGCACCTTCTATTCAATGGTTGGGTCCACCAGAAGATTCTAGACTGGTGGGCTCCAGGCAGTCTATGTAATATGTACATTTGACTAGCCACCTGCTGTGAGGAAGAATGGCTATTCCTCCACTAGTGATGTTGACAAAGCTTAATTACATTAGAGCTTAGGGCTGCAAGTATTGGGGGAAGGAGACATTGTTACAGGTGAACTCCCAGCCAAGAAAATACATAAATTACAGCTAATAGAAACCAGAGAACAGTTACATACATCAAATGGCATATTATTCAAATACAGGACAGGGCAAAAGTACATATCATGACAATCCCTTCCCCTCCCAATTTGTGTACGTACCAGGGACCTCTACAGGTCGCTGGTTAAGTACACACAGGCGGAGCGTAACTTACATGTGGCTTCATGCAGCCACGAATTGGCATCGTAGCTCTCCCACATCATTGCCCAGGAGAACATCTGCAGGCAGACCACCCATCACCCCAACCACACATCGCCTGACCCCAAAACCAAAGTTCAGATCCACAGTGGCTGTGGGAATAGTCCTCCATTGTCCACCAGCCAGTTCAATGACAATCCCAGGTCCTCGATGGATTGCCTCAGGCCGAACCACTCGGGGATCAGCCAGTGTGAGGAAAGCCCCTGAGTCACAAAATCCAATAAGTCTCTGTCCATCCAGCACGACCTCCTGCAAGTGCTTACCTCGATGAGCAGAAGTCGTCATAGCTGCAGGTCGCACACCATAAACTCCTAGTGGTGCAATATGGGTGGGTGAGGCACTAGGCCAGTCCTCACGTAGTGGTGACACGTCGTCCTCCATGGCGCTTGGCTGTACATAATTAATAATACGACTGGGTACAGGATCAATCCTCATTTGAACAGCTGGGCAGGAGGCTTGCAGATGCCCCGGCTGTCCACATCGATAGCATCTGTGCTGGGTCTCACTCCATCCAAGGCGTCCTCTTGTGCGAGGGGTAAGGGAACCTGGAGGCCGGCTCCCACCTGAAGGTGCTGTAGGGGTTTGAGGACGTCTTCTCCATGAGCTGGCTGGGCATGAGGCCTGCAGATGCCCCAGATGCCCACAACCATAACACCTGCGCTCTGCTACTTCCTCTCCTCGTTGTATTCCAGAAAACGCAGTAGAAGCAACTGGAGGCACATTTACACGCGTATCAGCATGAGGTGGTGGCTTAGAGGAACGGGGAACAATGGGGACAGAAGAACAGGGGGCCACCGGTGTTGTGGAGCTGGTAGGCCTCTCTCCATCCTCCAACAGAACCCTCCACTGAGGCTTGATGGTGAGAGCCTCATCAGCTAGAGCTGCAGCTTCCTCCACAGTGGCTGGTCTCCTCTCACGCACCCATTCCCGGATCTCAGCAGGGCACTTGAAGTAAAACTGCTCTTTTAGACTAACCTGGAGCAAGGTCTCCCAGGTTAAGGCCTCATCTGCCTCCAGCCAGCGATGACATATCTGTTTGAGTCTGTGGGCATACATCTTGAAAGACACTTCCTCATCACAGGCTAAAGTACGGAACTGAGTCCTGTAAGTGTCTGGGGTAACAGCATAATGTTCTAGAATAGTCTGTTTAATCTCCGCATACTCACAGTTTCCCCGAGGGTCCATAGCTCTGTAGGCTGCGGCAGCTCCACCCTCTAAGAGCCCCACCAGATGTCGGACTCGCTCCCTTTCTGGGACTTCCATTAATCGACACTGATGCTCAAAGTCCTGGAAGAAGCCCTCAATGTCGCCTGCAGCCTCATTAAAGGGCTTGAAGTCTTTGCGGGACACTCTGGGGAGTTCCCTCATGGTGGGTGCTGGGGTTAGAGTCTGTCTGGAGCTTCTAGCTGCTTCCAAAGCGATCTGCCTTTCCAGCAATGCCATCTCCTGAGCTCTGTCCTCGGCTCTGTGAATGGCCTCCCTCTCCCTCTCGGCTCTGTGAATGGCCTCCCTCTCCCTCTCCTGAGCTCGGTGAATGGCCTCTTTCTTATAGTCTATGGTGGCCTCTTCTCCCAGCAATGCCAACTCCTCCTCGTACCACACCACCCACTGACTCCTTTGGGCATTTACCTCCGGCTGCAGTCTTTCCTCCATTTGCTGTGAGAATCCTTCATCAGCGTCATCTTGCAGGTGAACTCCTTCCAAAGCCTCAATGAGCTGCTCCTTGGAGAGTCCCTTGTAGCTGACTCCCAGTTCACGGGCCTTTGTTTGTAGGTTCACCGCAGTCCAGTTGTTGTACTCTGCGGTGCTGGTTCCCGATGTTGATGGGCCTTTGTCCTTCATTCCTTCTGCTCTGGTCCCACTGCTTGCCACCAGTTTGTGACGGGATGTACGGCAGAGCAAGAAGGGACAACAGGCCGAGGGATGATTCAACAGATTTATTATCAAGAACGCTGGAACAACACATGCAGGTAGATCTACAGAGTCCACAATTAGTCCAATGGAACAGGTTCGGGGGCACCTCCTGATAATCCTTGTGCCAGGTAACAAAGCAATAGTCCACAATTAGTCCAACGGAACATATTCGGGGGCACCTCCCGATAATCCTTGTGCCAGGTAACAAAGCAATAGTCCACACTTAGTCCAAGGGATCCCAAAACAATCTCACGAACGACGAGATATGTCCTCAGCTCAAGTCTCGCCCCTTTCCCTTCCACAGTTCTAGATGGGCGTGGGGTCTTGCCTCAGCTAAGAATCTCCACTCCTTCTCCTTCAAGGATCAACTCACATCTGATCTCAAAATAAGAATGGATTGTAACATAGTAACACATAGTAACATAGTTAGTAAGGCCGAAAAAAGACATTTGTCCATCCAGTTCAGCCTATATTCCATCATAATAAATCCCCAGATCTACGTCCTTCTACAGAACCTAATAATTGTATGATACAATATTGTTCTGCTCCAGGAAGACATCCAGGCCTCTCTTGAACCCCTCGACTGAGTTCGCCATCACCACCTCCTCAGGCAAGCAATTCCAGATTCTCACTGCCCTAACAGTAAAGAATCCTCTTCTATGTTGGTGGAAAAACCTTCTCTCCTCCAGACGCAAAGAATGCCCCCTTGTGCCCGTCACCTTCCTTGGTATAAACAGATCCTCAGCGAGATATTTGTATTGTCCCCTTATATACTTATACATGGTTATTAGATCGCCCCTCAGTCGTCTTTTTTCTAGACTAAATAATCCTAATTTCGCTAATCTATCTGGGTATTGTAGTTCTCCCATCCCCTTTATTAATTTTGTTGCCCTCCTTTGTACTCTCTCTAGTTCCATTATATCCTTCCTGAGCACCGGTGCCCAAAACTGGACACAGTACTCCATGTGCGGTCTAACTAGGGATTTGTACAGAGGCAGTATAATGCTCTCATCATGTGTATCCAGACCTCTTTTAATGCACCCCATGATCCTGTTTGCCTTGGCAGCTGCTGCCTGGCACTGGCTGCTCCAGGTAAGTTTATCATTAACTAGGATCCCCAAGTCCTTCTCCCTGTCAGATTTACCCAGTGGTTTCCCATTCAGTGTGTAATGGTGATATTGATTCCTTCTTCCCATGTGTATAACCTTACATTTATCATTGTTAAACCTCATCTGCCACCTTTCAGCCCAAGTTTCCAACTTATCCAGATCCATCTGTAGCAGAATACTATCTTCTCTTGTATTAACTGCTTTACATAGTTTTGTATCATCTGCAAATATCGATATTTTACTGTGTAAACCTTCTACCAGATCATTAATGAATATGTTGAAGAGAACAGGTCCCAATACTGACCCCTGCGGTACCCCACTGGTCACAGCGACCCAGTTAGAGACTATACCATTTATAACCACCCTCTGCTTTCTATCACTAAGCCAGTTACTAACCCATTTACACACATTTTCCCCCAGACCAAGCATTCTCATTTTGTGTACCAACCTCTTGTGCGGCACGGTATCAAACGCTTTGGAAAAATCGAGATATACCACGTCCAATGACTCACCGTGGTCCAGCCTATAGCTTACCTCTTCATAAAAACTGATTAGATTGGTTTGACAGGAGCGATTTCTCATAAACCCATGCTGATATGGAGTTAAACAGTTATTCTCATTGAGATAATCCAGAATAACATCCCTCAGAAACCCTTCAAATATTTTACCAACAATAGAGGTTAGACTTACTGGCCTATAATTTCCAGGTTCACTTTTAGAGCCCTTTTTGAATATTGGCACCACATTTGCTATGCGCCAATCCTGCGGAACAGACCCTGTCGCTATAGAGTCACTAAAAATAAGAAATAATGGTTTATCTATTACATTACTTAGTTCTCTTAGTACTCGTGGGTGTATGCCATCCGGACCCGGAGATTTATCTATTTTAATCTTATTTAGCCGGTTTCGCACCTCTTCTTGGGTTAGATTGGTGACCCTTAATATAGGGTTTTCATTGTTTCTTGGGATTTCACCTAGCATTTCATTTTCCACCGTGAATACCGTGGAGAAGAAGGTGTTTAATATGTTAGCTTTTTCCTCGTCATCTACAACCATTCTTTCCTCACTATTTTTTAAGGGGCCTACATTTTCAGTTTTTATTCTTTTACTATTGATATAGTTGAAGAACAGTTTGGGATTAGTTTTACTCTCCTTAGCAATGTGCTTCTCTGTTTCCTTTTTGGCAGCTTTAATTAGTTTTTTAGATAAAGTATTTTTCTCCCTATAGTTTTTTAGAGCTTCAATGGTGCCATCCTGCTTTAGTAGTGCAAATGCTTTCTTTTTACTGTTAATTGCCTGTCTTACTTCTTTGTTTAGCCATATTGGGTTTTTCCTATTTCTAGTCCTTTTATTCCCACAAGGTATAAACCGCTTACACTGCCTATTTAGGATGTTCTTAAACATTTCCCATTTATTATCTGTATTCTCATTTCTGAGGATATTGTTCCAGTCTACCAGATTAAGGGCATCTCTAAGCTGTTCAAACTTTGCCTTCCTAAAGTTCAATGTTTTTGTGACTCCCTGACAAGTCCCCCTAGTGAAAGACAGGTGAAACTGCACAATATTGTGGTCGCTATTTCCTAAATGCCCAACCACCTGCAGATTTGTTATTCTGTCAGGTCTATTAGATAGTATTAGGTCTAAAAGTGCTGCTCCTCTGGTTGGATTCTGCACCAATTGTGAAAGATAATTTTTCTTGGTTATTAGCAGAAACCTGTTGCCTTTATGGGTTTCACAGGTTTCTGTTTCCCAGTTAATATCCGGGTAGTTAAAGTCCCCCATAACCAGGACCTCATTATGGGTTGCAGCTTCATCTATCTGCTTTAGAAGTAGACTTTCCATGCTTTCTGTTATATTTGGGGGTTTGTAACAGACCCCAATGAGAATTTTGTTACCATTTTTCCCTCCATGAATTTCAACCCATATGGACTCGACATCCTCATTCCCTTCGCTAATATCCTCCCTTAAAGTGGACTTTAGACAAGACTTTACATAGAGACAAACCCCTCCTCCTCTCCGATTTTTACGATCCTTTCTAAACAGACTGTAACCCTGTAAGTTAACTGCCCAGTCATAGCTTTCATCTAACCATGTCTCGGTTATTCCCACTATGTCAAAGTTACCTGTAGATATTTCTGCTTCTAGTTCTTCCATCTTGTTTGTCAGGCTTCTGGCGTTTGCGAGCATGCAGTTTAGAGGATTTTGTTTTGTTCCAATCTCCTCACTGTGGATTGTTTTAGAAATGTTCTTACCTCCCTTCTGAGTATGTTTTCCTGGGTCGTCTTTGTTCGAGTCTAATGTTTTTCTTCCCGTCCCCTCTTCTTCTAGTTTAACGCCCTCCTGATGAGTGTAGCGAGTCTTCTGGCGAATGTGTGTTTCCCAGGTTTGTTGAGGTGTAGTCCGTCTCTGGCGAGGAGTCCATCATACCAGTAATTCACACCGTGGTCCAGGAATCCAAATCCTTGTTGTCTGCACCATCGTCTTAGCCAGTTGTTTGCATCAAGGATCCTGTTCCATCTCCTGGTGCCATGCCCGTCTACTGGAAGGATAGAAGAAAAAACTACCTGTGCATCCAGTTCCTTTACTTTCTTCCCCAACTCTTCAAAGTCCTTGCAGATTGTTGGTAGGTCCTTCCTTGCCGTGTCATTGGTGCCAACATGTATCAGAAGAAATGGGTGGACGTCCTTGGAGCTGAAGAGCTTTGGTATCCTATCGGTCACATCCTTGATCATCGCACCTGGAAGGCAGCATACTTCTCTTGCAGTTATGTCCGGTCTGCAGATGGCTGCTTCGGTGCCTCTCAGTAGTGAGTCTCCCACCACCACCACTCTTCGTTGCTTCTTGGCTGTACTTTTTGCTGTCACTTGTTGCTGTGTGCCCTTTTCTTTTTTGCTTGCTGGTATTGCTTCATCCTTAGGTGTGCCATCTTCATCCTCTACAAAGATTTGATATCGGTTCTTCAGTTGTGTGGTTGGTGATTTCTCCATGGTCTTCTTGCTTCTTTTGGTCACATGCTTCCACTCATCTGCTTTTGGAGGTTCTCTGACACTTTTTGCACCTTCTGTGACCAGTAGAGATGCTTCTGTTCTGTCTAGAAAGTCTTCATTCTCTTTGATGAGTTTCAAAGTTGCTATTCTTTCTTCCAGACCCCGCACCTTTTCTTCTAAAAGGGCCACTAGTCTACACTTCTGACAGGTGAAATTTAATTCTTCTTCTGGTCGATCTGTGAACATGTAGCACATGCTGCAGCTCACCATGTAGGTTGTCACATCTGCCATGTTGCTCCTAGATCCTGCTGACTTGCTGTGTGTTTTCCTTCTTGTGGAATCTACTCAGCCAAGCTCTCTTGCAATAATGTCCTACAGGCAAAAATTCCGGCGCGCGGTTTGGTGATTCTTTCCAAGCAGCTGGTCCCGGCTGTACTCAATGATCTTCTAGCTTAGGGAGACTCTTCGCTTTTCCCAGAAGGCACCTGGAATATGCAAATTAGCCTCCTCAAGCTTGAATCGCTGGTTTGGTGATTCTTTCCAAGCAGCTGGTCCCGGCTGTACCCAACGATCTTCTAGCTTAGGGAGACTTCGCTTCTCCCAGAAGGCACCTGGAATATGCAAATTAGCCTCCTGAAGCTTGAATCCCTGGTTTGGTGATGCTTTCGAAGCAGCTGGTCCCGGCTGTACCCAACGATCTTCTAGCTTAGGGAGACTTCGCTTCTCCCAGAAGGCACCTGGAATATGCAAATTAGCCTCCTCAAGCTTGAATCCCTGGTTTGGTGATTCTTTCCAAGCAGCTGGTCCCGGCTGTACCCAATGATCTTCTAGCTTAGGGAGACTCTTCGCTTTTCCCAGAAGGCACCTGGAATATGCAAATTAGCCTCCTCAAGCTTGAATCGCTGGTTTGGTGATTCTTTCCAAGCAGCTGGTCCCGGCTGTACCCAACGATCTTCTAGCTTAGGGAGACTTCGCTTCTCCCAGAAGGCACCTGGAATATGCAAATTAGCCTCCTGAAGCTTGAATCCCTGGTTTGGTGATGCTTTCGAAGCAGCTGGTCCCGGCTGTACCCAACGATCTTCTAGCTTAGGGAGACTTCGCTTCTCCCAGAAGGCACCTGGAATATGCAAATTAGCCTCCTGAAGCTTGAATCCCTGGTTTGGTGATGCTTTCGAAGCAGCTGGTCCCGGCTGTACCCAACGATCTTCTAGCTTAGGGAGACTTCGCTTCTCCCAGAAGGCACCTGGAATATGCAAATTAGCCTCCTGAAGCTTGAATCCCTGGTTTTGTCTAAGCTCCTGGGATCCGCCCATGAAGGGGTAGGGGTTGCACTTTCCATTCAATGGTTGGGTCCACCAGAAGATTCTAGACTGGTGGGCTCCAGGCAGTCTATGTAATATGTACATTTGACTAGCCACCTGCTGTGAGGAAGAATGGCTATTCCTCCACTAGTGATGTTGACAAAGCTTAATTACATTAGAGCTTAGGGCTGCAAGTATTGGGGGAAGGAGACATTGTTACAGGTGAACTCCCAGCCAAGAAAATACATAAATTACAGCTAATAGAAACCAGAGAACAGTTACATACATCAAATGGCATATTATTCAAATACAGGACAGGGCAAAAGTACATATCATGACACAAGGCGATACCAAATATGTGTACTTTTATTGTTTGTTTTTTTATTTACATAAATATATGTATTTATTGGTAAAATATTTTTTTTTCTTTATTTAGGAATTTTTTTTAATATATTTTGACACATTATAATTTTTTTTAAACTTTATTACATTGTCCCAGGTTGGGACATTACTATATAAAGTCAGATCGCTGATCTGACACTTTGCATAGCACAGTGTCAGATCAGCAATCTGACAGGCAGTGTAGGAGGCTTGCCGGCTCCTGCTCAAGCAACCTCACTGAAGAACACGGGAGGACCCCGTAGCTATCTTGGAGCTGGGGGTCTCCAGGGAGACCACAGTAACAACGCGATCGCATCGCGTTTTTCCGGTGGGATTGTTCTTTATGCCGCTGTCAGCACTGACAGAGGCATCAGAGGGGTTGTGCGCTGTGTCAGGAGTCTGACGGGTCTTAAAGGTACATGTCATGGGTATTGATCCCGTCTTCTCACTCTTTGCACCTTGTCTCTGTTTTATCTTATCAGTTCACCATATTGCACTATGACACTTTGAACTGTGTTACCACATTGATGGGATTTTTTTTCTTACACATTGCACTGATATGTGTAATTAGTTAATTTTTTCACTCCTTGTTCATGCATTTTTTTAAAATATTTTATATGTTTGGAATTTTTTTTATACCTGGATCATGTATTTGCATATTTAATAGATTTTATTTTATGTTTTTGGCCCGTCATACCTATGTTTTAGAATAATATTTTTTTCATTTATTTATTTATCCGAGCACAGGCACTTGTTTTTAATAATTCGCACTACCAGTCGTCATTTGTATAAATAAAGGGATTTTAATTGAATTGCTTGCGGTTCGTTACATTATTTTTTACAAGTGTTATGTTTTTGGGTTAATCCTTTTTAGCTTATAATTGAGTGATATCCACTATTTCCTTTCAGCACACCTGTATTTAATTTATTAATATATTTTGATCCAATTTTGGTGTTATTGATTATTGTGGGCCCCCCAAGTGTGTTGTTGTTGTTGTTTATGTTTAACAAGAAAAACAGCCTTTATGGCTCTAACGAAAGTAAACAGTTCATACAGAGTCCTGCCCTGTACTTTTGGGACATCACATACTGTATGACAGTTCTCTCAGGAGCTTCAGTATGGAGGCTTCCTCTCCTCCACACAATACAGAGATAAAAAAAACTGACTGGACATTTAACTCCCTCTAGCCACACCCTGGAGGTGGAGATATGGTGGATAGGAGTCTCGTTCATCTGTGACCTACCATCATGAAAGTCATGCCCATATAGCAACTGGATTGCTCTCAGCACATATCATGCTGGAGAAAACACGGCTTTCACATCACGCAAGAAAGCAACCTTTGTGACACAAATCTCCCCTCACACATGAAACCAGTGACCCTGTCACAATATATATATATATCTTGTACTACCACTCAGATGGGTAGACCATGACCATGAGTAAGACATGAGTTGAAACACGTCCGTCCCATCATCAGCTTCTGAGATACACCATTGCCAATGTTTTGGAGCTTTTTTAATGGCTTAATAAATGCTATGTTTTATATTCAAGTAGTCAAGCCCTTTTTTCGCTGGATCACTTCTCCTTCTAATGACCAACAAGGCTTTAGTTCAAATGTATTTTCCAGCCTCTATTCTCACTGTCCATAGCTGTGACTCTATCAATGAATTGGTTCTTACAGCAAGTTTGTAACTGTCAAGGTATAGTCACATGTTGTTGTGAATTCTGTTGTCGAACTCCCTCCTGTGGTCGTGAATGGTACTTCGGCGAGTTCTGTCTATGGGCTCCCTCTGGTGGCTGTGAGTGAAGCTGCTGCTTCTGAGGTTCCTTACACAGGTGACGTGGTTTATCCTTTGGTTGGCTGCTCTATTTAACTCCACTCAGATCGTTACTCCATGCCAGCTGCCAATGTTCCTGCATTGGTTCAGTTCGCTCTTGGATCTTTCTGGTGACTTGTCTTCTCCAGCAGAAGCTAAGTTCCTGATAGTTATTATTTGTTCATTGTTTCCTTGTCCAGCTGGTTATCATGATTTTGTCTTGCTAGCTGGAAGCTCTGGGATGCAGAGTGGCACCTCCGCACCGTGAGTCGGTGCGGAGGTCTTTTTTGCACACTCTGCGTGGTCTTTTGTAGTTTTTTGTGCTGACCGCAAAGATACCTTTCCTATTCTCTGTCTGTTTAGTAAGTCTGGCCTCCCTTTGCTGAAACCTGTTTCATTTCTGCGTTTGTGACTTTCATCTTTACTCACAGTCAATATATGTGGGGGCTGCCTTTTCCTTTGGGGAATTTCTCTGAGGCAAGGTAGGCTTTATTTCCTATCTCTAGGGCTAGCTAGCTCTGAGGCTGTGAAGAGGCGTCTAGGGAGAGTCAGGAACGCTCCACGGCTATTTCTAGTGTGTGTGATAGGATTAGGGCTTGCGGTCAGCAGAGCTTCCACATCCCAGAACTCGTCCTTTGTGAGTTTAACTATCAGGTCGTGCCGGGTGCTCCTAACCACCAGGTCATAACACACGTTGTATTTTCCCTCATGTTTTTGCCACAAAACCGCAGCACTTCACTGTCCCGCCAAAGTGAATGAGATTTCTGAACTCTCATGCACATGCTGCTTAATGTTTCTTTGCAGATTTGAAGCAGCATGTCAATTTTTGCAATGTTTTTGTAGTGTTTTTCACACTTTCTAATAACCCCACTCACATTATCTGTGATCCTGCGGACCTTAAAGGTATATTGCCCCCAAATTCTTTTCCCCCATCTTTGCACATTTTGCAGTGGGAACGATCCAGTATGGGTCTGCACCATTTATTTTGACTTTGCTACACTTGGATTGTCACCATAATGGATTGAGTTTTATTGTTTTATTTAATTAATAGCTAACTATTGCCCATTTATACATCACTAGATGGTAGCCCGATTCTAGAATATGCATGAGGTTTATTTATGAAGATTTTAGAATACATTGAATACACAGGATTCGGCCGGCCGCGACCAATTAGCGAAGTGTGGTTCAAATCCCGCCTACAATTCACGTCCGGACTGCACCTGTCGCTGATTGTTCGTGGCCAGCCACGTAGTATATAGCACAGCCACGCAGTATATAACAGCCCACATAGTATATTGCACAGCCACGTAGTATATTGCAAAGCCACATAGTATATAGCACAGTCACGTAGTATATAGCACAGCCCACGGAGTGTATAACAGCCCACATTGCATATAACACAGCCACCTAGTATATAACAGCCCACACACGCAGTATATAACACAGGCCACGTAGTGTATAACACAGGCCACATAGTGTATAACACAGCCCACATAGTCTATAACAGCCCACGTAGTGTATAACAGCCCACGTAGTGTATAACACACCCCACGTAGTGTATAGCACAGCCATGTAGTATATTGCACAGCCCACGTAGTATATTGCACAGCCCATGTAGTATATTGCACAGGCCACGCAGTATATTGCACAGCCCACGCAGTATATTGCACAGCCCACCCAGTACATTGCACAGCCCACGCATTACATTGCACAGCCCACGTAGTACATTGCACAGCCCACATAGGACATTGCACAGCCCACGTAGTACATTGCACAGCCCACGTAGTACATTGCACAGCCCACGTAGTACATTGTACAGCCCAAGTAGTACATTGCACAGCCCACGTAGTACATTGCACAGCCCACAGAGTATATTGCACAGCCCATGCAGTGTATTACACAGCCCATGCAGTATATTGCACGGCCCAAGCAGTATATTGCACAGCCCACGCAGTATATTGCACAGCCCACGCAGTACGCAGTATATTGCACAGCCCACGTAGTATATTGCACAGCCACATAGTATATTGCACAGCCCACCTAGTATATTATTGCACAGCCATGTAGTATATTGCACAGCCACGTAGTATATTGCCCAGTCACGTAGTATATAGCACAGCCACGTAGTATGTAGCACAGCCCACGGAGTATGTAGCACAGCCCATGGAGTATATAGCAGCCCACGGAGTATATAGCAGCCCACGGAGTATATAGCAGATCCACATAGTATATAGCACAGCCCACGGAGTGTATAACAGCCCACATAGCATATAACAGCCACGTAGTATATAACAGCCCATGCACACAGTATATAACACAGGCCACGTAGTGTATAACACAGGCCACGTAGTGTATAACGCAGCTATTGCACAGCCCACGTAGTACATTGCACAGCCCACGTAGTACATTGCACAGCCCACATAGTATATTTCCCAGCCCACGTAGTATATTGCCCAGCCCACGTAGTATATTGCACAGCCCATGTAGTATATTGCACAGCCCATGTAGTATATTGCACAGCCCACGTAGTATATAGCAATGTGGGCATCATATCCCTGTTAAAAAAAAAAATTAAAATAAAAAATAGTTAAAAACTCACCTTCCGTTGGCCCCCGGATCGAAGCGGTTACCGACACTCCTCGCGCGTTCCGGTCTGAAGGGTGCATTGTGGTATCGCGAGATGATGATGTAGCGGTCTCGCGAGACCGCTACGTCATCATCTCACGAGATCGCAATGCATGGACCGGATACCGGAGCGTCGCGAGGAGCGGGAAAGGCCTGTTCTGGATCCAAGGGGCCGATGGACGGTGAGTATATAACGATTTTTTATTTTTTTAATTATTTTTAAATTAGATCTTTTTGCTATTGATGCTGCGTAGGCAGCATCAATAGTAAACAGTTGGTCACACAGGGTTAATAGCAGCGTTAATAAAGTGCGTTACACCGCGGCATAACGCGGTCCCTTAGCGCTGCCCTTAACCCTGTGTGAGCGCTTACTGGAAGGGAGTACAGAACAGGCACTGACTGCGGGGTGTAAGGAGCGGCCATTTTGCTGCCGGACTGTGCCCGTCGCTGATTGGTCGTGGCTGTTTTGCCGCGACCAACCAGCGACTTGGGATTTCCGTTACAGACAGACAAAAAGACAGGCAGACGGAAGTGACCCTTAGACAATTATATAGTAGATGTTACACTTACATTTTGCACTATTGTAATTCACTTGTGGCTATTTTATTTATTAACTTTTGCACATATTTTTATATATATTAATTATTCATTTTATATTATTTTAATATAAAAATATATTTTCTGCTTTCACTTCTTTTTCTTTATGCTTTTTTTATCCTGTATTTTTTATATTGTATATATATATATATATATATATATATATATATATATATATATATATATACTAGATTGTGGCCCGATTCTAATGCATCGGGTATTCTAGAATATGCATGTCCCCGTAGTATATCGACAATGATGATTCCAGAATTCGCGGCAGATTGTGCCCGTCGCTGGTTGGTCGAGGCAACCTTTATGACATCGTCTGGCGGCCTCGACCAATCAGAGACGCGGGATGTCTACGTCCTTTATGACATCATCGTCGCTGTGCCCGTCGCTGATTGGTCGAGGCCGCCAGGCACATCAGAGACGCGGGATTTCTACGTCGATACTGTGCCCGTCGCTGATTGGTCTGGCAGCCTCGACCAATCAGAGACGCGGGATTTCCAGGACAGACAGACAGACAGAAAGACAGACAGTCAGACGGAAAAACCCTTAGGCAATTATATATATAGATATATATACTGTATATATATTATGTGATCTCTTTGGTCCGGCATCCGTTTTAATGGTTTTATGGTTATTACATTATATTCATTATATATATATATTTTATTGTTTGATGTATGGTCCTGATACGTGCAGATGTCTTTTATCTATCTAGTACTACTGTTTGCCACTATCTGTGTAATAAAGGCAATTTTTTATTGAATATATCTTGTCCGGTATTTTTATGATAATCCGTTTTTCTGGGGTTTTCTTTTAAGGTACTGTCACACTAGACGATATCGCTAGCGATCCGTGACGTTGCAGCGTCCTCGCTAGCGATATCGTCCAGTGTGACAGGCAGCAGCGATCAGGCCCCTGCTGTGCTGTCGCTGGTCGGGGAAGAAAGTCCAGAACTTTATTTCGTCGCTGGACTCCCCGTAGACATCGCTGAATCGGCGTGTGTGACACCGATTCAGCGATGTCTTTGCTGGTAATCAGGGTAAACATCGGGTAACTAAGCGCAGGGCCGTGCTTAGTAACCCGATGTTTACCCTGGTTACCATCCTAAAAGTAAAAAAAACAAACACTACATACTTACCTACAGCCGTCTGTCCTCCAGCGCTGTGCTCTGCTCTCCTCCTTCTCTGGCTGTGAGCGTCGGTCAGCCGGAAAGCAGAGCGGTGACGTCACCGCTCTGCTTTCTGGCTGCCCGGCGCTCACAGCCAGACCAGAGAAGCAGAGCGCCGAGGACAGACAGCGGTAGGTAAGTATGTAGTGTTTTTTTTTTTTTTTACTTTTTAGGATGGTAACCAGGGTAAACATCGGGTTACTAAGCGCGGCCCTGCGCTTAGTTACCCGATGTTTACCCTGGTTACCGGGGACCTCGGGATCGTTGGTCGCTGGAGAGCGGTCTGTGTGACAGCTCTCCAGCGACCAAACAGCGACGCTGCAGCGATCCGGATCGTTGTCGGTATCGCTGCAGCGTCGCTATGTGTGACGGTACCTTTAGTCTCTCTTTTGAGTGGTCACCACTCTTTACCACTGAGCACCTGGGGCTTTCACTATATTATGTATTATACATTATTTCATTTGTAGTTCTAGAATTTATATGAGTGTGTGCCTTTAAGGGTCTCTGTTATTTATAACGGCTTACAATTTTACAAAACGCCAAATACTCTCCGTGTCTACTCTTTTATTCCTTTGTTTTTAAAGTACAGTACTTGTTTATTGAATTTTTTAAATTAACTTAAACTCAAACATCTTTTAAAGCACAGATAAAGATACAAGTTTTCTCATCAAACAAGTTTACAAGGTACACCTTTAAGATAAGAAAAGGTCTAAGATTCATCAGATCAAATAATCACATTATATGGGATGATTCAAAAAGGAAGTTGCAAAATTATTGCCTCGGTATTCACAATCGAAAGAACATAACACAAATTAATTAACATGTAAAGATTTGCTATCTATCCAAGTATTATCTATGCACTACCTATATTCATAGCGATTTCCATTGGTGACACGGCACAAGTCTAGTTGGTAGACCAGTTCTGTTCAGACGTGGCCAGCATATACTCGGATATGGACTGTATTGTTTCAGTGATGTGTTGTCTAAGGTCATTCAGATCTTGGGGCTGTTGGGGCAAATGCACTGAATCTTTGATATAGCCTCTCAGAAAAAAGTCAGAGTGTGTTAGCACTGGCGATTGTGGAGGCAAGAGCAACATTGGTAAATCGTTTCCGACATGGCAGATCCAACGTCCAAAGGGAAATGTGGAGGTGCACCACCATGCTAATATACTATTGATGGCAGATCTTTCTCTATCTTTATCTCTTTGGAATAAGCCATTCCTCTATTGCATTCAGCTAATAGTTGCCAGTGAGAAGTAGACTCTGCAAAAAAGAACACACTGTAGTGTCGGCTCATTGCACAGGACACATTTAATTTAGATAAGTCACTCATGCTCAATAAGGGCACCTGGTTTTTCTGAGCCCCAGCGCGCGTAGTATATTGCATAGCCCGCGTAGTACATTGCCCAACCCGTGTAGTATATTGCCCAGCCCACGTAGTATATTGCACAGCCCGCATAGTATATTGCACAGCCCGCGTAGTACATTGCCCAGCCCGCGTAGTATATTGCCCAGCCCACGTAGTATATTGCACAACCCACGTAGTATATTGCCCAGCCCGATTGTATCTATTGCACAGCCCGTGTAGTATATTGCACAGCACACGTAGTATATTGCCCAGCCCGTGTAGTATATTGCCCAGCCCACGTAGTATATTGCACGACCCACGTAGTATATTGCACAGCCCGTGTAGTATATTGCACAGCACACGTAGTATATTGCACAGCCCGTGTAGTATATTGCCCAGCGCACGTAGTATATTGCCCAGCCCATGTAGTATATTGCCCAGCCCACGTAGTATATTGCACAGCCCACATAGTATTTTGCACAGCACGCATAGTACATTGCCCAGTCCGCGTAGTATATTGCACAGCCCACGTAGTATATTGCCCAGCCCACATAGTATATTGCCCAGCGCGCGTAGTATATTGCACAGCCCGCGTAGTGCATTGCCCAGCCCGCATAGTATATTGCCCAGCCCGCGTAGTATATTGCACAGCCCACATAGTATATAGCAATGTGGGCATCATATCCCTGTAAAAAAAAGAATTAAAATAAAAAATAGTTATATACTCACCTTCCGTTGGCCCCTGGATCCAGGAAGCGTTTACCGACGCTCCTCGCGTGCTCCGGTCTCAAGAGTGCATTGCGGTCTTGCGAGATGATGACGTAGCGATCTCGCGAGACCGCTACGTCATCATCTCTCGAGATCGCAATGCATGGACCGGTCACCGGAGCGTCGCGAGGAGCTGGAAAGGCGCCGGAAGGTGAGTATATGATGATTTTTTATTTTTTGTAATTATTTTTAACATTAGATCTTTTTACTATTGAGGCTGCATAGGCAGCATCAATAGTAAAAACGTTGGTCACACAGGGTTAATAGCAGCGTTAATGGAGTGCATTACACCGCGGCATAACGCGGTCCCTTAGCGCTGCCATTAACCCCGTGTGAGCGCTGACTGGAGGGGAGTACGGAGCGGGCACTGACTGCAGGGAGGAAGGAGCGGCCATGTTGCCGCCGGACTGCGCCCATCGCTGATTGGTCGTGGCAATGGTCATGGTCATTTTGCCACGACCAATCAGCGACTTGGATTCCATGACAGACAGAGGCCGCGACCAATGAATATCCGTGACAGAAAGACAGACAGAAGGACAGACAGAAAGATGGAAGTCACCCTTAGACAATTATATAGTAGATCTTCCATCAAAGGTTCCATCTGAATCATGAATTTTAGAGATTTACACGGAAAACCCTGATGTAAGCTTTTGGAATAGAGCGCTAGATGAATGTGCGCCGAGCCTTACTGCGATATTTCGGTGGCAGGATGGAAAAAATCAACAGCAGGTGAAGAGTTGGCTTTATTTTTTACACCGTTCCTCATGCAGTATAAATGATAAGACGATTTTATTCTGCGGGTCGGCACAATTATAACAATACTAGACTACTAGACTTATATTGGGTTTTTATGTTTGGCAGCCGTCACACACTAAAAGATGCTTTTTATTGTAACATAGTAACATAGTAACATAGTTAGTAAGGCCGAAAAAAGACATTTGTCCATCCAGTTCAGCCTATATTCCATCATAATAAATACCCAGATCTACGTCCTTCTACAGAACCTAATAATTGTATGATACAATATTGTTCTGCTCCAGGAAGACATCCAGGCCTCTCTTGAACCCCTCGACTGAGTTCGCCATCACCACCTCCTCAGGCAAGCAATTCCAGATTCTCACTGCCCTAACAGTAAAGAATCCTCTTCTATGTTGGTGGAAAAACCTTCTCTCCTCCAGACGCAAAGAATGCCCCCTTGTGCCCGTCACCTTCCTTGGTATAAACAGATCCTCAGCGAGATATTTGTATTGTCCCCTTATATACTTATACATGGTTATTAGATCGCCCCTCAGTCGTCTTTTTTCTAGACTAAATAATCCTAATTTCGCTAATCTATCTGGGTATTGTAGTTCTCCCATCCCCTTTATTAATTTTGTTGCCCTCCTTTGTACTCTCTCTAGTTCCATTATATCCTTCCTGAGCACCGGTGCCCAAAACTGGACACAGTACTCCATGTGCGGTCTAACTAGGGATTTGTACAGAGGCAGTATAATGCTCTCATCATGTGTATCCAGACCTCTTTTAATGCACCCCATGATCCTGTTTGCCTTGGCAGCTGCTGCCTGGCACTGGCTGCTCCAGGTAAGTTTATCATTAACTAGGATCCCCAAGTCCTTCTCCCTGTCAGATTTACCCAGTGGTTTCCCGTTCAGTGTGTAATGGTGATATTGATTCCCTCTTCCCATGTGTATAACCTTACATTTATCATTGTTAAACCTCATCTGCCACCTTTCAGCCCAAGTTTCCAACTTATCCATATCCATCTGTAGCAGAATACTATCTTCTCTTGTATTAACTGCTTTACATAGTTTTGTATCATCTGCAAATATCGATATTTTACTGTGTAAACCTTCTACCAGATCATTAATGAATATGTTGAAGAGAACAGGTCCCAATACTGACCCCTGCGGTACCCCACTGGTCACAGCGACCCAGTTAGAGACTATACCATTTATAACCACCCTCTGCTTTCTATCACTAAGCCAGTTACTAACCCATTTACACACATTTTCCCCCAGACCAAGCATTCTCATTTTGTGTACCAACCTCTTGTGCGGCACGGTATCAAACGCTTTGGAAAAATCGAGATATACCACGTCCAATGACTCACCGTGGTCCAGTCTATAGCTTACCTCTTCATAAAAACTGATTAGATTGGTTTGACAGGAGCGATTTCTCATAAACCCATGCTGATATGGAGTTAAACAGTTATTCTCATTGAGATAATCCAGAATAACATCCCTCAGAAACCCTTCAAATATTTTACCAACAATAGAGGTTAGACTTACTGGCCTATAATTTCCAGGTTCACTTTTAGAGCCCTTTTTGAATATTGGCACCACATTTGCTATGCGCCAATCCTGCGGAACAGACCCTGTCTCTATAGAGTCCCTAAAAATAAGAAATAATGGTTTATCTATTACATTACTTAGTTCTCTTAGTACTCGTGGGTGTATGCCATCCGGACCCGGAGATTTATCTATTTTAATCTTATTTAGCCGGTTTCGCACCTCTTCTTGGGTTAGATTGGTGACCCTTAATATAGGGTTTTCATTGTTTCTTGGGATTTCACCTAGCATTTCATTTTCCACCGTGAATACCGTGGAGAAGAAGGTGTTTAATATGTTAGCTTTTTCCTCGTCATCTACAACCATTCTTTCCTCACTATTTTTTAAGGGGCCTACATTTTCAGTTTTTATTCTTTTACTATTGATATAGTTGAAGAACAGTTTGGGATTAGTTTTACTCTCCTTAGCAATGTGCTTCTCTGTTTCCTTTTTGGCAGCTTTAATTAGTTTTTTAGATAAAGTATTTTTCTCCCTATAGTTTTTTAGAGCTTCAATGGTGCCATCCTGCTTTAATAGTGCAAATGCTTTCTTTTTACTGTTAATTGCCTGTCTTACTTCTTTGTTTAGCCACATTGGGTTTTTCCTATTTCTAGTCCTTTTATTCCCACAAGGTATAAACCGCTTACACTGCCTATTTAGGATGTTCTTAAACATTTCCCATTTATTATCTGTATTCTCATTTCTGAGGATATTGTTCCAGTCTACCAGATTAAGGGCATCTCTAAGCTGTTCAAACTTTGCCTTCCTAAAGTTCAATGTTTTTGTGACTCCCTGACAAGTCCCCCTAGTGAAAGACAGGTGAAACTGCACAATATTGTGGTCGCTATTTCCTAAATGCCCAACCACCTGCAGATTTGTTATTCTGTCAGGTCTATTAGATAGTATTAGGTCTAAAAGTGCTGCTCCTCTGGTTGGATTCTGCACCAATTGTGAAAGATAATTTTTCTTGGTTATTAGCAGAAACCTGTTGCCTTTATGGGTTTCACAGGTTTCTGTTTCCCAGTTAATATCCGGGTAGTTAAAGTCCCCCATAACCAGGACCTCATTATGGGTTGCAGCTTCATCTATCTGCTTTAGAAGTAGACTTTCCATGCTTTCTGTTATATTTGGGGGTTTGTAACAGACCCCAATGAGAATTTTGTTACCATTTTTCCCTCCATGAATTTCAACCCATATGGACTCGACATCCTCATTCCCTTCGCTAATATCCTCCCTTAAAGTGGACTTTAGACAAGACTTTACATAGAGACAAACCCCTCCTCCTCTCCGATTTTTACGATCCTTTCTAAACAGACTGTAACCCTGTAAGTTAACTGCCCAGTCATAGCTTTCATCTAACCATGTCTCGGTTATTCCCACTATGTCAAAGTTACCTGTAGATATTTCTGCTTCTAGTTCTTCCATCTTGTTTGTCAGGCTTCTGGCGTTTGCGAGCATGCAGTTTAGAGGATTTTGTTTTGTTCCAATCTCCTCACTGTGGATTGTTTTAGAAATGTTCTTACCTCCCTTCTGAGTATGTTTTCCTGGGTCGTCTTTGTTCGAGTCTAATGTTTTTCTTCCCGTCCCCTCTTCTTCTAGTTTAACGCCCTCCTGATGAGTGTATTGGAAAAACTAATTTTTGCATCGCCATATTTTGAGAACTATAATTTTTCCATATTTTGGCCCACAGAGTCATGAGACATCTTGTTTTTTGCGGGATGACTTGACGTTTTTATTGGTACTATTTTTGATCACATGACTTTTTAATAGCTTTCTATTCCTATTTTTGTGGAGGCAGAATGATCAAAAACTAGCAATTCAGGAATTTTTTGTTGGAGTTTTTTTTCCACTCTGCTTGTGGTATAATTGATAAAGCAGCTTTATTCTTCAGGTCAGTATGATTACAGCGATACCACATTTACATAGTTTTCTTGTGTTTTGGTGCTTTTACACTATAAAAACATTTATAGAAAAAAAAATATTTGAGTTGCTTTTTTCTGGGAGCTAGAACTTTTTTATTTTTCTGCTGATGGAGTGGTATGATGCCTTGTTTTATTGCGGGACTAGATGTTATTTTTAGAGGTACCATTTTTATTTACATTCGTTTTTTTTATCACTTTTTATTCCACTTTTTTCCAGCGGTATGATGATAAAGCATAGTTTGCTACTTTTTTGTGTTTTTTTATGGTGCTCACTGAAGGGGTTAATTAGCGTGACACTTTTATAGATCGGGTTGTTCCAGATGCGGCGATACCAAACATGTACTTTTATTTAATTTTTTTACATACAAATGTGTATTTATAAGGGTATGTGCACACAATCAGGTTTTTTTGTGTTTTTTCACGATAAAAACGCTATAAAAACGCATTAAAAATGCAGACATATGCATCCTATCATTTAGAATGCATTCTACAATTTTTGTGCACATGATGCGTTTTTTTTCCGCGAAAAAAAACGCATCGCGGTAAAAAAAGCAGCATGTTCATTAATTTTGCGTTTTTTTCGCTTTTTTCACGCTATTTAACACTAGGACTACTGGTATAGTCATTTTGACTACTTGCACTTCAGTAGTTCTAGTCGGGGTCACGAGTCCAGTAGTCCTAGTGTTAATGCATTGGGGAAAAACGCAAAAAAAACGAGAAAAAAACGCGCGAAAAAATGCATGCGGATTTCTGGCAGAAATGTCCGGTTTTTGTCAGGAAATTTCTGCAAGAAATCCTGACGTGTGCACATAGCCTTTAGTGTAAGATTTTTTTTACATTTGTTTTCTTTTAGCTTTTTTTTAACTTTTTTACTTAGTCCCGCTTTAGAGCTTTCACTTGTTTTACTTTGATTGCAGGTATTACACCTATACTGAAATCGGGCCCCTGCCATGACATCACGGGGGGGTGGCTATCTGAAGGCAGGAGCTCCCGTCCCTCCGCCTGCCTCCTGAATGTTGCGATTGTGCTCGATCATAACATTTAAGGGGTTAACAGCTGGCACCGCTCATGGCTGCTAGTGCAGAAGGTCAGCCACTGAAAGTGTTGAGCTCATACATTAACCTAGATGGTAGTCCTGATATTTGAGCATCTCCTGCGCGATCACAGAGATCTGGGTGCAGGGACTGACGGTATGGGTCCCTGCACCTCTCAGCTGTCACTGACAGCTGTTGGAACTGAACTGTCGCTGCGTGTTCAGTGTCATGACGGAGATAACACAGCAAGGAGAGAGTTCTGACATCTGCTCATGACGTGCTATGTCCGTCATTGAGCGTTAAGGGGTTAAGCTAGCAATTATTGATAAACATAAACTCCAAAGATATAGACATTAGGGGGTTGATTTTTCCAGAAAACTGGTGTAAAACACTTTGAAAACTACCACAATTTTTGTGCACTGTGAAGTTACGCAGGCATTTTGTTACGTTTAGTGCTTTCACAGCAGTTTGAAACCGCCAATGTAGGCAGCGCTGGGTAGATAACGGGATGGGGGAAGGGCACATCTACCCATCAAATTGAGCAAAAATGTTGATGCTTCTTTTGCCAGAAATGCTGCTCCAGTCAGTAGCATTTCTGGTAAGTCACGCAGTGGCGAAAAAGCATGTGCCTCTTAATGAAATTGGCACATAGTATTCCAGTGAGCCCTTCATTAAGACTGGTATGTGCACTGCCAGTTTTAATGAATCAGCCCCAATGTGTATAGTCCGTAAGTTTCATTGCAAATTCAGGGGAAGAGTTGAATGTCTGATGAAAAACATGGTTTCTAGTTTACAAGGAGGACAGCTCCTCCGTGTACTAAATACAGTCCACCTCTTCTAGCCTCAGTTTTGCCTTTGACAGAGCAGGCTGGTTCCATCAAGTTAGAATCAGATTTTGCTGCTTAGCAAAGCAGGCGAAACAACTCTAGAGTAGGTTTTGACATGCATGGGAGCAGAATGTGTAAACAGAGAGCCATTGGTGTGGGAACAGACCCAAGTGAGCTGCTTTTTTAATAAAACTGAATGGCTGGGCAGCTCCACCATATGTGTAGATAGCTACCAGCAATCCCCAGCAATTTTTTAACCTAAAATAAAGTCATAATTTTAAGGTTCGCAGGGGTAAGGCAAAACCTTGAGATAAGTTTTAGAAAATCATTGTGTATTTGCATGCAGTTTGATACTCCACGGGACAGATTACGACCTGAAAAAAATCTTCTAGTCTGTTAAAGATGCATTTAAATTGGACTCTATTTCCTCGAGCAACATGACAGCGCAGGCCCGTGCTATAGACCCCCGACTGTCAAGTACAGTCACTGTGAGCAGAGACCTACAGTGTGCCAGCTGGCTCCTGCATCCGAAAGTGCCAGACGCTCCGAGCCGGTTTTTGCTGCACGCGTGCCGCCTGAGACAGGCAGGGTGACTTGCATAGGACTGTTTCCTACCTCACCCATAGTGTTCTGCACAGCTGAACCATTGCTCGGGCATCATAGACTATTCTTCACTCCTCACGGCAAATCCAGACCCAGGATCCCACTCGAGACAGCGAGGACTGGCCGCCACCGTTAGGCACCAGATCTGCAACTTCTTCAGGCCTACATTGGGATCATCATGCACCAGTTGTGAAGGTGCCACTGTTGAGCATTAGGATTCTGCAGCTAAGAAGCCGTCGGACTGATAAGTTTAACCTCTCATGAACAGTTGCTTTATCTATTGCCATTGTTACTTTAACCCGCTCTTATACTGGGCCTTTTCCTCCTGCCATATCCCTGTTTACCCATCACCTCCCTGCGTGGAGTAATCCCTTAGTTAATAAACCTGTTAATTCTTGTTCTGCCTCCTGACCATCAACGCATCCTGGTACCTGCTCACATGAGTACCAGGCCTAAAGGCCTAGCAATGGATCACAATTTCCTTAGGGTTGCACAGGTGAAGGAAATACAACCTGTGCAATACTAAGGAAATCCTCAAAACATGATCTGTTGGTGGGCCTTGAGGCCTGGAGTTAAACAACACTGTTCTAGAGGGTAGACTAAGAGCTTGTAAATGGCTATAGATCACAGACAACAAATTATAAGTGATGAGCGAGCTCTAATATGCTCGAGTGCAAAGTTCTCAAATCGTGCTGGTCGGACGCTCAGACTGGCTCTACTCGAGTAACAAGTATAATGAAAGTCAATGGGAAACGCAAGCATTTTTCCTACAGATCCTAACAGTAGGGCATGGGGGCAGGGATATTGTTGAAATTCATGGAAACAGCGTTCAAATTGAAAGGGAACAGCATGAGAAAGACTCCTGATCGCATCTCTGACTCCCTGGTTGCTGCTGGGAACAATGTTAACAAAGTAATACGCCACTTTTACGGACTGACAATAAATAATATAAAACCAAATATAAAATGGATTTTACAGGAAAAAATATTAGGAAACATTAATGTATAATAACATATATATGGCAAAATTAAAAAAGAGAAAAAAACACCTCTACCGTATTTCCCCATCGCATATGACTACAGTAGATGATATAGTAAAGAGATAAATAAATCTACACCCACCAGTAGTCACCGCTAAATGTAATTTTTACATTTTACTTCCTTATATCATCATGTTGTGCGTGTGTCATGATCAGACACATCCTGTTTCATTTATGAAGCCAGGACACATAGCCCATGCTAACAATGCACGAACTGACAAAAGTTAGAATGAAGAGGGACTCTGATACAACCTGTACTAGACATAAAGGAGGGCTCATTCAGTTAAAATTGTAGTAGTGGGACTCCTAGACTCGTAAAGCCTATATACTAAGTGCAAGGGCTGCTAAAAATTAGGAGGGACTGCAATACACCTTGGAAGACACGTAGAAGAGGGCCTCAGAAAACATTTTTTCCCATTTTTAAGGAGTGGGACTCCTAGACTGGTAAAGCCTATGCACTAACTGCAAATGCTGAAAAACATTTAACCCTCATATATAATGCGAATTGCAGAGGTAGGCTTCATATTCATCCTGTAAACATTTTGAATGAGGGCATTATACACACCCTGTAAAAATTAAGAACGAGGGTCTCATGATGACCCTCTAAAAAATTCAAAGTTCAAAAATGCATTAATATTATATTGCTCATTGTAGTGCAGCAGGGTTGGTGCAGTGTGACACACAGGCAGTGACCACAGGAAAGTTCAAAGCAAAGTCTCTTTAATGTTCAGCGTACTCACAAAACGGAAAACAAATGGTATCTTCCGGATCACAGCCAGGAAACAAGACAGTCCGTATACAAGACCGTAAATATGTCTAAAAATTAACCATACGGCGCTGCTTAGTTGCTCCAGGTGAATAAGCAGCAAATATATGGACAAAATCACTCCCAATCGTCCCAGAAGTGGTTAATCAAAGAAAACTATATGTGATATTTGCGCTAAGTTCACCTATATGAAGCCATAAATAGTTAAAATAATGTCATAAACAAGGTTCCCCATACAGGACTGTGATTAACAAGATGTGTTTACCTTAATATCAAAGAAAAGGAAATCTGTGTCCAGTGCTGACATGCGGAAAGGCCCTTCACTCATGCACTGAAAGGTTGGTATCTGAAGCCTTCTCTGAATCTCTGTTCCAAAAATATCCAATACTGTATGTTGCAGAGCAAATAGTAGTATAGGAGACGCTGTCCCGGCCGGTGACTAGCGTACTCCCCCAGAGCTTGGTAAATGCCGTGCACAGGCAGTGGCGGCCGCGTGTATAGAGCTGAAGCTGACAAGGTGCAGGACCTTGTGTGACGTCACAGTCACGTGATGTGTACACGTGACCAGCTTCAAAGCTGCGGAGCTACGAATAGCACACAGGATCAACTATACACGCGGCCGCCACTGCCTGTGCACGCCAGTTGCCAAGCTCTGGGGGAGTACACTAATCACCGGCCGGGACAGCGTCTCCTATACTACTATTTGCTCTGCAACATATTGGATATTTTCAGAACAGAGATTCAGAGAAGGCTTCAGATACCAACCTTTCAGCGCATGAGTGAAGGACCTTTCCGCATGTCAGCACTGGACACAGATTTCATTTTCTTTGATATTAAGGTAAACACATCTTGTTAATCACAGTCCTGTATGGGGAACCTTGTTTATGACATTTCCCAGTATTTTAACTATTTATGGCTTCATATAGGTGAACTTAGCGCAAATATCACATATAGTTTTCTCGTGTACAAGACCGGTTGCCGTGGGCAACTGCATCGCCATGTACGCTGAGAAGGGTGCCAAGTCTTTTGGCATTGACCTCAAGGGGCATTGATTCCCTTGAGGTCAATATCCGTGGGGGGAAAGTATCATAGAGATTGGCACAGCTCGAATCCCGTTGGATATGGACGCTAAATACATTACATCCCAGTGGGCTTAACGAGCAAATCAGCTTTGTCCCCTTCCTTTGACACTTGACGCTTGCATAGTCTATTTTTTCCATCTGTGCTATACCAATTTTCTTTTGTTTTTGTTTTTAATCTTTGTGCTATCTAATTTTAGTGTTTTTCTATTTTAGATATAGGACTTCTAGTTCCATATTGGTGTCCCCGGTCAATGTCCATTATTCCATGTGCACAGCGTATTTTGCATGAAGATTTCTCATCTGCATCTTAAAGACTATTATATTAGGACTAGATGGTGGCCCGATTCTAATGCATCGGATATTCTAGAATATGCATGTCCACGTAGTATATTGCCCAGCCACATAGTATATTGCCCAGCCACATAGTATATTGCCCAGCCACATAGTATATTGCCCAGCCACATAGTATATTGCCCAGCCACGTAGTATATTGCCCAGCCACGTAGTATATTGCCCAGCCACGTAGTATATTGCCCAGCCACGTAGTATATTGCCCAGCCACGTAGTATATTGCCCAGCCACATAGTATTGTAACGCCCACAGGGTGGGACAAGGTATAGTGGACTCACTGGTGCAGTGGCGGCTGTATACCCGATACTCAAAAGACAGGAGAGTGGATCTCATAAACCAAAAGATATTTATTAACAAGGTAAAAACAAAAAGGAAAATGGAGTCAGAGGGAAAGAACCTCTGGATCATAACACTGTACCACGTAGTGGAGCACCGGGCTAGGTGTACCCCTATTCTGGGATTCCCCCGTCACAACACCAGGTGGCCTGAATGCCACGAAACCAGGACCAGAGGACGACCCGTACTGACAAACTAGCAACACAGTAGAATACTTGGGCCTGCTGGTGGAGAGAATCCTAGAAGCTCCATGAAGTCCAGAAAGGTTGATCCCACCGGTAGCTGGGTCAGGAGGGTTCCGTGAGAAGAGGCAAGACAACTTGGAGTGGGAACCAGAGAGACCAGAGGAGTCCAGGATGGGAATCGCCAGAAGAGAACTCTGTGAAAATAGAGGTATCCTTAAGGTGCAGAGCACAGCAGATTGTGGCCTGACGCTAGGGCAACTATCCAGAGAATGAACACGTTGCCTAGGCACCTCCCATAAGGGGAGGGTGCTTTTTATGCACAGAGCATCATGACACAGACAGCCCTAATAGCGAACAGGTGTCCTGCTGTTTTAAGTATGTGCAGGAAACGGGGCGCGGCTCCTAAGAGCATTTCCAGGATACCTGCCAAGAGGATGCATGTTCTTAGCAGAGAAAGGAGCCGCTGAACATCTGGAGCAACAGACAGGGTGAGCAAAGCTGTGTAATAGGCGCCGGTCTCCCTGCGCAGCGGAGACTGGATCTACGGCTGAAGGCATGACAGTACCCCCCCTTACACCCCCCCTTCTTCAAACCTGCCAGGAGCCTTCTAAGAAGAACCGGGGCATTAATGTTCTCCACAGGCTCCCTGGATCTCTCTTCAGGACCGTATCCCTTCCAGTCAACCAGAAAGAGTGACCTGCCCCCTCTTTTCTTCATGGCCAGGATGTCCTTCTCTTCATAGACGTCCTCGGAACTGACAGGAGAAAACTCTGTGAAAATAGAGGAATCATTAAGGTGCAGAGCACAGCAGAGTGTGGCCTGACTGTTGTGAATTCTGTTGTCAAGCTCCCTCCTGTGGTCGTGAATGGTACTTCGGCTGGTTCTGTCCATGGGCTTCCTCTGGTGGTGGTGAGTGAGGCTGCGGCTTCTGAGGTTCCTTTCACAGGTGACGAGGTTAATTCGTTAGCTGGCTGCTCTATTTAACTCCACTTAGATCTTTGCTCCATGCCACCTGTCAATGTTCCAGTATTGGTCTAGTTCACTCCTGGATCGTTGTTGTGACCTGTCTTCCCAGCAGAAGCTAAGTTCCTGCTTGTTTTTCTCTGGTTTGCTATTTTTCTGTCCAGCTTGCTATTTTGATTGTTGTCTTGCTTGCTGGAAGCTCTGGGACGCAGAGGGAGCGCCTCCACACTGTGAGTCGGTGCGGAGGGTCTTTTTGCGCCCTCTGCGTGGTCTTTTTGTAGTTTTTTGTGCTGACCGCAAAGCTGCCTTTCCTATTCTCTGTCTGTTCAGTAAGTCGGGCCTCACTTTGCTAAATCTATTTCATCTCTGTGTTTGTAATTTTCATCTTTACTCACAGTCATTATATGTGGGGGGCTGCCTGTTCCTTTGGGGAATTTCTCTGAGGCAAGGTAGGCTTTATTGGAGCGCTCCACGGCTATTTCTAGTGTGTGTGATGGGATTAGGGATTGCGGTCAGCAGAGTTCCCACGTCTCAGAGCTCGTCCTATATTATTAGTAACTATCAGGTCATTCCGTGTGCTCTTAACCACCAGGTCCATTATTGTCCTGGTCACCAGGTCATAACAGTACAGGTGGCCCAATGTACTAATGCATCTTAATAGAGGGATAAGAGAAGTTCTGAGACCATTTTTTTTTCTTTGCAGTGTGTTTTGTCTCTCTTTTCCCCTTTACCTCTGGGTGGTTCAGGATACAGGTGTAGATATGGACATTCAAGGTCTGTCCTCTTGTATGGATAATCTCACTGCAAGGGTACAAAACATTCAAGATTTTGTGGTTCAGAATCCAATGTTAGAGCCTAGGATTCCAATTCCTGATTTGTTTTTTGGGGATAGATCTAAGTTTCTGAATTTCAAAAATAATTGTAAATTGTTTCTTGCTTTGAAACCTCGCTCCTCAGGTGACCCTGTTCAACAAGTGAAAATCATTATTTCTTTGTTACGTGGCGACCCTCAAGACTGGGCATTTTCCCTTGCGCCAGGAGCTTCGGCATTGCGTGATGTTGATGCGTTTTTTCTGGCGCTCGGATTGCTTTATGATGAACCTAATTCAGTGGATCAGGCAGAGAAAATCTTGCTGGCTCTGTGTCAGGGTCAGGATGAGGTAGAGATATATTGTCAGAAGTTTAGGAAGTGGTCTGTACTCACTCAGTGGAATGAATGTGCCCTGGCAGCAATTTTCAGAAAGGGTCTCTCTGAAGCCCTTAAGGATGTCATGGTGGGATTTCCCATGCCTGCTGGTCTGAATGAGTCTATGTCTTTGGCCATTCAGATCGATCGACGCTTACGTGAGCGTAAAGCTGTGCACCATTTGGCGGTATTATCTGAGCATAGACCTGAGCCTATGCAATGTGATAGGACTTTGACCAGAGCTGAACGGCAAGAACACAGACGTCGGAATGGGCTGTGTTTTTACTGTTGTGATTCCACTCATGCTATCTCCGATTGTCCTAAGCGCACTAAGCGTTTCGCTAGGTCTGCCACCATTGGTACGGTACAGTCAAAATTTCTTTTGTCCGTTACTCTGATCTGCTCTTTGTCATCCTATTCTGTTATGGCATTTGTGGATTCAGGCTCTGCCCTGAATTTGATGGACTTGGAGTTTGCTAGGCGCTGTGGTTTTTTCTTGGAGCCCTTGCAGTATCCTATTCCATTGAGAGGAATTGATGCTACGCCTTTGGCCAAGAATAAGCCTCAGTACTGGACCCAATTGACCATGTGCATGGCTCCTGCACATCAGGAGGATATTCGCTTTTTGGTGTTGCATAATCTGCCTGATATGGTCGTTTTGGGGTTGCCATGGCTACAGGTCCATAATCCAGTATTGGATTGGAAATCTATGTCTATGTCCAGCTGGGGTTGTCAGGGAGTACATGGTGATGTTCCATTTTTGTCTATTTCGTCATCCACCCCTTCTGAAGTCCCGGAGTTTTTGTCGGATTACCGGGATGTATCTTATGAGCCCAAATCCAGTGCCCTACCTCCTCATAGGGATTTAAATTGTGCTATCGATTTGATTCCTGGTAGTAAGTTTCCTAAGGGCCGACTGTTCAATTTATCTGTGCCAGAGCACGCCGCTATGCGGAGTTATGTTAAGGAATCCTTGGAGAAGGGTCATATTCGCCCGTCATAGTCACCATTGGGAGCAGGGTTCTTTTTTTGTGGCCAAGAAGGATGGTTCTTTGAGACCTTGTATTGATTACCGCCTTCTTAATAAGATCACAGTCAAATTTCAGTACCCTTTGCCGCTGCTGTCTGATTTATTTGCTCGGATTAAGGGGGCTAGTTGGTTCACCAAGATAGATCTTCGTGGTGCGTATAATCTTGTGCGTATTAAACAGGGCGATGAATGGAAAACAGCATTTAATACGCCCGAGGGCCATTTTGAGTACCTGGTTATGCCATTCGGGCTTTCCAATGCTCCATCAGTATTTCAGTCCTTTATGCATGACATCTTCCGAGAGTACCTGGATAAATTCCTGATTATATTTGGATGATATTTTGGTCTTCTCGGATGATTGGGAGTCTCACGTGAAGCAGGTCAGAATGGTGTTCCAGGTCCTTCGTGCGAATTCTTTGTTTGTGAAGGGGTCAAAGTGTCTCTTTGGAGTTCAGAAGGTTTCATTTTTGGGTTTCATTTTTTCCCCTTCTACTATCGAGATGGACCCTGTTAAAGTCCAGGCCATTTATGATTGGACTCAGCCGACATCTGTGAAGAGTCTGCAAAAGTTCCTGGGCTTTGCTAATTTTTATCGTCGCTTCATCAGTAATTTTTCTAGTGTTGCTAAACCGTTGACTGATTTGACGAAGAAGGGTGCTGATGTGGTCAATTGGTCTTCTGCGGCTGTGGAAGCTTTTCAGGAGTTGAAGCGTCGTTTTTCTTCTGCCCCTGTGTTGTGCCAGCCAGATGTTTCGCTTCTGTTTCAGGTCGAGGTTGATGCTTCTGAGATTGGAGCAGGGGCTGTTTTGTCGCAAAGAAGTTCTGATGGCTCGGTAATGAAACCATGTGCCTTCTTTTCTAGAAAGTTTTCGCCTGCTGAGCGCAATTATGATGTTGGCAATCGAGAGTTGTTGGCCATGAAGTGGGCATTCGAGGAGTGGCGTCATTGGCTTGAAGGAGCCAAGCATCGCGTGGTGGTCTTGACGGATCACAAGAATTTGACTTATCTCGAGTCTGCCAAACGGTTGAATCCTAGACAGGCTCGTTGGTCGCTATTTTTCTCCTGTTTTGATTTTGTGGTTTCGTACATTCCAGGCTCTAAGAATGTGAAGGCTGATGCCCTGTCAAGCAGTTTTGTGCCCGACTCTCCGGGTGTTCCTGAGCCGGCGGGTATTCTCAAAGAGGGGGTAATTTTGTCTGCCATCTCCCCTGATTTGCGGCGGGTGCTGCAAAAATTTCAGGCTGATAGACCTGACCGTTGCCCAGCAGAGAAACTGTTTGTCCCTGATAAATGGACTAGTAGAGTTATCTCTGAGGTTCATTGTTCGGTGTTGGCTGGTCATCCGGGAATCTTTGGTACCAGAGATTTGGTGGCTAGAACCTTTCGGTGGCCGTCTTTGTCGCGGGATGTGCGTTCTTTTGTGCAGTCCTGTGGGACTTGTGCTCGGGCTAAGCCCTGCTGTTCTCGTGCCAGTGGGTTGCTTTTGCCCTTGCCGGTCCCGAAGAGGCCCTGGACGCATATCTCTATGGATTTTATTTCGGATCTCCCTGTCTCTCAAAAGATGTCGGTCATTTGGGTGGTTTGTGATCGCTTCTCTAAGATGGTCCATTTGGTACCCTTGTCTAAATTGCCTTCCTCCTCTGATTTGGTGCCATTGTTTTTCCAGCATGTGGTTCGTTTACATGGCATTCCGGAGAACATCGTTTCGGACAGAGGTTCCCAGTTTGTTTCGAGGTTTTGGCGAGCCTTTTGTGCTAGGATGGGCATTGATTTGTCTTTTTCCTCGGCTTTCCATCCTCAGACAAATGGCCAAACCGAACGAACTAATCAGACTTTGGAAACATATCTGAGATGCTTTGTTTCTGCTGATCAGGATGATTGGGTGTCCTTTTTGCCTTTGGCTGAGTTCGCCCTTAATAATCGGGCCAGCTCGGCTACTTTGGTTTCGCCGTTTTTCTGCAATTCTGGTTTCCATCCACGTTTCTCTTCAGGGCAGGTTGAGTCTTCGGACTGTCCTGGTGTAGATACTGTGGTGGATAGGTTGCAGCAGATTTGGACTCATGTGGTGGACAATTTGACATTGTCCCAGGAGAAGGCTCAACGTTTCGCTAACCACCGGCGCTGTGTGGGTCCCCGACTTCGTGTTGGGGATTTGGTTTGGTTGTTGTCTCGTTATGTTCCTATGAAGGTTTCCTCTCCTAAGTTTAAGCCTCGTTTCATTGGTCCGTACAAGATTTCTGAGGTTCTCAATCCTGTGTCGTTTCGTTTGACCCTTCCAGCTTCTTTTGCCATCCATAATGTATTCCATAGGTCATTGTTGCGGAGATACGTGGCGCCTGTGGTTCCATCCGTTGATCCTCCTGCCCCGGTGTTGGTTGAGGGGGAGTTGGAGTATGTGGTGGAGAAGATTTTGGATTCTCGTATTTCGAGACAGAAACTCCAGTACCTGGTCAAGTGGAAGGGTTATGGTCAGGAAGATAATTCCTGGGTCTTTGCCTCCGATGTTCATGCTGCCGATCTGGTTCGTGCCTTTCATTTGGCTCGTCCTGGTCGGCCTGGGGGCTCTGGTGAGGGTTCGGTGACCCCTCCTCAAGGGGGGGGTACTGTTGTGAATTCTGTTGTCAAGCTCCCTCCTGTGGTCGTGAATGGTACTTCGGCTGGTTCTGTCCATGGGCTTCCTCTGGTGGTGGTGAGTGGGGCTGCGGCTTCTGAGGTTCCTTCCACAGGTGACGAGGTTAATTCGTTAGCTGGCTGCTCTATTTAACTCCACTTAGATCTTTGCTCCATGCCACCTGTCAATGTTCCAGTATTGGTCTAGTTCACTCCTGGATCGTTGTTGTGACCTGTCTTCCCAGCAGAAGCTAAGTTCCTGCTTGTTTTTCTCTGGTTTGCTATTTTTCTGTCCAGCTTGCTATTTTGATTGTTGTCTTGCTTGCTGGAAGCTCTGGGACGCAGAGGGAGCGCCTCCGCACCGTGAGTCGGTGCGGAGGGTCTTTTTGCGCCCTCTGCGTGGTCTTTTTGTAGTTTTTTGTGCTGACCGCAAAGCTGCCTTTCCTATCCTCTGTCTGTTCAGTAAGTCGGGCCTCACTTTGCTAAATCTATTTCATCTCTGTGTTTGTAATTTTCATCTTTACTCACAGTCATTATATGTGGGGGGCTGCCTGTTCCTTTGGGGAATTTCTCTGAGGCAAGGTAGGCTTTATTGGAGCGCTCCACGGCTATTTCTAGTGTGTGTGATGGGATTAGGGATTGCGGTCAGCAGAGTTCCCACGTCTCAGAGCTCGTTCTATATTATTAGTAACTATCAGGTCATTCCGTGTGCTCTTAACCACCAGGTCCATTATTGTCCTGACCACCAGGTCATAACACCTGACGCTGGGGCAACTATCCAGAGAATGAACACGTTGCCCAGGCACCTCCCATAAGGGGAGGGTGCTTTTTATGCACAGAGCATCATGACACAGACAGCCCTAATAGCGGACAGGTGTCCTGCTGTTTTAAGTATGTGCTGGAAGCGGGGCGCGGCTCCTAAGAGCATTTCCAGGATACCTGCCAAGAGGATGCATGTTCTTAGCAGAGAAAGGAGCCGCTGAACGTCTGGAGCCATGGACAGGGTGAGCAAAGATGTGTAATAGGCGCTCGTCTCCCTGTGCAGCGGAGACCAGACCTGCGGCTGAGGGCATGACAAGTATATTGCCCAGTCACGTAGTATATTGCCCAGTCACGTAGTATATTGCCCAGCCACGTAGTATATTGCCCAGTCACGTAGTATATTGCCCAGGCCACGTAGTATATTGCCCAGCGATGTAGTATATTGCCCAGTCACGTAGTATATTGCCCAGCCCACGTAGTATATTGCCCAGCCACATAGTATATTGCACAGCAACGGAGCATACAGCACAGAGCCACGTAGTATAGAGACTTAAAAAAATAAATAAACATATACTCACCTTCCGAAGGCCCGTTGAAGTCCTGCTATACTCACCATCCGCCGCCTTTCCCGCTCCTCACGACGCTCCCGGGACCTCACCGCTCCATTGCCAGCCGCAGCTTCCAGTCCCAGGGCTGGTATGAGCAGGACCTGTGATGAAGTCGCAGTCACATGACCGTGATGTCACGGCAGGTCCTTGTCGCACACCAGCCCTGGGACTGGAAGCTGCCGCTGGCAATGGAGCGGTCCCGGGAGCATCGCGAGGTTGCGGGACCGGCGGCGGATGGTGAGTATAGCAGGTTTTTTTAAAAATTATTTTTACATTACATATTTTTACTATTGATGCTGCATAGGCAGCATCAATAGTAAATAGTTGGGGACACACAGGGTTAATAGCAGCGGTAACGGAGTGCGTTACACCGCGTGCCGTTACCGCTGCCATTAACCCTGTGTGAGCGGTGAGTGGAGGGGATTATGGAGGGGGCGCCGGGCAGTGAGTGCAGGGGAGTAGAGGAGGGACTAATCGGACTGTGGCTGTCGCTGATTGGTCACAGCAGCTATGACAGGCAGCTGCCGAGACCAATCAGCGAATGAATAATCGTGACAGAAGGACAGACAGACAGACGGAATTGACCCTTAGACAATTATGTATATAGATACTTTCCATCTATTTAGCGCTATGATTATGTTATGTTTATTCTGACATGATGCTGTTTAACATTGGTATCATGATATCTTGATGACGGTACATGTGAAATATCTATTCTCTACCAAACATCTATTCAGCTGACCACCAAACTGATCTATTCATTATTGGATCTAAAAATTGCTGGCAGCTGACTTCTCTGATAGAACGGGTTGGTGTTTTCCTGGCTGAGTACACATGCGGGCCATGTCCTGCCGTGTCTGCTAGCTTTCGGTGTCTCCTGGGAGATGTGATGCCGCGTCACAAGGCTGTGTCCTAGCTCCGAACTCCTTTGATGCCGACACCGTCTGACAGGGACTGGACTCTGACCACACATGCGTCACCATCGGCGTAGAGCACCAACCCATACCGTAAATATCTTTCGGCCATCCGCGGTCTTGATGTCTCCCTCACCCTTCATGCCAGCGCTGTGTGGATTTTTTCCCGACGTGGCTGAGGTTGTTGAGGTGATGACAGATGGCGCGGTATGTTGCCATGACAACTGTACATTACTTCCGGGTGTACACCGATTGGTTCTGGTTCTGTTTTTAAGCAGCACAGTTTTGATTGTATCCATGTCCCCTGACGAAGGCTCCACCGAAATGCACGTCGGGGTGACATGGGGACTACTGGCACTCTTTCTCCCCCTCATTTCCTTGGTGACCCACCGAACTTTGATATAGGTATGCAAATCTTCGTGATCTTGCTTTGATTTCTTTAAACACTGCCTTCTTATTCATATAATGCTTATAACTTATTGCCAATTTGACTTCTGGGGGACCTAACAATGATAATGGGTTCACATATACCTTATTGGGGGTCCTATTAAGGGGTTTCTATACATAGTCTACTACCAACAGAGAATGGTAAACATGATATTCTGATTGTACTAGCCAGGGTCTCCACGTCCCATGTTTGTAAAATTGTTTATATGCACTGTGGATGTATCCACCTCTCTACCTGTTGTTCATATTGAATTTCAATAAAGCTTTTCTATATTTCTATATAATAATTGGCCTGTTGATTGTCTTTTTCCACTTGGTTGTTGTGTTATGTATATAATTGATGATTAGCCTATAATTTCAGTCCAATATCTGGGACATTAAAATGATTAATTTTGGCCTCTCTCTGGCAGTCCAATAAAAAGTGAATATAGCTATTAAAGGAGACAACCCGTTTAATAATAGATTTGGAGATGAAAACCATATTGTTCTATATTTGCACATGATTTTGAAAGTGGTGTCTTCATCCCTGGTCCATCACTCCTATAATCGATCACTGGTAATTTAAATAGGTGAAGTATTTAGAATATTTTTGTTTTTCAAGTAAGGCAGCAATTTTCATTTTCCATTTATTGAATAGAGTAGTGTAACAGTAAGCGAAGATGATTGGATCAAAAATTAAATTTGCAAAATCTGCCAGACTTTCCTGGGAAAATCGATTAGTAGTATAATAAACAGAAATAAAAATCTGGTACTCCTTTCATTGCTCACCTTGGCTGTTCAGTGTCCACCATACGGACCCAATGCCACTTCTTATTGCTACCAAGTGCTAAAAAATTAGGCATGTCCACGCTATGCCAAGACTTCTGACTGCGACTAGTCCTTAGACGTCCTGAGCCTTGTCACATCTGGATTTCCTGGCCTAGAGGGCACATCGTAAGGTCAAAGAGCACGCAACTTGATAACATCCACAGAGATGTCTCACGCCTGGTAGCTGTCAGATTTCCCAGCCTAGCATGGAGAGGCTTAAGGTTTCAGAGCACAATGGATGGAAGAGGAAGCAGAGAGGGTCGAATGTGTATGAGCGTGCTGCATAGGTGGCCAGGAGGTAAGCTTTGAAGCGATTATTCATTTTTAAAACTTTTTTTTTAACTTTTTGCTCACCCTATATAGTTCAGCAAAATGGTGGTTAGCCAGTCATCACCTTGCTGGATTTGCATGGAGCGAATTATGAAAAAATATGCATAATAATAATAATAATAATAATTTTTAGAGAATACAGATTTTTGTAAAAATCGAGTAGAATTCAATTCCACTTGAGTAATTTTTCAGTTCTGAACAAAGTGACCGTGATAAAGTAGATCAGCAAGTTGATGTTGGCTAAGAACCTCAGCTATTTCAGAGTAGATATACAACACTACCCCTATATTGTGATATTACCAGGGATGTTCTCATTTGTAACAGTGTATCTATAATTGGATAATTTCTCAATTGCTCTGCCTTCAAGGTCTGTTGAGTTTAGCCTGTAAAATCAGGACCTCATTTTACTGAGGATTTCTGTCTAGTATCCCATTACAACCTGGTGACAGTTATTCTCCAAGCCCACTCTTTTTCCCAACACAATGACTTTTCCAATTTATCGTATTTAAAATGTAAAACAATTTCTGAGATTTATATGAAAATGGTAAAATGTAAAAACAGCCCTGAACTAATTATAATATTTGAATAGCTGAAGAGACACACATCCCCCTGTAGAAAGCAAGCAAACGGCCAATGCTCTGCGTGATAAAGAAGCAATCTGGAGTTTTGTACCCAGTCTTAATAATGGGCATGCAAAAGTAAGATGTGCCTAATCCACTAAGAAGGCCATGCCACTGTGCGTTTCACCATAAATGTTACTCCAGTTGATGACTGCATTAAATTGTAAGTTGTATAACATCTTTTTATGAATTTGCTGGGCAAGCTTTGCCATGCCCTATCCTGCCCAAGCTCCTCCCTATCTCCACTCAGCTGGATGATACTGGTGTGAAAATGCCAAAAACAGCAATACTTTTGCCACATTTGAAGGTGTTTTATGCCAATTCTAGCATATACACTTTGATCAAAGGGCGGATATCCCAATTGCAGCATTCATCTGTTGTTTTAGTAAGTCCATAGACATAGAGAATCTGAAATGATCTGTAGAATAATGACTTTTTATACAATTTCACGGCAGTTACGGAGATTCAAATCTCCTGTATGGTCATTAGGGCAAATTTAGCATATCATTTATGACAGTGTTCAAGCAAATGAAAGATCAACGTGTGCACAACCTTAAAGTGGTGCATGGGTAGGTTCCCAAACCATTGGATAAATAGTAACAAAACCCTGCACTCAACTTGTTGTGAGGTGAAGATTGGATACTTTATTTTATCCCAATGCACAATTCAAAAGTTTCGGTCACACATGTGACCTTCGTCAGTGACAAAGATTGGGATAGTAGATAAATACTGATGGCTATATGCGCTGCCAATGATGTCCAGAGTACAGCGTCAATCTTAAATGAGAGTCTCTTAATGCAGCCTTAAGGAAAGCTGATTCCGCGGTGTCCACCGCTCTAGTGTTCAAGCAAAAACATTTTGAACTACACTTACTTGTCCATAACTCAACTTCTACTATCTTTACAACAGTACCATCACCTTCTTAAAAACTAGTAGGCAAGACTTAGTAAGAGGGGGCATGGTCCAGCCCAGCAACTTAGCAAGAGGGGGCATGGTCCAGCCCAGGAACTTAGTAAGAGGGGGCATGGTCCAGCCCAGCTCAACAAATTTACTATATTTTATGTCAGAAAGTGGTGTAATTTATAGCATACATCTACTAATACTCATAGCTCCAGTACATTTCAGATTCTGGAGCATCGCATTTCTAAAGGATGTGCCAAATTCATTAAAGAGCACCCACCTCTTAATTAACTTGGTGAATCTATTTCAGCAGACTTTTCTTTAACATCAGTTTTTATGAATCCAACCCATTGAGTTAAATGATACTATCTGGCTTCCTGCAGTTGACCATAGAGGGAGCTGAATATTTTGTTTAAAGTACTGAATAGAGTTCAAATAACTTTAAAAAAATATATATGCAAACAGTATGCGTTATGCTACTGAGCTCCACCTAGTGGTGACTGCAGAATGTTATCATTTCATAATATATGCAAAGAATTTGGAGCACTGTATCCCCCCCAAAAAATGGAGATCTGACTGCTATGCAAATATTAAGAAATTAATCAGCACAGAATATTTGGCCTACATGGCATTGGACGTTCACTGTAACACTCTTTACTCCCTAGAAATGCATGTACAATTAGACTTTTCTATGAAACATACAAAGAGCACTTAACATTTTAAATAAATCAAATAGCATTAATCTTGTAAACTGCGCTAAACCACGGACTAAGATCAGAATGGTGTTTTGTTCCTTACATATCGGCATTATAGAAAGAATAAAATAACGGCCTATTGTATATTGCTCATTCAGACTGTTGCAGCCTGGTTTTCTTTTTTTTTTTTAATGATACATGTGTGAGAGACTCATTTGCACACTTATACTGTGCATATTGCTATCCATTCACAGCTATAAGATCTCTAGCACAGTGCAGGGAGGTTAATTGTCCTGTGTCAGCCTCTGTCCCTTTCTATGTCCCACGCTCTGTGTTGTGGCAACATAATGTGCCCTGTGCTGAAAGAGACAGGATTGGGGAGGGGTGGATCTGGCATTGGCAGGCTTTATCTAAGACCCTCTTACACAGAAAGCAATTGGTTTGCAATAGGCATCAAAAATGTCTGCCTTTGATGTTGATATAAAAAGAAGTGAGAGACTGGAGGGGATATGTCCTGGGTGCTGAGGATTTAACCCTTTCCAACACAATTCTGAACTTCGCTCTCTCCAAAAAGTATATACTGACTCCTTCTTTCAAATGCAAGCTATGTAAAATCAAATCTTAGGTACCCTCTTCTATGGAAGACCCCCAAACCTTACAATGTCTATTAAAAACATTTACATTTTTTTTATCCCCCTCATATTCTTTTCTTCCTTTCCTAATACATACACTGAATGTAACGCCTCGTTTTTAATTTGTCAGTTTAAGTGCGAGGGACAGCCAACAATCACCTATTAAAGATTATGAAGAAGGATTGTATGGCATTACCGACAGAACAGGGTAAGTCCTATTCACAGACTCTTGTACACACTCTGTGTCTTTTTGTGTTCTCTCCATTCTTGCTTGTAATTCTTGTTCAACTTATACAAAAAAAGCTGTTAAATCCCCTTTATAGGACCCCATGTTTAAATCCCCTCAGCCCCCTATACGTCCCCACTGCATCTTCCAAACTCACAAAGGGGTAGACCAACAGGTCCGAACAACTTCATGAATGGGGACTCGGGAGTGATGAGGGAGGCTGGAGAGAGGAAGATTATGTAGAAGGACAGTGACAATGGCATTAACCCTATATAAAAAAAAATAAGCGTTCACTTTTCTGTGCAAAGACAACGTTATATAGTGTATAACATTTAGAATGCATATAATAGCGGTCCTGAACAGTAATGGCTGTATACATAATTCACATGCCTCCCTGCAAAATCCCCCTATCAAATGATGGAATTGATGTGACATTTTTTCTCTGTTTTAGATCCTTATTAGTGAACCTAAGTGGAACCCAATAGGCCCTATTAGAGGTTACTAGGGTTTATCGGGCACGACTTGTGTCTAGCAACGTATCGGCTAGACGACTGTTGCTTTAGTTATCAACAGTGTCAAAACACAGATGTACATTGTAGTCTTTGATATTTTAATATTTATTAATATCTACTTAAATAACAAATGTTATTATTTTTTATTTAAAAAATTAATTGTATTTGTGAAAATAAGAAACGTAGAACTTTGTAATATGTTATCTGAGAAATGTTCTTCTTGTACCCCTTATTTTGCTTTTTACAATAAATTCATGGAAAAAAGATTTTCCCATTATTGAGATAGCATTTTTAAAGCCCCTTCTATGGAGAGAGGAGGAGAAAGGAGAAGCTAGAGGCAGACAAAGATATTCTGTTGCACTTTCTCCTGAAAGTTACAGTTCTCCATAGAACTTTGAGCACCAACTGCCATCTCCTATCTCAGTAATGACAGATTTTACCTAGCAATTGAGACTTTTGGGAGAGAAAATTTAGTCCTGAAGAAGAAAAAAGATTTCTGTGATAAGGTACAGTGGCATGTAAAGGTTTGGGCACCCCTGGTCAAAGTTACTGTTATTGTGAACAGTTAGGCAAGTTGAAGATGAAATTATCTCTAAAAGGGCTAACATTAAAGATGACACATTTCCTTTGTATTTTAGGCAAAAAAAAAATATATAGTCATTTTTTACATTTTAAATATTACAAAAAGGAAAATGGTCCGATGCAAAAATTAGGGCACCCTGCAGGGTAAGTACCTAGTAGCACCCCCTTTTGCAAGTATCACAGCTTGTAAACGTGTCTATGTCACCGACTTGATTTATGAGCTTAGAGGACTGAAGACAATATCTGAAACGTACACTGCCATGATAAAGCAGGCAGGGAAATGTGTTACCTTAGAAGCTTCTATATACTCACTTAACATAAGTAATTTATGCTTTCTTTCCTGACTAGGAGATGTGGTATGTGTCAACCACGAACTGGAGCAAATCTACATGGTTAGACACAGCCACTACACAGTACACCGAAGGGGACTATTCATAAGATTATATCAGCACTGTAACATTTTTTGAGCACAAGCAATTATTGACTTATTATTATTACATTTTCTATTAATTAAAATATACTTTGTGGGACAACTCCTTTACTGATGATATTACTGATGGTTTGGGCAATGATAATGTATGTAAAGCGCTGCGGAATATGATAGCACTATAAAAGCGATGCATAATAAATGAATAATAATAGAAATAAATAGTATCTCTAGTGGCCCAAAGACGATTTTAGGGTAATGGTTAAGTGTGGTTTACAGTTTTAACAAAAATATCTTCTGAAGCAGGGGTGGGCAATTAATTTTCCCAAGGGGCCACATGAGAGACTAACTGCTATAGAGTGCCGAACCTATCGGCCAAACTTAATTCTGCTCATTATAATTGTTTATATTAATTTTTAGCACTTAAAATTGAGCAAAATTAAAACCATTGCCTAGCTGCTAGTGTTAATACATGTTAAAATAGGGCTGATTATAACATGTAATCTTACCTGTAGCATCTAATCAAAACCATATAATGTACTGCTTTTATAAAATGTCTAAAAAAACAGTAAATCCCATTGCTCCTGTTATTCAGCCAGTATACCTGGATCAACAACTGCCAACACAACATGATTCCCCCACAGCCACTTGGAGCACCCGCTAGGACCCTGGGGTATGGTGGTCATTAAAGGGGTAGTCACGGTGGCAGCGACCCAGTCCGTGGCCCTGAGCATCCAAGTTACAGGGAAAGTCTTTAAAGCGGTGGTTTTGAATAAAGAATGTTTGTGACGCCACCTGTGGTATTCGGTCAGGGATAACCGAATCTGCTAAAAGGGGTCCACTGGGATGATGGTATTACAGCAAGGATAGTATGGCTTCCCAAAGGTGAAGCTTGATCCCCATGGCTCCCGGTGTAGTGGGTAAAGATGACAGACGTTGTAGTGCCAGAAAGAATTGGAGGACACAAGGTGGCAGTCTCTTTACCTTTTACTGGTGGTATGCAGCCACAGACCACAGTGCGGATCACAGGTGATGGTGGGGTCCGGGCAGCCTGGAAGCAATTAAGAGTCCCTTTAACCAGGTGGGGTTTGAAGCCTTCCTTACTGCGCTGTACTAGGAGTCCCTTGATGCTTGAGGCTTCTCACAAGGTCCTCTCTCTCTCTTTGTCCTAGGACAGTACCCGCATGGCAGGCAACGCAAGCCTTTTTACAGGTGTCCCTACTGCGGCTACTCCGGGCTCTATATGTTGCTGTGCCTTTGGGTGTAGTTGTAGACAGGCAACTTTAAATCTCCTGTCCTCCGGTTTCTGTTGTGGTGGATATAGTCCCACACAGCCTCAGACTCCCGATGTCCGGTTACTGCGCTTCAGCGTGGAGGGAGCTCAGTCGCAGCTCCCCTCTAGCTCCTCACTTCTCCTGTGCTCCTTCTCCCCTCACATTTTACTATAGACTAACCTAACTCCTCCTCCATGCCAGAACATATATAGGGAAGTTCCCCTGAAACCGGGTCTAGAGCTCCCCCTTCTGGCCTGGAGTCAGAACATGTTGAATGTACAGGTTACCTGTTAAAGGGATCCTCCTCGCTTCCAGGCATGGCATCACCCTCCCTGAGATGAAGGCAATACCACTGTGGTACCCGGACTCCTGGGGTGCCACACACTCACAGTATAAGATCCCCTCACACAGTATGCCACCTCAGAGCATGCCACCATATATGATGTCCCCAAACACCACCCTTACACAGTATAATGTTCCCACACAGCCTTCTACACACTATGTTCGCATAATGACATGCTGTACAGTATGACGTTTTCACAGAGCACCTCACTTGCTATGATGTCACATGTCACCACAAAGCCCCTCACACAGTATGATGTCCCCACAGAGCCCTCACACACAGTATAATGTTCCCATAAAGCCCCCTATACAGTATGATGTCCCCAAACAGCTCCCCATTCAGTATAATGTCCTCACACAGCCCCCTTCCATAGTATTTTATCCTCACACAGCCCCCTAGCACAGTATAATGTCCCCACAAAGCACCTGTACACAGAATGATGTCCAAACAAAGTCCTACACAGTATGGTGTCACACATGCAGAATGATATCCCCACACAGCCCCATAACCATCATAGCCAGAACACCGAGGGAGTGAGGATCTCTATGCCATTACTTCAGAGACTGGCAGGACAGTTGATTCCATGTTGGCTGCCCGACCATATACCCAGGAGGCAGGGTGGCAACTTGTGGAGGCTGGGGCGTCTCTAGGGTCCCTATAAAAAGCCTCAGGCCACCAGTCATACGGGTTTGTCCTATCCATCAAGGGGACAGAGAGGAAGAGACTTAACATCTACAATAGTTGTGAGGACCTTACAGAGTTGCTCCGCAGGGAGGTACTGCAACGCCCAGGCGCTAGAGGAAGGCTATTGAATTCCACCTGGATAAGGGGACTCTGGATTTGCCTTCAGACCGGCTGGACTCTACCTACCCTGTGGTCCTTACCCTGGACTGTGGATGCTGAAGACTTCAGTAAAGGTAAAGAGACTGCAACTTTGTGTCCTCGTTATTCACTGTGCCTTACATCATCCACCATCTACACTCTGGGAAGCCCTGGGGACATACTTCACCTGTGGGAAGGTATACCATCTAGCTGCCATAACATCACCCCAGCGGACCCCTAAGCAGCATCGGTCACCCTGACCGAATACCACTGGTGCCGTCATGAACATTATACCCTTAAAGACCTTTCCCCACAATTTACAGCGGACGTTCCCCTAGGGCCATGGACTGGGTCCGCCACCGTGACATCCCCACTGAGAACAGAAGAAGGGCCCAGATCCGAGTACCACACTGCCCTACACGGGGGGCGCTGCACTTGCATCTGGAGACTTCATTTCTCCAAACAACAAAGAAAAAAATACAGTCGCTGGACATTTAATGCTGCCAACCACACTCTTGAAGTGGAGATATGGTGAGTAGGCGTCCTGCCCATCTCTCACCCACTCACCAAAAACTCAGACCCTTGTAACTACTGGTTTAACCCCCTTCAGCACATAGTATGCTAGAGAGAAACCTATGGGTTTTAGATCACAGAAGAAAGCAATCTTCGTGATACCCCCTCACACACAGCGCCAGTGACCCTGTCACATATATATATATATATATATATATATATATATATATATATATATATATATATATATACATATATACAGTATGTGTACAAATGAACCCAGGTGCATAATAGATGCCATTGAGTGGGGGTACTAAGTAGTAACCCAGCACATAAAGAGCGATTCAGACTCCTTAGATACTATAAGACTCAGGAGCAAAATACAGGAGTGACTCGAATCATAGTATATAGAAAAAAGTACAAATTTATTTAAACAAATATATTTTTTAAAAGCACATAAGATATGACAAAGTTTCAGGATATACAGTATATGGTAATGTGCATACAGCAAGCCAATAACTAAACTTTTAACAGTGGTTATATATCAAAAAATTGGTATAATTACGCATATAACTTCAGCCCTTCAAGAGCAGCATAAGCAATGCGGTGGATAGCCAGACAAGGCTCTTAATACAGTGTATGTAAAAATGAGTGCATGTCATGCAGTAGTATAGAGCCAAGCCTTGATAACCACAACACAATATTATGTCATAGCAATTATGTATAGGACGCTGACACAGAAATTAAAATTTTATGGTTGTGGCTATAATTTGTAAACAGCGGCAGGGAAGGCAGGTAGAATCTGGTATATAGCTGGATACAGCCCAAATGGGCGTAGAATCAATACACGCTGTGTTATGCTACATGGCCCTATATAATAAATAATACGTGCAAATTAACATATAGAGAGCGCTTAAAATAATATCCACAGCACTGATAAGATGTATTTATAGATATGGCTATAATCTGCAAAAGAGCGGCAGAAGTAACAAATAAAATCCAGCACAGAGCCAAGTGCAGCCCAGATGGGCGTGAGATAAAGCGTGCTATGCCATGCTACAAAGTGCTACAGAGCAGATGTACGAATAATAGCACAAGGCACGTACTGGAATAGTATCCGCAATGCTTACCGCTGTGTGCACAGACCCTCTCTGGATGGTGAATAGCCCAACGCGCGTTTCGTGTCCACGCTGGACACTTCTTCAGGGGGTATACTGAATCAGTATGGACAAGCACCTTTTGTAGTCATGGAGACGCGACATGTGACACATCACAAGGTCTAAATAGACCAATAGAAAAGCGGCATAAGCGGCGCATGCGCGCTGCGTACCCCAGGTCCCGGCATGGTAAATACCGGGCGTCACGTGTCACAGCGCGTGCGCAGGGAAGAAAATTCCCTGGGCACGCGTAGGAGGCTAAAAAGACACCAGGAACCATGTCGGATCCGGGAACAACAGCGCGCATGCGCACAGCCGCACAGAGATGTATAGTCAGGTGATGCATACAATATTGATCTATCTATAATACTGAAGACCAAACATATGTGCTATTTACATTATAAGGACACAGCAAACAGGCAGCAGTCACAATTACAGACATTAACAAAACATCTAAAGCAGTATTACATCCGGGTCGCCAGTAAGGCGCTGTAATTGTCCATTACATATTGTCGTTTGAAGTGACATGCCGAATATTTGGGGTGTTTGCACAGTCTCCGTGATGTGATGATAAAGAGGAACTCCGAAAGCGAAACTTGACCATACAAACTTATCACTAAATAGAACAAAATAAAAATAAAAGCAATTAAAAACAAGCGAAAAAGTACACTATCGGGAGGGACTATGTTGAGCATTATATGGGCCAATGAGTGGTCGATGTGGGACACATTTACATAGGGTTGAGCGAAACGGATCGTTCATTTTCAAAAGTCGCCGACTTTTGGCACAGTCGGGTTTCACGAAACCCGACCCGATCCCTGTGTGGGGTCGGCCATGCGGTACGCGACTTTCGCACCAAAGTCGCGTTTCAATTACGCTAAAAGCGCCATTTCTCAGCCAATGAAGGTGGACGCAGAGTGTGGGCAGCGTGATGACATAGGTCCTGGTCCCCACCATCTTAGAGAAGGGCATTGCAGTGATTGGCTTGCTGTCTGCGGTGTCACAGGGGCTATAAAGAGGCGTTCCCGCCGACCGCCATCTTACTGCTGCTGATCTGAGCATAGGGAGAGGTTGCTGCCGCTTCGTCAGAAGCAGGGATAGCGTTAGGCAGGGTCCATTAACCACCAAACCGCTTGTGCTGTAGCGATTTCCACTGTCCAACACCACCTTTTGTTTGTAGGGACAGTGGAAGCTACATTTTTTTTTCCTCAGCGCTGTAGCTCATTGGGCTGCTCTAGAAGGCTCCCTGATAGCTGCACTGCTGTGTGTACGCCGCTGTGCAAACCAACTGCTTTTTTCAAAGCACAAATCCTGTTGTTCCTTCCTTTCTGCACAGCTATCTTTTTTGTTTGTCCACACATTTGATTTAATTTGTGCAGCAGTCCACTCCTTCTTATTGCTGCCTGCCATACCTGGCTGAGATTACTGCAGGGAGATAGTAATTGTAGGACAGTCCCTTTTTTTTTCTTTTTTTTAATTCTCCCTAAAAAAAAAGTAGTGGGAGATTAAGATTGGCATTTCTGCTAGAGTGCCAGTCCTGTGTGTGCCATCTCTCTTAAATAGTGGGCCATAGAAAGCCTAGTGTTTTTTTTTTTTTTAAATTTGGTATCTAAATTCTCCCTGAAAAAATAAAAAAAAACGTGGGAGATTAATATTGGCCTTTCTGCTTGTGTGCCAGTCCTGAGTGTGCCATCTCTCTTAAATAGTGGGCCATAGAAAGCCTAGTGTTTTTTTTTAAAATTTGGTATCTAAATTCTCCCTGAAAAAATAAAAAAACGTGGGAGATTAATATTGGCCTTTCTGCTTGTGTGCCAGTCCTGAGTGTGCCATCTCTCTTAAATAGTGGGCCATAGAAAGCCTAGTGTTTTTTTTTTTAAATTTGGTATCTAAATTCTCCCTGAAAAAAAAAACAGTGGGAGATTAATATTGGCCTTTCTGCTTGTCTGCCAGTCCTGAGTGTGCCATCTCTCTTAAATAGTGGGCTGTAGAAAGACTATTGTTTTTTTTTTTAAATTTGGTATCTAAATTCTCCCTGAAAAAAAAAAAAAAAAACGTGGGAGATTAATATTGGCCTTTCTGCTTGTCTGCCAGTCCTGAGCGTGCCATCTCTCTTAAATAGTGGGCCATAGAAAGCCTAGTGTTTTTTAAAAAAAAATTTGGTATCTAAATTCTCCCTGAAAAAAAAAAACAGTGGGAGATTAATATTGGCCTTTCTGCTTGTCTGCCAGTCCTGAGTGTGCCATCTCTCTTAAATAGTGGGCCATAGAAAGCCTTTTTTTTTTTTAAATTTGGTATCTAAATTCTCCCTGAAAAAAAAAAACAGTGGGAGATTAATATTGGCCTTTCTGCTTGTCTGCCAGTTCTGAGTGTGCTATCTCTCTTAAATAGTGTGCCATAGAAAGCCTAGTGTTTTTTTTTTTTTAAATTGGTATCTAAATTCTCCCTGGAAAAAAAAAAACAGTGGGAGATTAATATTGTCCTTTCTGCTTGTCTGCCAGTCCTGAGTGTGCCATCTCTCTGAAATAGTGGACCATAGAAAGCCTAGTGTTTTTTTTTTAAATTTGGTATCTAAATTCTCCCTGAAAAAATAAAAAAAAACGTGGGAGATTAATATGGGCCTTTCTGCTTGTGTGCCAGTCCTGAGTGTGCCATCTCTCTTATAGTGGGCCATAGAAAGCCTAGTGTTTTTTTTTTTTTTAAATTTGGTATCCAAATTCTCCCTGAAAAAAAAAAACAGTGGGAGATTAATACTGGCCTTTCTGCTTGTCTGCCAGTCCTGAGTGTGCCATCTCTCTTAAATAGTGGGCCATAGAAAGCCTAGTGTTTTTTTTTTAATTTGGTATCTAAATTCTCCCTGAAAAAATAAATAAAAATGTGGGAGATTAATATTGGCCTTTCTGCTTGTCTGCCAGTCCTGAGTGTGCCATCTCTCTTAAATAGTACGCCACAGAAAACCTAGTGTTTTTTTTTTAAATTTGGTATCTAAATTCTCCCTGAAAAAAAAAAAACAGTGGGAGATTAATATTGGCCTTTTTGCTTGAGTGACAGTCCTGCGTGTGTGGCATCTCTCTCATTTGGTGCCACAGAAAACAGAGTGTGTAACATTGTGCCTGATTTTCCTTGCGGTCTCACCCACCTATAAAGGGATATCTAAATCACACAGAAGTTAGAGTTCACCTTGTAAGTTGTTTGACAGTAACAAATACCGTTAGTTTGGTGACGTTTTTAAAACAATGAGGAAATCTGGTGGAAGAGGTCGTGGCCGTGGGCGTTCATTGTCAGCTGGCAATGATGGTAGTGGTAGTGGAGCATCGGGTGGACGTGGGAAAAACAATATAGCACCTAAGTCTCGAGCTGTGGAGCCAGGTTCGTCGTCTGGCTACACAAGGCCTCGAACGCTCCCTTTTCTGGGAGTAGGAAAACCGCTTTTAAAGCCGGAGCAGCAAGAGCAAGTTTTGGCTTACCTTGCTGACTCAGCCTCTAGCTCTTTTGCCTCCTCTTCTGAAATTGGTAAATGTAAAAGCAGCGCGTCGTTAGTGGATGTTCACGGTCAGGGACAAGTCGCTTCCTTGTCCTCTTCAGCAAAAACAGCAACAGAGAAGGATGCAGCAGGCGACACAACGGGTTACTCCATGGAGCTCTTTACACATACCGTCCCTGGCTTAGAAAGTGAAGCAGTTAACAGGCCATGCCCATTACAAGTTGAATCTGACATGGAGTGCACTGATGCACAGCCACAGCCAGACTACTATGCTGGTCCTTTGACTCAGACCAGAACATTGCCCTCGCAGGGTACTGATCCAGAATCAGACCCTGATGAGACTATGTTGCCCCGTCACGAACGCTATACCACCGACTTACACGGTGACACAGACGAAGTTGCACACGAGCTAGAAGAGGAGGTTATAGATGACCCAGTTGTTGACCCCGATTGGCAGCCATTGGGGGAACAGGGTGCAGGCGGCAGTAGTTCTGAAGCGGAGGAGGAGGGGCCACAGCAGGCATCAACATCGCAACAGGTTCCATCTGCCGGGCCCGTAGATTATTATTATTATTATTTATTTATATAGCACCATTGATTCCATGGTGCTGTACATGAGAAGGGGTTACATACAAGTTACAAATATCACATACAGTAAACAAACTAACAATGACGGACTGATACAGAGGGGCGAGGAACCTGCCCTTGCGGGCTTACATTCTACAGGATTATGGGGAAGGAGACAGTAGGTTGAGGGTTGCAGGAGCTCCGGTGTTGGTGAGGCGGTAGCTCCGGTGTTGGTGAGGCGGTAGCTCCGGTGTTGGTGAGGCGGTAGCTTCGATAGTGATGAGGCAGATAGGTAGATGGCCCAAAACGCGTGGCAAAGCCAAAACCTGTTGGAGGACAGCGTGGCCATCCGGTTAAAGCTCAGTCTGCAATGCCTGAAAAGGGATCCGATGCTAGAAAGAGTGCAGTCTGGCATTTTTTTAAACAACATCCAATTCCTCAGCGCAAAGTCATCTGTCAAAAATGTTCAACTACCTTAAGCAGAGGTCAGAATCTGAAAAGTCTAAATACAAGTTGCATGCATAGACATTTAACCACCATGCATTTGCAAGCCTGGACTAACTACCGAACGTCCCTTAAGGTTGTAGCACCCTCGGCCAATGAAGCTAGTCAGCAACGCTACATCCCTTCCGTCAGTGTAAGGCCACCATTTTCCGCACCACCTGCAGTATCTGTGCAGGTTTCTTTGCCAGGCCAAAGCAGTCAGGGTCAGGGAATCACCAGTTTCGTAGTAGGAAACACTGCATCTAGGGCACTGGCGGAAACAATACCGTCTCCAACCGTCTCTCAGTCTGCCATGTCCACCGGCACCCCCGCTAGTTCCACGATCTCCAGCTCTCCAGTCCAGCTCACCCTACATGAGACTCTGGTTAGAAAAAGGAAGTACTTAGCCTCGCATCCGCGTACACAGGGTTTGAACGCCCACATAGCTAGACTAATCTCGTTAGAGATGATGCCCTACCGGTTAGTTGAAAGCGAAGCTTTCAAAGCCCTGATGGACTACGCTGTACCACGCTACGAGCTACCCAGTCGACACTTCTTTTCGAGAAAAGCCATCCCAGCCCTCCACCAGCATGTTAAAGAGCGCATCGTCCATGCACTCAGGCAATCTGTGAGTACAAAGGTGCACCTGACAACAGATGCATGGACCAGTAGGCATGGCCAGGGACGTTACGTGTCCATCACGGCACACTGGGTGAATGTGGTGGATGCAGGGTCAACAGGGGACAGCAATTTTGGGACAGTTCTGCCTAGCCCACGGTCTAGGAAACAGTTGGCTGTAGCCGTTCGCACCCCCTCCTCCTCGTCCTCCTGCAGAAGCGACAGCTCGTCCACAGACCGCAGTCGCCCAACCACTCCATCCGTAGCTGCCACTGTTGCACACCAGTTGTCCCATTATGGGGCAGCTACTGGCAAGCGTCAGCAGGCTGTATTGGCTATAAAGTGTTTGGGCGACAACAGACACACCGTGGAAGTTCTGTCCGAGTTCTTGCAGAAAGAAACGCAGTCGTGGCTGGGCACTGTAGATCTTGAGGCAGGCAAGGTAGTGAGTGATAACGGAAGGAATTTCATGGCTGCCATCTCCCTTTCCCAACTGAAACACATTCCTTGCCTGGCTCACACCTTAAACCTGGTGGTGCAGTGCTTCCTGAAAAGTTATCCGGGGTTATCCGACCTGCTCCTCAAAGTGCGCGGACTTTGCTCGCATATCCGCCGTTTGCCCGTACACTCCAGCCGTATGCAGACCTATCAGCGGTCTTTGAACCTTCCCCAGCATCGCCTAATCATAGACGTTGCAACAAGGTGGAACTCAACACTGCACATGCTTCAGAGACTGTGCAAACAGAGGCGTGCTGTTATGTATTTGTGGGAGGATACACATACACGGGCAGGCAGTAGGATGGCAGACATGGAGTTGTCAGGTGTGCAGTGGTCGAAGATACAAGACGTGTCAAGTCCTTCAGTGTTTTGAGGAATGCACACGGCTGGTTAGTGCAGACAACGCCATAATAAGCATGAGCATCCCCCTAATGCATCTGCTGATGCAAAGTTTGACGCACATAAAGGAGCAGGCGTCTGCAGCAGAGGAAGAGGAAAGCCTTGATGACAGTCAGCCATTGTCTGGTCAGTGCAGTGTACAGGACGAGGTAGCGGGCAAACAGGAGGAGGAGGACGAGGAGGATGATGGGGATGAGTATTTTGTTAATGAGGAAGCTTTTCCGGGGCCACTGGAAATTGGTGGCGTGGCAAGGCCGGGTTCTGGTTTTTTGAGGGACACAAGTGACGTAGATTTGCCTGAAACAGCCCCTCAACCCAGCACAACCGCAGATTTGACAACTGGAACTTTGGCCCACATGGCGGATTATGCCTTACGTATCCTCAAAAGGGACACACGCATTACTAAAATGATGAACGATGACGATTACTGGTTGGCCTGCCTCCTTGATCCTCGCTATAAAGGCAAATTGCAAAATATTATGCCACATGAGAACTTGGAACTAATATTAGCAACCAAACAATCAACTCTTGTTGACCGTTTACTTCAGGCATTCCCAGCACACAGCGCCCGTGATCGTTCTCACACGAGCTGCAGGGGGCAGCAGACCAGAGGTGTTAGAGGGGCAGAAATCAGAAGTGTCGTTGGACAGAGGGGTTTTCTGACCAGGTTGTGGAGTGATTTTGCTATGACCGCAGACAGGACAGGTACTGCAGCATCAATTCAAAGTGACAGGAGACAACATTTGTCCAGTATGGTTACTAACTATTTTTCATCCCTTATCGATGTTCTCCCTCAACCGTCATTCCCATTTGATTACTGGGCATCCAAATTAGACACCTGGCCAGAATTGGCAGAATATGCATTGCAGGAGCTTGCTTGCCCGGCAGCTAGTGTCCTATCAGAAAGAGTATTCAGTGCTGCAGGTTCAATATTAACCGAAAAAAGGACTCGTCTAGCTACCCAAAATGTGGATGATCTAACCTTCATTAAAATGAACCACAACTGGATTTCAAATTCTTTTGCCCCACCTTGCCCGGTTGACACCTAGTTTTCCTATGGTTTGCTTGTGGACTACTCTGACTGACTTTCCCAATCGCGTAATTTGCAGCAGCTGATTGTCCAGCATACAACATGTTTACACCTCCCTAAATGGCCAAGCTCCCCCCACGGGGCCGTGGTCTCGCCACTTGGCGCAAGCACCCGTGAGAGTGCCGTTTGTCTGAAGAGGTGGGTGTGCCCGCTTTTGGTCGATGGCACTACCACTGGGTCCCTCATAGTACAATAAAGTGTCTCTGGCGGTGGTGGTGTGCACCCAACGTCAGACACACTGTTGTAACATGAGGGGCCCTGGGCCTGTACCGCCGGCCACAAGAGAGTCCCCCCCCGCAGCTCAAACATTGCTCTATCACTTGCACAATTATCTCTCACAGTTCCACCAATGTTTAGTCTATGCGCTGACATCATTCAATGCCTGGCACTGACAATACCATTGTGTTGACATGTATGATGGTACTTAACATAGTCAGGGGCAGTGTCCTATATTTACACCAGTAAATAATTTGCGCCAAATTACTAGGTCTAAAACTCAGTAGAGGAGCCCACCCCTGTACCTAAGTATTCCACCCTTTTGTGTTTTGGTTTTGTTGTAATGCGAGACATTAACATCTACCGTATTTATTTTTTTGAAATACTAACTGGCAGACACCCATTACAATCGGCCTCCGCTGACAACACCAATGCTGCCTGTGTACCCCTGCAAGAGAATTGCAAGTGCCTACAGCCAAAATTTGTTATGTTAGGCCTACTATGCCTGTCTGCGGTCCCTCCTTCCACTAGTCCTCCAGTGTCCTGTCTACTGCTGCCCGTGTACCCCTGGAACCAATTTAAAAGTGCTCACAGCCTAATTTTGTTATGTTAGGCCTACTACGCCTGTCTGCGGTCCCTCCTTCCACTAGTCCTCCAGTGACCTGTCTACTGCTGCCCGTGTACCCCTGGAACCAATTTAAAAGTGCCTACAGCCAAATTTTGTTATGTTAGGCCTACTACACCTGTCTGCGGCCCCCTTCTTCCACTAGTCCTCCAGTGACCTGTCTACTGCTGCCCGTGTACCCCTGGAACCAATTTAAAAGTGCCTACAGCCAAAATTTGTTATGTTAGGCCTACTATGCCTGTCTGCAGTCCCTCCTTCCACTAGTCCTCCACTGACCAGACCACTGCTGCCCGTGTACCCCTGGAACCAATTTAAAAGTGCCTACAGCCAAAATTTGTTATGTTAGGCCTACTACGCCTGTCTGCGGTCCCTCCTTCCACTAGTCCTCCACTGACCAGACCACTGCTGCCCGTGTACCCCTGGAACCAATGTAAAAGTGCCTACAGCCAAATTTTGTTATGTTAGGCCTACTACGCCTGTCTGCGGTCCCTCCTTCCACTAGTCCTCCAGTGACCTGTCTACTGCTGCCCGTGTACCCCTGGAACCAATTTAAAAGTGCCTACAGCCAAATTTTGTTATGTTAGGCCTACTACGCCTGTCTGCGGTCCCTCCTTCCACTAGTCCTCCAGTGACCTGTCTACTGCTGCCCGTGTACCCCTGGAACCAATTTAAAAATGCCTACAGCCAAATTTTGTTATGTTAGGCCTACTACACCTGTCTGCGGCCCCCTTCTTCCACTAGTCCTCCAGTGACCTGTCTACTGCTGCCCGTGTACCCCTGGAACCAATTTAAAAGTGCCTACAGCCAAAATTTGTTATGTTAGGCCTACTACGCCTGTCTGCAGTCCCTCCTTCCACTAGTCCTCCACTGACCAGACCACTGCTGCCCGTGTACCCCTGGAACCAATTTAAAAGTGCCTACAGCCAAAATTTGTTATGTTAGGCCTACTACGCCTGTCTGCGGTCCCTCCTTCCACTAGTCCTCCACTGACCAGACCACTGCTGCCCGTGTACCCCTGGAACCAATGTAAAAGTGCCTACAGCCAAATTTTGTTATGTTAGGCCTACTACGCCTGTCTGCGGTCCCTCCTTCCACTAGTCCTCCAGTGACCTGTCTACTGCTGCCCGTGTACCCCTGGAACCAATTTAAAAGTGCCTACAGCCAAATTTTGTTATGTTAGGCCTACTACGCCTGTCTGCGGTCCCTCCTTCCACTAGTCCTCCAGTGACCTGTCTACTGCTGCCCGTGTACCCCTGGAACCAATTTAAAAGTGCCTACAGCCAAATTTTGTTATGTTAGGCCTACTACGCCTGTCTGCGGTCCCTCCTTCCACTAGTCCTCCAGTGACCTGTCTACTGCTGCCCGTGTACCCCTGGAACCAACTTAAAAGTGCCTACAGCCAAAATTTGCTATGTTAGGCCTACTACGCCTGTCTGCGGTCCCTCCTTCCACTAGTCCCCCAGTGTCCTGTCTGCTGCTGCCCGTGTACCCCTGGAACCAATTTAAAAGTGCCTACAGCCAAAATTTGTTATGTTAGGCCTACTACGCCTGTCTGCGGTCCCTCCTTCCACTAGTCCTCCAGTGACCTGTCTACTGCTGCCCGTGTACCCCTGTAACCAATTTAAAAATGCCTACAGCCAAATTTTGTTATGTTAGGCCTACTACGCCTGTCTGCGGTCCCTCCTTCCACTAGTCCTCCAGTGACCTGTCTACTGCTGCCCGTGTACCCCTGGAACCAATTTAAAAGTGCCTACAGCCAAAATTTGTTATGTTAGGCCTACTACGCCTGTCTGCGGTCCCTCCTTCCACTAGTCCCCCAGTGTCCTGTCTGCTGCTGCCCGTGTACCCCTGGAACCAATTTAAAAGTGCCTACAGCCAAATTTTGTTATGTTAGGCCTACTACGCCTGTCTGCGGTCCCTCCTTCCACTAGTCCTCCAGTGACCTGTCCACTGCTGCCCGTGTACCCCTGGAACCTATTTTAAATTGCATAGAGCATCCATTTTTTAATAGTAGGCATACAAACTCTGTCTGTGGTCCATAATTGAAATTGTCCTCCACTGAACAGACCAATCCTTTTTTAAACTGCATTGAGCCAAATGTTGTGTTTAAGGCCTACTACCTGTGTCTGTCTGCGCCACTCAATACAGCTGTCCTCCTTTTAAAAAAGCTGAGCGTCAATAGTCTGGTTTTCAGCCTATAGGAATTTGAAAACTGCATTGGGGCTACTACTACTACTTCGCTATGGCCTACTAACTGCTGCTCCAAGGTGTTCCCCAGGTTGCCTCTCCATTGCTTCGATCTTCTGGCTCTTCTTAAGTAGTTGTTGAAAACAACACTGCATTCGGCCTACAAGTTGGGTCTGGGTTGTAGAGACGGTGTCTTCCACTCCAAGGTGTTCTCCAGGTTTCCTCTCCATTGCTTCAATCTTAAAGCTCTTGTTTAGTAGTTGTTGAAAACAACACTGCATTCGGCTTACAAGTTGGGTCTGGGGTGTAGAGACGGTGTCTTCCGCTCCAAGGTGTTCCCCAGGTTGCCTCTCCATTGCTTCAATCTTCTGGCTCTCGTTTAGTAGTTGTTGAAAACAACACTGCATTCGGCCTACAAGTTGGGTCTGGGGTGTAGAGACGGTGTGTTCCACTCCAAGGTGTTCCCCAGGTTGCCTCTCCATTGCTTCAATCTTAAAGCTCTCGTTTAGTAGTTGTTGAAAACAACACTGCATTCGGCCTACAAGTTGGGTCTGGGGTGTAGAGACAGTGTGTTCCACTCCAAGGTGTTCCCCAGGTTGCCTCTCCATTGCTTCGATCTTCTGGCTCTTCTTAAGTAGTTGTTGAAAACAACACTGCATTCGGCCTACATGTTGGGTCTGGGGTGTAGAGACGGTGTCTTCCGCTCCAAGGTGTTCCTCAGGTTGCCTCTCCATTGCTTCAATCTTAAAGCTCTTGTTTAGTAGTTGTTGAAAACAACACTGCATTCGGCCTACAAGTTGGGTCTGGGTTGTAGAGACGGTGTCTTCCTATCCAAGGTGTTCTCCAGGTTTCCTCTCCATTGCTTCAATCTTAAAGCTCTCGTTTAGTAGTTGCTGAAAACAACACTGCATTCGGCCTACAAGTTGGGTCTGGGGTGTAGAGACGGTGTCTTCCGCTCCAAGGTGTTCTCCAGGTTTCCTCTCCATTGCTTCAATCTTAAAGCTCTTGTTTAGTAGTTGTTGAAAACAACACTGCATTCGGCCTACAAGTTGGGTCTGGGGTGTAGAGACGGTGTCTTCCGCTCCAAGGTGTTCCCCAGGTTGCCTCTCCATTGCTTCAATCTTCTGGCTCTCGTTTAGTAGTTGTTGAAAACAACACTGCATTCGGCCTACAAGTTGGGTCTGGGGTGTAGAGACGGTGTGTTCCACTCCAAGGTGTTCCCCAGGTTGCCTCTCCATTGCTTCAATCTTAAAGCTCTCGTTTAGTAGTTGTTGAAAACAACACTGCATTCGGTCTACAAGTTGGGTCTGGGGTGTAGAGACAGTGTGTTCCACTCCAAGGTGTTCCCCAGGTTGCCTCTCCATTGCTTCGATCTTCTGGCTCTTCTTAAGTAGTTGTTGAAAACAACACTGCATTCGGCCTGCAAGTTGGGTCTGGGTTGTAGAGACGGTGTCTTCTGCTCCAAGGTGTTCTCCAGGTTTCCTCTCCATTGCTTCAATCTTAAAGCTCTTGTTTATTAGTTGTTGAAAACAACACTGCATTCGGCCTACAAGTTGGGTCTGGGGTGTAGAGACGGTGTGTTCCACTCCAAGGTGTTCCCCAGGTTGCCTCTCCATTGCTTCAATCTTAAAGCTCTCGTTTAGTAGTTGTTGAAAACAACACTGCATTCGGCCTACAAGTTGGGCCTGGGGTGTAGAGACGGTGTGTTCCACTCCAAGGTGTTCCCCAGGTTGCCTCTCCATTGCTTCAATCTTAAAGCTCTCGTTTAGTAGTTTGTTGTGAATTCTGTGGTCAAGCTCCCTCCTGTGGTCATGAGTGGTACTTCGGCTGGTTCTGTCTATGAGCTTCCTCTGGTGGATGTGAGTGGGGCTGCGGCCTCTGAGTTTCCTTCCTCAGGTGACGAGGTTAAGTCGTTAGGTGCTGCTCTATTTAACTCCACCTAGTTCTTTGTTCCTGGCCTCCAGTCAATGTTCCAGTATTGGTCTAGCTCTCTCCTGGATCGTTCTTGTGGCCTGTCTGCCCTACATAAGCTAAGTTTTGCTTGTGTTACTTTTGTTTGCTATATTTTCTGTCCAGCTTGCTATATTGGTTTTTCTTGCTTGCTGGAAGCTCTGAGACGCAGAGGGAGCACCTCCGTACCGTTAGTCGGTGCGGAGGGTCTTTTTGCCCCCTCTGCGTGGTTGTTTGTAGGTTTTTGTGCTGACCGCAAAGCTATCTTTCCTATCCTCGGTCTATTCAGTAAGTCGGGCCTCACTTTGCTAAAATCTATTTCATCTCTGTGTTTGTATTTTCATCTTACTCACAGTCATTATATGTGGGGGGCTGCCTTTTCCTTTGGGGAATTTCTCTGAGGCAAGGTAGGCTTATTTTTTTATCTTCAGGGCTAGCTAGTTTCTCAGGCTGTGCCCGAGGCGCCTAGGTTTTTGTCAGGAGCGCTCCACGGCTACCTCTAGTGTGGTTTGATAGGATTAGGGATTGCGGTCAGCAGAGTTTCCACGTCTCAGAGCTCGTCCTATGTTAGTAACTATCAGGTCACTTTGTGTGCTCTTAACCACTAGGTCCATTGTGGTTCTGAATCACCTGTTCATAACAGTAGTTGTTGAAAACAACACTGCATTCGGCCTACAAGTTGGGTCTGGGGTGTAGAAACAGTGTGTTCCACTCCAAGGTGTTCCCCAGGTTGCCTCTCCATTGCTTCGATTTTCTGGCTCTTCTTAAGTAGTTGTTGAAAACAACACTGCATTCAGCCTACAAGTTGGGTCTGGGTTGTAGAGACGGTGTCTTCCGCTCCAAGGTGTTATCCAGGTTTCCTCTCCATTGCTTCAATCTTAAAGCTCTTGTTTATTAGTTGTTGAAAACAACACTGCATTCGGCCTACAAGTTGGGTCTGGGGTGTAGAGACGGTGTGTTCCACTCCAAGGTGTTCCCCAGGTTGCCTCTCCATTGCTTCGATCTTCTGGCTCTTCTTAAGTAGTTGTTGAAAACAACACTGCATTTGGCCTACAAGTTGGGTCTGGGGTGTAGAGACGGTGTCTTCCGCTCCAAGGTGTTCTCCAGGTTTCCTCTCCATTGCTTCAATCTTAAAGCTCTTGTTTAGTAGTTGTTGAAAACAACACTGCATTCGGCCTACAAGTTGGGCCTGGGGTGTAGAGACGGTGTGTTCCACTCCAAGGTGTTCCCCAGGTTGCCTCTCCATTGCTTCAATCTTAAAGCTCTCGTTTAGTAGTTTGTTGTGAATTCTGTGGTCAAGCTCCCTCCTGTGGTCATGAGTGGTACTTCGGCTGGTTCTGTCTATGAGCTTCCTCTGGTGGATGTGAGTGGGGCTGCGGCCTCTGAGTTTCCTTCCTCAGGTGACGAGGTTAAGTCGTTAGGTGCTGCTCTATTTAACTCCACCTAGTTCTTTGTTCCTGGCCTCCAGTCAATGTTCCAGTATTGGTCTAGCTCTCTCCTGGATCGTTCTTGTGGCCTGTCTGCCCTACATAAGCTAAGTTTTGCTTGTGTTACTTTTGTTTGCTATATTTTCTGTCCAGCTTGCTATATTGGTTTTTCTTGCTTGCTGGAAGCTCTGAGACGCAGAGGGAGCACCTCCGTACCGTTAGTCGGTGCGGAGGGTCTTTTTGCCCCCTCTGCGTGGTTGTTTGTAGGTTTTTGTGCTGACCGCAAAGCTATCTTTCCTATCCTCGGTCTATTCAGTAAGTCGGGCCTCACTTTGCTAAAATCTATTTCATCTCTGTGTTTGTATTTTCATCTTACTCACAGTCATTATATGTGGGGGGCTGCCTTTTCCTTTGGGGAATTTCTCTGAGGCAAGGTAGGCTTATTTTTTTATCTTCAGGGCTAGCTAGTTTCTCAGGCTGTGCCCGAGGCGCCTAGGTTTTTGTCAGGAGCGCTCCACGGCTACCTCTAGTGTGGTTTGATAGGATTAGGGATTGCGGTCAGCAGAGTTTCCACGTCTCAGAGCTCGTCCTATGTTAGTAACTATCAGGTCACTTTGTGTGCTCTTAACCACTAGGTCCATTGTGGTTCTGAATCACCTGTTCATAACAGTAGTTGTTGAAAACAACACTGCATTCGGCCTACAAGTTGGGTCTGGGGTGTAGAAACAGTGTGTTCCACTCCAAGGTGTTCCCCAGGTTGCCTCTCCATTGCTTCGATTTTCTGGCTCTTCTTAAGTAGTTGTTGAAAACAACACTGCATTCAGCCTACAAGTTGGGTCTGGGTTGTAGAGACGGTGTCTTCCGCTCCAAGGTGTTATCCAGGTTTCCTCTCCATTGCTTCAATCTTAAAGCTCTTGTTTATTAGTTGTTGAAAACAACACTGCATTCGGCCTACAAGTTGGGTCTGGGGTGTAGAGACGGTGTGTTCCACTCCAAGGTGTTCCCCAGGTTGCCTCTCCATTGCTTCAATCTTAAAGCTCTCATTTAGTAGTTGTTGAAAACAACACTGCATTCGGCCTACAAGTTGGGTCTGGGGTGTAGAGACGGTGTGTTCCACTCCAAGGTGTTCCCCAGGTTGCCTCTCCATTGCTTCGATCTTCTGGCTCTTCTTAAGTAGTTGTTGAAAACAACACTGCATTTGGCCTACAAGTTGGGTCTGGGGTGTAGAGACGGTGTCTTCCGCTCCAAGGTGTTCTCCAGGTTTCCTCTCCATTGCTTCAATCTTAAAGCTCTTGTTTAGTAGTTGTTGAAAACAACACTGCATTCGGCCTACAAGTTGGGTCTGGGGTGTAGAGACGGTGTCTTCCGCTCCAAGGTGTTCCCCAGGTTGCCTCTCCATTGCTTCAATCTTAAAGCTCTTGTTTAGTAGTTGTTGAAAACAACACTGCATTCGGCCTACAAGTTGGGTCTGGGGTGTAGAGACGGTGTCTTCCGCTCCAAGGTGTTCCCCAGGTTGCCTCTCCATTGCTTCGATCTTCTGGCTCTTCTTAAGTAGTTGTTGAAAACAACACTGCATTTGGCCTACAAGTTGGGTCTGGGGTGTAGAGACGGTGTCTTCCGCTCCAAGGTGTTCTCCAGGTTTCCTCTCCATTGCTTCAATCTTAAAGCTCTTGTTTAGTAGTTGTTGAAAACAACACTGCATTCGGCCTACAAGTTGGGTCTGGGGTGTAGAGACGGTGTCTTCCGCTCCAAGGTGTTCCCCAGGTTGCCTCTCCATTGCTTCAATCTTAAAGCTCTTGTTTAGTAGTTGTTGAAAACAACACTGCATTCGGCCTACAAGTTGGGTCTGGGGTGTAGAGACGGTGTCTTCCACTCCAAGGTGTTCCCCAGGTTTCCTCTCCATTGCTTCGATCTTCTGGCTCTCGTTTAGTAGTTGTTGAAAACAACACTGCATTAGGCCTACTAGTTGAGTTGGGGCCTTCTATCTGTGTCTGCCGCTCCTTGCTGTTCTCCTACAGTGAACAAAGCTGTGCCGCCGGTTTACTACTGTTGCCAATTTTGAACTGCATTTAGAATACTTACTGATTTGGGCCTACTCTCTGTGTCAGCCTCTCATTTCAGTTGTCCTCCACTGAACAAAACAATGCCCCCTGGTTAGTCCTGTTACCAATTTTGAACTGCATTTAGCCCACTTTATTCTTTGGGCCCATATCTGTTTCCCCCTCATCCTGCCCATTGCCCAGCCAGTGATAGATGAGTCTGCTGGTACATTGACCCATAATGCAACATTCCCCGTGCACGCTACACTGCAAGATTGTGACCCTGCTGAAAGTCAGGTCCCCCTTCCCGCATACCATACCACCTTACACGTGGACAAAGAGGAAGGTGCAGATGAAGGTGCAGGTTCCTTCATCAGGTGGGGGGAGGAATACTCGTTGGCGACGTCACTGGCACAGGGCCCCTCATAGTATTGCTGCCGGTGGGAGGCGCCCCCGCCGTGTAAACACACCGCTGTACTTTGAGGGGCCCTGTGCCAGTGCCAATGCCAACGAGTGGGCCCCCCCTGCTTGCTCAGGATCACAGCACTTGCAAAGTTGAAATACTTACCTCTCCCTGCTCAACTGCCGTGACGTGGTCCAGATTTACTGGGCCCACTAATTACTTGAACCAGCCCTACCCCCCAAAACTTTAGCCAAATGACCCCCAATTTCAAATGCCTTACAATTATTATAAGCTAAATTAAGATTGACAAGCTTCAGTAACAAGAATGGATGTTTTTGCCATTAAAATGGGCTCTGTACATGTTTTCCTGGCATCTACTCACTGCCGACTATGCTCCCCCATTGACTTGCATTGGGTTTCGTGTTTCGGTCGATCCCCGACTTTTCGCGATAATCGGCCGATTCCACTCGACTCGACTTTTGAGATAGTCTGGTTTCGCGAAACCCGACTCGACTCTAAAAAGGTCAAGGTCGCTCAACCCTACATTTACAAAAATGGGGCAAAACTAAGAGACTCGTTTAGACCCTTAGGGGTCATGGTGTCAAGTATTACAATCCATCTGGATTCTTTTTGGGCCAGTAACTTTTTATAATTCCCACCGCGAATCCCAAGGTGGATAGCCTCAATCCCTCTCACTTTAAATGTAGTTGGATCACAATTGTGATAGGCCTTGAAGTGGCGAGGGATAGATTTGAGTTCAGCATAGTCAGTCACTGTCTTGGCCGCGCAAATGTCCCGCACATGCTCACGTACCCTAATACGTAGTTCTCTTGAGGTGAGGCCAAAGTATATCATGGAGCAACCACATGTAGCGTAGTATTTTATGTTGGTGCTACTACATGATATACGCTTTCATATTTGAAATTGCCTCAAACTGTCGGATGATTGAAAGGTAGAGCAGCGCAGTACATTTGCGCAGGCAAGACAGTGGCCGCATGAAAAGCACCCAGGGGTAGGTCCCCTTGAGTTGAATGGATTTGCCACTTTTGGAACGTAGTGACTATTAACAAGTAGATCATTAAGATTTTAGATCTTCTTGACGTCATGGAGGGAAAGCTGCCAATGAATGGATCCAGGGAGGGCTCTGCACCCAAAACAGCTCAGTGTTTCGTTAGAATATTTCGCATATTATTCCACTCGTGATTGAATGTTGAAATAAAACAAATTTTTTGGTTATCGATCTTAGTTCTATCTTCACGAGGGTATAATAAATCGCTGCGTGAGGTCTTTCTTGCCCTGTCGTAGCCCTTCTTTATGCATCTATTACTATAGCCGCGGTTCGGAAAGTGGATTTTGAGGTCTGCTGCTTGTTTTTCAAATCGATTATTAGTAGAGCAGATCCGCCTCATCCTGAGAAATTGTCCGACCGGGACGGCACTAATGGTAGCAGGGTTATGTGAAGAACTAGCATGAATAAGTGAATTAACTGATGTCGGTTTTCTCAGTCTGTATAGATCTATCAGTATCGATCGTAAGCGAGACGTCCAGAAAATCGACAGTAGTATTATTGAAATTGTAGGTCAGTTTTATATTCTGTGAATTACTATTCAAAACGGACATGAATTCCCCGAGCTCCTGTGCTGTCCCGTCCCACAAAAATAAAACGTCATCTATAAAGCGAAGCCAGCACAGCACATGGGAGGCGGCCTGCGCGCCTCCGTCGCCAAATAAAGATCTCTCCCAGGCACCCAAGAAGAGATTAGCATACGAAGGCGCACAGGCCGCGCCCATAGCCGTGCCACGCTTCTGTAGATAAAAATAATCTTTAAAAACAAAAAAGTTGTGGGTAAGGACAAAGCGCAGGAGCTCGAGGATAAGTTCCACCATTTCGCCGTCCAGGTCGGAAGTCCCCAGGAAGAGGCGGACCGCATCCAGGCCGTCATTGTGATCGATGCAAGTATACAAGGATATATATACAGTATACAGTACAGAGCAAAAGTTTGGACACACCTTCTCATTTAAAGATTTTTCTGTATTTTCATGACAATGAAAATTGTAAATTCACACTGAAGGAATCAAAACTATGAATTAACACATGTGGAATTATATACAAAAAAGTGTGAAAAAATGAAAACAACTGAAAATGTGTCTTATATTCTAGGTTCTTCAAAGTAGCCACCTTTTGCTTTGATGACTGCTTTCCACACTCTTGGCATTCTCTTGATGAGCTTCAAGAGATAGTCACTGGAAATGGTCTTCCAACAATCTTAAAGGAGTTCCCAGAGTTGCTTAGCACTTGTTGGCCCTTTTGCCTTCACTCTGCGGTCCAGCTCACCCCAAACCATCTCGATTGGGTTCAGGTCTGGTGACTGTGGAGGACAGGTCACCTGGCGTAGCACCCCATCACTCTCCTTCTTAGTCAAATAGCCTTTACACAGCCTGGAGCTGTGTTTGGGGTCATTGTCCTGTTGAAAAATAAATGATGGTCCAACTAAACGCAAACCATATGGAATAGCATGCCGCTGCAAGATGCTGTGGTAGCCATGCTGGTTCAGTATGCCTTCAATTTTGAATAAATTCCCAACAGTGTCACCAGCAAGCACCCCCACACCATCACACCTCCTCCTCGATGCTTCATGGTGGGAACCAGGAATGTAGAGTCGATCCGTTCACTTTTCTGCGTCGCACAAAGACACGGTGGTTGGAACCAAAGATCTCAAATTTGGACTCATCAGACCAAAGCACAGATTTCCACTGGTCTAATGTCCATTCCTTGTGTTCTTTTGCCCAATCAAGTTTCTTCTTCTTGTTGCCTGTCCTTAGGATTCGATTCCTAGCAGCTATTTTACCATGAAGGCCTGCTGCACAAAGTCTCCTCTTAACAGTTGTTGTAGAGATGTGTCTGCTGCTAGAACTCTGTGTGGCATTGACCTGGTCTCTAATCTGAGCTGCTGTTAACCTGCGATTTCTGCCATTTATAAGGCAAGAAATCCCACTTATTAAACCTGACAGGGCACACCTGTGAAGTGAAAACCATTTCCGGTGACTACCTCTTGAAGCTCATGAAGAGAATGCCAAGAGTGTGCAAAGCAGTCATCAAAGCAAAAGGTGGCTACATTGAAGAACCTAGAATATAAGACATATTTTTAGTTAAGTATATAATTCCACATGTGTTAATTCTAAGTTCTGATGCCTTCAGTGTGAATTTACAATTTTCATAGTCATGAAAATACAGAAAAATCTTTAAATGAGAAGGTGTGTCCAAACTTTTGCTTTGTACTGTACATAGTGGTAAAAATAAGTATTTGATACACTCTGATTTTGCAAGTTTTCCCACCTACAACGAATGGAGATGTCTGTAATTTTTATCGTAGGTACACTTCAACTGTGAGAGACAGAATCTAAAGATAAACAGAAAATCACATTGTATAATTTTTAAATAAATAAATTGCAAAATATTGCATGAAATATTCATTTGATCGCCAACCAACCAGCAAGAATTCGGCCTCTCACAGACCTGTTAAGTTTTTCTTTAAGAAACTCTCCTACTCTGCACTCATTACCTGCATCTGTTTGAACTCGTTACCTGTATTAAAGACATCTCACCACACACTCAATTAATCACACTTCAATGTCTCCACCATGGCCAAGACCAAAGCGCTGTCTTAGGATACCAGGGACAAAAATATAGACCTGCACAAGGCTGGGATAGGCTACAGGACAATAAGCAAGAGAACTTGATAGCAACAATTTTTTGCAGAAAATAAAGATTAAAAAATAATTATAACAACCAATAGATATTAAATAATATGGATAATACCCCAAGTTTTGTTGCTAAAAGAGAACAAAAGAGTGGCAACCCACTCGGTAATTTAGTAAAGATCAAAGAGACCGTCACTTGGACCTACAAGTCCAGAAAATACATATGTGGCAGTACAAAATATAAATATATATATATATATATGTATATATATATATATATATATATATATATATATATATACACACTAAAATATAAAAGCCACAAAGAAAGATAATATGGATATAAAATAAGCCTTTATTATATACATATGGCAACAATGGCACAACAGTGCACGTACTTGGGATACATCAAAAAAGAATTTAAAATATGGCGGATAGACAGGATAAATACAATATGAGCAGGGTAAAAAAAAACAATCAATCCCATACACTATATGGTGGTATACAATTTATAAAACCTTGTGTGTATAAAAATGTTGTATAAAAAATTGAAAAAATTGAAAGGTGCTTTAACAAGTGAAACTAAAGTGCATGTGCTAATTGCAATATGACCATATGCGGTACAAAAGGTGCCAATACAATATGTGCAAAAATAGAAAAAGGGGGAGGAGGAGCTACTCCATACATAAAGGTGTCCTCACATATAGTGCACAATCGCATTTGTATACCACTATAGTACACCCCCAGGGGTGCTCTGTACTTGGGCTGGATCGGATTGACAGGTATATATTGCTGCGACATATATCTCCCATATCCTTTTAATAGTGGTATGCAAATGCGAGAATACTAAACACCAAACAATTTTTAACAAAGATTAAAGATGGATACCAAACTGACTTTTTTCTTAATCATCCTTCTAAAGATGTTGATATTTCTTTTAAGGAGGGGTTTCGGATGCAGAACCACCAAATATACGCCACCGAATCTGCTTGACTTGAAGAAGTCCTCAAACTTGTCCATGATTTTAAACTTGTAGGACATGAAAACGCAAGAACTACTGCTTCATTCTTTTTGGTGGTCTAATTGTGGGAAGGATTTGAGAAAAATGTTTCCTCCTGTTTAACATGTGCATGGAAAAAGACGCCACTATCTTCACCTCTACGACTCCTTCAACCTCTTCCAGTTCCATCCAGGCTTTGGGGATCAATCTCAATGGGTTTTATAGTGGACCTACCTCCCTCTAAAGAAATGACTGTTATCCTTGTTGTGGTGGATCGGCTCACAAGGATGGCCCATTTGATTCCAACTATTATTATTATTATTATACATTTTTATAGCGCCATTTATTCCATGGCGCTTTACATGTGAAAAGGGGGCAAATATAGACAAATACAATAAACATGAGCAAAAACACAAGGCACTAACAGGTACAGAAGGAGGGAGGACTAAACGGATTCCTACTGCTGAGCAAACCACAGAGTTAATGGTCAAAGAGATATTTAGGCTGCATGAAATTCCTGACAATGTGATTTGTGATAGAGATGTTCAGTTTACATCAAGATTTTGGAAAATCTTCTGTACAGCTTTAGGAGTTATTGTCAGTTTGTCTAGTGCCTTTCACCCACAATCCAATGGCTAGACTGAAATAACTAACCACACTCTTGAACAATACCTATGCTGTTCTATTTCTTACCTGCAGGCTTACTGGGTGGACTATTTACCAAGAGCAGAATTTGCCTATAATAACTCCAAACACAGTTCTACATCCCAAAGTCCATTTTTTGCTAACTATAGTTTGCATCCGGTATTTATTCCTAATTTTCCATGGAATACTTTAGTTCCTGGTGTTACAGACTTACAAAGTTGCAGAAAGCTCAGGATGAACTAATTGATACGTTATAAAAGGCCCAAGAAGATTACAAAGAAACAGCGGATAAACATCACAAAGCCCCTCCTACCCTTCAGATTTGTGACAAGGTTTGGCTATCTACAAAAAATCTGAAAACAAACGTACCGTCTTCTAAATTGGGTCAAAAATTCATAGGACTTTTTAAAATTTCTGCACAAATTAACCCAGTTGCTTTCCATTTAAAACTTCCTACCAGCCAGAAAATAAACTCTGTGTTCCATGTGTCCTTGCTAAAACCATTCAATGAGAAAACATTTCCAGGAAGAAATCAGCCATCTCTTCCACCATAAAAAGTCCATGGTGAAGAAGAGTAAAAACTGGATAAATTTCTGGACTTAGATTTCAATATTTGCTGCAATGGAAGGGTTACGGACCAGTAGATAATTCATGGGAGCCAGAGGGCAAAATCCATGCACCCAGGCTTTCTAGAGCCTTTCATCAGAGACATCCAGAGAAGCCAGCGCCTGAGATGCTATTGTGGAAGGTAGGGAGTACTGTCAGGACTGGAACCCAACAGCTCTTGCGTACCTGGAGGAAGTGCTTCCCTCTGAGCTATTTAGCTCACTAGACAGTTCCTTGGTAACCCAACAACAAATCCTAGGTCCAGCAACAAATAAGGGATTCAGACACAGAGCACTGAGCATACACATCACAGAACAAGGCTACAGTCAACAGAAACAAGAGGCAGCCAGCCAGCCATCTAAGTAGTCTGGAAATAACTTAGAACAGGAGACATCTGTATGAATCCCATCACTCGCCGGTCCTGATTGGGTGACTGGACTGTTACTTGTCACATTGACAGCTCAGCATGCCCAAGCCTCAGATTTGGACGGCTGAGCTGTCTATCTCGATACTGACAACTCAGCACGTCCCGGCCCCAGATTGGATGGCTAAGCTACCACTCAGCACACTGGGAGGGGCGGTTGCCTAGTATTAAAAATGTATGCAGATGAGTGTAAGCCAGAAGCTGTGCATCACACGCACCTGTGTGACTGGCGCCCTAGGTAAGCCTCATCTGTGTGCATTTTTAATACTAGGCAACCACCCCCTCCCTGGATTGGTAGGTTTGTGATTGGTTTCTTCATCAGTATTTTGCACCTGTGCTGCCCCCACCTTTATCATGGGGGTCTGATGCATCCTGCTAGTGTAATGGTAATCTGACCTGCTGTTGGTAAGTCTGCTTCTTTTTGGGGGATTTTTTTTTTTATTTTGACCTTCTGTGAGTCGTTTTTAAATTAGTTTGCTACAAAGGATGTTGCGTGACTATTACTGCAAAAATGTACATATTTTTGGCTTTCATTTCAGTCATGCACATGTTTTTTTTCTTATATCCGATGATTTTTTGTTTGAGTCTCCCAACTTGCATTGGGAATTCTCAAACAAGACGTCATCAGTGCGTGGCGCTGCATTCACTTCTACAGCTGCTGTCACCACTGTTGTGAATTTGGCTCTTGGGCTCCCTCCGGTGGTTGTAAGTGGCACTTTTGTGAGTTCTGCTCTTGGGCTCCCTCCAGTGGTTTTAAGTGGTATGGCTGCTCCTTGGATTTAGCAGTCTGCAGCTGCTTCCACTGATTGTCTTTCTGCTCGGCTATTTATGCCTGGCTCTTCCCTTCAGCCAGGGCCACTTGTCAATGGTTCCTGGTTAGATTCACAACTCTCTTGGATTTCCCCGATATCCTGACCAGTCCTGCAAAGTTAAGTCCTTGCTTTGCTCTTTTCTGTCCACATGTTGTGGACTTATTCGTTCTGTGCATTCTATGTTTTGTCCAGCTTGTTAGTATGGATTAATTCAGTTAAGCTGGAAGCTCTGGGAAGCAGATTTACCCTCCACACCTTTAGTCAGGTGTGGAGATTTTTGTAAACTCTGTGTGGATTTTTGTAGTTTTTAATACTGACCGCACAGTATTCTATCCTGTCTTATCTATCTAGCTAGACTGGCCTCCTGTGCTACATCCTGGTTTCATTCTGTGTATGTCTTTTCCCTCTCCACTCACAGTCATTACTTGTGGGGGGCTATCTATCCTTTGGGGATTTTCTCAGAGGCAAGATAGTTTTCCTGTTTCTATCTTTAGGGGTAGTTAGTTCTCAGGCTGTGACGAGGTGCCTAGGGAGTCACAGGAGCATCCCACGGCTACTTCTAGTGTTGTGTTGAGCTTAGGGACTGCGGCCAGTACAGGTACCACCTCCTTCAGAGCTCGTCCCACGTTGCTCCTAAACCACCAGTTCATAACACACCACCCTGAAATGCGACGTCATCAGTAACATTCTTTTCAGGGGCTGGGCTAGTGTGTGCTATACTGAGCATGGGCTGGTTATCTATTACAACCCATGTGCTCCCTGCTCGCCACCTTATTATGTCCAATGGGCACTAACATTGCACTTCCCCACCGGCTATAACGAGAAGTGACGAGCAGGCAAGGGTTGCCATACTGTTTTACCAGTGTCCCTACAATTATGGCTTGAATGTAAGATGCTTGCACCGTGAGTAAGTACAGTTACCCACATCATATGCATACAATTTACCATATTTTCCTGTACTCAGAAAGACACCTGCATTCTAGCATCAGAAATACATTTACTGGGTTTAATGAATGGATAAATAATTGATAAGCGGAAAGGAGGAGATGGCAGAAGGTCCATTTTTCCTAGCAGAAAATGAGAACAGGGAAAGCAGTTATTGATAGAGAAATAGATGAAACGGAAAGCAAGCGGGAAGAAGTATGAAAGCAAAAAGAGAAATGTTAAGGGAGAGTCGTATAAGGGAAAGGGGGAGGAGAGAGAGTTAGACAAGAGCTAGCAGCTAGAAGAAAGAACATTGACAGAGACATACTTTATTTCCCTTTTTTCTTTTGTGTCTGAATTTTGCTGAAAATTGTCAGAAAATCACATAGCCACAAAAGAAATGACCTCTCAGGGAAAAAAAATTGCATTTTTAGTCTATCACAAAATGAGGTAAGAAAGGGGTTAAATAAAGAAACACATTATCCACGCAGAAGGTGCTTGTGAACAGGCTCTGATGAGACCCCCCCCCATACATTGCCACCCTTATAAAGAAGAACAGCTTTCTCTCCTCACACAGAACACAAAAGGATCTATAACAAAGGCAGAGAAGCAGCTATTGTTTCATTCAACCATCCCTCATCATCCTACCTCTCCTGAACAAGTTAACCCTTCTCACCCCGATCCTTTGTACATGCCGCTCTTCACAAAGAGCAGAAAGATCTCCCTTGGAACAGGCAAGATCAGAAGAGAGGCCAGGGCACAAGGGAAAAGGTTCCAGATTATCTATGTGCTGGGTTATGATAGGGGCTGAGCTTCGTTTTCTAATATGTTATCCTATGACAGAAGCTCCACTTGTAGGACAGCTATGACAAGATGTTCTCCTGTGAGCAGATTAGATAATGGTAGAACATAGACTTTCCCAATGGTTTGTAGAACTTACTCTATCCCAGTGGAAAATTGCTCAATTTCCCAATTCCATCCCATATTTCTAAAATTAAAGTTAGAAATGTAGGATCAATTTCTTTAAGATGATTGACTTAATGAGTAGGAAAACATTATTGACTGTCTGTAAAATCTTGATCATGACGACTGCTATTGCAGTGGGAAAATTTCATGCACTACTTTAGGTTACGTGTCCACAGTGAGCTTCTGATGTTGCAGATTTTCTGCACAATTTCAGCACCTATTAAGCAAATTAGATAACTTGTGTTTTTTTTTCATTGCGTTTTTTGTGTGCATTTTTTTTACATGCGCTTTTATCACATTTTTGACGCTGGGTTTTTGTCTCTTTTTGGTATGTTACATTTTAAATAAAGCTTTGTTTTTGATACTTCCTAGTATCTGGCTTGGACAAAACTTCATGTGCGGATTCAATGCATTTTTAGTGCGGTTCCGCAGTGGAGATGCATTAAAAACACTTTTTTTTTTTTTTAAATTTTAAACGCGGATTTTAGGCATCTACCGTAACTCTATGGGGAAAATACGCACATAAACTTCAGCATACCAGCAAGAGATGGTGGCATGTTACAGATTTGAAATACTCACCGCAAATGACATGATTTCTATAAATCCCATCCACTTTCCAGGAATTGCAAGATGCTGCATTTTTGACACAGCGAAAATGCCCAGCATTAAAGGGATTCTGTCACCCTCAGGACTTACAGGTATATGACCTATTAATATGGGCATACAGGTGATAGAAATGTTACACTAGTCCTACCTGTATGCCTCATATTAATGGTCTTGTTGTTAAGAAATTTTTTATTCTGTCTTTATGTTGATTTCTTCCAGGTTCTGGGGTGTTCGGTGCCTGGAAGAAATCCCTGCCACCTGTCCTCATTACAATACTACCCCCTCCCATGCACGTCAGTTATGGCCCTGGAATTCTGCGCCTGTGCCCTGCACTCCCTCAGAAATACATAGCTCATCCTCCCTTCTATGGGCGCTGCATTTAGGATTCGTCTGCACAGGTGCCGGCAACTTCTGCTCCAGTGACCTCCGGTGTGCACACCGATTGGGTGCTCTCCACACTTTGTCCCTGCATAGTCATCACCATGTACACATGGTTCCTAGCGATGACTATGTAGTCAGTAAGTGGGGAGAGCATCTTATCTGCAGCCACGTTGTAGGTCATAGTGACTATACAGCACTTCCACAGAAGATCCCTGAATGCAGCACCCATAGAAAGGAGGATCAAGTAAGTACTTCTGAGGGAGTGCAGGTCGCAGGCACAGGATTCTGGAGCCATAATTGATGTGCACAATAGGGGGGTCATATTGTAATGAGGACAGGGCGGCAGGGATTTCTTCCAGGCACTGCAAGTCTTGGAGCCTGAAATAATTCATTAGCATAAAGACAGATAATACATACAGTAGCTCAGCAACAAGACCACTAATATGAGGCATACAGGTAGGACTACTGTAAAATTTCTATTACCTGTATGCTCATGTTAATAGGTCATATACGTCCCGGGGGTGGGGGGGTGACAGAAAATAGGTTTTAATTAGGGTAAAATAACTCCTTAGATGACTGCGGGTAAGTGGTATTTTCATTTTACAATTCTTTAAAGGCAAGCATTTAGATTCAAACTAGTATTTAATAAGAAATAATACCATGAAACATTAGGAGAAATATAACTACTTCTGTTTGTCCGAGGTTCAGATGAAAGAAGTGAATTCCCAGCAGCCCAATACTGGCCTGCTGATTGGTTGCAGAGTTTACACGACTAAACTTTGTCAGTCAAGCACCAAAAGACCTGGCACTGAAATCGCTGGAACAACACCAATATGGAAGTGATTATAGGGTATTTTTATTTTGTATACAAGTGAGATAATTTAAAGGCCATTGTCTGGGTATCGGACAAACTCTTTAACAATGGACTACTAGGGATTTTACTATTTATACTTCCACTGCTCTAAACCCCCAGAGATTTCTCTATTCACGATCAAAGTTTACCAGAGATGTCCACATAAACCCCTCCGCCACCCAAGGACACCAAATATGGTACAATTAACCAATGACTAGCCTGGACCACCACAGATAAACTGAGTGCACAATTTAATAGGCAATTTGTATATTTGATGATTCATTTTATTATTAAACAACTACAGTTCTGTTGGTCAATCCAAAAGATTAATAAATCTGAATATTTAAGAAAGTAAAAGTGAGGGGTTGTCTTTCTTAGGAGAATATCTATGTGTGCAGAATGATTGGGCAACTATTAGTTTACAGAATTCTTATGTAGCTAAACGAAAACATGAAATACTGATATTTTCCCATCTCAATTGTTTATTCTCACATGTTAAAGGGAGAATAATAACCAAACCCAAAATGTCCAAAAATACTTTTCTGACGCTTAAAAAAAAATCTGTGACCAATATAGCACTATTGTTTTCAATAACAGTCATAAGTCTTCCATCCATGCAATCTGTCAGTTTCTTAATCTGTTGACAGTCAACTTTCTGACAGCACCAACCAAAACCTCCCAGGCGCTTTTCAGAGAGGTGGATTGGTTTCCTTCACCATAAATAATGAGAGCGTACACCCTACTTCATTGCGCATGGCCAGTAAGGCAGAACATTATGCTCATGCGTGAGAGTTTCTGAGCTCTGATGTGACGTCACCTGTGTGGTGGATGTTAGTCATTCCCCCCCCCCCCCCCTCGGGTGTGAATGCAAGATTTGAAGCCAGAGTAGTCTAAAGGAATTGACTAGTTTTGATTAATTTTCATACAAGTCAGATTTATAACTTGAGTTTTCAAATATAGAAATAAGTGGATTGCACATAAAGGACCTTCTTATAATCCAGTAATCAGCTTATGAAAAGTAATGGTGATGGTTTAAAAGGGACTGGGGAGCTAACAGGCTCATTATAAAGCCAGCTTCACGTGGTCAACTTGCATAGATTTAGAGGATGGTGTAGAAGCTGAGGTCTGTGGCAAGATTGGCTTCTGGAAGGTAGGAGCCAGGTGCATAGGCCTTTTCTCTCAGATCACCTCTCTGGAGCGCTCCTGAAACCTGAAGTGGATCCAGGTAGCCAGGGATACCAGGTCATCTAGAGATGTGGGAAAATCTCGAGGAGCCAATTCATTCTTAATTCTCCCAGAAGGTGGCTGCGCCTCATTATTTCAAGCAAGCTCAGAGGACAGGGTACAGAAACGGACGATATATTGGGCTACAATGAGATTTCCCTGGCGTAGCCAGAAGAAGGAGGATGCTGGGGAAGAAACACAGCTCGGCTGATGAAAGACCTTGCGGAAGGCCTCTAGAAAAGTCTGGAGGTTGGAGAACAGGGGACCCCTTTTCTCCCGTAAGGGGTTAAGCCATGCAAGTGCTATGCTACTAAGATGGAACATGATAAATACCACTTTGGCCCAGTCTGATGAAAGCTGATGTGTCAAAAGCCCAAAATGCAGCATGCACTGATTGAGGAAACTGCGGCATTGTGTAGGATCACCTTCAAATCATGGGGGAGCAAACAGACTGGGTTCGGTACCAGAAACATAACTAGTAGACTGGAAAGTAACAGCTGAGGTTCCCACAGCTTGGACAGGAGCGGATGCGGCCACAGATGTTAACGTGTCCAAGCGGGTGATCACTATCCACATAAAGAACATGTTTTTAGGAGATCTGGTGTGATATCTCCTAGTTCAGCTTAGAGACTGGAGGAGATTGAGAGTCAGCGGGTTCCATGGAATGAGCAATCTGTAACGCACATGGTAGTGGAACCATCGTACCATGGACCAAGGAGCGCCAGGAGCAGTGTGACTAGGCGAACACCTGACTCTTCGCTAGAGCCTCCAATGGCATTGTTAGGCTTGGCTTCAGATGGATGCCAGGTGCTACTGCAGGACAGACCTTGGACACACAGCAATTGACCCCTGAAGGGGATAAAAAACTGGAATGACCAGAAATGGATGGTACAGGAGGCACAAGCAGGCGCTGGACAGATACTGGCAGACTCAGCTGGCATACAAGTGGACACGGGAGGTACAGGCAGGAACAATTGGTATACAGGAAAACACAGCAGGTGCTGGCAAGCACAGCTGGTTTGCAGGCAGGCTTAGCAGGTGCTGGCACACACAGCTGGTGGTATACAGGGATACAAGAAGAGGGGAGCTGACAACTAGCAAGGGTGAAGACAGACAGAACACATTGCTCAGGCACCTCCCAACAGATGAAATTGCCTCAAATAATAAGTGTCTCCCAGCTATTGGCTGGGGATACTTTAGGACAGTGTGCACTGTCTCTTTAAGAGACCAAGGGTGCACACTCTCACGCCCTAAGCGCAGTGCCTGGGGATCTGCAAGACATGTGCAGACTTCGGGAGATTGCAATAGCAGGTGGAAGCGTGGGCCGAGGACCAGGGCAGATGAGTGAGTCGACCTCCCTGTCGGGGCAGAGGAGGATGGGAATCGCACATGGATGCCAGTGCTACACATTTTTATCTGGGTGCTGTCTGGGGGTGTCATAGAAAAACAGCATGTTAGTTAAGCACCTTTTTTTGCAGTTTTATGTGGGTACTATGTGGTAGTATTATTTTGACACTCTATGGAGGTAATATGAAAACCCCATGTCAGTATATTTATTTAACGTGTACAGTGAGATTTATGAAACCTGCTTGTGATATCAGTTCCAACTATTCGGTTTGGTTCTTGTGACCTTGAATCAATCATTTTGTCCTTTACATGAAAAAGAATGGCAAGCTTATCTTGACAACAAAACTGCCAGAAAATGTATAGTGATAAAAGACAAAGAGAAAAAAACCATATTATACTTGAAAAAAAAGTTACCTAAATCATTTTGTTAAAATTGTAGAAAAGGAGAACCAAAAGCAACCCTGGAAATAATAAAGCATAGGAGAATGAAACGCAAAAAAAAAAAAAAATGAAGCAGCAGAGAATGATGGAAGAGAAGAGATAAGGGAAATGACAACTACAAAGAATGATGGAGCAGACAGAGAAAGGAGAGAGAATGGTGTGCAATAGAACTGAAGGAGGGAGAGTTGAGGTATGCAGCAGCAAGAGAGGATGGCAAAAGCATGTAAATGAAGAAAATATAAGGGAGGCAGGAGAAGCCCTATAAGGAATTATATTCTAAAGCAGAAGAACTATAGACTGCAGGTTCAAAGTTACATAAGAGGAACATTGTTGGGTAATTGGCAACATCTGGCTGCAAGAAATGGTAGAAAAAGAGTAAATTCCAAGGAGTAGCATGTGAACATATGAAGTAAACATGCTATAGTAGGTGATGTCAGAAACAAGCTTGCCTTTCTCTATCATTTTTTTATAGCAGCAACATGGCGACAGCCTGAGTAGAGATCTATCAGTAGACCATAAAAAGCTGTACAGAAGCAATGTAAAAGAGAGCAGGGTGGGCTGGAGTCTTAGATCAAAAGGAGGGTCCTACACATATTAGTTTCATGAAACTCTTTGGCCTCAATGCAAATTCTGTGACTGGGACCCTCATTTATAGGTTGCTATTTAAAATACTGTAGTCCTCTTGTGAGATAGAAGGGCCTCTGGCCCACTACTATTCTATTGCCAAAGAGGTTGCAGTAGAATTCTCATTGTTGCACTCTATGAGCGGAAAGAGGTGAGATCGTCATTGTAAAAATGGAGAAGAAATGTGGTTTGCAGAACAAAAGTGGGTCAAAACGACACAATGTGACTGAAATGTTTGCAAAAAATAGAAAAATGTGATTTCATTTGATTGAAGATAGGGAGAAACTGTGTGGATACAAGTAAAGTTAAAAAAAGATGAATGGAGCCTAGTATACGATCAACTGGAATTTGAAGAAAAATAGAGTAAATGACAGAAGAATAAGAGCTTGATATGAGACTATATTGAGTAGTTACATAGGAAAAGGGACAAGAATGATGTGCAACTGCAAAAGAGTGAGCAGGTGAAGGAGAAAAGAAATAAGAATAACGAAAGTTATAAAAAAAGTATAAAATAAAGATATTTAGGTAGATTTGAATGTGGCTCACTTGAAAATAAGGGGCAGCTTGTCTGAAAATGGTCATGTTATGGCATGTATGCGCTAAAATTTTGCACTGAAAATTGGCCAAAAAAGAGCCATTTAAGAGATTACATACATATTAAAGATGACCTGTCAGGTTTAAGAAAAAAGTGACAGTAATATATTAGTTCTCTGACAGAGCACGCCTGTGGTGGTTGTAATTGCAGCAGGATCCTAATTACCCATAAATTCAGGTTTTGACTAGTAATGAGCGAGTGTACTCGTTGCTCGGGTGACCTCCGAGTATTTATTACTGCTCTGAGATTTAGTTTTCATCCCGGCAGCTGAATGATTTACAGCTACTAGCCAGGCTGAGTACATGTGGGGATTCCCTAGCAACCAGGCAATCCCCACATGTACTCAGACTGGCTAGTAGTAGTAAATCATTCAGCTGCCGCGATTAAAACTAAATCTCAGAGCAGTGATAAATACACAGAGGTCACCCGAGCGTGCTCAGGAAAACCCGAGCAACGAGTACACTCGCTCATCACTAGTTTTAACCTAGGCACATTAGGCAGGTTTCCAGCAAACCGGAGATCGCCTTGTTGTTGGCTGCTGGGTATGCATAAATTGGCCAAAGTATGCGCTAAGTATCTCCATTTTTTCTTATTATCTAGAGCAGCAATGTTATAAATTTTTCATATTTACATGTGTTAGCACTACAGAGTGCAACTTTATTTGTTATATATAGAGATGGCTACTCTTAGTTCGCACCTGTACACACCATTTTTCTGTTTTGTAACTGCCAGTCAGTTTTTGTTATTAGTATATAAAATGATAAAACTTTGTTATCAAACACATCTGAAACCTAGTAGATAACTTAAGTACAGGGGCACTTTTCCACAGTGAGCTCAAAATCTCATGGGGTTAGGTCATACCACCTGTAATGATATGGGGATGATTCTATACAGCATCTGAATGGTAAATGGAACATTATGTTTAAATCTTCAGGATTTAGGATCTGCACTCATCAGTTTGCTTGTTTTGTCAAGTTGCTTGTTCATTGAATTCAATGGGAGAATCAGTTAACCTATTTTTCTCATGAATTAACCTAAATGGATTCACAAACTTGGTAAATAGTTTTTTTGAATATGCGTCTCAGCAAGCAGTAAATCAGTGAGATTCAAATCAGTGGAAAAAAAACTTTCCTCTCTTCAGCCAGGAGTCTGATCCTTACATGATATTTACTATTGCTATTTATCATACTGGTATTCCACGGACCAGCTAAAGGAAGAGGACATAGCTGTTTAAAAAGGATTGGTCAACAAATAGGAGGACACAGAAGCATATAAAGGATTAATCTGCGTCTCTCACTAAATATTGCACACATACAGCCACAGCAGCAGCCAAACCACACAGTGAAGAATGTGGGATGTACCTGTACTGTATCTTCTATCCTCCATGCTTTATAATATAAAGGGAGCAATCTGATTTTGCCACATACAAAACAACATTCAGCATGAAGACTCTTCTGTGTTATTTGCATTCTTCAATACACTCCCCATCACGAAGCAATAGACAGATGCAACTGCATAGGCATTCAACTTTATACATCTGGGTTATCCATGTGGGGGTGCTACTTAGAGGGAACCGCAAACGCTATTAACTTGTAGATAAGGGCTTAATCTGCAGGTTAATAGCGTTACTAACCTGCCCGGCGCCTGCACGTAGCCAAGCACTGCAGGGAGAAAATTAACTTTATTCTCCACTGCAGCGTTTGGTTTCAGTCATGGGGCAGTGCTGACACTGGATCAGTCACCACTTAGACTACAGAACAGAGGCTGTAGCCGCACCCCCAGCCTTAACTGACAGCCGGCCCCAATGCAGAGCCAGTGTCAGTCAGGACCGGGGCGCGGTTAGAGTTGCCTCTCTGTAGTCTCAGACCAGTGACTGAACTCGAGCCAGCAACGCTCCCGTGACTGAAACTGAATGCTGCCGAGGAGAATATAAGTTTATTACCTCACTTCAGCGTTCGGGCATATGCAGTAGCTGGGCAGGTTATTAATGCCATTAGCCTGCAGATTAAGCCCATATCTGCAGGTTAATAGTGTTTTTAGTTCTGACAGATTCCCTTTAACATTATTGCCCAACAAGATGTGCACCAAGCCCTGGTTGTCCCCAACGATGCTTAATTACCTAATCAATTTGTAAAAATAGAGGATTTTTTATTTCACTATTCATTATAAAAACCATTTTACATTACACTGTAAATGCTAATGTTTTCATAATAGTATCAGAGTAATGAGCATAGATGACTTCTGATTCATTATGGTTTTCCAACATCCATATGAAGATATAGACTGTGCGTGATGTTTGACCAGGAAAGAAAAAAAGAATAAAAATCAAGTTGGCCATCCTGGCTGTATAGATTTAATTCTGATCAGAACATCAATCAAGGTTCTCCAGACTTAAAACATTGATGACCTATCCTTATGATAAGTCATGATTATCAGATTGGTGAGGTGCAACACCCTGCTTTCAGCTCTGCCGGCAGCTAAATGTAAACACTAAGGCCACGGTCACACTTGCGAGTGCAATGCAAGAAACTCACGCGAGTCTCTCGCATCAATACCTGGCACTGCCACCGGCACTCGGGACTGGAGCGCTCAGCTACATGTATTTCTATGCAACTGAACGCTCCGGTCCCGAGTGCCGGCGGCAGTGCCGGGTATTGATGCGAGTTTCTCGCATTGCACTCGCAAATGTGACCCTGGCCTAACAGTGAATGGAGCAAGAACCACACAGCTCTGTTCACTGTGTATTGGCTATTCTCCAGAGCCACCTAGGCTCCCATTGATTTCAATAAGACCTGAGCTGCTGTACCTGAGAGTGTCCGCTACACAGTGAACAGAGAGGTGATATTCTGATTCCGTTCAGTGTATGCATCTTGTCGCTGCATGAGATGAAAACTGCTGAATAATCGGGTGCGGGATGTCAGACCCCCCACTAATCAGATACTGATGACCCATCCTGAAGATAGGTCACCAATATCTTAAGCCTGGCAAAATTCCTTTACTTATTTTACTCTAATCTGCCTTAATCTACACTCTTTCTATGCTCATTGTATAAAATAGCACAATACTAATTAATTAGTATAGGATAATAATTTAATCACATCCTAATATGCCAAGTCAAATAGGTTATGTACTACTGGACAACCACAGCTTGATCAATTCAGGACCTGAATTAGAATAAAAACGAGAACAGAGAAGTGATTCTGTGTGACTTAAAGAAGCTTAAATAAAACTCCAGTGATCAACTTCAGCTCAGAACTGTGTCATAGCTGTGTGCCTGTAAACCATTACCTCCCGTTAACCGTTAAAGGAGGACGGCATCGCAAGAAGATGGTAGGCGCCGGATCAATACCAGCGACACCCATCGGACCGGACCGCCCCCAGGTGAGTATAATAAAAGTTATTTTTCTTCTTTTGCAGGTCGGATCGGGGGTTTATCTACAGCATTATAGAATGCTGTAGATAAGCCCTGAAAGGCGGTGGACGTAACTCGTATCGTCCAAACCTGGTGACAGGTTCCCTGTCTTGAGTAAGATTTCCCCAGGATTCCAACAAGAACTCATGTTTCCTTTTTATTGCCCTAATATCATGAGTGACATTCATGCAACACGTTTCTATTTAATAATAAACTGAGCAATAAGTTAAAATAATGATGATCAGATGCTAGCCTTGGCCATACATGTTGCATTTGCTGTACCATACAGTACTTATGTGGAAGCGTGGTGGAACCTATCCTGCACAGGGGCCTATCGGACTACTCACCTGTTTCACTATGAGGCCATCTGAGGCTGCGTTGTGTGACTTTAGCCTAAAAGACATCTACAGGCATTCCTGGATTAGTGTATGAATGTTATATCACATTGATACACTTGATTTTGTTTCTTACTATTTCATGTCTTTTTGATTTTTAAAGGGGGATGTGCAAGATTTGACAAACTTTACTGCAGTCTTCCAAACACAGTGCAACACCTGTTTTCAGGTTGTGTACACATTAAGTTATTTTCACTGGACAACCCCTGTATCACCGATCCACAGGATAACTGATAGCTGAGTGTCTGACGACCGCATCAATTGTAAAAATTGGGAATTATTATCCCTGTCATGGCTTTTGTATCCCCATTACAAAAAAGAGTTGCAGGATTGATGCCCCAATACCTTTCCATTCATTCTCAATGGGGCGCAGTGCAGCATTGCTTCTTCATTCTAATGGGGATAAACATTCCCCATTCTGTCAATTGATGAGGCTCCAAAGCGTCAAAACTTAACCGGTCAACAAGCTATCACCCATCCAACTTGTTTCACTGGACAACTCCTTCAATAGAATTGAAGATAATGGGACTGAGCTGCAATATCACACATAACGGTTCTGAGCTCCAGTGTCACATGTAGGTTTTTTGAAGAAAGCAGCTATTTTTTTTACAGTATTTTATTCAGAGTATTATCAATGAATCACAAGGTACAGAATATAAGGTATAGCTTGTAACAGAGATTGAATATGAAATCTAAGTTGAGTAACTATAACCCATGAAGATATAAAAGTACCTTCAGTGGCTTGAACTTCAAAGGACAAACTATATTATGAGACAGCAAGATTAGGCAAAAGACCCACAAAACAGTGTCACAGTTTTATCTTACCCAATTCCAAAAAAGTTGGGATGCTATGTAAAATGTAAGGAAACAAGAATGCAATGACAGGCTAGGGTCACATTGCGTTAGTGCAACCCGTTTAGCGCTAGCGGGTTGCGCTAACGCAATGTTTTTAATGGGGCCGCGTCCTGGGGTCGCGGTAACGTCCCCGCTCTCGCAGATCCCCGATCTGCGAGAGCGGGGAACGGACCGCGGGCGCGCCTCGGACGCTGCGAGCAGCGTCCGCGGCGCGCCAGGAAACACCGGTGCGTCGCTAGCGCGTGCCGAACATGGCACGCGCTAGTGCTGCGCGTTCCCATTGCCGTGAATGGGCGCGCTAATGGACGCGTTGCACGGCGTTAATTTCGCCGTGCAACGCTGTCCGTTAAGCGCATTCCCATAACGCAATGGGAACCCAGCCTTAGAAATCTGTTATACCCACATTTTATTCACAGCAGAATATAGAACACAGATCAAAAGGTGGAAGTTAGACGTTTTTCCATTTCATTTGAATTATTAAATTAATTCATTTAGAAATTGACAACAGGAACACACAAGCTGAGATAGAGGCATGTCTACGATTGTGTAGCATCCACTCTTTTTTAGATCAGTCTATAGACATCTGGGAAGTGTGGAGACCAATTACAGGAGTTTTGGGTGAGGAATGTTGTCCCATTCTTGTCTGATGTAGGATTCTAACTGCTTTTTAGTCCTGGATCTTTGGCAGATTTTTCATGTCAAAGCTCAACATTTTTGTCTTGGTGAAAGGTCTCGACTGCAGGTGACCATTTCATTATCCGAATTCTTCTTCTGCGAAATCATGCTTTTGTGATGGATATGTGATTTAGCGTTGCATGCTGAAATATGCAAGGCCTTCGTTGAAATAGATATCAGGATAATATTTTTTTTATTTCTTTAGTGACAACATATTTTGCAGAACTTTACAATTCAGAGGGTACTTGTTCAGACAACATCAGACATTACAGACTAATACATAATTCAACGCATGCCAAGAGGAGTGAGGGTCCTGCTTGCAAGCTTACAAACTAACTTCCTTCAGCTACGCCTACGTCGGCGTGCGTCCTGCGTATCCTATCTTTCACATTGGGTATGCAGGCCATGCGAATGTATGCGGATGCCTCTGCATGCGTCGTTTTGATCAAATTCAAACATGTCGTATTTGACGCAGGTCAGCGCAGCTTCAAGACGACGTATCCGGAGGCATCCGCATACATTCACAAGCCCTGCGTACCCAATGTTAAAGATAGGGTGTGCAGGACGCAAGCTGATGTAGGCAGAGTTGAAGGAAGAGGCGCCGCAGTGGGTGGGGCTTAACGGAGGAAAAAGGCTTTCATCCGCAGCCCTGCCGAACGCTAGTGTGAAGCCTGCCTAAACAGATGATACGAAGTTTAGAAAAGGCAAAATGCAATAGATTAGTGAGGAAGTGAGAGACTTATCTAAAGAAATGCTTGTTTAGGGCACACTTAAAGTTGTGGGCATTGGGAATTAATTGAATTGGCCTGGGTAGTGCATTGCAGAGAACTGGAGCAGCATGAGGGAAGTCTTGGAGACAGGAGTGGGAGGTTCAGATTATTGAGGATGTTAGTCTTAAGGTACCGTCACACTAAACGATATCGCTAGCGATCCGTGACGTTGCAGCGTCCTGGCTAGCGATATCGTTCAGTTTGACACACAGCAGCGATCAGAATCCTGCTGTGATGTCGTTGGTCGCTGCAGAAAGTCCAGAACTTTATTTCGTCGCTGGATCTCCTGCTGACATCGCTGAATCGGCGTGTGTGACACCGATTCAGCGATGTCTTCGCTGGTAACCAGGGTAAACATCGGGTTACTAAGCGCAGGGCCGCGCTTAGTAACCCAATGTTTGCCCTGGTTACCAGCGTAAAAGTAAAAAAAAAACAAACACTACATACTTACCTTCCGCTGTCTGTCCCTCGGCGCTCTGCTTCTCTACCCTGTGTAAGCACAGCGGGCGGAAAGCAGAGCGGTGACGTCACCGCTCTCCTTTCCGGCCGCTGTGCTCACAGTCAGTGCAGGAAAGCACAGCGCCGGGGACAGACAGCAGAAGGTAAGTATGTAGTGTTTGTTTTTTTTTACTTTTACGCTGGTAACCAGGGTAAACATCGGGTTACTAAGCGCGGCCCTGCGCTTAGTAACCCGATGTTTACCCTTGTTACCGGGGACCTCGGGATCGTTGGTCGCTGGAGAGCTGTCTGTGTGACAGCTCTCCAGCGACCAAACAGCGACGCTGCAGCGATCCGGATCGTTGTCGGTCTAGTGTGACGGTACCTTTAGGTCATTAGATTAATGAAAAGCAAGGGTATGGTGGTAGACAGAGATAAGAGAGGAGATGTAGACTGGTGCAGAACTGCTGAGTGCTTTTTGGGCGATAGTGACAAGTTTATACTGTACTCTGTAGCAGATGGACAACCAACAAAACTGCTGGCACAGGGTTGAGAATATGATCCTGGCTGTGAGCATATGTTGTGCAAAAACCTCTTTATAATGCTCGGCACTGTGCCTTATAAGATGTGTAATCTGCCCATGCCATAGGCACTAATTCAAACCAATACCATCACTGATTTTGAACTGTGTGCTGATAAACTGGATACTCCTTCACCTCTTGAATCCACAAAACATGGCATCCATGGTTTTCATAAATAAATTCCAGTTCTGATTCATCTGACCTCGGAACAGTTTTTCATTTTGCCTCAATCCATTTTAAATAAGTTTTGGCCCAGATAAGATGACAGTTTCTGGAATGTTTTGATGTATCTTTGCATGACAGAGCTTTAACTTGCCTTTGTAGACAATGATTTCTGGAAGTATTCTTGAGTACATGCAGTGCTTTACATGATAAAGTCATGTCTATTTTTAATATATTTTTGCCTGAGGAACCATAGATCACGAGCATCCAATATTGATCGTTGGCCTTGTCTCTTGTACACAGGAATTTCTTCAGAATCTTTTTATGATATTATGTACTGAAGATGGTGGGATATTGAAAGTCTTACAAATTTTTGTTGAGGAAAATTTTTCTGAAAATTTTCCCAAATTTTTAGACGCAGTTGTTCACAAGTTGATGGACCTTTAATCATCATTGCTTCTAAGAGACTCTGCCTACCTAACATGCTCTTGTTATACACAGTACTGTGACTGTTCATAAAGACGCAATTTTTGGAGGAATTGGGATACTAATAGCATGTTCAGAAATTAAATACAATTTCTGAATGACTGGCTGCAGGGCAAAAGCAGGGAGATGGTCTGCATTTTTTAACAATGTAGCCATTAGAGAAATGTGGGAATGTGAATCACTGCAAGGGAACAGTAAGGAAATGATTTGCAGCTTGGTAATGTGCTAGGTATAGGTAGAGAGGGAAGCTGTGCAGATCCAAAAATTGAGGTAGGTTTTGGAGTGGGAAGGAGAAAAAACAGATATTAACAGCAGGTGAAATAAATATCGAACATGTCATCATTTTTCTATGTAAATATATTTCTAAAGGTGTTATTGACATGAAATGCTCACCAGATATCAGTAACAATTAAGGACGGTGGACTGATGGAAGTTCGGATTTTGGTACGTTACCTAAACTTCTGTAAAAGTTCAGTTCAGGTACCAGAACAATATCCAAACTTCCGACAGAACCCAAACCCCATTGAAAATAATGGATTCCTAAAGTGATAAGAAAAAAAAAATCTCCCACTCGCAGAAAGTCCGTGTTCGGAATTCACACCCAAACAGTCATTGTCCGGTGCGAACGCCGAACATTTTGCAACAACCCATCCAATCCCCACAGACAAAGAAATCAATCCATAGCGGTCAATAAATTAAGCTATGTGTAATAATGAGAAATAAAACAGGAAAAAGTATTGAACACGCTCACTGAAATTCATTTAATACAAAAGCCTTTATTGGTGAATACAGCTTCAAGATGCCTCCTGTATGGAAAAGCCCGCACATGCATTGCTCAGGTGTGATTATGGCCTATTCCACGCAAACATTCTTCAAATCCTGAAGTTTCTGTGGGCTTCTTCTATTAACTCTGAAATTTAGTTCCTTCCATAAATTTTCTATTGGAATCAGGTCAGGTAATTGGCTGGACCATGCTAGCAGCTTTATTTTCTCTCTGAACCTAATTGAGAGTTGCCTTGGCTATGTGTTTGGGATCATTGTCTTGCTGAAATGTCCACCTTCCTTTCATCTTCATCATTCTGGTAGATGGCAGCAAATTTTTTTCAAAAATGTCTCTGTACCTTTGTCCATTCATCCTTCCTTCAAATACATGAAGTTTGCCAGTGAAATTTATTGAAAAACAGCCCCACACCATGATGTCCCCAACTGTTGATATGTTGTTTTTGCGGTGATATGCAGTGCCTTTTGTCCTCCAAACATGTATATTATGGCATGTGCAGAGTTCAATTTTGGTGTCATCTGACCAGACTATATTCTCTGAGTATTTCATAGGCTTGTCTAAATGTTGTTGAGCAAACTTCAAAAGGCGTATGAACATGCTTATTGTTCAGCAATGGAGTCTTGCATGGTGAGTTTGCATACAGGCCATTACTTATTGTATTCTTTCAAATAATTGTACCAGCTTGTCACGTCCTCCGATACTTACCTCAACCGACACGCCCCCGACATGGTCCCTCGCTGTATTCCGCCCGGCTTCTCGGGCTCACGGTGCTTCACGCATGCGCTTCTTTCACCGCCAGGGTTTCTGGGAGGTCGTAACCCGGTGACACCACCCCAACATGGCGGCACCCACTGGGTATTTCTGTTCAGCATCTACTCAGGTAAGACGCCTGTGTATCGTCGTCGCAGCGGCGCCTGCTTTGTCCTGGTGTCTCTCTTTGTCCTCAGGTCCCGTGTCTCTGCTGCTCACTCGCTAGCCCTGTGCCTTTTTCCCCTTCTTGCCAGCCTGTTAGATTTTCCTATTCCATGGTTGTTCCTGTTTACTCCATACCTATTGTCCCGTCTTTGTCCTGTCCTATTGTCTGCTCTGTGTCTCAGTAGTCCTTTACTCCTGAATTTCTTTAGCCTTTAGGTTTCCCTAGTCCTTTAACGGATCCACCGTTGCTATTTGTTTTTTCCCTTCCTTTCAGCTTCCAGCCACCCTCAGTTCCTGATTCTCCTTTTCCCTTTTGGTTTACTGTGTCCGCTTATCCTCGTTTTACCCCAGTCATCCCTTTGGCTCCGGCAGTTGTGGTTACATCCCCCTTGGGCCTGCTCCTAACACTCTCTTTATAAGGGGTGGATCCATCTGGTCCGCTCGTCCTCGCGGGCTCTGGAGTCACTACCCAGAGGGTCCACTTTCGGGTTTGTACCCTTAGAATCCAATCTCCAATCCGTGAAAGTATACACAGGCCATGGATCCCGCTGGAGCCTAGGCCGCCAAGAAGGAACTTGTCTTTTTGCGGGAGAATCAGACCCGTATGATGTCCTTTATGAAGTCCATGGACTCTCGTCTCTCCGCTCTTCAGACCTCCGATCCTGGGAATGCTTCCCAGTTGGCCGGCTTGCAACAGGAACTGGCTCAGCAGCGAGACACCCAAGCCCATATCCTTAGTTACATGGCATCTGTTGACACTCGACTGCTCTCCTTGCACTCCGCTGCGTCAGCTCCCATCCCAGTCTCGGATCCTCACCCTCCTCCCCGTCTGGCTAAGCCACCACAGTATAATGGAGATCCCAAATTATGCCGGGGTTTCTTAAATCAATGTTACCTCCATTTTGAGCTGTTGCCTCTGCAATACCCTACTGATCGGGCCAAAGTAGCCTTCATAATTTCCCACTTGGAGGGAGACGTGTTGGCTTGGGTAAACCCCCTTCGGGAGCGTGACGACCCTGTGGTCTCGCAACTATCTATTTTTTTGGAGACTTTTTGTCGAGTTTTCGACGAGCCAGGTCACCTGGCCTTTACCACTGAGTCTTTATTTAATCTTCATCAAGGGTCTCTAACTGTAGGTCAGTACACTATTCACTTCCATACCTTGTCTTCTGATTTGGGTTGGAATAATGAAGCTCTGGTGGGAGCTTTCTAGCGAGGGCTATCCGGGCGTATAAAGGATGAGTTAGCTGGTTGCGATACCCCAACCATTTTGGAGGATCTGATTGCTTTGGCCACTCGTATTGATCTTCGCTTTCAGGAGCGAGCCGGTGAGAGGTTTCCTTGTCCTCCACCGTCTGCTGGCAGACCACCCAGTCCACGTCTCAGGTTGACCACCAAGTCGATCAAGTCGATCAGCTCAGAATGTCTGAACATCGCCAGGAGAGACGCACTCAAGGGCTTTGTTTCTACTGTGGGAGTGCCTCCCATCTTCTTCGTGCCTGTCTGGAATGGCCGGAAAACTCATCCGCCTAGGTCAGTTAAAAGAGGTCTCCCTAGGTGCATGTGATTTCTCTCTACCCCTCACTCTGTCTTTTTGCATGTTTCGGGCACAATGGGGAATTTTATTAGGTTAGAGGAGGTCATTAAATTTTCTGTCCCTGTTAGGACCTTAGAAAATCCTCTTTCTCGCTTCTGTGGATGGCAAGCCCCTGCAAGAGACTATAACTCAGGTTACACAGGTGGTAGAGCTTCAGGTAGAGGTCCTGCATAAGGAAAAAATTGCGTTTTATGTTTTAGCCAGTATTTCTCATCCAGTTCTTCTCGGTCTTCCTTGGTTGCAGACCCACAAGCCCACCTTGGATTGGCATAATGGTAATATTCTTCGTTGGGGGGATTCCTGTCGGGCTCGGTGTCTGCTGCCGATGCATCCTCTTGGTGTTCCTTGCTCCCCCTCTATTCCTTCCGGGTTGCCCTTTGTTTACAGTTCCTTCTCGGATGTCTCCGACAAGGAGGTGGAGAATCTTCCCCCGCATCGACCCTACGACTGCCCTACTGATCTCGTTCGTGGTACCGCTCATCCTAGAGGAAGAATCTATCCTCTCTCTCCCGCAGAGGCTCAAGCCATGTCGGAGTTTGTTCAAGAGAATCTCTCCAGATGCTTTATTTGGAAATCATCTTCTCCTGCCGGAGCAGGATTCTTTTTCGTTAAGAAAAAGGATGGCTCTCTTCGTCCTTGCATTGATTAGAGGCTTAAACCACATTATAGTGAAAAACAAATACCTGTTGCCACTTATCCAAGAGCTCTTTGATCGCCTGAGGGCAGCACGAATATTTACCAAGCTTGATCTTCGAGGAGCCTATAACCTGGTTCGTATCTGCCCAGGGGATGAGTGGAAGACCGCATTCAACACCCGTGACAGTCACTATGGATATTTAGTCATGCCTTTTGGCCTCTGTAATGCTCCTGCAGTATTCCAAGAGTTTGTAAACTTAGATCGCCTCTATTCCAGTGTCGTAGTCTACCTAGACGACATCCTCGTCTTCTCTCCTGATCTATCTACTCACTATGGATATTTAGTCATGCCTTTTGGCCTCTGTAATGCTCCTGCAGTATTTCAAGAATTTGTAAACGATGTCTTCCGAGATCGCCTCTATTCCAGTGTTGTTGTCTACCTAGACGACATCCTCGTCTTCTCTCCTGATCTATCTACTCATCGACATGATGTTCGTCTGGTTTTACAATGACTAAGGGAGAATCAACTTTTCGCTAAGATTGAGAAGTGTGTCTTTGAGCAGTCTTCCATGCCCTTTCTTGGTTTTATTGTCTCGAACTCTGGCCTGAAGATGGATCCAGCAAAGGTGTCTGCCGTTCTCAACTGTCCACATCCCCTTGGAGTGAAAGCCATTCAGCCTTTTCTTGGCTTTGCCAATTATTATAGGCAATTTATTCCTCATTTCTCCTCCTTAACTAGACCAATCTCTGCTCTTACTCGCAAAGGTGTCAACTCCAATCACTGGCCCTCGGAGGCTGAGTTCGCCTTCCAAATCCTGAAATAAGAATTTGCTACAGCCCTGGTGCTCCATCGTCCGGATGCCAATAAAGCATTTTTTCTCGAGGTTGATGCATCTTCCGTTGGAGCTGGGGCAGTTCTTTTACAAAGGTCTAACTCTGGTCGTGTAGTCACCTGCTGCTTCATCTCTAAGTCTTTCTCCCCTTCTGAATGCAATTATTTCATAGGAGACAAGGAACTGTTAGCCATTAAGCTGGTTTTAGAGGAGTGGCGTTATCTTCTCGAAGGGGCCATTCATCCCTTCATCATTTTGCAGATCACAAATATTTGGCTTATGTTCAGTCCGCCCAGAGGCTAAACCCTCGGCAAGCCATATAGTCTTTGTTCTTTGGACTTTTTGACTTCGAGCTCCACTTTCATCCAGGTGATAAGAGCATCAAAGCCGATGCCCTTTCAAGGTCCTTCCAACCTCTGGATGAAGTGGAGAGCCCAGCGCATATTATTGATCCAGCTAGGATCATCTCCGTGGCTCCTTTGGACGTAATCACTCCTCCTCCTGGAAAAACCTTCATGTCGGATTGTGACAAGGTGAGAGTCTTGCATTGAGGTCATTCCTCCAAGTTTGCCGGACATGCTGGAAGCAAGAAGATTCTCTTTTATTTCTCACCATTATTGGTGGCCGTCGCTTCACCAAGATATCCTTGATTTCATCGCTTCCTGCTCTTCTTGCGCCAGAAACAAAGTTCCCCGGCAGCTACCTTCTGGACTCCTGCATCCGCTTCTTGAGCCTTCAGTTCCTTGGAGCCATATTGCTATGGACTTTGTCACTGATTTGCCTCGCTCCACGAATTGCTCCATTATCTTGGTAGTAGTGGATAGATTTTCCAAGATGGCCCGCTTTGTTTCCTTGCTAGGACTGCCTTCTGCCCCCGAGTTGGCAAAGATCTTCATACACCATGTCTTCCGACTTCACAGCTTCCAATGGCATATCGTGTCTGACCGAGGAGTCCAATTCTCCTCCCGTTTCTGGAGGGCTCTTTGCAGTTTAATGAAAGTGACTCTGGATTTCTCCTCCGCCTATCATCCTCAGTCCAATGGTCAGGTTGAACGTGTTAATCAAGTTCTCACATCTTACCTTTGGCATTTTTCCAATGCTCACCAGAATTATTGGGTTTCTCTTCGCTCATGTGCAGAGTTCGTCTACAACAATCAACCTAGTGAATCCTTGTCTAAATCTCCTTTTTTTGTGGTCTTTGGGCAACACCCCGGCATTTTTCTTCCCATTTCCCCCAGCTCAGGCATACCAGCAGCAGACTCTCTCTACTTGGAATTTTCTAAAGTTTGGCAAGAGACTAAAGAGGCTCTTGAGAGGGTTAGTAGCAAGATGAAAACGTACGCCGACAAGAGACGTCTGGATGCTCCTCCATATCAACCGGGTGATAAAGTCTGGCTCTCTTCTCAGTACATCAAACTTAAGATTCCCTCTCAGAAGCTATGTCCACCCTACATTGGTCCTTTTGAGATTTCTAGTCGTATTAATGATGTGGCCTACAAGCTAAAGTTGCCTGCTTCGTTGCGAATCGCCAATGCTTTTCATGTGTCGCTCCTCAAACCTGCTGCCTTTAATCACTTCCATTCTTCTCAGTCTCATTCCCCTCTACCCAGCACTTCTGATGGTATATTTGAGGTTGAGGATATTCTAGCCAAAAAGACAGTTAGGGGGAGGACTTTATTTTTAATTGATTGGAAAGGATTCGGTCCTGAGGAAAGATCGTGGGAACCCCAAGAGAACATCAATGCTCCTCATATCTTGAGAAGGTTCCTCTCCAGCATTAAAAAGAGGGGGAGTAAGAGAGGGGGTACTGTCACGTCCTCTGATACTTACCTCAGTCGGCACGCCCCCGACATGGTCCCTCGCTGTATTCCGCCTGGAATTCTCGGGCTCACGGTGCTTTGCGCATGCGCAGTGGTGCTTCTTTTGCCGCCAAGGTTTCTGGGAGATCCTGACCCGGCAACTCCGCCCCAACATGGAGGCGTCCACCGGGTGTTTTTGTTCGGCATCTACTCAGGTACGACAGCTGTGTATCGTCATCATAGCGGTGCCTGCTTTGTCCTGGTGTCTCTCTTTGTCCTCAGGTTCCGGGTCTCTGCTGCTCACTCGCTAGCCCTGTGCCTTTTTCCCCTTCTTGCCAGCCTGTTAGATTTGCCAATTCCCTGGTAGTTCCTGTTTCCTCCATACCTATTGTCCCGTCCTCGTCTTATCCTATTGTCTGCTCTGTGTCTCAGTAGTCCTTTACTCCTGAATTTCGTTAGCCTTTAGGTTTCCCTAGTCCTTTAGCGGATCCACCGTTACTATTTGTTTTTTCCCTTCCATTTAGCTCCCAGCCACCCTCAGTTCCTTATTCTCCTTTTCCCTTTTGGTTTCCCGTGTCTGCTTATCCTCGTTTTACCCCAGTCGTCCATTTGGCTCCGGCAGTTGCGGTTACATCCCCCTTGGGCCTGCTCCTAACACTCCCTGTATAGGGGTGGATTCATCTGGTCCGCTCATCCTCGAGGGGCTCTGGACCCAGATGGTCCACTTTTAGGTTTCTTCCCTTAGAATCGAATCCGTGATACTGCTGATTCCAGGTCTTTCTGTAGCTCTCCACAGGTGGTCCTTGGCTCTTGGACACGAGAACTTGTGCCGGTTTATGGTGAAATTTTCTTCCCACTTCCAGATCATGGCCTCAACAGTGCTCATTAGAGGAGTTTAGAAATTCTTCTGTAACCAATGCCATCAGTATGTTTTGCAACAATAAGGTTACGAAGATCTTGAGACAGTTCACTAGTTTTACCCATCATGAGATATTTCTTGTGTGGCACCTTGGTAATGAGACACCTTTTTATAGGCCATTAATTGAACCAGCTGATATTTTTCACTAAGTGGCAGAATTGCTTTCTAATTACTGATAGATTTTGGCTGTTGCCATGACTTTCAATGGCTTTTTGCACCTCTCTTTCTTCGTGTGTTGAATACCTTTTCCATGTATCATTTCTTATTATTACACATACAGTTATATGAAAAAGTTTGGGCACCCCTATTAATCTTAAGCTTAATGTTTTATAAAAATTGTTTTTTTTGCAACAGCTATTTCAGTTTCATATATCTAATAACTGTTGGATACAGTAATGTTTCTGCCTTGAAATGAGGTTAATTGTACTAACAGAAAATGTGCAATCTGCATTCAAACAAAATTTGACAGGTGCATAAGTATGGGCACCCCACCAGAAAAGTGACATTAATATTTAGTAGATCCTCCGTTTGCAAAAATAACAGCCTCTAGTCACTTCCTGTAGCTTTTAATGAGTTCCTGGATCCTGGATGAAGGTATTTTTGACCATTCCTCTTTACAAAACAATTCCAGTTCAGTTAAGTTTGATGGTCGTTGAGCATGGACAGCCCTCTTCAAGTGATCCCACAGATGTTCAATGATATTCAGGTCTGGGGACTGGGATGGCCATTCCAGAACAGTGTAATTGTTCCTCTGCATGAATGCCTGAGTAGATTTGGAGCGGTGTTTTGGATCATTGTCTTGCTGAAAGATCCATCCCCTGCGTAACTTCAACTTTGTCACTGATTCATGAACATTATTGTCAAGAATCTGCTGATACTGAGAGGAATCCATGCGTCCCTCAACTTTAATAAGATTCCCGGTGCCGGCATTAGCCACACAGCTCCAAAGCATGATGGAACCTCCACCAAATTTTACTGTGGGTAGCAAGTGTTTTTCTTTGAATGCTGTGTTTTTTGGCTGGCATGCATAACGCCTTTTTGTATGACCAAACAACTCAATCTTGGTTTCATCAGTCCACAGGACCTTCTTCCAAAAAGAAATTGGCTTCTCCAAATGTGCTTTTGCATACCTCAGCCGACTCTGTTTGTGGCGTGCTTGCAGAAACTGCTTCTTTCGCATCACTCTCCCATACAGCTTCTCCTTGTGCAAAATGCGTTGTATAGTTGACCGATGCACAGTGACACCATCTGCAGCAAGTTGATGCTGCAGCTCTCTGGAGGTGGTCTGAGGATTGTCCTTGACTGATCTCACCATTCTTCTTCTCTGCCTTTCTGATGTTTTTCTTGGCCTGCCACTTCTGGCCTTAAAAAGAACTGTACCTGTGTTCTTCCATTTCCTTACTATGCTCCTCACAGTGGAAATTGACAGGTTAAATCTCTGAGACAGCTTTTTGTATCCTTTCCCTGAACAACTATGTTGAATAATCTTTGTTTTCAGATCATTTGTGACCACTTTAAGTAGGTTTTCTCATGATTGCATACACCTGGCTATGAAGTTCAAAGCTCAATGAGGTTAGAAAACCAACAAAAGTGCTTTAGTAAGTCAGTAAAAAGTAGGTAGGAGTATTTAAAACAAGAAAATGATAAGGGTGTCCATACTTATGCACCTGACAAATTTTGTTTGAATGCAGATTGCACATTTTCTGTTAGTACAATAAACCTCATTTCAAGGCAGAAACATTACTGTGTCCAACTGTTATTACATATATAAAACTGAAATAGCTGTTGCAAAAAAAAACAATTTTTATTAAACATTAAGCTTAAGATTAATAGGGGTGCCCAAACTTTTTCATATAACTGTAACTTAATTTATTGACATCTATGGTTTGATTTCTTTGCTTGAGTGGATTGGATGGGTTGTTACCGACATCCGGTGAGAATTTAATGTCAATAGCACCTTTAGAAATGTATTTACTTATAAAATTGGAAAATTGGTGACATGTTTAATACTTATTTCATCCGCTGTGCATAATATATATCTATATATTTTAGAGAGGTATGCATGTGTAAGACAGTGAATCAAATAAGTCTGGAGTGAACACTGCCTAGGTGTAAGCACACACAAGGGAGAAAGCAGCTGTAGGCAGGAAGACAATAAACCTTAGGAAAACGGAAAAACACTGCAGAATTCAAGGCGAAGGAACCAACAGTGGGAATGACCAGCTGGTAGTGTGGGAACAGGGCAGGTGCGGGACGGAACATGGGTGTTACAACAACATGTCTTTCCAATTGTCCTCTGGTGATTTTGTCATGATCATGATATAAACCCCTTCTTTTCCAAAAGATTATGCAGAACAATATGGTTCAAGAGCTGGCAGCAACCCAGTCTGCAAAGGGGTTAACCCTTTCCCTGGAGAGGCCTGGCTGTGGGAAGATAACACCATACAAGTAATACACGTAGGCACAACATTGCTATCTCTGCTCCCTGTCCTGCCTTTTATCTGCTTATAGCGTGAGAATTATCTCTGGGTACACTGCAGAAGCTTATTTTATTCACACAGCCCTATTAGAATCAAACAGTCCTACTTTCACTCAGCAGACAGCCTAAGCCCGTGGCTGCAGAGCATCCCACTCGCATAAACATCCCTATAACCTTGAATACAACTTGCCATAGAGCATCCTTGCAGAGCATATGGTAAATAGATGTGCAGAACACAGCCTTCCTCTGCTTTGCAAACTCTCTGCAAAGTGTGTTTTAACCAGTAGACCACAGCAGTCATAACGTGTATGCGTGCAGATTCGAGGAAGGCTAATAACAGACACAGCGGGGTGAGTGTGTGTTTAGAAATGCGTTCGTTATGGGGAATTGAGTCTCCCGGAGTGGGCAGTTAGCTTTAATTGCAAATGGTTTTCCCATCGTCTCTTGCGGCCCCCCTGCAGCTCACACTGCACACGTTGGGGCTTCTGAAAATCCTCAGCTTCACTGACACCATTCAAAAATATATTTTGCTCATCATCTGAATCCGGTCTTCTGTGGGGAAGCAGGTTTGGGGTCAGTTCCCGTCACAGATTTCTGCTTTTTAGAAAAAGACAGACGCATGACTGTCTTGTGCTTGTTTGTAGGTCTATTTTAGGATGTTATAAAGCTATGCTAATTTTTTATGAATTGTTAAGGATGGCTTTCATCTCCTGGCTGCCGCTATTACCATTTTTAGTTTTATATTCATTCAGTACAGCTCTGCTTCTTTTTGAATTTTACTCCGCTATTGCTTTTTCATTCATCTTTTCCTGCCTTGCTTTTTATCACTAACCTCTTTCTCCTGCTTCTCTTTTATCCCTTCTTCAGCCTTGCTGTTTCCTCCCCTCTTCAAGCCCTCACCCCCTCCAATGACTCCCCCTCCCATTCTCTTGTGGTACCCATTTTTTATCTCCTTTTTTTCCTGCAGGCCCAAGAGATAAAAGACAAATCTTAGCTTTGCTTCTCTCCTGGATAAAATTCTTTTCCTGGTCCTGAAGATAAGAGATGGTGACCAGTCATACACCTCTCTCCCCCTCCTTCATATCACAGGACCCAAATCCAAGCCATGCTCCTGTGTTCTTTTAGGGACAAGCAAAAACAATTAACCACTACGGTTTCAGATGCCTCATGAAATTTTATAATTTTGAATTAGCATCTATGTTTCTACTTACACCAATCTATATGAGGTATTTCATAAGAAGCTCAGTGTGCTTTAATTTTGCCTTTGATCTGGACAGCAAATCCTACAACATAAGAAATAATTCAAGATAAAATAAAAATGGATTCCTAATCAGCATAATAACTGAAATTTTAACTCATGGAAATAATATTGGATAGTAATATATTTAATGCAACAGAGACCTGAATATGCCATTTGTCCAGGAATTAGTATTTTACAGGCCTTTGGATAAACAGGGGCCAAACTATAGTGGCTGTAGGGACTGCAGTCGCACCTGGGACAAGGAGACTAGGGGGGTCCAAAAGGTCCTTTTGACTCATGTGAAAGGAATAATTCAATTAAAGACCCATAATCTACTGTTGTAGATTATGCATTGAGGTCCACAAGCTTCAAGGTATGCCACTGTGAAAAACCATTGGATTTAGGTTCAATAACAATTTTTCTTTTACCATATCCAAAGGTAGCACAAGAGAACAGTGGCAAACATACCATCAGAAGAAGATGCAGCTGCCATTGGGTCACTACAGAGAATGGCTAGTTCTGGTTGGTTACATCTCATGTACTATTAGATGAAAAGGAACCAATGCAAGAACTTCCCTATCTAGAGGAAAAGCATCATTATCATGTGGGTTCTTACCTCAAAGTTATGGTAAGAAAGTGGAGGGAAGACTAAAACAGCAAGTCCTACTATTGCTGGTGGCTATAACTATAAAAATATATTAGGATCAATTTTGATCTTTATATGGGCAAAGTCCACCACGAACAAGTAGTACTGAGTAGTGATGAGCGAATATACTCGTTGCTCGGGTTTTCCAAGCACGCTCGGGTAGTCTCTGAGTATTTGTGACTACTCGGAGATTTAGTTTTCCTTGCGGCAGCTGCATGATTTGCAGCTACTAGACAGCTTGATTACATGTGGGGATTCCCTAGCAACCAGGCAACCCCCACATGTAGTCAGGCTGGCTAGCTGCCATAAATCAGGCAGCTGCGTCAACAAAAACTAAATCTCCGAGCAACCACAAACACTCGGAGACCACCCGAGCGTGCTCAGAAAACCCGAGCAACGAGTATACTTGCTTATCACTAGTACTGAGCAAATACATATAATGTGGATGATGAGAAAAGTAGGTGGGGCACTAAAGATATATGTGCCGTCTATTTGGATATTAAGCCAATAGTCATCAAGATATTGAGAGCAGGTGCTCCCTCAAACTGGTTCCTAGGAAACATGAACAGTGAAAGGTTAGCAAGACATTTGCATCAAAAGTGAATTTTTTTATCCTTTGGAGCACTTTCCTTACAGAGAGCAAGCTATTTCCCAGCAGCAGATGATCTCTTGGGAAGCCATGTTATAAGAACTAGGCATGAAATATATATGGGTCCATAGGAATATCTCAACTTCACAAATTGCGATACCATCATATTGGAGTGTCACTTTATTTGTTATTTATTGGATAGTTATGACACTTACCTTATATAAATTTTTTATATTAGTTCCACTATAATAGTTCACTATTCTCATTCAGTCATTATTGTTTTTTATTTGATCATTGATTATTTATTTGTATCTTATATTATCTTGTACCATATTGATTTACTGGATACGATAATGTCCATTCTTATATGCTGCACATTCTTATGTTTGAATGCTCTAACTGCTCATGTACAATATTCTATGCACTTATTCACTTTAATTGCACTGTTCACTTTATGGCCCCATGCTTATCTGTTTTGCATATGTATGGCTGACTAAATTGATTCGCTACAAGATTCAGAAGTCTTATGTTTGCTGGTTTCAATTCTGATCCCGCGATACCTTTTCCAAGATGGACATGTGCGCATGCCTGTGACTCCTGCATTACGGAGCATCGCTTCCGGTGACCGAGACTGCGGGTCACAGTTGCCATAGCAGGAACTTCCTGACTCCTTTCGTCACATGGGAAGTCAGGTGGGTGATACCACTAACGCCGCTATATCCTAATTAACACACAGCTGATGGGTACATCTAAAAGATGGTGGATACACACACACTGGCATGGCCCCCTGAGGAAGCCCATGTGAAACGCGCATTGGGGCTGTGTGGTCTGACGACACACAGGGATTCACATGCGTAGGGAGCATTCCTGCAGCATTCTGCTGGATCACACATTCAGTAGATATTTACCCCTGTCTGTACTTGGGTAGGTAGTTGATGCTATTTTTAGCAATGTTGCATCTTTAACTCCTGGGATTAAAACCCCTTTGCTTTAACTTAGGAATGTGATTCCCTGATAGTTATATTTTATAGTGTTGCCTTGTGCATGCATGTACTACGGAGGACAGAGAATGAACTTCAATCCAATATTGCAGCCTGCGGGTAAGGAAAGGGTGAATCAAACACCCGAAAACCCCCGCCCCTATGGCTGAAAATTGTTCCCTCCAAATTCAGGTGACAGAGTCCCTTTAAAAGGCTAAATACAGCAACAGCCTGCCTATAGTATTGATGTTTTGCATATTTGTCTCCAATTCGCAAACTTAACCAGGTGTGCGAAAACAGTTTGTGCATTAAATGTCAAAATTTTAATTTTTTAGATTTTTTGATAAGCATCTTGCCCAAAAAGGATGATGCACTAGCAATTTCCAGATAGATACACAGCTACATTAATTTCCCCCATTACAAAAAGTCTGCAAAGGAAAAAAAGCTATGTTGCCCAATTGGTGCATGCCTAGAAAGGAACATGTGAAAACATATTGACATGGGATATATGCTTGTCAAATTGAACTAGACAAACAGGTATGCAAAATTTAAAATATATATCTTTTTTTTATTTGGGTGGGGGTGAATATAATCTACCTTTCCCCAAATCGGATGCAACAAGAAATGCTTTGAGGCACCACATATAAAAAGCCAGCACCTGCAACAGGGCACTTTATTGCTAGATTGTACTATTAAAACAAGTGTCAAAAATATTTTCCATTTTTGTTAGATGCGCACTTTGTAAGGTAGGCAGTTGCATTGAAAAGGTCAAAAAGAGTGGAAATAAATTTTGTGTGATCAAGAAAAAAACTTTATAAAAAAATGCAAATAGATGTTACTTATGGCTGATCAGTCTCACACCTCAGTAAGCAAGAAGTATCGTTTCTCCTTGTGGAGAGTGACATGATAAGCATGTCGAGGTGAGGAGACTTAAAGCCGCAATGCTCCTCTGGGAAATATGCAAATTGCTACTATCATTTTCTGTGTTTCAGTGTTAAAATAGTACATTACACTATTTTCCACTTTTCTATCTCTAATGATGAGCTGTGCGCTCTAAATTCAGAGGCCTACAATGTCCTTGGCTTTCCCTTTTTTACCTTTTATAGTAGCTGTGATAGTCTCCCCCGATTAGTTCACCACTACACCATGTGATGTAATAGTTGCAGAACATTATGGGAAAGACCATGTCTCAATGCAGTGGGGTTGGTTGTGTGGTAAGAAGGTTGTCTTGTCTGGTGACAAGTCCGCACTCTATATGACTGTAGACTTGTGAATCCTCCCAGTGCATACACTGTGTGCTGTGGGGATTCGCCAGTGTTTTCACCGAGAATGGCGGTCACTTGACCATATGCATGCGATATGCATACTTCCGGCCAGAACCTGGTCAACTTCATGCAATACACTTGTATTGAGCGCTCCGGAAACAGTGTAGTTGGATTCTGGCGGCAAATCTTCACAGAGGGCAGTGCATGCACAGGAAGGTTTCTCAAGTATGCAGTCACAGAGTGAAATTCCAAGAAAAAAATAAAATGAGCGTATAACCTATAGTAAGTAAACAGTAGTAGTACATGTATATAACGTCGGGCAGAGCAGGATCGGGGCCCGACTGTTCAGTCACCTGTCCATGGGATGCTATATACATGAAATGCTTAGATCAGAAAGAGGTGCCATACCTGTTTGTACAAAGTACAAGGAACTACGGAAAAACCAAAGAAATGAGCTGAAGCATTTTGCAATGTGTAAGACGACGTTCATACTGTGGCCATTTCACAGACAAAACCCAAGAAAAAAACAAAATGAACATACACGCTATAGTAGATAAATAAATAGTAAAAGTACATTTAAATAACATAGGGTACTTAGTTAACAGTATTTTGATAAAAATAGTTTAAAAGCCATCCCACCGCGACCAGGTGTACCCAATCGGGGCAGTCCCATACTGCCTCTAGTATTAAAACCTTACCTTTTGTCAGCCGACCTGAGTGTGAATAAGGGTAGAGAAGAATAGGGTGCTGACTGTTCAGACACCAGTCCATGGGAAGCTATATACATGAAATGCCTAGCTCAGAAAGAGGGGCCACATCCCTGTTTGTACAAAGTAAAAGAATTACAGCAAAAGAAAAAATTAGCTGAAGCATAAGTTGGTATCTGGGCAATGTGTAAAAGCACATTCACACTGTGCCCATTTCACAGACAAAACCCCCCAAAAATGAAAATGAGCATATATGTGATTCTTCAGAATTTCTATTATTCTACGCCTGATGAAGAGACCGTAGTCTCAAAAGCTTGCAATTTGTTACCATCTTTTCAGTTAGCCATTAAAAGGTATCAACTAGTGATGAGCGAGTGTACTCTTGCTCAGGTTTTCCCGAGCATGCTCGGGGGTCTTCCGAGTATTTGTTAGTGTTTGGAGATTAAAGGGAACCTGTCACCTGAATTTGGCGGGACTGGTTTTGGGTCATATGGGCGGAGTTTTCGGGTGTTTGATTCACCCTTTCCTTACCCGCTGGCTCCATGCTGGCTGCAATATTGGATTGAAGTTCATTCTCTGTCCTCCATAGTACATGCCTGCGCAAAGCAATCTTGCCTTGTGCAGGCGTGTACTATGGAGGACAGAGAATGAACTTCAATCCAATATTGCAGCCAGCATGCAGCCAGCGGGTAAAGAAAGGGTGAATCAAACACCCGAAAACTCCGCCCATATGACCCAAAACCAGTCCCGCCAAATTCAGGTGACAGAGTCCCTTTAAGTTTCATCGTTGCAGCTGAATGATTTACAGCTATTAGTCAGGCTGAGTACATGTGGGGATTCCCTAGCAGCCAGGCAACCCCCACATGTACTCAGCCTGGCTAGTAGCTGTAAATCATTCAGCTGAGGTGATGAAAACTAAATCTCCGAACACTAACAAATACTTGGAGATCACCCGAACATGTTCGGGAAAACCCGAGCAAAGACTACACTCGCTCATCACTAGTATCAACCACTGAGGACTCTCAATTCTAAATATCCACTGGTTAACACAGTACCAAGATATATATCTTTCCTGTATCATATACCCTGTAGTAAGTAAATAGCAATAGTACGTGTAAAGAACATAGGGTACTTAACACATAGAGTGACTGCAGACTTGACATTTTAGACAGGACAGTCCCATTTATATGGGCCTGATCTCTGGCTGATGAAATCTTGGTTAATGTGTGAAATGGCGTCAGCATTTTTGAGATTCACGTGAATTGAATAGCAGATTGTTTATTTGCCAGGACCTGAAAATTTCATCAAATTTGACTTGAAGTTGAACTACAGCGGATTGATTCAATTGACTTTATGTGGCATCGAGGTTTGGAAAACCTGAGTTTTGGTAGCATACAGTTTCAGTGTTCGGTCTTTATGATGATACCACGGCATCAGATGGGTCAACTAAATGCCTGAAAAGCTTGTTTTTTTTTAACATTTTGAAGAGGCTCTGAAGAATTATTTCCTGGTGGAAAACCTTTACAGGATATTAAAATTGGTACTTTCAGCAGTTCAGAATCTTCCTCACCTCGCATTTTGTTGGGTTAGCAATCAGGAATGTCTGTATAAAAACTTGGGATCGCTGGTATCTGGATAGATGGATAATGAGTGAGTAGAGTGGAGCATGCATACAATAAAATGCATAAGCGTTCTACTGCATCTATGCTGTGCTGAGTGCGCATGCTCAGGCAAGAGATGTTGTTTTCTTGAGCTGTGTACATCTAGGGGGCTTTGTAATCAGTGGGGTTGTGAGGACTATTTCAGGATTATGTAGTACAAGGTGGGTCATTTATATGGATTCACCTAAATAAAATGGGAATGGTTGGTGATATCAATTTCCTGTTTGTGTGCTTGGTTTTAACATAACTTTATTATTTCATGAGATATTTACAAGCTTATGACCACTTATATGATGTGTTCAAAGTGCTGCCCATTGTGAATTGTCAATGCAACCCTCTTCTCCCACTCTTGACACACTGATAGCAACACCGCAGAAGAAATTCTAGTCTAAGGTGGTCAGATTCCTTGTAGGAATGCTCGGACCTGACACCCATAATGTGGGGGGGGAGGGGGGTGCACCATCTTGCTGGAAAAACTCAGGGAATGTGCCATCTTCAGTGCATAAAGAGGGCAACACATCATCATGTAGCAATTTCAGATATGGCAAAATAGAAAAAGTAGGCGCGCACTTACCCTGTTGCGGTGAATATCACTTTATTAGGACATATAAACAAACGGATAGCAGGGAGGGATAGAGTCAGCCACGGACAACGATCGTTTCGTGCTCTACGGCACTTCAACGGGTCCTAACGCTGAGTGGAACAGGAAGGAGTTTTATAGACCCATCCGGATCCCAAACTCCTCCCCCTGGACTCCAAACATAAACAGTGTTACATTTAAAACAAAATGATGTTAAAAACAACAATGATAAAATAGCACATGCTGAGAACTACAAATAAACCGAATATAGCTTTTAGAAACAAAGATTGAGACACTTTTATAAGAAAACCGACATGTCGACTTTGTCATTCAAACCAAATGGTCCTGCTGAATCTGCGCGCAGGATCCATCTGGCTTCCCTGCGCAGCAGGAGGCGGCACAAATCCCCTCCTCCCTCAGGCAACGAAACCCGCTCCAAACCCGCAAATCTCAGTACTTGGGCATCTCCTGCATGGTAAGTGTGTAGATGGTCTATTAACCTCGGAGCTCCTTTCCCTGTTCTAATGGAATAGAAATGCTCCCTAATCCGAACAAATAGCGGGCAAAATGTTTTGCCAATGTAGAAGCGTCTACACGGACAAAAAAGAACGTAGGCGACATGGGTAGTCCTGCAAGAAATAAAGTCCCGTACAGTGTGCTGGATATGACCTACTCTAATTCTATTACCTGTATGATGGTACTTGCAGAAATTGCAACCCCCGCATGTGAAGTTGCCTTTAGGGATACTATCCGTGAGACAATTATTTTTGGTAGTAACAAAGCGGTTGCGGACTATGCTGTCTCTAATATTTCTACTGCGACGGCTAGCGAAGAGAGGTCCCCTATCTATTATTTCTTTAAGGTCAATATCTTGTTGTAAAATACACCAATTTTTACGTATGACGGTTCTGATGTGGTTGTCAAGAGGGCCAAATTTAAAACTAAAGACAAACTTTTTTTCTTCTTTTTGTCTTTTTTTTAGAGGTGGTGGAAACATCCGTGGCTGCTGCTTTATCGTAGGCAGTTTTTAAAATGGACGGGGGGTACCCACGTTTCTTAAATCTTCCAATCAAATCGACTGACTGCTGCGCAAAACCCGCAGGATCACTATTGATTCTCTTAACCCTAAGAAGTTGACTATAGGGCAGGGATCCCTTCATGTATGGCGGATGAGCACTGTTCTAATGTAATAAAGAATTACATGCCGAGGGTTTACGATGTACTCTGGTGGAGATCCCCCCGTCTTTAATGTGTAACTGGACATCCAAAAAGACCAAATTGGTACCTCCAAATTGCGAGGTAAACCCCATGTTCATGGTATTGGATGTCCCCAGGTACCTCACAAACTCCGTGAAGGCATCCTGGTGCCCATCCCACACCATGAACATGTCATCGACATACCTAGCATATAGCTTGATATGTCGAAGAAATGGGTTTTTGTTGGAATAAATATATTCCTCCTCAAACCTCGCAAGAAAAAGGTTTGCCAGGGTACATGCGACGGGGGTACCCATAGCGGTACCCACCGTCTGCAGGTACCACTGGCCATCAAAAGAAAAAGCATTGTGTTCTAAAATGAACGAGAGTCCATCACAAATGAACTCCACAGTGTCATGACCAGTGGGAGTATTCTCCAAAATGCTTCTAATCATTTCCACCCCCAACTTTTGTGGAATACGTGTATAAAGACTTTCGACATCGATCGAAGTCAAAGCATATGACTCCTGCCATTCAAAATCCTTAATCACATTCAGAAAGTCTCCCGTGTCTTTAATAAATGAAGGGACATCCAATAGCAGGGGGCGCAGCAGCCAGTCGATGTAAGAGGAGATAGGCTCAGTTAAAGAACCAACCCCTGACACTATGGGACGGCCAGGGGGGGCTTCCACTGATTTGTGTAATTTCGGTATGTGATACCAATGTGGGCGTCTCGGAAAGTCCGGTAATAGCTTTTCAGCCTGTTTACAAGAAAACACCTTTTTATCCACAAAATTTCTTAGCAAAGAACGCAAAAGATTTTTAAATTTTACCGTAGGGTCCCCCTTAAGCTTCAAATATGTTGTATCATCTGACAACTGTCTCAATGCCTCTGTTTTGTAGTATTCTCTTGTAAGCAGCACCACGTTGCCACCTTTATCCGCACTGCGGACGACCACATCAGACCAGCCCTGTATTTCACCTAAAGCTTGTTTTTCCTTTAAAAGGTTTTCTATGGGCTTTTCATATATTAAAGCCTCCATGTCTTTTAAAACCTGCGATTGAAAAACGTCTACAAGATTGCCTGGGGCTACTGGGGGCATGTAGGTAGATATCCAGTGGCATTGAGGCTTCCATTCATGAAGAATGGCCCCGCTATCTTTGTACCCCATATACACACACGTGGTCAAAATTGTTGGTACCTCTCATTTAACCCCTTCCCGACCTTTGACGCACCGTATGCGTCATGAAAACCTGTGCCATTCCGACCTGTGACGCAGCATATGCGTCATGGCCGGATTGGGCTCCTGCAGGCCGGGTGAAAGGGTTAACTGTAATTTCACCCGGCCTGCAGGGACAGGAGGAGTTGTACTTTAGCCCGGGGGGGGTGGCTTCACCCCCCCCCCCCCGTGGCTACGATCGCTCTGATTGGCTGTTGAAAGTGAAACTGCCAATCAGAGCGATTTGTAATATTTCACCTAAAAAACTGGTGAAATATTACAATCCAGCCATGGCCGATGCTGCAATATCATCGGCCATGGCTGGAAACACTGATGTGCCCCCACCCCACCGATCGCCCCCCCAGCCCTCCGATCTGTGGTCCGCTCCCCTCCGTCCTGTGCTCCGCTCCGCCGTCCTCCTGTTCGCTCCCCCGTGCTCCAATCCCACCCCCGTGCTCCAATCCACCCCCCCTGCACACCGATCCACCCCCCGCACTCCGATCCACCCCCCGCGCTCCAATCCACCATCCCCGTGCTCCAATCCACCCCCCCGTGTTACGATCCACCCCCCCATGCTCCGATCCACCCCCCATGCTCCTACACCCCCCCCATGCCCTGATCTCCCCCCCGTGCCCTGATCTCCCCCCCTTATACTTACCGAGCCTCCCGGGGTCCGTCCGTCTTCTTTCCTGGGCGCCGCCATCTTCCAAAATGGCGGGCGCATGCGCAGTGCGCCCGCCGAATCTGCCGGCTGGCAGATTCGTTCCAGAGTGAATTTTGATCACTGTGATAAAACCTATCACAGTGATCAAAATAAAAAAACAGTAAATGACCCCCCCCCCCTTTGTCACCCCCATAGGTAGGGACAATAATAAAATAAAGAATTTTTTTTTTTCCACTAAGGTTGGAGTTAGAACTAGGGTTAGGGTTGTGCACACGTTTTCTGGTCCTCTGCGGATTTTTCCGCAGCGGATTTGATAAATCCGCAGTGCTAAACCGCTGTAGATTTATCGCGGATTTACCGCTGCTTTTCTGCGCATTTCACTGCGGTTTTACAACTGCGATTTTCTATTGGAGCAGTTGTAAAACCGCTGCAGAATCCGCAGAAAGAAGTGACATGCTGCGGAATGTAAACCGCTGCATTTCCGTGCAGTTTTTCCGCAGCATGTGTACAGCGATTTTTGTTTCCCATAGGTTTACATTGAACTGTAAACTCATGGGAAACTGCTGCGGATCCGCAGCGTTTTCCGCAGCGTGTACACATATCTTTAGAATTAGGCTATGTGCACACGGTGCGGATTTGGCTGCGAATCCGCTGCAGTGTTCCATCAGGTTTACAGTACCATGTAAACATATGGAAAACCAAATCCGCTGTGCCCATGGTGCGGAAAATACCACGCGGAAACGCTGCGTTGTATTTTCTGCAGCATGTCAATTCTTTGTGCGGATTCCGCAGCGTTTTACACCTGTTCCTCAATAGGAATCCGCAGGTGAAATCCGCACAAAAAACACTGGCAATCCGCGGTAAATCTGCAGGTAAAACGCAGTGCCTTTTACCCGCGGATTTTTCAAAAATGGTGCTGAAAAATCTCACACGAATCCGCAACGTGGGCACATAGCCTTAGGGTTAGGGTTGGGTTGGAATTAGGGTTGTGGTTAGGGTTAGGGGTGTGTTGGGGTTAGGGTTGTGGTTAGGGGTGTGTTGGGGTTAGGGTTGTGATTAGGGTTACGGCTACAGTTGGGATAAGGGTTAGGGGTGTGTTGGAGTTAGAATTGAGGGGTTTCCACTGTTTAGGCACATCAGGGGGTCTCCAAACACAACATGGCACCACCATTGATTCCAGCCAATCTTGTATTCAAAAAGTCAAATGGTGCTCCCTCACTTTCGAGCCCCGATGTGTGCCCAAACAGTGGTTTACCCCCACATATGGAATACCAGCATACTCAGGACAAACTGCGCAACAATTACTGGGGTCCAATTTCTCCTGTTACCCTTGAGAAAATAAAAAATTGCTTGCTAAAACATCATTTTTGAGAAAAGAAAAATAATTTTTTATTTTCACGGCTCTGCGTTGTAAACATCTGTGAAGCACTTGGGGGTTCAAAGTGCTCACCACATATCTAGATAAGTTCCTTGGGGGGTCTAGTTTACAAAATGGGGTCACTTGTGGGGGGTTTCTACTGTTTAGCCACATCAGGGGCTCTGCAAACGCAACGTGACACCCGCAGAGCATTCCATCAAAGTCTGCATTTCAAAACGTCACTACTTCACTTCCGAGCCCCAGCATGTGCCCAAACAGTGGTTTACCCCCACATATGGGGTATCAGCGTACTCAGGAGAAACTGGACAACAACTTTTGAGGTCAAATTTCTCCTGTTACCCTTGGGAAAATAAAAAATTGCGGGCTAAAAAATCATTTTTGAGAAAAGAAATTTTTTTTTTTATTTTCATGGTTCTGCGTTATAAACTTCTGTGAAGCACTTGAGGGTTCAAAGTGCTCACCACACATCTAGATTAGTTCCTTTGGGGGTCTAGTTTCCAAAATGGGGTCATTTGTGGGGGATCTCCAATGTTTAGGCACACAGGGGCTCTCCAAACGCGACATGGTGTCCGCTAATGATTGGAGCTAATTTTAAATTTAAAAAGCCAAATGGCGTGCCTTCCCTTCTGAGCCCTGCCGTGCGCCCAAACAGTGGTTTACCCCCACATATGGGGTATCAGCGTACTCAGGACAAACTGGACAACAACATTTGTGGTCCAATTTCTCCTATTACCATTGGCAAAATAGGAAATTCCAGGCTAAAAAATCATTTTTGAGGAAAGAAAAATTATTTTTTATTTTCATGGCTCTGCGTTATAAACTTCTGTGAAGCACCTGGGGGTTCAAAGTGCTCAGTATGCATCTAGATAAGTTAAAGAGAAAAATGTTCCAGCTTCTTGATAAGATGTAAAACTTTAATCCATCATATAAAATAGTAGAAGACACACTCCTGGGACAATGCCATGTCACAAGTGAAGAAAGCTACGCGTTTCGACCATACGGTCTTTGTCACAGGCTGTAACAAAGACCGTATGGTCGAAACGCGTAGCTTTCTTCACTTGTGACATGGCATTGTCCCAGGAGTGTGTCTTCTACTATTTTATATGATGGATTAAAGTTTTACATCTTATCAAGAAGCTGGAACATTTTTCTCTTTTACTTGGATCTGCACTACGTCGAGTCAGGACGAAGTTCCGTGCTCCTTGCACATATCGGTGAGCTGGCTTTTTTCTTTCTTTGTACTTTATCTAGATAAGTTCCTTGGGGGGTCTAGTTTCCAAAATGGGGTCACTTGTGGGGGAGCTCCAATGCATAGGCACACAGGGGCTCTACAAATGCGACATGGTGTCCGCTAACAATTGGAGCTAATTTTCCATTCAAAAAGTCAAAAGGCGCGCCTTCCCTTCCGAGCCCTGCCGTGTGCCCAAACAGTGGTTTACCCCCACATATGAGGTATCGGCGTACTCGGAAGAAATTGCCCAACAAATTTTAGGATCCATTTTATCCTATTGCCCATGTGAAAATGAAAAAATTGAGGTGAAAAGAAATTTTTTGTGAAAAAAAAGTACTTTTTCATTTTTACGGATCAATTTGTGAAGCACCTGGGGGTTTAAAGTGCTCACTATGCATCTAGATAAGTTCCTTGGGGCGTCTAGTTTCCAAAATGGGGTCACTTGTGGGGGAGCTCCAATTTTTAGGCACACGGGGGCTTTCCAAATGTGAAATGGTGTCCGCTAAAGAGTGCAGCCAATTTTTCATTCAAAAAGTCAAATGGCGCTCCTTCCCTTCCAAGCCCTGCCGTGCGCCCAAACAGTGGTTTACCCCCACATATGAGGTTTCAGCGTACTCAGGACAAATTGGACAACAGCTTTCGTGGTTCAGTTTCTCCGTTTACCATTGAAAAAATAAAAAAATTGTTGCTGAAAGATCATTTTTGTGACTAAAAAGTTAAATGTTCATTTTTGCCTTCCATGTTGCTTCTGCTGCTGTGAAGCACCTGAAGGGTTAATAAACTTCTGGAATGTGGTTTTGTGCACCTTGAGGGGTGCAGTTTTTAGAATGGTGTCACTTTTGGGTATTTTCAGCCATATAGACCCCTCAAACTGACTTCAAATGTGAGGTGGTCCCTAAAAAAAATGGTTTTGTAAATTTCGTTGTAAAAATGAGAAATCGCTGGTCAAATTTTAACCCTTATTACTTCCTAGCAAAAAAAAATTTTGTTTCCAAAATTGTGCTGATGTAAAGTAGACGTGTGGGAAATGTTATTTATTAACTATTTTGTGTCACATAACTCTCTGGTTTAACAGAATAAAAATTCAAAATGTGAAAATTGTGAAATTTTCAAAATTTTCTCCAAATTTCCATTTTTATCACAAATAAACACAGAATTTATTGACCTAAATTTACCACTAACATGAAGCCCAATATGTCACGAAAAAACAGTCTCAGAACCGCTAGGATCCATTGAAGCGTTCCTGAGTTATTACCTCATAAAGGGACACTGGTCAGAATTGCAAAAAACGGCAAGGTCTTTAAGGTCAAAATAGGCTGGGTCATGAAAGGGTTAATGACAGAAAAACCCATAAGTCACAGAAAAAACTTGAATCTGACAAAAGTAATAATAAATAAAAGATCTATGTACAGTGGGGCAAAAAAGTATTTAGTCAGTCAGCAATAGTGCAAGTTCCACCACTTAAAAAGATGAGAGGCGTCTGTAATTTACATCATAGGTAGACCTCAACTATGGGAGACAAACTGAGAAAAAAAAAATCCAGAAAATCACATTGTCTGTTTTTTTAACATTTTATTAGCATATTATGGTGGAAAATAAGTATTTGGTCAGAAACAAAATTTCATCTCAATACTTTGTAATATATCCTTTGTTGGCAACGACAGAGGTCAAACGTTTTCTGTAAGTCTTCACAAGGTTGCCACACACTGTTGTTGGTATGTTGGCCCATTCCTCCATGCAGATCTCCTCTAGAGCAGTGATGTTTTTGGCTTTTCGCTTGGCAACACGGACTTTCAACTCCCTCCAAAGGTTTTCTATAGGGTTGAGATCTGGAGACTGGCTAGGCCACTCCAGGACCTTGAAATGCTTCTTACGAAGCCACTCCTTCGTTGCCCTGGCGGTGTGCTTTGGATCATTGTCATGTTGAAAGACCCAGCCACGTTTCATCTTCAATGCCCTTGCTGATGGAAGGAGGTTTGCACTCAAAATATCACGATACATGGCCCCATTCATTCTTTCATGTACCCGGATCAGTCGTCCTGGCCCCTCTGCAGAGAAACAGCCCCAAAGCATGATGTTTCCACCACCATACTTTACAGTAGGTATGGTGTTTGATGGATGCAACTCAGTATTCTTTTTCCTCCAAACACGACAAGTTGTGTTTCTACCAAACAGTTCCAGTTTGGTTTCATCAGACCATAGGACATTCTCCCAAAACTCCTCTGGATCATCCAAATGCTCTCTAGCAAACTTCAGACGGGCCCGGACATGTACTGGCTTAAGCAGTGGAACACGTCTGGCACTGCAGGATCTGAGTCCATGGTGGCGTAGTGTGTTACTTATGGTAGGCCTTGTTACATTGGTCCCAGCTCTCTGCAGTTCATTCACTAGGTCCCCCCGCGTGGTTCTGGGATTTTTGCTCACCGTTCTTGTGATCATTCTGACCCCACGGGGTGGGATTTTGCGTGGAGCCCCAGATCGAGGGAGATTATCAGTGGTCTTGTATGTCTTCCATTTTCTAATTATTGCTCCCACTGTTGATTTCTTCACTCCAAGCTGGTTGGCTATTGCAGATTCAGTCTTCCCAGCCTGGTGCAGGGCTACAATTTTGTTTCTGGTGTCCTTTGACAGCTCTTTGGTCTTCACCATAGTGGAGTTTGGAGTCAGACTGTTTGAGGGTGTGCACAGGTGTCTTTTTATACTGATAACAAGTTTAAACAGGTGCCATTACTACAGGTAATGAGTGGAGGAAAGTGGAGACTCTTAAAGAAGAAGTTACAGGTCTGTGAGAGCCAGAAATCTTGATTGTTTGTTTCTGACCAAATACTTATTTTCCACCGTAATATGCAAAAAAAATGATAAAAAAACAGACAATGTGATTTTCTGGATTTTTTTTTCTCAGTTTGTCTCCCATAGTTGAGGTCTACCTATGATGTAAATTACAGACGCCTCTCATCTTTTTAAGTGGTGGAACTTGCACTATTGCTGACTGACTAAATACTTTTTTGCCCCACTGTATATGAACAAATGAAAGTCAGACATTGCTTTTCAACCATGCTTCCACAGAATTTAAAAAAAATAAAACTCATGAAATAGGCATGGACAGAAATGATGGTACCTCATGGACATGTCAAATCATGGTGTGTCCACTAAGTAGCAAAACAGGGGCCTACAATCTTGGAATCAGTGAGTGGGCCTGTATATAGGGCTACAGATACTCACTGTGCTGTTTGGTAACATGGTGTGAATCACACTCAACATGAACCAGAGAAAGCGAAGGAAAGTTGCCTCGGGAGATTACAAAGAAAATTATAGACAAACATGTTAAAGGTATGTTAAAGTAAAAGTTATAAGACCATCTCCAAGCAGCTTGATGTTCCTTTGACTACAGTTGCACATATTTTTCAGAAATGTAAGCTCCATGGGACTGTAGACACCCTCCCTGGACGTGGCCGCAGGAGGAAAATTGATGACAAATCAAAGAGACGGATAATACAAATGGTAACAAAAGAGCCCAGAAAAGGAACATCAGTGTCAGATCGCACCCTTCATCGCTGTCTGAGCCAAAGTGGACTTCATGGGAGACGACCAAGGAGGACACCATTGTTGAAAAAAAATCATAAAAAAGCCATACTGAAATTTGCCAAACTGCATGTTCACAAGTCGCAAAGCTTCTGGGAAAATGTCCTATGGACAGATGAGACAAAAATGGAACTTTTTCCCAAGGCACATCAGCTCTATGTTCAGAGATGGAAAAATGAAGCATATCAAGAAAAGAACACTGTCCCTACTGTGAAACATGGAGGAGGCACTGTTATGTTCTGCTTTGCTGCATATGGCACAGGGTGTCTAGAATCTGTGCAGGGTACAATGAAATCTCAAGACTATCAAGGGATTCTAGAGAGAAAAGTGCTGCCCAGTGTCAGAAAGCTTGGTCTCAGTCGCAGGTCATGGGTCTTGCAACAGGATGACCCAAAACACACAGCTAAAACACCCAAGAATGGCTAAGAGGAAAACATTGGACTTATCTGAAGTGGCCTTCTATGAGCCCTGACCTAAATCCTATTGAGCATCTTTGGAAAGAGCTGAAACATGCAGTCTGGAAAAGGCAACCTTCAAACACGAGGCAATTGGAGCAGTTTGCTCTTGAGGAGTGGGCCAAAATACCTGTCAATAGGTGCAGAAGTCTCATTGACAGTTACAGGAATCGTTTAATTGCAGTGTTTGCCTCAAAAGGTTTGTGCAACAAAATATTAAGTTAAAGGTACCATCATTTCTGTCCAGGCCTATTTCATGAGATTTATTTTTTTTAAATTCTGTGGAATCATGGTTGAAAAGCAATGTCTGACTTTCATCTGCTCAATTTCATAGATTTTTAATTTATTATTACTTTTGTCAGATTCAAGTTATTTGTGACCATTGTGGGTTTTTCTGTCCGTAAACGAGGGGTACCAACAATTTTGACCACGTGTGTACCACACCATACCATCAATTATGGGTGTCAGGTCCAAGCATTCCTATATGAACAGTTTCCTAGAAAGTGGATTGGTCGTCGTGGGCCAGTTGAATGGCCACCAAGGTCTCCCGATCTGACCCCCTTAGACTTTTATCTTTGGGGTCATCTGAAAGCAATTGTCTATGCTGTGAAGGGATGTGCAGCATCAGAAACAATGGACACTAGAAGCCTGTGCTAGCATTTCTTCTGCAGTGTTGCTATCAGTGTGTCAAGAGTGGGAGAAGAGGGTTGCATTGGCATTGACAATCCAACACAATGGGTAGCACTTTGAACACATTTTATAAGTGGTAATAAATTTGTAAATAACTCATGAAAGAAAGTTACGATAAAACCAAGCACACCATTGTTTTTCTTGTGAAATTCTCAATATTTGATGTGTTACATGACCCTCTTCCCATTGGAAAAATAAAGTTGGATCCAAAATGGCCAACTTCAAAATGGCCGCCATTGTCACCACCCATCTTGAAAAGTTCCCCCCTCCCATATACTAATGTGCCACAAACAGGAAGTTGATATCACCAACCATTCCCGTTTTATTTAGGTGTATCCATATAAATGGCCCACCCTGTACAACAGATTCTATAAGGTCACAAAAGTCCAAATAATAATAACAATCTTTTATTTTTATATAGCGCTAAAATATTCCACAGCGCCTTACAGTTTGGACACATTATCATTGCTGTCCCCGATGGGGCTCACAATCCAAATTCCCGATCAGTATGTCTTTGGAATGTGGGAGAAAACAGGAGAACCCAGAGGAAACCCACACAAATACAGGGAGAACATACAAACGCTTTGCAGATGTTGTCCTTGGTGGGGTTTCAAATGAAGTTTTCTAACATTTTTTGTAGTCCTACAATCTTTAAGTCATGCAGCATTTTATTGCCATATTCTAGAAAATGAACCTCAAATTAATTTACCATACAATGTTAATTTCTGAAGCTTAAAAGGAAGGTGCCATCAAAAAAAATTTTTTTTCAGAAATTGTAAAAATGTAAAGAATTAATGATTACATTTTCTTAAAAAATATTATCATTTGTTTATAATTTAGTAAAATATGAAAAATAATTTGAAAAGTTTTGGAATTTCCACTTTTCAACACTAGGGGGAGCAGCTGCTGAAATTTCAGAAAAACCTAGTGTACAAATAGCTCACATTACAGCACTGCAGTAATTATGGGCGGAGTCTGCTGACGTGTGTGATGTCTCCTCTCCTTCTGGGTGTTTGCTAAGGGATTAGAGAGGATGATATTCAGGAACCCAGTGAGCAGCCATTTTGTTGGTGACTGCAGAGTATGGCTGCCGTCACACTATCAGTATTTGGTCAGTATTTTACCTCAGTATTTGTAAGCCAAAACCAGGAGTGGAACAATTAGAGGAAAAGTATAATAGAAACATATGCACCACTTCTGCATTTATCACCCACTCCTGGTTTTGGCTACAAATACTGATGTAAAATACTGACCAAATACTGATAGTGTGAAGGCAGCCTTATACTGACAAGTAGACAGTCACCAAGGATGGCAGGCAGCAAGGATTCTGTGAGATATGTAGTGGAGGGAGCAGGGTGACAGCAGCACAGAGTATTTCAGGAGAGCAGTGTGCTGGTCTATAGGGGCCCCCTGTTTGGTGCGCAGAGCAGCCAGGGATTGTACATAGAGCGCTGTCTTTTATACACATGGATGGACCGTCTGCTCCACAGAAATCCATGAAACATTTCTGCGGATTGATGGCCTGGTCTGATCCAGACTTTGCATGCAGACCCCATTCCCCTCCTCAGATCCTGTCTTCTCCATCCTGTCCTGGCAATGTGTGAAAGCGAGGCGACAGGCGCAGTCCGGGGTGACGCTGGGAAGGAAATGTAGCCATATAGTAACGATAAAAATGAGACCCCTCTCTTCAGCTGCCTCACCAGCCCTGACTGCACCTAACTGGAGGTCATGCTTTACCCTCTATTACCCCAGACCCGCGTGCAGGTGCTCAGCCAGAACCACCATAGAATGGGTCCGCTTTCTGAAGATAATACTGCCATAGTGTTCTCGCATAATACCGCCATATAGATCACACACAATACTATCAAATAGATCACACAATACTGTCATACAGTTCTCACATAATACCACCATATAGATCACACATAATACCGCCAGTGTTCTCACATACCGCCATATAGATCACACATAATACCGCCAGTGTTCTCACATACCGCCATATAGATCACACATAATACCGCCAGTGTTCTCACATACCACTATATAGATCACACATAATACCGCCAGTGTTCTCACATACCACCATATGCTTCTCACATAATACCGCCATATAGATCACCCATAATGCCGCCACATAGATCTCACATGTATTGTAAATAAAGACTCGGCCAGAATAAAGTCCTTTATTAATCTTTTTTATACCATACCGAACGCATAATCCTCGACTCCCTCATCTCCCACAACAAAAATAATAAACCACAATGGGGAAAGACACGCAGGGGGGAGAGGAGTGCATAGGAGAGGATTGGATACTGACTGCTGAGCCGTGTATCTAATCCTGTCCTGTGTGATACTGTGCTGCGCCGTGTATCTAATCCTATCTTGTGTGATACTGTACACAGGACAGGATTAGCTACACAAGACTAGATTAGCTACACAGGACAGAGGTAGCAGTGGTAGATGGTATATAGAGGCAGGCAGCAGTGGTAGGTGGTATACAGAGGCAGGTGGCGGTGCTATACAGAGGCAGGTAGCGGTGGTATAAGGAGGCAGGTAGCGGTGGTATACAGAGGCAGGTAGCAGTGGTATACAGTGGCTGGTAGCAGTGGTATATAGGGGCTAGTAGCAGTGGTATATAGGGGCAGGTAGCAGTGGTATATAGGAGCAGGTAGCAGTGGTATATAGTGGCTGGTAGCAGTGGTATATAGGGGCTAGTAGCAGTGGTATATAGGGGCTAGTAGCAGTGGTATATAGAGGCAGGTAGCAGTGGTATATAGGAGCAGGTAGCAGTGGTATATAGTGGCTGGTAGCAGTGGTATATAGGGGCTGGTAGCAGTGGTATATAGGGGCTGGTAGCAGTGGTATATAGGGGCAGGTAGCAGTGGTATATAGTGGCTGGTAGCAGTGGTATATATAGGCTAGTAGCAGTGGTATATAGTGGCTGGTAGCAGTGGTATATAGTGGCTGGTAGCAGTGGTATATAGGGGCAGGTAGCAGTGGTATATAGGAGCAGGTAGCAGTGGTATATAGTGGCTGGTAGCAGTGGTATATAGGGGCTAGTAGCAGTGGTATATAGGGGCTAGTAGCAGTGGTATATAGTGGCTGGTAGCAGTGGTATATAGGGGCTAGTAGCAGTGGTATATAGGGGCTAGTAGCAGTGGTATATAGGGGCTGGTAGCAGTGGTATATAGGGGCTGGTAGCAGTGGTATATAGGGGCAGGTAGCAGTGGTATATAGTGGCTGGTAGCAGTGGTATATATAGGCTAGTAGCAGTGGTATATAGTGGCTGGTAGCAGTGGTATATAGTGGCTGGTAGCAGTGGTATATAGGGGCAGGTAGCAGTGGTATATAGGAGCAGGTAGCAGTGGTATATAGTGGCTGGTAGCAGTGGTATATAGGGGCTAGTAGCAGTGGTATATAGTGGCTAGTAGCAGTGGTATATAGTGGCTGGTAGCAGTGGTATATAGGGGCTAGTAGCAGTGGTATATAGGGGCAGGTAGCAGTGGTATATAGGAGCAGGTAGCAGTGGTATATAGGAGCAGGTAGCAGTGGTATATAGAGGCTAGTAGCAGTGGTATATAGGGGCTAGTAGCAGTGGTATATAGGGGCTAGTAGCAGTGGTATATAGGAGCAGGTAGCAGTGGTATATAGGAGCAGGTAGCAGTGGTATATAAGGGCTGGTAGCAGTGGTATATAGGGGACAGGTAGCAGTGGTATATAGGGGCTGGTAGCAGTGGTATATAGGGGACAGGTAGCAGTGGTATATAGGAGCAGGTAGCAGTGGTATATAGGAGCAGGTAGCAGTGGTATATAGGAGCAGGTAGCAGTGGTATATAGGAGCAGGTAGCAGTGGTATATAGGGGCTGGTAGCAGTGGTATATAGGGGCAGGTAGCAGTGGTAGATGCATAAGAAAATAAAAACTCTGTACTTACCTTCAGTCCTCTCCTAGGAAGTGCTGAGTCATGTTCAGGGCAGAGCAGTGTGACGATCTCCCTGCTCTGCTCTGAACGGCAGTGAGCAGTGATTGCAGCCTGTGCTGTAATAATAAGTACAGGCTGCAATCACAGCTCCTGGCTGCAGATACTCACCCCGACCCTCTCTTCCCAGCAGCAGCTTCTCCCTGGCAGCTCCTGCTATGATCGCACACACTGAGCTGCACTGAGCTGTGTATGCGATGACAGCGGAAAATAAAAAACAAAATGGCCGCGATCTCCTCTCACAGCTGTGACGTAGCAGCCCAGGGGGCGTGCCCAAGTCACAGCTGAGAGGCAGGAGGAGCGGTCGGAGCCCGACTGTTGGCTCCTATGCCCATGGCTGCCGTAAGTGAGGTGTGCAAGTGTCGTGCCCAGACACTTACACCCACACTAATGAAAATGGCGGCCTCCAGTGGCAAAAGTAAAAATGAATAAATAAAAAAGTATTAAAGTACTACATTTACTTTTGTATTAAAAATAATTATTTTTGATTATATAATCAATAATTATTAATACAAAAACTAAAATCACGGCACCCTCCCTTTAAAAGACTCAACAAATAACTGAACTTTAATGTAGTACACTTTGTGCCCACCTGATGGCAGCCCTGTGCATTGATAACACTGTTCAACGCAATTTTTCTGGCAAATCTTGGCAATCACATCAGGATTTCGAGATATTTTCCATTTTTGATGAAAATTACTCCTAATGCTTTATGATAAAAACACATGATTTTCGATACTACACTGGATATTTTTAATCAAGGACTAACAAAGATTACAAATTCTATGTACAGCAAATCAAATATACTTACAGAATTAAACTACAAAATATAAAAACACATATATATGCCACACAGATGAATGACAAATGACAGTTATTTGAACTTTCTTTTCTTGGCTGATCTGTGATGTACAGCTTCTGGGTTGTCTCTCATCAAGCTCCAGCAATAGTCAGCCATCATATGTGTGTCCCACCGGCCTTGATACCGTTCTTCCATTGTTTTAATGCCCTGATGAAAACGCTCCCCTTGTTCCTCGCTCACATCCCCAAGGTTCTCTGGAAAAAAGTCCAAACGGCTGTATAAATAGTGAATCTTGATACTCATTCTACATCCAAGATTTCACAGACTCATTAGTAGCTCTTCCACAATCTCTTCATAGTTGTCTGCTTTCTCATTCCCTAGAAAATTCTGCACCACATTACAAAATGCATTCCAAGCTCCTTCTTCTGTCTCCTTCATTGATGTGATAAAATTTGGGTCTCTCATAAGTGTTCTTATTTGAGGTCCATCAAATATTCCAGCCTTTTTCTTCTCTTCACTAAGACCAGGAACAGTTGAACATATATAGTTAAAGCATTCTCCACTGTGATTGAGAGCTTTGACGAACTGCTTCATCAATCCAAGTTTTATGTGTAAGGGAGGAAAGACAATGTTCTTCCTATCCACTAGAGGATCATGGATGACATTCTTATCGCCAGATGCCAAACTCTGTCGCTGAGGCCATTCAGTTTTCACCAAATGCTCTGCTGTAGCTCTACTGTCCCAGTAGCACAGAAAACAAGGGTGTTATCATAACAAATGGGAATTATGCATGTTCAAAGAAAACAAAGGTATTCTCACATTTATTGGGAGACTAAATGAAAACTAAATTTACCTTAGTGAACCGTATAAACCGGCACTTTTCATACACTACTTATATTTATCATGGCATTCTTGAAAATGGTCTATATACTTGTAGCGCAAAAACGTGATGTGATAGAGAAATTATAAGATCAGATTTGAATTCAGCACCCTCAAATTAGTCTAAAACTGTTCCTAAAGTCCTTGCCAGAAATTTGTATTTTTTTTTTTGTAGACCAGTGTAATGCACGTTATTAAAATACAGTTTGCGTCAAGCATTTCTCAAGTCACGCACCACCATACTGTTATATTTATGGATTTAGTAAAAAAAAAAAATCTATTACTATGATGATTATTATTATTATTTGTTTATATAGCACCATTGATTCCATGGTGCTGTACATGAGAAGGGGTTACATACAAGTTACAAATATCACATACAGTAAACAAACTAACAATGACGGACTGATACAGAGGGGCGAGGACCCTGCCCTTGCGGGCTTACATTCTACAGGATTATGGGGAAGGAGACAGTAGGTTGAGGGTTGCAGGAGCTCCGGTGTTGGTGAGGCGGTAGCTCCGGTGTTGGTGAGGCGGTAGTGATGATCAATGACTAAAAAGTTTTCGTTGATATTTAAGATAAAATAGATTACTTTCATTATTATAGAGAATAAATTAACTCTTGGTGAAGAACTTTTGTTCGTAGCAAGTAGATTCTGAACTTTACAAGATGGTTTTGAATTTGTTTCACTGGCTGCCATTGGTAATATTTTATATAGATAACACTTGAAAATCTTTTTTGTTATTGACTACAATATCAGCGCTGGACATTTACACTTGATCATATTAAGGGCATCTCAGCTCCAGTAGAAAGAAAAACAGCAAAATTGTGGCCAAAGTGGAGATTAGGAAAACCGGAAGCAAGTGAGAAATAAACAATGTTAACGTTGTGAAAAAGAGTGGGAACTGAAGATGAATTCTAGCTGAAAGTGGGGAAGCACTAGATCCATGGCAACTCTCTGTGATGCAGGACAGGTAAAGCGGACAGTTGTGTGCCATAAAACAAACAGAAACCTCAAGCATGGAAGATGTTTTCCAGAATCTGACTCTTTAGAGATATGTGTGAATGCTTCGAAGATGTGTCGAGTGCAGACAAATTATTTTGAATATGGTTTTTGAAAAAAAAAAGTTGACACTTGTTTATATGGATCAAAATTTCACAATAATTATATTACGTGTTTCATTAGCAAAGGTTTGAGGCAGTTAGAATTTTCATTCCTAACACTTGTTCTAGAGCTTGTGAACACAATGTATCTGAAAAAACCCCCCAAACAATTGTCATAAAGGATTGTTCACTACATGAAGGTCCTCCTATATTCTGCAGTATGTAAGCTGCTATCAGATACTGGACAAGTTGATTGGTTCTTTTCCAATAATGACCTTCAGTCTCTTCAGAATATTACTATGACTACAGCACAGGTTGGAAATTACACTTTCTCCTTAATTTGGCTGAGTAAACCTTTGGACTATAGTTATCATTAGGCACACTGTCTGTATATGGTAGGTTACTTTCTGAAGAACATGTATGTTAAACTTTTTTTTCCATAAAAACCTAAGTGAATTGAAAAAAAAGCTTAAGGGGAAATATGTTATCAAGTACATTACTCAATTAAAAAGTCTTAAAGACATTTTAGAAGACCACATCAATCGAGTGGTTGGCCTCTGCTGGTTTCCCTAACCACAGTCAAACTCAAATACAGAGGGACAAAATTAAAAGCTTAGACAATGTTGTGGGCAACCTTGATATTTATTAAAAAATGTCCCGTTTATGCTAAAATGGAAGGAAGAGCTTCAATTAATAATCAATGTAGATGAGTGGGAAAGGGCTCTTGCTCATACCTATTCCTCTACTATCTCAATGACCCTACAAGAGTCGTACTTTAAAATAATCTCTCGGTGGCATCTAACACCAGCAAGGCTGTCCTTGATTGGCAATCATAATTCCTCGGACTGTTGGAGAAATTGTGGGCATAGAGGTAGTTTGCGTCACATTTTTTGGAATTTCCCTAAGATAAAACCATTATGGACAAAGATTTCTGACATGATCAACGTCCTAATAAGAAATATTGTCCTCTCCCCTCAGATGGCATTGCTTTCTGTTTGTTTAAATTTTCTACATTTTTCTCTTAGGGCTATTGTTATTCATATATTGCTGGTAACAAAAAATGCTATTGCATACATTTGGAAGAAACCTACACCTCCTTCCGTCCAAGAAATAGTGGAACATATTGCTCTTCATAAAACATGAACAAAAGTTCTCCATTGCTAACGATAGTTTTAAATTTTTTTCTGATAAATGGTCCCGTTGGACAGAGGTCTTCCCATAATACATCGCAATATGTATGATTGTTTCGATATTCGGAGATTCGTTCGGAAGTTTTATTTACGTTGGTATGCGATTATGTGGTACTTTAATGTAATTGTGATTACTTGTTTTTGTATTTCACAAGTGTCTTCTCACTCCTTTTCTTTCCTACCCTCCCGCCCATTTTCCCTCCCCTATTCCTTCAGGTCTCTTATCCTCATTTTTCTCCATCTTCCAGTTAAATTTAAAATTTCAATAAAGTTTGTTGGAAAAGAAAAAAAAAATGTCTACAATTGAGAGTTTTTCCTTATGAAATATAATGATGGAACTTTTCATATGCAAACAACGGTAAAGGGTCTGTCCCATGAAAAGTACGGTACATTTTAATTAATAGATTTTAGAAATAAATTAGCACATAATCACAAATGGGGCATACTAGAATAATATAATGTTATGCAAGAGCAGTAAAAAGCATATGACCCGATGGCCTAATTTAAATATGTAATAATAAAGGCTAAACAACCTTGAATTAATTAATACAGAAATTATGATTCCAACAAGTAATCCCCAAATAGTGATACCCACACAGTGAATTCCTCCACAAGCATGGCATGCTTACTATAACCCCCAGCAAAGTATGGTGACCCATCACTGTATAGTGCCCCAACACTGATCCCCACACGACCCCCACACAGTATAATAGGCCCCAAATAGACATCCATGGAGTATAATGGGCCCCATATAGTCCTCCATATAGTTTGATGGACCCCACATAGTGCTCCATACAGTATAATGGCCTCTGTATAGTCCTCCATACAGTATCATGGCCCCCACATAGTTTCCGGCATTGCAGGCCAAATATAATCACCTTGAGAGCCAGATTTGGCTGGCGGGCCAGTTTCACATGTGCGTTTTAGACTGAGATCTGAGCGGCTGCTCGTCAAGGTACATCCTGTCCACTCTGGAGAAATCTCAATTATTTATTTATTTATATAGCACCTTTGATTCCATGGTGCTGTACATGAGAAGGGGTTACATGCAAAATACAGATATTAGTTACAGTAACCAAACTAACAATGGCAGACTTATACAGAGGGGAAAGGACCCTGCCCTTGCGGGTTACATTCTAGAGTGAATGTCCTATTCACCCCGCAGGGTCTTAGATCTCCTCTTCCTGGAACAGGAAACCACACTGAGGAGTAAGTAGAGTTTTCACCCTTTTATTTCAGGTTTCCTGTTCCTGGGGGTGAAAACTCACTCTCAGTGTGGTGCTGTTATGGCGAAGGGAAAATGGCACCTTTATCATCTATCTATAGTAAGGCCCCGCCAACGCCCTAAATCACAGAACTGAAATTAGGGAAGTTGGCATAAAAGGAGTATACATGGTCTACCACAATGTTTCAGTGGATGGTACTTGTTAAAGTAATAGTCATTTGCTTGCCAGGATCAAAGATTTCCCAAAACAATACACAGAACATTATGTCTCTTATGCTTTCCTTTCTTCAACAGCACATCTTAGAGCCTTTTCTTTCTCACACTGACTGCTGTAGGGCTGAGCAGTCCAATATGTGGCAGGTTGCAATATGTTTCTATTATACAGAAGCTAACATTCACTTTTTCAGCCATAGGCGTAGTTCTTATGTGGGATTGGACTAAATGGGCTAGACTTATGTGCCCAATAGTGATGAGTGAACGTGTTCGGATAAGGTGTTATCCAAGCATGCTCGCGTGCTAACCAAGTGACTTCGTCGTGCTTGAAAAATATGTTTGAGTCCCGGTGGCTGCAAGTCTCGTGGCTGTTCGACAGCCCAACACATGCAGGGATTCCCTGTAAGGCAATCCCTTCATTTGTTGCGACTTTCGCGATACATGAAGGTGAGGGGACTCAAATATTTTTCAAGCACGCTGAACTCACTTGGTTAGTACACAAGCAAGTTTGCTCATCACTAGTGCCCATTACTCTGGTATTGGGGGTGCTTGGGCGCAATGCTCAAGTCCCTGTCCCACATGTTTCGTGGCTGTTAGACAGTTAATCAACATGTGGGAATTGTGTTGTGAATTCTGTGGCTGAGTTCACTTCTGTGGTCACAAGTGGTATTGCAGTCTCTGGGCTTTCTCCCTCAGGTGTTTTGGTGAGCTCGTTGGCTGCCTTGCTATTTAGCTCCACCTGAGTCTGTCTTCCTTGCTCCTTGTCAATGTTCCAGTGTTGGATCTGAGCTACTGCATCTTTCCTTGGGCCTGCTGCTCTGCTAGATAAGTGCTTCTAGTTTGTTTTCTGTTTTTTCTGTCCAGCTTGCTATTAACTTTTGCTGGAAGCTCTGAGAAGCAAAGGGGTGCACCGCCGTGCTGTTAGTTCGGCACGGTGGGTCTTTTTGCCCCTTTGCGTGGTTTTCGTTTTAGGGTTTTTTGTAGACTGCATAGTTCTCTTTGCTATCCTCGCTCTGTCTAGAATATCGGGCCTCACTTTGCTGAATCTATTTCATTCCTACGTTTGTCTTTTCATCTTGCTAACAGTCATTATATGTGGGGGGCTGCCTATTCCTTTGGGGTATTTCTCTGAGGTAAGTCAGGCTTGTATTTCTATCTTCAGGCTAGTCAGCTCCTCAGGCAGTGCCGAGTTGCATAGGTAGTGATAGGCGCAATCCACTGCTGCTTATAGTTGTGTGAGGATAGATCAGGTACTGCAGTCTACAGAGATTCCACGTCTCAGAGCTCGTCCTATTGTTTTTGGTTATTGCCAGATCTCTGTATGTGCGCTGATTACTGCACGCTGTGTTGCCTGATTGCCAGCCATAACAGAATTGCCTGCCATACACAGTAATGTAGTACCCATGTAAGCATGGAAAGATGGGCGGGGGAAGCAGTGAATATTCATTAAGCATTTACATCTGCATAACTGGTGGAGGTTATGTAAAAGCAAATAAACACAGACAAAAGTCCTCCCTCACAATTCCCCTCATTTGCCCATTTATTAGAAAGTAAAGGTCCGGCACAGGTATGATGTAATCCACGGCACCATGCTCACCGCTCCGCATTTGCAGCATATGAAGCCTCATTCACGGAACAAAGATTGTTATTCTGCAGCAGTTGCTGCAGGTTCTCAAGCTTATGGTAGCACGAGAGCTGGCCGCTGTGATAAGTGGTGACTTCAGGAAGGTTCTTGTCTGTCACAAACGCTGAGAGCGTGGGAAACAGTATCTGTGACTAGCGGTAACCTGACGTCACAGCTGGTCAGCCACTGATGACTATCACGGGTTGCTACAAGTTTTGGCAGTATGTGCTGGTGTGACAGCCTATGAAGCCCCGTTCAGAGATGGGGTTTGTCGTGTAACATGAATGTGGATTACGGCAAATCCATTGAACTACGCCAGACCAACGTGGGATTTTTTTGGGGTAATAAATTGGTGAAAGAGGGTGTCTAGGTATATTTTTACTTACAGGGTTAGTAATGAGGGTGTCTGACTGACACCTCTCCATTACTAAATCCAGGAGTTGTCACATTACCCAGATTGCCACTGAACCAGGGCAATCGGGAAGAGCCGAGACAGGGCACCAGAATTAGAGCATCTAATGTGATGTTACAGTTCCGTGGCAGCTGATGGTTGGGATTTTTAGGCTAGCAAGGGGCCAATAACCATGGTTCTTCCCAGCCTGATATCAGCCCACAGATGTCTGTTTTGCCTTAGCTGGTTGGTTATTAAAAATAGGTGGGACTCCACGTCATTTTTAAAAATGATGGTGAGAGATGGCGTTTATTTTTTTCTATTTTGCTATATATATATATATATATATATATATATATATATATATATATATATATATATATATATATATATACACACACACACACACACAAGTCATTAGGAAATATTCTTTCCTGTATAACCTTTTTGTATTGTATGTTTTATAGCCAGTCCATAAAGTAGCATAATATTCTGACATTGTTCCCAGTAGTGACCTGAGAGTCATAGAAGCATTCAGGGGTCTTCCCCATGCTGTTTCCATTCCAGTTGTCTTTCCATCCATTTCAGAGATTTTCTGGCCCTCCCAGACCTTCTGGTAGGGTTTGCCGTAAAAATGCTCACGTTTCCCATTGACTTCCATTATGCTTGTTACTCGAAACGAGCATTACAATTTGCTTGATTCAAGTAACGAGCACCCGAACATTTTAGTGCTCGCCCATCACAGCAATTTACATTGTCAAAGTTGCTCAGATCCTTACACTTGCTATTTTACCTGTTGCCAATATAACTGAAGTGACTAGTCATTCACTAGCTACCTACATCCCATCCCTCGAACGGTGCCAATGTCACAATTTGATCAATGTTGATCAATTTACTTGTCAATGGTTTTAATGTTATAACCTGTGACTTCAAAAAACAAATTAGTCCAATGACGTCTTTTTAACATAGTTATGCACTTAAGTGTTGGCACCCTTGAAATTGTTCCAGAAACTGAAGTATTTCTCCCAGAAAATTATTGCAATTACACATGTTTATTTCCTTTGTGTGTATTGGAACAACACAAAAATAAGAGAAAAAAACAGAAAAGAAATACATAATTTCACCCAAAACCCCTAAAATTGGCGGACTAAACTTTACAATACAACTGTGTGCAATACTGTATTGCAAAGGATACTCATTTTAAAAGTAACTGGCAAATCAAAGGAATTGTAAAGGCCTGCAGTTAGGTATGCCTAGATATACTGCATGTTTATCCTTGACATGTGGCATCAATCTAGACTTAGAAACTTAGGATATTCTTCAATAGGACACAGAATTGAAAAGAATATTATTTCCAACGTTGGGGAAGTTTCTATCTGATCATTCTGAATAATCTTTCTGAAAAAAAAAATGAAATATTGCATCATGTAGTGATATTTCTGAATGTGTAAAATGGATGTTCCCAGTGATAAATTCTAAACATTGAATGGAATAAAAACATGACAAGTCTTGGATGCACATATTCTTATAGTCAGACTACTGAAAAAGCACAGCAATATAACATTATAGCAAAGTATAATAACTGGTTTAATATATTTGACAGAGGTGGGCAACATGAACCTGGGGAAACATAAATCCTGGCATCCAGAATGTGCAAGGAAAGTCATTCTTTCCAATTTAAAGGAAATTATGTCTACCATGAGCTATGGGAGGCACAGTTTATAAAGAAGAAAAATTTGAAGAAAAAACTTACCGAAAGTTGAATTAAAGACCCAGAATGGCTAAAATATATCCAGATTGGAGACAGATGATTATGTATTAAATGGAGGCATTTTTCTATAATTACTTGAAGAGGAGCAAAGTGTTATGCGTTTCAGGCTTATTCCTCTGTAATCCCATCTACCATCTAATCCCAGCTGCATTTTACACCTTTGCTATAATCCCACTGACTTCATGTTGCGTCTATGATAAATGTATCATGAAGCAGACTGGCTTTGTGCTGCACCTTACCTTTCAATGCTACTACACTGCCATGATTCCACTGTTATGTTGCCTACCTACCAATGCTCTTTCACCCGCTAACACCCATATGAAACATCAAACTATCAGAAAAGAAGCTATTGAGGGCAATCATTTCCCCTCCAGAGCTGTAGCCTAGTGTACCATATGATCTTCCCTTCTCTGATGGCCATTTTTTTCTTGCATGGTTCTTCCTCCAAAACCTATACATTATACCCTGGTTTTCACAAAGACTTTTTGCAGCATAGTGCTAATACCTTTCTTTTGAACCATCAGATTGCTAGACGGCATGTTCCAGACTTGTGGGAAGTGCTCGGCCTGCACTGAAGGACACAAAGCTCTTTACTATAGTCTTAAAGGGGATATTTGGGACTTAAATAAAAATGTGCCTAAGAACCAATGGGCAGGTAGGTGCTACCTACCTGTCTGTTGTGCCCGGCGCTGTTGTCCACCGACAGAGTGGTCATGGACTTCTGCTGACGTCATGTCAACAGAGCGCAGTTTGTGTTCCTGCTGACAGGGAGAGACTACTGGTGTCATGCTGATTGACAGCTGGCTTTCTGCTGCCTAATTGGGGGAAGTCGACTGTCAATCAGCATGACACCAGTAGTCCCGCCCTGTCAAGAGGAAGAGAAACTGCGGATCTGTTGATCAGTGGTCATAGTGATCAATGGTCACCAAAAGCTCAAAATCAACATTTTAAACAAATTGTTTAACCCCTTAACCCCCAGAGCTTTTTTTGGTTTTTCGTTTTTTGCTCCCCTTCTTTCCAGAGCCATAACTTTTTTATTTTTCTGTCAATATGGCCATGTGAGGGCTCATTTTTTGTGGGACGAGTTGTACTTTGGAATGCGATCATTGAATTTACCATGCCGTGTACTCGAAAACGGGGAAAAAATTCAAAGTGCGGTGAAATTGCAAAAAAAAAAAGTGCAATTTCCAAGTGCAAACCAAGCAACAGTCACTAACTCCTTCAACTCTCCTTTTCATATGTACTCCTCTCCCACTGATAGCCATGCAGCACCAAAGCTAGCACTGATAAGGATTTGTATCAGGGCCCAGATTATAAAGGGAAAAGGGGTGGCTAACCGAGCTCATTTGCGTGCACAGGGATTTCCAACATGGATGATTAACCCCTGTTCTGCCAGAAGAAATAAACACATTTAAAATGAAAAAGTGCTTCTTCTCAGTGCCGGAGTAGGAGCAATCAGAGGCTACGGTCTTCTGGCTCTATACTGTAGCTGTCACCCCGTGACACATAACACTGTTTATATCAGGCCAATGCTGCAAATAGCTTATGTGTGGGGGTGCCAGACACCACAAATCAGTTATTGATGCCCTACCTAGAAGATTAAACCAGAGATTACAGCAGTCATAGAAAGTGCTATGATGATAAAATTCATAAAGTACATTTAGTTTAATGAAGGACATACTGGCAAAATGCAGCATTTAGCCATAACGTCATTGTACTCTTAACCATATCCTTGCTTATAAAGTAATTGAAGGGGTGTGTGCTGCTGTTCCCGTTTTTTTTTTTTTTTTTTTTTTTTTTTTTAAGTCAAAACATTTTATCACTTTAAATTGAACAAAAAAAGAAGTGCAAGCATACAAATCCAAGAACACACAGCTATGCATAGTAAAATATTCCACTTTGGCTTCATTTTAGTGTGCACAAAACATACTGATGCAGCGGTATCTGCACAATCTTTGCAAAAATGAATAAAAGACTTCTTTATGATCTATACAGAGTTAGAAACATTTTTTTTTAGCAGACATGGGCTTTGTAACGTATGAAATAAATGGTATGAATGGCATGATGAAAAAAAAATAGCTTTGATAAATTAACAATGTGTGCATGATGTATTTTACCTCCTATATGGCAATTTGCATGGAAAAAAATATTTGTTCACTATTACTGTGCCTACAGTGTGGACTCAATGCAAGGTTCAGTGGGTTCTATTTGCAGTGAGGAGTAAACTTTCTGAATAGTTTATGAGGAGAGGATTTTTTGTTAGACTGGCCCCATCAAAGTCACTGAAAATGTTCTTCTGTAGTTGACGTACAATGAATGCCGAATGAACCCAGGTAAATTCAGAATTTAAAACATCAGACGTTACATGAGGTCATTATGATTCATCTTATTAGATTCAATTATTCTAAACATTTCAATAGCCCTAATGAACAAATGCTGGCAGAAAAATGAGCAGATGAAACCCAAAGTAACACTAAGGTGATGAATCTGTAGAATTTATATACAAATTGGCACGAGCAAATTTCTTACGAACATAATACAACTGCATTTTAACATCCATATTAAGCCAACAACATAGGGATCCACTTGATTATCTACAAAAATTAATGTAGCTCACCATAGGCTCTAATGGCTTTGCAAGTTTGGATTTGTAGAACAGGCAGCCGTAATATGGACGGGCGAAGTGTGGCAGATATTTCTTCTCTCCTGTATATTACAAGCCAACACCTCTTCTATCCTTGCACAAAGTGTGTATTTTAGACCGGCTTACTATACCTGATTGTAACAGTCACTAATGATCATGGTTCTTCAAAACTGAATTTACAACATCAAAAAGATAGACAGTTAAACACAGTTTCTCATGTTTCATCTTCAGGATCACAACATTCCTTTTGCCCCCTAAAGCTGGGCAATTTGAACCAATGTTATGGTCGAGCTGCTGGCCTGAATTATACACACTCTGGTGCAACAAGCAGAGGTATTAAGGGGAACATGTCGCCACGAAAATGCGGTCCAATCTGTGGGCATATTTTAGAGCAGGGGGCGCAGATCAGAGTGACATATACTTTTGGGGACGGTCCTATCAGTCACTGACAGCTGTCACTGTATGTACAATTATACAAAGAAAGCTGTCAGACATTGATAGGACCGCCCACTGGACTGAAAATCGGAAAAAGAGAAGTTTAATTTAATATATGGGTTAGATGGAATCTGAAGCTAAATATAAATCGACTCAGCTCCCCCCCCTATAACATGATGCCTGCAGATTAGGCTGTATTTTCATGGTGACGTGTTCCATTTAAAGATGGCCAGATTGTGTGCTCAAGGCAGCTTTAGATCAGCGCTTACAAGCTCCATAAAAGGAGCATGTAAGTACTGCACATGCTAATCAACAGCTGCTAGAGTTCAGTGGTGGCCGGTAACATAGATGACCAGCATTAAACCCTTCCCGACCCATGACGCCACATAGGCGTCATGAAAGTCGGAGCCAATCCGACCCATGACGCCTATGTGGCGTCATGGAAAGATCGCGTCCCTGCAGAGCGGGTGAAAGGGTTAACTCCCATTTCACCCGATCTGCAGGGACAGGGGGAGTAGTAGTTTAGCCCAGGGGGGGTGGCTTCACCCCCCCGTGGCTACGATCGCTCTGATTGGCTGTTGAAAGTGAAACTGCCAATCAGAGCGATTTGTAATATTTCACCTATTATAACGGGTGAAATATTACAATCCAGCCATGGCCGATGCTGCAATATCATCGGCCATGGCTGGAAATACTAAAGTGCCCCCACCCCACCGATCGCCCCCCCAGCCCTCCGATCTGCCCGGTACACTGCCCCGCTCTCCTCCGTCCTGTGCTCCGCTCCCCTCCGTGCTCTTGTCCGCTCACCCCCGTGCTCCAATCACCCCCCCGTGCTCCAATCACCCCCCCTGCACTCCGATCCACCCCCCCGTGCTCCGTTCCACCCCCCCGTGCTCCGTTCCACCCCATCACACTTACCGATCCTGCCGGGGTCCGTCCGTCTTCTCCCTGGGCGCCGCCATCTTCCAAAATGGCGGGCGCATGCGCAGTGCGCCCGCCGAATCTGCCGGCCTGCAGATTCGTTCAAAGTGCATTTTGATCACTGAGATATAATCTATCCCAGTGATCAAAATAAAAAAATAATAAATGACCCCCCCCTTTGTCACCCCCATAGGTAGGGACAATAAAAAAATAAAGAATTTTTTTTTTCCCACTAATGTTAGAATAGGGTTAGGAGTAGGGTTAGGGGTAGGGTTAGGGCTAGGGTTAGGGCTAGGGTTTCGGTATGTGCACACGTATTGTGGTCCTCTGCGGATTTTTCCGCTGCGGATTTGATAAATGCGCAGTGCTAAACCGCTGCGGATTTATCGCGGATTTACCGCGTTTTTTCTGCGCCTTTCACTGCGGTTTTACAACTGCGATTTTCTATTGGAGCAGTTGTAAAACCGCTGCGGAATCCGCAGAAAGAAGTGACATGCTGCAGAATGTAAACCGCTGCGTTTCCGTGCAGTTTTTCCGCAGCATGTGTACAGCGATTTTTGTTTCCCATAGGTTTACATTGAACTGTAAACTCATGGGAAGCTGCTGCTAATCCGCAGCGTGTGCACATACCTTTAGAATTAGGCCATGTGCACACGGTGCGGATTTGGCTGCGGATCCGCAGCGGATTGGCCGCTGCGGATTCGCAGCAGTGTTCCATCAGGTTTACAGTACCATGTAAACCTATGGAAAACCAAATCCGCTGTGCCCATGGTGTGGAAAATACCGCGCGGAAACGCTGCGCTGTATTTTCCGCAGCATGTCAATTCTTTGTGCGGATTCCGCAGCGTTTTACACCTGTTCCTCAATAGGGATCCGCAGGTGAAATCCGCACAAAAAACACTGGAAATCCGCAGAAAATCCGCAGGTAAAACGCAGTGCCTTTTACCCGCGGATTTTTCAAAAATGATGCTGAAAAATCTCACACGAATCCGCAACGTGGGCACATAGCCTTAGGGTTAGGGTTGGAATTAGGGTTGTGGTTAGGGGTGTGATTAGGGTTATGGCTACAGTTGGGATTAGGGTTGTGGTTAGGGGTGTGTTGTGGTTAGGGTTGTGATTAGGATTATGGCTACAGTTGGGATTAGGGTTAGGGGTGTGTTGGGGTTAGTGTTGGAGGTAGAATTGAGGGGTTTCCACTGTTTAGGCACATCAGGGGTCTCCAAACGCAACATGGCGCCACCATTGATTCCAGCCAATCTTGTATTCAAAAAGTCAAATGGTGCTCCCTCAATTCCGAGCCCCGACGTGTGCCCAAACAGCGGTTTACCCCCACATATGGGGTACCAGCATACTCAGGATAAACTGCGCAACAATTACTGGGGTCCAATTTCTCCTGTTACCCTTGGGAAAATAAAAAAATGCTTGCTAAAACATCATTTTTGAGGAAAGAAAAATTATTTTTTATTTTCACGGCTCTGTGTTGTAAACGTCTGTGAAGCACTTGGGGGTTCAAAGTGCTCACCACATATCTAGATAAGTTCCTTGGGGGGTCTAGTTTCTAAAATGGGGTCACTTGAGGGGGGTTTCTACTGTTTAGGCACACCAGGGGCTCTGCAAACGCAACGTGACGCCCGCAGACCATGCCATCAAAGTCTGCATTTCAAAAGTCACTACTTCACTTCTGAGCCCCGACGTGTGCCCAAACAGTGGTTTACCCCCACACATGGGGTATCAGCGTACTCAGGAGAAACTGGACAATAACTTTTGGGGTCCAATTTCTCCTGTAACCCTTGGGAAAATAAAAAATTCTGGGCTAAATAATTATTTTTGAGGAAAGAAAACGTATTTATTATTTTCACGGCTCTGCATTATAAGCTTCTGTGAAGCACTTGGGGGTTCAAAGTGCTCACAACACATCTAGATAAGTTCCTTTTGGGGTCTAGTTTCCAAAATGGGGTCACTTGTGGGGGGTTTCTACTGTTTAGCCACATCAGGGGCTCTGCAAACGCAACGTGACGCCCGCAGAGCATTCCATCAAAGTCTGCATTTCAAAACGTCACTACTTCACTTCCGAGCCCCGGCGTGTGCCCAAACAGTGGTTTACCCCCACATATTGGGTATCAGCGTACTCAGGAGAAACTGGACAACAACTTTTGGAGTGAAATTTCTCCTGTTACCCTTGGGAAAATAAAAAATTGCAGGCTAAAAGATCATTTTTGAGAAAATAATTTTTATTTTTTATTTTCATGGCTCTGCGTTATAAACTTCTGTGAAGCACTTGGGGGTTCAAAGTCCTCACCACACATCTAGATTAGTTCCTTTGGGGGTCTAGTTTCCAAAATGGGGTCACTTGTGGGGGATCTCCAATGTTTAGGCATACAGGGGCTCTCCAAACATGACATGGTGTCCGCTAATGATTGGAGCTAATTTTCCATTTAAAAAGCCAAATGGCGTGCCTTCCTTTCCGAGCCCTGCCGTGCGCCCAAACAGTGGTTTACCCCCACATATGGGGTATCAGCGTACTCAGGACAAACTGGACAAGAACATTTGGGGTCTAATTTCTCCTATTACCCTTGGCAAAATAGGAAATTCCAGGCTAAAAAATCATTTTTGAGGAAAGAAAAATTATTTTTTTATTTTCATGGCTCTGCGTTATAAACTTCTGTGAAGCACTTGGGGGTTTAAAGTGCTCAATATGCATCTAGATAAGTTCCTTGGGGGGTCTAGTTTCCAAAATGGGGTCACTTGTGGGGGAGCTCCAATTTTTAGGCACACGGGGGCTCTCCAAACGTGACATGGTGTCCGCTAAATAGTGGAGCCAATTTTTCATTCAAAAAGTCAAATGGCGCTCCTTCCCTTCCAAGCCCTGCTGTGCGCCCAAACAGTGGTTTACCCCCACATATAAGGTATCAGCGTACTCAGGACAAATTGGACAACAACTTTCGTGGTTCAGTTTCTCCTTTTACCATTGGGAAAATAAAAAAATTGTTGCTAAAAGATAATTTTTGTGACTAAAAAGTTAAATGTTCATTTTTTCCTTCCATGTTGCTTCTGCTGCTGTGAAGTACCTGAAGGGTTAATAAACTTCTTGAATGTGGTTTTGAGTACCTTGAGGGGTGCATTTTTTAGAATGGTGTCACTTTTGGGTATTTTCAGCCATATAGACCCCTCAAACTGACTTCAAATGTGAGGTGGTCCCTAAAAAAAATGGTTTTGTAAATTTCGTTGTAAAAATGAGAAATCGCTGGTCAAATTTTAACCCTTATAACTTCCTAGCAAAAAAAAATTTTGTTTCCAAAATTGTGCTGATGTAAAGTATACATGTGGGAAATGTTATTTATTAACTATTTTGTGTCACATAACTCTCTGGTTTAACAGAATAAAAATTCAAAATGTAAAAATTGCGAAATTTTCAAAATTTTCGCCAAATTTCCGTTTTTATCACAAATAAACGCAGAATTTATTGACCTAAATTTACCACTAACATGAAGCCCAATATATCACGAAAAAAACAATCTCAGAACCGCTAGGATCCGTTGAAGCGTTCCTGAGTTATTACCTCATAAAGGGACACTGGTCAGAATTGCAAAAAACGGCAAGGTCTTTAAGGTCAAAATAGGCTGGGTCATGAAGGGATTAAACCATGAAAATTAAAAATCACTCATTTTTTATAACGGAAAGGATTTGTAATAATAAAGTGAACTGCAAAGTTTTTGTTTTAACAATCACTTTAACCCGTTAAAAAAAGGTGTATGTATGCATGTAAATAGAAATGAGGCCTTTTAAAGGGAACCTGTCGCCAGAAGAAAACGCTATTAACCTGCCAATATGGAGTAAAGGCCCCGTCACACATAGCGATCCCGACAACGATACGACCTGTCAGGGATCGTTGCTGCGTCGCTATGTGGTCGCTGGTGAGATGTCACACAGTGCGATCTCCCCAACGACGCAGCAGCGATGCGGCGACCTGTAGAACGATGCCATTTCATGATGATTCAATGGGACGTCCTGTCAACGAGGTCGTTGGTAAGGTGTCAAACACAGCGATGTGTGTTACCCAGCGGGACCTCAACGATCAAAAAATGGTCCAGGCCATTCCGACACGACCAGCGATCTCACAGCAGGGGCCTGATCGCTGCTACGTGTCACACATAGCGAGATCGCTACTGAGATCGCTGTTGCGTCACAAAACTTGTGACTCAGCAGCGATCTCGCTATGTGAGACGGGGGCTTTAAGATGCAGGTTAATAGGATTATTAACCTGCCCGGCACCCACATTTAGCCGAACTCTGTAGGGAGAAAATTACCTTTTTTTCCCCGGCAGCTTTCCGGTTTCAGTCACGGGGATGGCGCCGGAGCTAGTTTAGTCACCGCTGGGTTTACAAAGCGGCAGGGCAGCTATAACCGTATCCCAAGCCCTGACCGACAGCCGGCACAATGATGAGCAGATGTCAGTCAGTCCTGGGGGCGCAGTTACAGGCGCCGCTTTTTATACACAGAGCGGTGACTGAATCTCCGCTGCCACAGCCCCTGTGACTGAAACCAGAATGCTTCGGGGGGAATAAAGTTCATTTTTTCCTGGCAGCGGGGGTCTGAGAGTGGGCGCCGGGCAGGTAAACAATGCTAATAACCTGCAGATTAACCTCATATCTACAGGTTAATAGCGTTTTTTTTTCTAGTGACTGGCTCCAGCTAAAGGGGGTACTGCATGATATGTATTTTAGTTTGGCCTTTTCATTCATAAAGAAATGAAAAGGTTTTTCATTTGTGTGCTCAGGTAATTTTGACCAAGGTACCAAGGTTTCAACCTTAATTAGTCTGTTATGGTTATGGGTTGCTGACCATCATCATTAGGAAAGATCAGGTGATGCAAAATTCCCAGCTTTATAAAAACCCAACCACCTCTAACCTTGTGCCAAAACAAAACTGCAGCCATGGGTTCTTCTATGCAGCTCCCTAGCACTCTGAAAATGAAAATAGTGGAGGTCCACGAAGCAGGAGAAGGGTACAAGAAGATAGCGAAGTGTTTTCAAATTGCAATTTCCTCAGTTTGAAGTGTAATTAAAAAATGCCAGTTAACAGAAAAAACAGAGGAGGTCAAGATAAAGTCTGGAAAACCAAGCAAAATTTTAGTGAGGTAAAGCAGAAGTCCCGCTTGACTGATCAGAACATCATTGAAAATCTGTGGCTAGACCTCAAAATAACAATGTATGCAAGACGACCGAGAAATCTCACAGAACTTTTACAAGGAAGAATGGATGAAAATCCTTTTCAATTTTTAAAATGTAAAACATAATATATGTTTTTTGGGGGCCTAAAATACAAAGGAAACGTGTCATCATTGACTTTAGGCCTTTAAGAGATCATTTAATCTTCAACTTGTTTAACTATTCACAATAACAGTAATTTTGACCAGGCGTGCCCAAATTTTTTCATGCCACTGTAATATCCCAACTGGAAAACCACGATGAACTGTAGATAACTGATTAAATTCCAGGTTTAGTCCCATCCTTGAGCACATTTGCCTAATGCTGGGATTCCTCTTGGTGTTTTATTGCAATTTTTGTGGCGAAGGACCCCAAAAAACCACGTTAAGAAAAAACTGCATGTTTACTACAAATTGTATAATTTTTGGTAATGCAGTTTCTACTGGTGAAACGCATTTTCGTGATTTGTATTTAGCACATAAAGTACACACAAAAAATTGTTACGGGAGTAATCAAAACGCCCTGGGAAAGTCCAACCTTAACATCTAGTACAAGGATGTTAGGAACACCTGCTATTATACTGCAGAGGCTGCTGAGATACTTGAATATTGTGATCAGTGATCCAAATGTCTGACTTATATTGACAGGGATAAGATTCCACATCAGGCGAGTAAATATGTCTCGCTCCTGGCTGAAGACCCCTAAGCTGTAAACTTTATCGTCTTGCCCCGAGAGAATGAAGTAGAATGATGGAGCTTGTACTGGTTGAGATTTTGCACATCTTTTAACAACTTTTGAAAGTGAGGACAGTTATAATTCACATGCCCCTTGGGGAAGTGGGGGAGATCTGTCCCATCTTGCCACTTCTCAATAAAGCATTCTTTTCGGCCAAGATCTGTGGCAGAAGAACTTCCAGATAGTGTTAATCCCCCCGGCTTTGATTAGACATGGAATTGGTGAGGATGGGGGGGGTACATGATGCTGATGCACAAATGTCTTTTCATGCGGAGGAATGCAAAACAATGTATATACACCTCCTGGTCTATACACCCTTGCTGAAGCCTGTGCCCAGCAGTGATACATAGCTTGCATGTATTTGTATGTGTACTTTTTATAGCAGCAGGAAAAACTTATAACAATTTTTTCTTTGCAGATCTGTGTCGTCCAGTTTCACATCTTTATCTTCTTCCAGATTTTTTTTATCATGGTTTACATTAGGCTCTTGTCATGTGGCATATAGGCTGGCTTCGTTTTATGTAATGTACTGAATACAGCCTTTTCTCAGCCTTAAGATTCTTTATGTACTTCCTCAATAGTAGACGGTATATCATCCACCTTTACACTTCCAAGTATTCACTACGGAGCTCAACGTGTTTTTCTTTATATTCTTCACTAGTTAAGATGATTATTCTACGGCTCCTCCCTGTCCATTTCTTTCAGATTTCCCATGTCCTCATTTTTCCTATCTTTCACATCATTTTACTCCATTACCTTTGAATTAGTCCTTGTTAATTTGTTTTTCAGTTAGTTAACTAACAAGTAACACAATCCATACATTAAGGCAAGTGTCGAGTTGCTGTTATTCCTCTATACCTACCTGTTCTTTGCTGCCTTTCCGCCTGGTCTAACGCCTTCTCTTTCTTGTCTCTGGCTTCCATCCCTCGTCCTCCCCCCTTCTCCTCGCTCAGCTTTCTCTCACTGAGCAGTAAAACTGATTAACCCCAGGTCACCCCCCTCCCTCTCTCTCCCGCTCCCTATTGCTTCTGGCTCTTCTCTCCTCTGATTTACACGCTGCGTTCCGCTCACCACATTTGCATATGGTTATTGCGATTTTATTCTACATCAGGATTTGGATTTTAAAGGAACAACTGCATAAGAAAAATGAGCCTTGGGGGTTGGGAGCCGAATTGAGTGATACAAATGGAAAAAAAACGGATGCACAAGTGCCACTCAGACAGTTAAGTCATTCTGTGCGACTATTCTCCTGTAAATAAAAAGGAGTTTGCACCTGTAGACTACAAAGTGTCTGGATTTTGCCATCCAGTGGTGAAGGAGTTAACCGGCTCTCACAAAACCATGCATGCTTATACAGCATCTATAAGTCTGCCACGTTTTCAGGGATGGGGTCATTTCTTTGGTAGTTGTGTCTACCAGGCGCGTTCACACACACATATATGGTGAATTTTGGAAATTTGCTATGACGCTGCTGAGAGATTAAATATAAACAAAATAAAATAAACAAAAAAAAATAACTTATGTAATGTAACCTGCTATAACCCTTCCCTGCATTCCTTCCATGGTATTCAATGAAATAAATATATTTGCCACGCACTGATGGATGCAACAAATATATCCCAAAAGGCCCGTACAAGCTATTTAGCAAAAAAATGCATAAAAAACCCAGAAAAATTGCTGTAAAAAATGCCACGTCAGAAAGCATTTAATTGGTTACGTGGTAGGGCGTTTCATCCCTTAAAAACATAGCAGCTTGTGGTCTTAATTCTCAGCTTCTTTATAGCAGGTGTGGTTGGGCTGCAATACTACACGCGGCCGGTAAATAGGTGATCGTTATTTTTAAAACACATCAGCCAATTTTTTCTAATTTTGGACAAACGCTATGATAAGTAGCCACAAAATCTGTAGCAGTGCAAAGGTCACATTCCCTTAAATAGGTGTAGTACCCGTGAATGGCCACTACACAGTGAATGGAGCTGTGCTGTTTATGCTCCATTCACTACTGGAGCTGGAAACTGGTGGGGGTGGCAGATGTCAAACCATTGAAGACAGGTCATCAACATAGCAAGCCTGGAAAACCCCTTTAATCTATTTTGTAATAGTCTGAGCACCCTTTTTATACAAAGCTGCCACTAGAGGGTGCTTTATTATGGAGTCCAATGATCTTACTCCGGAAGCTCCAAGGTGCCCTCTTGTGGCAGCTGCAGGAAGTCAGCATTTTATTATTTATCTATGTCCAAGTAGCGGATCTTTAAGTCTGTAACCAACAAAACGAAACTATTTCCACTGAATAAATATTTATAGAAATTAACCAGCATAGAAAAATAGATTTTATTATATTTAAAGTCATCACTCTTATTGGGTTATTTGTGATGAAAATATGTTAAGATATTAGGGGAGACGGTTGAAGACAATTTAGACTGCTATGAGACCTGCAAATTGAAATAAATCATACAACACCAAGCTAAAACCTGTTGCACAGTAGATTTCCTACAGTTCATTTGACTCATACCATTTAACTTATTTTTACAGATTGATTCAACAAAAATGTTGGAAAAATTTGGTGCAAAAAATCGCCAAGACTCTCCAGTGCCTTGTGGTAGCTACTCTTTAGGCTACTGCATCAATAACTAAGCTTCATGATATAGTGTCTGAAGAAAGGAGAGTATTATCACGCCGTACGCACGCTGTTTTTGTGACATGACATCTATGACTAATTGTGTGTTGGTGCGCAGAGAAGATAAAAGGATGGGGGTACACGTCCAATACTCTCAATGGGCTAGGACAAACAGATTGTAAAGCCGGTGGCTTAGAAATAAATTCTACCCTATCCCATTGCCGGACATCACCTTTTGCCTTTTTTTGGATGAGCAGGGATGAAGTGAAGGGTCCCTTGAGAAGCCGCCCCACCCTGGGGAAAGGGTTTCGCACTGACAGGAGGCCAAAACCATTTAACATCTCATCAGGCAGCATGGCGGTCCGGCTGTCACCGTGGCAACGCTGAGGCTCAATTTCACAAATGTCACATTGCGTTAACATCTTCACACTGCCCCACAACCCAGGGATTAACCCTAGACAGTCTGTAAAAGGGTACAGCCCAAACACTAGTACCTACTTCTACTTTGCTGACAGGATGATTTCTTTCCTAGTAATAAAACACTGCATCAAAGCTAGTTGTGTATATACGTGCGTGCATAGTATGTATGTATGTATGTATGTATGTATGTATGTATGTATCTATGTATGTATATATATATATATATATATATATATATATATGCGCACACACACACACACATTATAAAATATATATATATGCGCACACACACACACATATATATATATATATATAATATATATATATATATGTGTATATATATATATATATATATATATATATATATACACACACACACACACACACTTTATATATCCCTACAGTCAAACATGATTGTGATGATACGTTGTCCTATTACATATATGAATTACTTGCTCGATTTCCCAATATGAACACCTATGCCACCCCACATGGTTTTATTAATCACCTGTATTTCTATGGTTCTACATTTTCAGTGGGTCTTTTACATTTACAGATCTTTTTTTTTTTTACTCAAGCTGTTAATATTTAAAGAACCAAGAACCATAAATATGGAAAGCGGGACTTTTAATTAATCAAGCGAGCCTTCTAAGAGCCCCCCTGGGCCTACGTTCCATGGTTTAGATATGATTTATAGGACACATGTCTCTCTGTGTGTAGCAGGGAGAACTTCCTTTAGAGAGCTGTCAAGTCCCATAATGCACTGGAAGTGCTATGGCTCACCGTTGTTAACCATCTTGGGACATACTTATCCCTTTAACAGGACAAATGTTGCCAGCCGCCATTACTGCTCTCCTGATAGCGCTTTAGGGTTTTTCATCTTGAAAACGCTCCGTAAAGAGTCCATTGATGGCAAGTCGCAGGCAACAACAGTTTTCTGGCATAAAATGGCTCCTTGTGTTGAAAGTCAGACTGTACAATGCAGCGATCCACAAGTCAGACAATTCCATCAGTGTCCAATAAAGGCTTTGAAATGGGGTCACAGTCACCCCAGAGATGTCATAGCAATGGCATCAAATAAGAGGAATCCTATGTGTTGGAGAAAAAAAAAAAAAGGGTAAGAACAGGTAATGTTATATAAAGAAAATAAAAGTGGTGAGAACGAGTAGTTGGCACACATGAGAGCAGAGCGCCGCGTCTGCCAAACATGCAGCACGCTGGTATGTGACAAGACATGGCATTCTACACACACTGATATGTCAGAACGAGTCCAATTATGGGTAGGGGCAAATAGGCAAATGTGGATGAAAGAGAGAAAAGGAGAAGAATTAGCTGGAGAAGGAAGACAGAAAATGTACAAGTGTAGCGCAGGCTAGAAAAGAACTGAACGTAAGAAGAGGGGGAGGAGATGCTGAGAAACGAGAGCAAGCAAATCCAAAGGATGGCCAGAATGGGTATCCAGAGGAGGGAGGCTGCACTTGGTGAGGAGGGGGAGAGGAGCCCATCTGGCCACTGTGTTACACTGAGATTGCTGGTATTAAAGGTTCTCTCGGCTGAGTGGAATCAGGGGACGGCTGGTAATGAGATGACAAAACGCTGGCAGTCTGGGAGGAGCGGCTCGGTCACAGCGCTGCGCGCTCAGCTGGGTCATTTGTAAGTGTCAATCACATGGTGCCCAAGGGGAGGAAAGGGGGGCAGCGTCCCATTTCATCTGCCCAAGCAGAAAGCTGTAGCTCAACCAGGTTTTCCTAGCTACCTGCCCTATGTGCGGTCACCACCTGTCGGCACGGGCATGCATAAAGGTAGATATAGGAATCTGCATACAAATATACACACGAGCGCCATATAGTACTCGCGCAATATAAGAACACCACACGAGAAACGAAAGCAAAGAGCCGCACAGGAACAAATCAGCTGGATTTGTCTTGTGCAGATATATTGTATACTCATGCGACAGACCGTGGCAAATAAAATGGCACCGTGGCATGTCGTATTTACAGGCTGGCGTTATGTTTTTATGTGCAGGAGGGAGAACGTAGGAGAAAGTGGACGCAGCATCTCCCTCCCGCGATGCATTAAGATGCTGTCAGGAAAACCACAAGCCTTACATCTTACTCAGCCACATCATCCGGCTCCAAGATCCCCAGAAAATCCTCCATCAGGGCAGAGGATTTCTTCTTCTTTTTCGGCAAACCTGTATGAGGGAAACGAAAAATCAAACAAGTTTGAGAGACTGATCAACTTAAGGTTTCAGAGAAGACATTCATGTATGTGGGGGATTGTGGTCAGTGCGGGTATTGGAGAACAGCTTTCCATGACAAAACCATTGGAAGGTTAGTGTGACACATATATGCATCAGACACGCACATGTCCACCCTCCCCAGCCAAAAGACGTGCTTAAGTATCTCATGCACTGAAGGGTGACTGCCGGGATGAGTGGCACAGCTATATTCCCCAAATCCCCGGCATTATTTCTCACTGTTGCCCTGCTGTCTTCTCCAGGGAAGTTCCCTCCTTCGAGGATGGAGTGGGAGGCCCCACTGACTGACATGTTTACAGAATGCAGAAAACTAGTCAATACTAATTAACCTGCTAGGAGACACAGTTGCTGACAGAAGAGGAAGGAGGGGGAGAGAAGCACGTAGGGGAGCAAGAGGAGACCACTGCAAGAATTAGGAAGTTCGGGAAAGTCAGAGTGTGCAAATGGAAGGAGGTGACAGCTTAGGAGCAGCGGGGGCAATATGTCAGGGACAAGGGGCAAGGAAAGAAGAAGAAGAACAGAACTGATCCATCTCACGATTTAGTTGATAATGCATAGTATTAAATGAAAAAATTCCTAATATTCTAAAGAAGGAAATATATTCTATATACTCCTACTTTGACTCATCCCTACGTATTTGTTACATATGAACTACAGGACCATTTTTAGGATAAGTATAGATTAAATATCCCCCTTGTTGGATGCTTATTTATGTAATTCCTGTATCCACTGGACTCCTCTTCTTAAGAGTATATATATATATATATATATATATATATATTTTTTTTTTTTTATTTATATATATATATATATATATATATATATATATATATATATATATATATATTTGTTGCCAAACGTATCGACACCCCTGCAATTCTGTCAGATAATACTCAGTTTCTTCCTGAAAATGATTGCAATCACAAATTCTTTGGTATTATCTTCATTTAATTTGTCTTAAATGAAAAAACACAAAAGAGAATGAAGCAAAAAGCAAAACATTGATCATTTCACACAAAACTCCAAAAATGGGCCAGACAAAAGTATTGGCACCCTCAGCCTAATACTTGGTTTCACAACCTTTAGCCAAAATAACTGCGACCAACCGCTTCCGGTAACCATCAATGAGTTTCTTACAATGCTCTGCTGGAATTTTAGACCATTCTTCTTTGGCAAACTGCTCCAGGTCCCTGATATTTGAAGGTGCCTTCTCCAAACTGCCATTTTTAGATCTCTCCACAGGTGTTCTATGGGATTCAGGTCTGGACTCATTGCTGGCCACCTTAGAAGTCTCCAGTGCTTTCTCTCAAACCATTTTCTAGTGCTTTTTGAAGTGGGTTTTGGGTCATTGTCCTGCTGGAAGACCCATGACCTCTGAGGGAGACCCACCTTTCTCACACTGGGCCCTACATTATGCTGCAAAATTTGTTGGTAGTCTTCAGACTTCATAATGCCATGCACACAGTCAAGCAGTCCAGTGCCAGAGGCAGCAAAGCAACCCCAAAACATCAGGGAACCTCCACCATGTTTGACTGTAGGGACCGTGTTCTTTTCTTTGAATGCCTCTTTTTTTCTCCTGTAAACTCTATGTTGATGCCTTTGCCCAAAAAGCTCTACTTTGGTCTCATCTGACCAGAGAACATTCTTCCAAAACGTTTTAAGCTTTTTTAGGTAAGTTTTGGCAAACTCCAGCCTGGCTTTTTTATGTCTCGGGGTAAGAAGTGGGGTCTTCCTGGGTCTCCTACCATACAGTCCCTTTTCATTCAGACGCAGACGGATAGTACGGGTTGACACTGTTGTACCCTCGGACTGCAGGGCAGCTTGAACTTGTTTGGATGTTAATCGAGGTTCTTGATCCAACATCCGCACAATCTTGCGTTGAAATCTCTTGTCAATTTTTCTGTTCCGTCCACATCTAGGGAGGTTAGCCACAGTGCCATGGGCTTTAAACTTCTTGATGACACTGCGCACGGTAGACACAGGAACATTCAGGTCTTTGGAGATGGACTTGTAGCCTTGAGATTGCTCATGCTTCCTCACAATTTGGTTTCTCAAGTCCTCAGACAGTTCTTTGGTCTTCTTTCTTTTCTCCATGTTGAATGTGGTACACACAAGGACACAGGACAGAGGTTGAGTCAACTTTAATCCATGTCAACTGGCTGCAAGTGTGATTTAGTTATTGCCAACACCTGTTAGGTGCCACAGGTAAGTTACAGGTGCTGTTAATTACACAAATTAGAGAAGCATCACATGATTTTTCAAACAGTGTCAATACTTTTGTCCACCCCTTTTTTATGTTTGGTGTAGAATTACATCCAATTTGGCTTTAGGACAATTCTTTTTGTGTTTTTTTCATTTAAGACAAATTAAATGAAAATAATAACAAAGAATTTGTGTTTGCAATCATTTTCAGGAAGAAACTGAGTATTATCTGACAGAACTGCAGGGGTGTCAATACTTTTGGCCACAACTGTATGTATATATATATGTACAGTGGGGCAAAAAAGTATTTAGTCAGTCAGCAATAGTGCAAGTTCCACCACTTAAAAAGATGAGAGGCGTCTGTAATTTACATCATAGGTAGACCTCAACTATGGGAGACAAACTGAGAAAAAAAAATCCAGAAAATCACATTGTCTGTTTTTTTAACATTTTATTTGCATATTATGATGGAAAATAAGTATTTGGTCAGAAACAAAATTTAATCTCAATACTTTGTAATATATCCTTTGTTGGCAATGACAGAGGTCAAACGTTTTCTGTAAGTCTTCACAAGGTTGCCACACACTGTTGTTGGTATGTTGGCCCATTCCTCCATGCAGATCTCCTCTAGAGCAGTGATGTTTTTGGCTTTTCGCTTGGCAACACGGACTTTCAACTCCCTCCAAAGGTTTTCTATAGGGTTGAGATCTGGAGACTGGCTAGGCCACTCCAGGATCTTGAAATGCTTCTTACGAAGCCACTCCTTCGTTGCCCTGGCGGTGTGCTTTGGATCATTGTCAAGTTGAAAGACCCAGCCACGTTTCATCTTCAATGCCCTTGCTGATGGAAGGAGGTTTGCACTCAAAATCTCACGATACATGGCCCCATTCATTCTTTCATGTACCCGGATCAGTCCTCCTGGCCCCTTTGCAGAGAAACAGCCCCAAAGCATGATGTTTCCACCACCATGCTTTACAGTAGGTATGGTGTTTGATGGATGCAACTCAGTATTCTTTTTCCTCCAAACACGACAAGTTGTGTTTCTACCAAACAGTTCCAGTTTGGTTTCATCAGACCATAGGACATTCTCCCAAAACTCCTCTGGATCATCCAAATGCTCTCTAGCAAACTTCAGATGGGCCCGGACATGTACTGGCTTAAGCAGTGGGACACGTCTGGCACTGCAGGATCTGAGTCCATGGTGGCGTAGTGTGTTACTTATGGTAGGCCTTGTTACATTGGTCCCAACTCTCTGCAGTTCATTCACTAGGTCCCCCCCCGCGTGGTTCTGGGATTTTTGCTCACCGTTCTTGTGATCATTCTGACCCCACGGGGTGGGATTTTGCGTGGAGCCCCAGATCGAGGGAGATTATCAGTGGTCTTGTATGTCTTCCATTTTCTAATTATTGCTCCCACTGTTGATTTCTTCACTCCAAGCTGGTTGGCTATTGCAGATTCAGTCTTCCCAGCCTGGTGCAGGGCTACAATTTTGTTTCTGGTGTCCTTTGACAGCTGTTTGGTCTTCACCATAGTGGAGTTTGGAGTCAGACTGTTTGAGGGTGTGCACAGGTGTCTTTTTATACTGATAACAAGTTTAAACAGGTGCCATTACTACAGGTAATGAGTGGAGGAAAGAGGAGACTCTTAAAGAAGAAGTTACAGGTCTGTGAGAGCCAGAAATCTTGATTGTTTGTTTCTGACCAAATACTTATTTTCCACCATAATATGCAAAAAAAAATGTTAAAAAAACAGACAATGTGATTTTCTGGATTTTTTTTCTCAGTTTGTCTCCCATAGTTGAGGTCTACCTATGATGTAAATTACAGACGCCTCTCATCTTTTTAAGTGGTGGAACTTGCACTATTGCTGACTGACTAAATACTTTTTTGCCCCACTGTATATATGATACCCCTCATTCATAATATGTCTTTGTAGAGGAAGGGGGGGGGGGGGGGGGTGGCACGGTAGTTGAATTATTTCCGCTTTCACATATTTGTATATTATTTATTTCTACTTGGAGTGTACATACTATTTACTTTTTTTGCTACACTAGCATCCCCTGTTGGACATTCTGCTGTTTTAATGTTTTTATAAATAACTTGTTGTGTCAATAAAAATTATTTCAATGGATCTCTTCTGTATTCAACCTTTGTATACTTAGTCGGAGTGGTTGGCTTGAATTATATTGCATGGGAAGTGCCATTTATGACTACATGTGTATACTTGTGAGAAGTTAAAATAACAAAAGGCCGGTGAGACTGACAAAGTTAACCTTCTGGGTCGGCACTTGTAGGATATGTCGAGAGACCATAAACTAGGGGAGAAGGCATCTTGTGCACAATGTTTCATTAATAAGTGTATGCTTCATGACCTGAATATAGGTGAATCCTATGATTGCAATATGCTACACCCCATTTGGTAAAAAAAAAAGTCTCACGTAAATGTTCCCGTGGCAGCTGCGTTGCGGCCCAAAGTCCAAACCATTACGCAAGTTGTGGAAGAAAAATGAGTTTGTGGAAGATGAATGTAAATAGAGTATTAATAATCATAAGGATTGCCATTAACAAACATTTAAGTAAAGGGATGAAGAAAATAACCTACTTTTTAAATCAGTGTTGTTTTTATTTTTGATATCACATTCTTTAAAAAAAATAAATAAATAAAAATATTCCAATTTTCACACTGGCTACTAAGGTTTTTTAGACTCTTACAGCCTAAACTTTGCAGAAGATTTTTCAGCAGTCTCATTATCACAGGAGGGAGGCAGAAATACACAAGAAAGGGGCATGTAGAAATATTTTAAATAGGATTTATATTTCATATCCATTAATCACACCTCAGTAGGTACAGAAACGAAGTGGTGCAACCTTTCAGGAATATCACCCTTCATCAGGCTGGTAAGCAAGGGTCACACTGCATACATTTTGAATGCCCATGGTACGGGATAGGCATTTCCCCAGAAAAGGCAAACCAGGACACAATCCTACATCCTGTCTGCGGTGTGTGAAACTGTGGTGTGATTAAAGGGTTAGTCCGAAACCCAAAAGTAAATTTCAATTAATAAATCTGTAAAAACTAATAACTCTTGTGATTTAAGTCATGGTAAAATCCCTACCAATCCCTATGTCATGGAACGTAGGGTTCTGTTTATATTACCCACTTCCTATGGCGATTCGTTTGAGAACCCCAACGCATGATGGGACACAAACTAATTGCCATCTGCTGTCACTCCCCTTTCCGGAGTGGGGACGATTAACAGCTCTATATACAGCTGATGACATAGCATCCACCATTCACAATAGTGGGATGTCACAGCTCACCTCCTCTCCCTCCTTTCACAATGACCTTTGCACACTCTGATTCAATACACAAGATAGGGTCTGAACCAGTCTTTTGCTGCTAATATACATGTGCATTTCTAGAGAAAAAAAAAACAAGGAGTACGAGTCTAGAGAAGCCCCAGTAACTAACATGATAATGGCAAAATAAAGGTTGTGATATAAAAAAAAAAAAAAAAAAAAACTGCCAAAATTAGGTAAAAACATACATGTAAAATAAAATCCTAATTAAAACAGTACATCTTCTGAAGACATAGCCTGCCTATGTGAGAACGTGGCCATTTACACACCGGCTGTATGGCGGCAGCTACCGGAGACCCTACACCCAAATTCACCCAAAACCGACTACTCACCATGATATTGTTCAGCCGTTTTCCTCCTCAGAGTCTCCACACTTTCCTCTGTGTCTGCCCACTCCAGGACCAGCCTACGCCCATACAGATGGGTACTGTGGCACAGAGCATTGAATGCTCTCTGCGAAGAAAGGTGAAATTCAACAAGAAAATCCTATGCCAGTAAAAACTGGATAAAAATTATTATATTATGCCAAGATAAAAGCAAAAGAAAGCTAGGCATAGGCATGCAAAAAATCTTCTCAAAACATTAAAACATAAATGAAGACTCAAAACATCAATAGCAGAAAGTTACCTGGAAGTAGGAAATACCGGAGGTCAATATGAGACTATGCAATATGTGACTATGCAATATGAAACTATGCAATATGAAACTATGCAATATGAAACTATGCAATATGAGACTATGCAATATGAAACTATGCAATATGAGACTATGCAATATGAAACTATGCAATATGAGACTATGCAATATGAAACTATGCAATATGAGACTATGCAATATGAAACTATGCAATATGAGACTATGCAATATGAAACTATGCAATATGAGACTATGCAATATGAGACTATGCAATATGAAACTATGCAATATGAGACTATGCAATATGAGACTCTACTGCATTCTGCTTCCCTCGCCTCCCCACAATCTCACAAAAGACGCCACAAGGTTCATATAAATATAGCTCCTGTGACACAGCCTGGATTGGTCCCCGGATTTCACACTGAAAACTGTATACATTGTTAAAGAAGTTTCTCATACCTCCTGATGTTGGTGTACTTACTTTGAAAACAAATGGCTAGGATCCTGATAATATATGCATTTAAATTATTATAAGAGACAACACATTGAAAGAACAAGTTCTGGTCCACACAGATAGGAACCAGCCATTTTGCAAATATTTTCAAAGTAAGTACATCAGCCTTATCGAGTAGAAGTGGAATTCTCCCTAAAATTTGTATTCCTTAATCTGTTACCGATAAATATGTCGTGAAGTGTTAATATAGTCACACAATTACCATTTGTTACTGCTGTTCCTAACCACATGACCACAACTCAGACCAGCCGGCATACAGATCATCTTCTGTGTGGACCATAAACCGCTCTCTCACTTTAAAGGGAACCTGACACCTCAAATTGGCGGGATATTTAAAGGAGTTTTTACCGGTCCGATGGGCGGCGTTTCCTCTTCATTTCTCCACCCTGTCCGTCCCTGTTGTCCGCAATATGTTAATGAATTAGAATACTTGTAATCCATAGTTGGTGCGTGCGCAATGCAATCACGCGCAGACTGCTTTGCCCATCTGCGGGCAAAGCTGAAAAGCATTACTGCGCATGCGCCCGCGCACTATGTCCCGGAAATATTTTGCGGTGTTCTAGGACATAGTGCGCAGGCGCATGCGTAGTAATGCTTTCCGGCTTTGTCCGCAGTTGGGCAAAGCATACTGTGCGTGCGCCACCGTAGATTGCATTGCGCACACGCCAACTATGGTGCACATGTACTCTAATTCACTAACATATTGCAGACAACAGGGACGGACGGGGTGGAGAAACAAAGAGGAAACTCCGCCCATCGGACCGGTAAAAACTCATTTAAATATCCCGCCAATTTGAGGTGACAGGTTCCCTTTAAGTCTGTAACAGCCTTGATGGGAACCTCACAGGTTTACACTGGGAAAGCAACTATGTGGTCCATGGAGAAGATGTTCTGAGACAGGTACACTGCCCCGCAGTCATGAGGTTCAGCAGGGGTCTGGAGCGGCGCTGGGAACGGGAGAAGATGGTGTAATATTTAAACACATTCACAATATACTAGATACATGTATTAAGGAACTAAAAATTTTATTGTGAAATATGTTGACCGATATGCGTTAAAATACCTTTTTGATTTTAGATAGAAATGCATTTAATAATGAATAATCTTATCCACTTCTCAGCTGAATTAGGGGACTTTTGTTGCCAGAGTAGAGGTTCTCATTCAATGCCAGCAAACATATAACCAAAACCCAAATATCGATTAGAAAATCATAGAACTTTTCATTTACAAAAAATCCTGCAGATCTTTTCTTCTTTATCCATACTGGGAAAACACTGATGGTAATAACGGACACACTGAAGGAAAACACTGATGGTAATAACAGACACACTGAAGGAAAACACTGATGGTAATAACGGACACACTGATGGAAAACACTGATGGTAGTAACGGACACACTGATGGAAAACACTGATGGTAGTAACGGACACACTGATGGAAAACACTGATGGTAAAAAGGACACACTGATGGAAAACACGGACACACTGATGTAAAACACTGATGGTAATAATGGACACACTGATGGAAAACACTGATGGTAATAATGGACACACTGATGGAAAACACGGACACACTGATGTAAAACACTGATGGTAATAATGGACACACTGATGGAAAACACTGATGGTAATAACAGACACACTGATGGAAAACACTGATGGTAATAACGGACACACTGATGGAAAACACTGATGGTAATAACGGACACACTGATGGAAAACACTGATGGTAATAATGGACACACTGATGGAAAACACGGACACACTGATGGAAAACACTGATGGTAATAACAGACACACTGAAGGAAAACACTGATGGTAATAACAGACACACTGATGGAAAAAAAGGATGGTAACAACAGACACACTGATGTAAAACACTGATGGTAATAACGGACACACTGAAGGAAAACACGGACACACTGATGTAAAACACTGATGGTAATAACAGACACACTGAAGGAAAACACTGATGGTAATAACGGACACACTGAAGGAAAACACTGATGGTAATAACGGACACACTGATGGAAAAAAAGGATGGTAACAACAGACACACTGATGTAAAACACTGATGGTAATAACGGACACACTGATGGAAAAAAAGGATGGTAACAACAGACACACTGATGTAAAACACTGATGGTAATAACGGACACACTGAAGGAAAACACGGACACACTGATGTAAAACACTGATGGTAATAACAGACACACTGAAGGAAAACACTGATGGTAATAACGGACACACTGAAGGAAAACACTGATGGTAATAACAGACACACTGATGGAAAACACTGATGGTAATAACGGACACACTGATGGAAAACACTGATGGTAATAACGGACACACTGATGGAAAAAAAGGATGGTAACAACAGACACACTGATGGAAAACACTGATGGTAACGGACACACTGAAGGAAAACACTGATGGTAATAACAGACACACTGAAGGAAAACACTGATGGTAATAACGGACACTGATAGAAAACACTGATGGTAATAACGGACACACTGATGGAAAACACTGATGGTAATAACGGACACACTGATGGAAAACACTGATGGTAATAACGGACACACTGAAGGAAAACACTGATGGTAATAACAGACACACTGATGGAAAACACTGATGGTAATAACGGACACACTGATGGAAAACACTGATGGTAATAACGGACACACTGATGGAAAACACTGATGGTAATAACAGACACACTGATGGAAAACACTGATGGTAATAACAGACACACTGATGGAAAACACTGATGGTAATAACGGACACACTGATGGAAAACACTGATGGTAATAACGGACACACTGATGGAAAACACTGATGGTAATAACGGACACACTGAAGGAAAACACTGATGGTAATAACAGACACACTGATGGAAAACACTGATGGTAATAACGGACACACTGATGGAAAACACTGATGGTAATAACAGACACACTGATGGAAAACACTGATGGTAATAACGGACACACTGATGGAAAACACTGATGGTAATAACAGACACACTGATGGAAAACACTGATGGTAATAACGGACACACTGATGGAAAACACTGATGGTAATAACGGACACACTGATGGAAAACACTGATGGTAATAACAGACACACTGATGGAAAACACTGATGGTAATAACAGACACACTGATGGAAAACACTGATGGTAATAACGGACACACTGATGGAAAACACTGATGGTAATAACGGACACACTGATGGAAAACACCGATGGTAATAATGGATACACTGAAGGAAAACACTGATGGTAATAACAGACACACTGATGGAAAACACCGATGGTAATAATGGATACACTGAAGGAAAACACTGATGGTAATACCAGACACACTGATGGAAAACACTGATGGTAATAACAGACACACTGATGGAAAACACTGATGGTAATAACGGACACACTGATGGAAAACACTGATGGTAATAACGGACACACTGATGGAAAACACTGATGGTAATAACGGACACACTGATGGAAAACACTGATGGTAATAACAGACACACTGATGGAAAACACTGATGGTAATAACGGACACACTGATGGAAAACACCGATGGTAATAATGGATACACTGAAGGAAAACACTGATGGTAATAACAGACACACTGATGGAAAACACCGATGATCATAACGGACACACTGATGGAAAACACCGGTGGTAATAACGGACACACTGATGGAAAACACTGATGGTAATAATGGACACACTGATGGAAAACACTGATGGTAATAATGGACACACTGATGGTAATAATGGACACACTGATGGAAAACACGGACACAGTGATGTAAAACACTGATGGTAAAAACGGACACGCTGATGGAAAACACTGATGTCACCAGTACTGGCTTTTCATGTATTTATATGGACGTGTGAAGGAGGCCTCACAGAATAAATCCTTCTAGGAGCGGTTTTCCTTAACTGAAGCCACGTGGATCTCAAAAGATTGCCTCGTGCTACACTAGGGTGAAGTTCTGGATGTGTCAAGCTCAAAGATGTGAGGGTAAGCTATTTTTGTATGTAAGCTCTCGTGGAGTAGAGATTCAGAGATGTCAGGACTAGTGCAACAGTTGAATATGTAGGTTAGATTTTTTGGTGACTATTTCAACATTCGCCCTCTTGGGGTCCGGCGCAGACTCTCTGCCGCTGTTTCTGATGTCTGTTATTGTCTACAGCGCTGACATGGCATCCACAGCATTGCAGTCAATCAGTCAGTGAGCTCAGGGGCTCCGAGCAGCAGGTGCAGTTAGCTCGGGCAGAGCCACCCAGCTCAGTTCTAGGGTGCAGCCATGCTGAGGGACCAGTGGAAGAGACTCAGCACTGGACCCAGGGAGAATTAGAGAAGGACAGTTTGTTTTTATTAAAAAAACAAACAAAAACTCTAGCTGGGGACAAGGGTTTACCAAAACTGAAAACCACTTAAAAAGATTGGTATAACTATAACCAATTAAATATTTTCTTTCCCGCAAAGATACAGAGGGTATGTGTTATTTATGAGTTATCTACTGTATTAGGCCATGTTCACACGTTGTGTTTTTGCTGTGTTTCTGTGCAAATTTTAAGCTGAGATTTCAGAAATCTCATGTACACAACACCGTTTTTTTTCCCTGACTGAATTGGAAAACTGCTGCATTTTTTTTTGTTTTTTAAATAAGCAGCATGTCTCTGCTTTCAGCGTATCTGCAGCATTTTTTACCCAAAGGAAGCAACGAGTAAGGCTACTTTCACACTAGCGTCGGGCTCGGCCTGTTGCAGTGCGTCGGGCCGAGGTTACCGACGCTAGCAGTGAATGCGCCGCACAAAGAGGGCAGCGGATGCATTTTTCCAGCGTATCCGCTGCCCCATTGTGAGGTGCGGGAGGAAATGGCGGACCGTCGGAAGCAAAAAACGTTACATGTAACGTTTTTTTGCTCCCGGCGGTCCGCCACAACATGGCGCAATTGTCGCATGACGGTTGCGACGTGTGTCAATGCGTCGCTAAAGTTAGTCTATGGGGCAAAAACGCATCCTGCAGACAACTTTGCAGGATGCGTTTTTTCCCCTAAACGACGCATTGCGACGTATTGAAAATATACGTAGTGTGAAAGTAGCCTAAGTGCAAAAACACAGGTATCAGATATTGCTGCACTTTTGGTACAAAAACCTAAGGAAGTTGCATCATGTTTTTTTTTATTGACGGAGACAATAAAAACGCAGAAAAACTTAGCGCAAAAACCTGTTTTTTGTGAGCAGCTTTTTACTTCCCAAACAGCAGGTTTTGCCTGCAGAAAGAAAAGCAGCAAAAATGCAACATGTCAACATAGCCTTAGACAATCGCTAACCAATGCAGGTGTAGTGAATCGGGACCACACTAGTCAGGGAGCCCAATGGATGCACATTTGTTACCTTGGCCATTTCTATTTTAAATAGCTAATTTCAGCCAAGTACTTCGTTACCTTTCTAAATAAATTGTTGACAAGAGGGAGGAATTTCCTCTAAGTTTAAGCTATAACTATGCTAGTCTGATGAATCTGAGAACGGCAGCCTTGGTTCTTCGCACATGACAAGAATATGTTGTGTATGTCTTGATCATTATGGATGATCACTATTTATGGTATTTTTCAGACTATAAGACGCACCCCAAATTTTGGGGGGAAAAATAGATTTTTATGAGATGGGGGTCCGTCTTTTTGTCCGAATTTAAGGTATCTTACCTGAGGAACATTGCTGGTACAGCGGGGTCACAGGAGGCATGGTCCCTTCCTCAGGAAGCCAGCGGCGGCAGAAGTGGGGCAATGCTGCAGTCCTGGGGTGCGATGCTGCAGGTCTGGTGTCGGCGGTGAGGCAGAGCACCGGAGCAGGGTCCCTTCCTCAGGATGCCAGCGGCAGAAATGTGTCCACACTGCTATCCACTGTGAACGCATCACCGGTTTCCCTGCGGCCATCTTCCTGAAGCCATGGGCCGCTGGAGGCTTCAGGAAAATGGCTGCCAAAGGCCGCGTGTGCGCAGATTGAGGTCTTGGCGGCCATTTTCCTGATGCCGAGAACTCAATCTGCGCACGAGCGGCCTCCAGCAGCCATTTTCCTTCAGGAAGATGGCCGCAGGGAAACCGGTGATGCGCTCGCTGTGGATATTGGGCCGCGGTGTGGACAGAGGCGTGGACACCGGACAGCAGCGTGGACACATTCCTGCAGACGGTATCCTGAGGAAGGGACCCTGCTCAGGTGCTCTCTGCACCGCCCACGGCGCAGCATCGCCACTCCTCTGCCGCCGCCAATTCCGCTCACAAAACCCCCCCGGTAAGACTGTGTACGCACCATAAGACGCACCCATTTTCCTCCCAAATTTTGGGGGAAAAAAGTGCATCTTAGGCTATGTGCACACGTTGCGGATTAGGCTTAGGAATTTCTGGTGCGGATTCTGCCTCTCCTGGCAGAAAACGCACCTGCGGATTTGTCGCGTTTTTTGTGCGGTTCCGCAGCGTTTTTTGTGCGTTTTTGCTGCGGTTTTCTTGCAGATTTGCTATGTTTTTTACCCCTGCGGTTTTCTATAACGGAATGGGTACAAAAACGCTGCAGATTCACAAAAAAGAAGTGACATGCTACTTCTTTTAAACCGCAGCATTTCCGCAGCGGATTTTCTGCAAAGTGTGAGCCTTCGCGGGCAGGGTCCTCACTCCTCCTGTACCAGTTATGACTTGTATTGTCTAAGATTATTGTACTTGCTTTTATTATGTACTAGATTGTGGCCCGATTCTAACGCATCGGGTATTCTAGAATATGCATGTCCCCGTCGCTGAATCAGAAACGTGGGATTTCTATGTCCTTTATGACATCATCGTCGCTGTGCCCGTCGCTGATTGGTCGAGGCAACCTTTATGACATCATCGTCGCCATGGCAACCATTATGGCATCTACGTCGATACTGTGCCCGTCGCTGAATCAGAAACGTGGGATTTCTACGTCCTTTATGACATCATCGTCGCTGTGCCAGTTGCTGATTGCTGGCGGCCTCGACCAATCAGAGACGCGGGATTTCCAGGACAGACAGACAGACAGACAGAAAGACAGACAGACGGAAAAACCCTTAGGCAATTATATATATGTATACCCCTCCTCACATGTAAAGCGCCATGGAATAAATGGCGCTATAACAATAAATAATAATAATAATAATAATAAAGTGTGCACAGCAAAAAACGCTGCGGATCCGCAGAGAATCCGCAACGTGTGCACATACCCTTATGGTGGGAAAAATACAGTACCCCCAATCTCCATATCCCTGCCTGTACAGGAGCCAAATGTCAGCATCTATAGCCAACATAAAGCAAAAAATCTTAGCTTATATTCATTAATCTATATTAAGTTTGGCAAATGGTTACTGAAAATCTTTTTTTGGCAGGACAGGTCTGTGAGTTTGTTTGGTTTGATAGGTGGCTAAAGTCTCTTGCACATGATCAAGTGCATTTTGTTGGCCCATAATGAAAATAAAAAAATATTCAGTGGTATGCGTGCCCCAATGTAATACCTTAATAATTATTCTGTAATGTCATATTGGTCTAGAATATGGTTCTGTACACATGCCACACATTCTTACAAAGATCTATTTGGACTTATCCTGACTAAAGAGTTACCCTGTGGGGCACAATACTACAGCTGCAGGAATGTGCCATTAATATTAATGATGACTGCATCAACTGGTTGTGAATGAAAGAAATCAGATGCGCATTCAGACATTGCACAATATGGTCCTTGATTATGTCAGTTTACATACAAAGCAGTATTATCTATTTATTTTTTAAGCTGCTAGTTCTGGAAGGAACGGTTTAAAGGACTTGTCAGCAGATCAAAAGTGTCCAGTTCTTGCTCTTATTTTATTTCACAAGAACTGCCAAATATTGCTTTTAAAAAAAAAAAATAAAAAAATAAAAAAAACACCACCATATGGCGCCAAAAATATGGACCTTTATAATTAGTACTTCTCTATATGGTCTTTATCAAGGGGGTGTGACTCTCTGTGTAATTATTCAAAGCAGTTTAAAGACACGCCCCTGGTGAACCCCGTCAGCCACACCCACTTAGTGAAGACCATAAAATTTAGTAACAAATAAAGGCCCATATCTCCAGAACCGTATGGTAAATTTATTTTATTATTTTTTTTAAAAGCAGAATACTCAAGGGAACAGCTGGAATAAAACAACAGGAAAAGCCAGCTACTATTGACCTGGTGACTCATCCTCTAAATACTCAAATTTGTCTTCTAATAATCTTTTTATATTGGCTTATTTTTATTATGAAGAGTGAGATTATTAATCACCATAAAACACGCATATTAGTATAGAGCATACTTCACATAAAATCTCATATAATGGACTCGGTAAAAGGGTGTTTTCAAACCAGTTGGACTCCAAACAAATTAATTCAAGCAACAGAATAAACCACATAGTGCTGCAACCGATAGAGATTATTGTAGGAAAACACAAAACGGCTTTTGTTGACAACCGAGATCTCTTCAATGCAAAAATGTCATATAGGTCAAGGACATGCAGCCATAATATTGTATATCTCCAAAAGCAATCTGTGTTCCCGGGTCACAGGTTGTGCTTGCCTGTATCTACTGCCAGAGGCTGTGCCGTACCAGCCCACCAAGACGGAACGACCGGGTCGAGACACAGTGCGAGCCAAATATTAACAGATCTGAGAATGCTAGGGTACAAATGAGGATGTAATTGGAGGATCCTGTTCAGCATAAACAGCATCTAAACATCACCCCCTCTGCCTGTTTATTTACACAGATGCATCACTTGTTAATTGGGAAAGAGGCAGTGTGAAAACAGCTATTTACGAAGGGGGGCTGAAAACAGGATCCCCATGTCTGGAGAGAAGTGTGATGCACAATATGAGATAGGATGCGGAATCTGAGCAGCACAAAAGGCGTGCAGACTATGGCATGGAATAAAACACCTCCAACGTTCACGGTCCGAGTACTGTCTGGACTGGCCGCGGCTCTCCTAAGCCTGACCTCAACATCTTCATAGGCATAGAGTGTTGACGTTAAGTCTGAAGACCCAAGGCCTGTCCAGAAATCGGGGTCTGTACTCGGACTGTGGACCTTGGACATGTGAGAACTGACTAAGGGTATGTGCACACGTCAGGATTTCTTGCAGAAATTTCCTGAAGAAAACCAGAAATTTTCTGCAAGAAATCCGCATTTTTTTTTTTTTTGCGATTTTTTCCCGTTTTTTTCGCGTTTTTTTTTTTAGCATTTTGCAAGCGAAATTAGCTTGCAGAATGCTAAAGTTTTCCAAGCGATCTGTTGCATCGCTTGTAAAACTGACGGACAGGTTGGTCACACTTGTGTTTGACAAGTGTGACCAAATTTTTACTATAGATGCAGCCTATGCAGCATCAATAGTAAAGGATAGAATGTTTAAAAATAATAAAAAAAATGGTTATACTCACCTGCAGACAGCCGATCTCCTCAGCGGCGTCCGTTCCTATAGATGGTGTGTGTGTGCAGGACCTTCGATGACGTCGCGGTCACGCAACCAATCACAGGACCGTGACGTCATCGTAGGTCCTTCACACAGAGCATCTATAGGAATGGAAGCGGCAGCGTGCACCGCTGAGAGGCGGAAGGACTCCGGGACCATCAGAGGGTGAGTATATGACTATTTTTTATTTTAATTCTTTTTTTTTTTACCAATTATATGGTGCCCAGTCCGTAGAGGAGAGTCTCCTCCCCTCCACCCTGGGTACCAACCGCACATAATCTGCTTACTTCCTGCATGGTGTGCACAGCCCCATGCGGAAAGTAAGTAGATCAATGCACTCCTAGGTGTTCAGAATCCCCGCAATTCCGCAAATTTAATGAACATGTTGCTTTTTTTTCCGCAATGCGATTTTTTCGCGGAAAAAAAAGCAACATTTGCACAAGAAATGCGGAATACACTTTAAATAATAGGAGGCATATGTATGAAAAATACTGAACGTGTGCACATGGCCTAAGTGTACAGTCAGATTAAATTAATTTATTCATTTTATAGCGCCATCATATGCTGCAGAATCATCATCGTCACGGTCCTCATTGGGGCTCAATATCTAAACGTGGGGGGAAACCCAGAAGACCACCACAGAAACTCCTTGATGAACCCAGGACCCAAAGCCAGGTGCTAACCACTGAGCCACCATCTTGCTCAGACGACCAATGTCTTGCCAAGGCATGACCAACTTTAATACAGAATGTACATACAGAAGAGTGGAAAGGAACAGGCTCCTTCTAACATCTTGTTCTCACCTTGGCATCTTGTTTTGTTACAAAGTCCACAAAACCAAAACCCCGGTGAGCTCCTGTGCCAGCCATCTTCTTAGGCAGACGAACGGTCTTCAGTTCACCAAAAGTGCTGCGTTCAACATGGAGGAAAGTTAGTAAGGAAAATCAACAATAACTCCGTTAGATGCAACGTCCGGAGGCCAACTTGTAGCACACAAATTCTAAGACTTATTGCTTTACACAATGTCTCTACCCATGATGGAGGTTCTAACACCAATGCTTCCTTATGTTTGTCACACTTATACCATCAGGCAACTATTCCAACCAACCCGCATGAGACAACGTTCTATTCCCCCCAGGTCACAGAGTCTCCTTCACCTAGGGTTCCCACTACAGGCAATAATCCTGTTAAAGAAAAGGACAAAACAAATGAAAGATGCATTAAATCCTCCCAGGAATGGTTTTCTTACAAGAAAGAAATCACTGACCAAGACATCTCGCTGCATTCTTCTTACAAAAGCCCCATACACCTCAAAAGATACTATCAGCCCCTGAGATTTTTTTTTTTTAAAAAAAAAACAGTCGTCAGCCCGCACAATGTGTCTGCGGTACATACCAAGGACACACAGAAAAACAAAGATAGTCAAGCGTGAACACTGCAGTGATGCCAAATTGTGACATGAATGAGACACAAGGTCACTCAATCCCAATAGGTACGATAGGCAGTGAGTACTAACAATACACAGATAGTCAGAATCGGGTGTGAAAAGATGACAAGATGTAGGTAAGGGTACACCCTGCATACTAATGCATGAATCTCCATACATCCGGGGCTCCACCGCAAAGCTCAGCTCACTCTGCAGAAACACAGTACCACACCTCCCCCTGGTGGACAAGGCCTAATAATACAAGAAGCGGCATTCACCTGAACAGCTCTCGGACTTCCTTTACTGTAGCCTGGAATGGAACGTTTCGAACAAGAATCTTTGAGGTCTTCTGCTTTTTGTTCACCTGTTTCTTTCGATCAGTGGGCACTACGGACCTACAAAACACAAAAGTAAAATTGTGTATCCTTTATCCAGTGGATAAAGCTTTTAAAAGCAACATAAATGTAGATTTCTGTAATCTGAGGTGATGAGAGAACCTGTTTGGGTCCCTCCTTATGCGGCAAGCTATAGCACTTACCGAACAAGATGCATCAGGGACCCGGATACCTGGAGCGCTCCCGATAATCAGGTGTCTGGTGCCGTAGCTGCTTGTGTCGCTGCTGTTTCACGGTCCAACATATGAATGGAGAGTCTGTTAGTTGGGCTCTCCATGCATGTGGTGTGACAGTCACACAGCCGTGACACATGCAGCTGCGGCACCAGACACCTGATTATCGGGAGCGCTCCAGGTATCCGGGTCCCTGATGCATCTTGTTCGGTAAGTGCTATAGCTTGCTGCATAAGGAGGGACCCAAACAGATTCGCTCATCTCTAGCGCTGAGTGCCTGACAATCTATGGAGAATGGATTCTTAAGGTACCTTCACACATAACAATATTGTTAACGATATCGTTGCTTTTTGTGACGTAGCAACGATATCGTTAATTAAATCGTTATGTGTGACAGCGACCAACGATCAGGCCCCTGCTGGGAGATCGTTGGTCGCTGAATAAAGTCCAGAACTTTATTTCGTCGCTGGACTCCTGCTGACATCGCTGGATCGGCGTGTGTGACACCGATCCAGCGATGTCTTCACTGGTAACCAGGGTAAACATCGGGTAACTAAGCGCAGGGCCGCGCTTAGTAACCCGATGTTTACCCTGGTTACCATCCTAAAAGTAAAAAAAAACAAACAGTACATACTTACCTACAGCCGTCTGTCCTCCAGCGCTGTGCTCTGCTCTCCTCCTGTACCGGCTGTGAGCGTCGGTCAGCCGGAAAGCAGAGCGGTGACGTCACCGCTCTGCTTTCCGGCCGCTGTGCTCACAGACAGTACAGGAGGAGAGCAGAGCACAGCGCTGGAGGACAGACGGCTGTAGGTAAGTATGTACTGTTTGGTTTTTTTTACTTTTAGGATGGTAACCAGGGTAAACATCGGGTTACTAAGCGCGGCCCTGCGCTTAGTTACCCGATGTTTACCCTGGTTACCGACATCGTTGGTCGCTGGAGAGCGGTCTGTGTGACAGCTCTCCAGCGACCAAACAGCGACACTGCAGCGATCCGGATCGTTGTCGGTATCGCTGCAGCGTCGCTTAATGTGAAGGTACCTTTAGCCTGTAGTGTCGCATACGCTAAGGAAGCACATCTAATCCCTTGGACTAGTTCTACCTCAGATTCCCTAATAACTGCCCCCGGGTATGATTGACAACCTGCATCATGGTCCACAGTATTGTACGCAGGTTGTCAGGCATGCCCAGATGTTGTGATCAGAAGATCCAAAGCACAACTAGTCCGGGGGAAGAGAGATCCTGCCGGGCTAGTCCTGCCTCATTAGTGTATACAGTTATGGCCGACACTGTTGGCACTCTCAAAATTGTTCCAGAAAATGACGCATTTCTATTGCAATTACACAGTTTTGTTATACACATGTTTATTTCATTTGTGTGTGTTGTTCAAAGGCAAATTGGAGGAAAGTTCACACAAAACCCCCCAAAAAGGGCAGGACACAATTGTTGGCACCGTCAACTTAATATTCGGTTGCACAACCTTTGGAATAAATAACTGCAATCACTTCCTATAACCATTCATAAGCACTGCTTTTCTTTTGCTCTCAAATAAGCTTTCAATATGGCTTTTTCCAGCCTTGATAGTCTTAGCATTGCCACAGGATATGGCAAACAAGTCGAAGAGATGCAGGTCTTCTTTGTGGGTCTCCAAGTCATCCATGGACCTGACTGGAAATGGCTGCGCACCTCCTCCGCATTTAATCACAGTTAATATTTGCGATTGCAATGCCAATGGTGTCTTTATTCATTTATCTGGCTGTGATTATGTATAAAAAAATGAACCCCAATTTGTCACAGTGACAACTCTGGATGATCTTTTCTAATGGGCAGCCGCATTTCGCCTGGCAATATGCTACAACTAATCCCATGACCCCACTTCAGCCAATCTGTCAATGATAAATTGATGGATTTTTGACATGTGACAAATGGTCTAATCCCATTCACTTCCAGTATTTAAAGGGATTCAGTGAAAATAACATATGCATAGACTATTTGCTAACTTCTAGGTCAGCGGAGGTTCAACTTCAGGGGTCCACACCAACCAGCAGAATGGGGCACTCAAATCCTTATTACAATGGAGTAATAGTGCTAATGCCCAGTTACTGATCCATTCTTTTTCAATTGAGTTGCAGTAAAAAAAAAAAAAAAAAAAAAATCAAGAACAGTGCTCAGCAACACCATAGACCATGAATGGAGGCAGTCGGGCATGTGCACTGTTGCTATATTGTAAATGGCGATAACTGGGATAAAAGTTTCCAGCTATCGTTGTATGTTCAACCGTAAGACCCGCACCAATTGGCAGAATTCCTAAAAGCCTATAAGTTTATCCGGCAGATAGGTGATAACTTCATTGAACAAAGCCTTTAAACTATTCACCTATTACGGAGTTCACTCCATGCCGATGTCTAACCACCAGCAGCAGGTATGGCAACTCCACTAAAATTATATATATCTACTATATCATTGTCTAAGGGTCACTTCCGTATTTCTGTCTGTCCTTCTGTCTGTCACGCATATTCATTGGTCGTGTCCTCTGTCTGTCATGGAATCCAAGTTGCTGATTGGTCGGTGCAAAACACCCACGACCATTGCCACGACCAATCAGCGACGGCGGCAATATGGCCGCTCTTTCCTCCCTGCAGTCAGTGCCCGCTCCATACTCCCCTCCAGTCATCCAGTCACCCTCACACAGGGTTAATGCCAGCGTTACCGGAACGCGGTGTAACGCACTCTGGTTACGCAACAATTAACCCTGTGTGACCAACTTTTTACTATTGATGCTGCATATGCAGCATCAATAGTAAAACGATCTAATGTTAAAAATAATAATAATAATAATAATAATAATAAAAAAAAGGTTATTCTCACCCTCCGACGTCGCGCGCTGTCCTCGGCAGTGCAAGGGGCAGGTTCCGGTTCCAAAGATGCTATGCGAGAAGGACCTTCCATGAAGTCACGGTCATGTGACCGCGACGTCATCACAGGTCCTGCGCTCATACCAACCCTGGGACCGGAAGCTGCCGCGTGCACCGCACACAGGCGTCAGGACTACAAGGGGCTTTCAGAGGGTGAATATATGTTTATTTTTTTTTTTAACCTGTTACATACGTGGCTGGGCAATATACTACGTAGCTGGGCAATATACTACGTAGCTGGGCAATATACTGCGTGATCTGTGCTGTATACTACGTGACTGGGCAATATACTACGTGACTGGGCAATATACTACGTAACTGGGCAATATACTACGTGGCTGGGCAATATACTATGTGGCTGGGCAATATACTACGTGGCTGGGCAATATACTACATCACTGGGAAATATATTACGTGGCTGGGCAATATACTACGTGGCTGGGCAATATACTACGTCGCTGGGCAATATACTACGTGGCTGGGCAATATATTACGTGGCTGGGCAATATACTACGTGGCTGGGCAATATACTACGTCTCTGGGCAATATACTACGTGACAATATACTACGTGACTGGGCAATATACTACGTCTCTGGGCAATATACTACGTGACTGGACAATAAACTACGTGGCAATATACTACGTAGCTGGGCAATATACTATGTGGCTGTGCAATATACTACGTGGCTGGGCAATATACTACGTGACTGGGCAATATACTACGTGATTGGACAATAAACTACGTGGCAATATACTACGTAGCTGGGCAATATACTATGTGGCTGTGCAATATACTACCTGACTGGGCAATATACTACGTGACTGGGCAATATACTACGTGATTGGGCAATATACTACGTGGCTGTGCAATATACTAAGTGACTGGGCAATATACTACGTGGCTGGGCAATATACTACGTGGCTGGGCAATATACTACGTCACTGGGCAATATACTACGTGGCTGGGCAATATACTACGTCACTGGGCAATATACTACGTGGCTGGGCAATATACTACGTGGCTGGGCAATATACTACGTCACTGGGCAATATACTACGTGGCTGGGCAATATACTACGTGGCTGGGCAATATACTATGTGACTGGACAATATACTACGTGACTGGGCAATATACTACGTGACTGGACAATAAACTACGTGACTGGGCAATATACTACGTGACTGGGCAATATACTACGTCGCAGGGCAATATACTACGTGGACATGCATATTCTAGAATACCCGATGCGTTAGAATCGGGCCACCATCTAGTCTACTATATTATCGTCTAATTCTGTCTGTTTCTCTGTAACAGAAATCCCGCGTCGCTGTTTGGTCACGTCAGCCGCCCGTGACCAATCAGCGACAGACGCAGTTCTGTCAGTCACAGTGCCATATAGTTCAGTCACGTTTACTGAACAAGTTTTGTCAGTCACAGTGTCACGTAGTTCACTCACTTTTATTGAACAAGTTCTGTCAATCACAGTGCCACATAGTTCAGTCACGTTTACTTAATAAGTTCTGTCAGTCATAGTGCCACGTAGTTCAGTCACGTTTACTAAACAAGTGCTGTCAGTCACAGTGGTACGCACAAATATATTATAGTGTCGATGTACTTCTTTCGTCCGATGATTTATTTAAATACAGTTAGATATTCATGTAATGGTTTACCGGTATATATTTTGATGATCTGTTTAATAATTTTGTTCAGTTGTATTAAGTTCTATGAGCAATAAAATTTAATGATAATGTATATATTTTACCAAGAAAATCCTGTGTATTCAATGCATTATTCTTATATCTTCATAAATAAACTACATACATAGTCTAGAATACCCGATGTGTTAGAATTGGGCCACCATCTACCATAGTATATAATAATTACTTTAAAATTCCATGGCAGATGTTTTTGACAGTTCTCCTGCCTAATATTACAATGGGAATTTTGAGTCCAGCTCCATCAGGATTATACAGCCATCCTGACATGGATCTCCAAAGCAAGTACACCTGCCCCATCAAGTCTAAGAACTCTACTTATAGGATTTATAGTGCAATTTGGTGACAGATCCACTAAGTTATCTGTACAGCAGAATCATCATCAACTAGCTGGTCCCCTCCACATCTCTACAGTCCTTCGGTATTGCACGGATAGTGACTATATAGGCAATTCTTTTGTATTTACCATATTTTTCTGACTATAAAACGCACTTTTTAAGAAGTTGGCATTTAGTAAGGTCCGTAGCGGCAAACTTCCCTGACTGCTTTCATAAATGATAGGGTAGAGCATAGATAAGTGCTGTCCATGAGATAACCAAGCGGCCGTATAGTTCTCTCGAATGCTGAGCAGGAGGCTGAGCTGAGCTTGGAGCAGGTTAGGTGAAGCTTACCTCCACATCAGGGTTAACAGAAAGAATCTGTGATGCCCAGGCTGAAGGAAAATAAAACTGGCACACAGATAACACCATGATTTACACTTACAAGGGGAGTCTTCTTCTTTTGGACAGAAGCTAATCTCCTCCATTTCCACCTGTTGCCTTGTCTGTACACCATTAGGATACATATATGACGCCTCCTTGTTTGCCTACATTCATGTGTGGTTATGAAGGGCACAGAAATTCATAGTAGTACAGCACTGCTTAAAGTGAACCTGTCATGTAAAAACCGCTATTAACCTGCAGATGTGGGAATAATCCACAGGTTTTTAGCATTGTGAACCTACCCGGCGCCCACACTTAGACCCCTCTATTGGAGAGAAATTAACTTCATTCCTCCAGCAGCGTTTGGGTTTCAGTTATGCACACGGTGCCGATGTGCATTAAGTCACCGCTCTGTGTATAGAGAGCAGCGGCTGTAACTGCGCCTCCAGCACTGACTGACAGCAGCTCAGCATTAGGGCTGGCTATCAGTCAGTGCAGGAGGCACAGTTACAGCCGCTGCTCTCTATACACAGAGCGGTGACAAACTGCACCGCGTCGCACCCATGACTGATACCCAAACGTTACCAGAAGGAATATAAAATCTGCAATAGGCATCCATTATAGTGTGTAAATTAGAATATCTTCTACTAAAATGTACAGCCAACTAAACGATGTATAAGGAGTATAAATGGCATAAATGGAAGGCATTACACAAATAAGACACCGGGAACGCAGGTAATTCCACAATAAATGTATTTTTTACTCTTTATGAACATATGTAAACTGTATTCGGACCTTGTTATGTCAGTGTTGGGGACAGTATATAACGCACTTTATTTTTTTGGTACATCCTTAATAATATACTTCTTCCACTTTGGAACAAATTATTACTCCCTTCTTCTTCCCTAGAGCACCAAGAAATGAGCACAACCGTACCCCACAAAATATATCCCCTCCACAACTTTCCAGCATCAGGATAGTGTTAATATTTATATATTTTTTTCTGTTGTCCAAACCTTGGTGCGTCTTATAGTCCAAAAAATAGAGTAATCACTTCTGCCCTTTCATGCAGTCCTCCGGTGATATTGTACTTCTATAAGCCTGCACTGCAGATGGATACAGGGCTTTTCAGCAGTGGACTGAACGTCGATTGCTTTTTCATGGTACACAAGCAACTGGATAAGCTGAATGTGTACATGAGAGAGAAATACAAACTGAGTGTTGTCTTAAGAGGCACACCCACAGAAAAAGAGGGACGATTTAGTCCTGTTGTCCCTCAATGAGCCAGCATAAATTATTATAAATGTCATTTTCAGATTTCATCAGAAGCTGCGCTCCAAGCATTTACACAATGCAGAGGTCCATCCTGTATGTACCCATGAAAGCAAAAAGCAATGCTCATAGATGGTTTATTCTAGAATACAAACAATATACATACCAGAGAATGAAACACAGACTCACCTGATTGCCCGTTCCGACAGCTTCACTTCTATCTGGTGATCGTCAACAGTACAGTGCTAGTGGAAGAAAACAAGATGCACTATTTTCACAACGCATCAGCTACTATTAAAGACCCCCCACTGGCACAATCAAACTGACATAGCCATCAGAAGCAGTGTACTGACATTAGAGACAGTCCGATTGACTGCCATAGGGCCTGTGGTGAGTGAGTGACTGCCATAGGGTCTGTGGTGAGTCTGAGTGACTGCCATAGGGCCTGTGGTGATGGTGAGTCTGAGTGACTGCCATAGGGCCTGTGGTGAGTCTGAGTGACTGCCATAGGGCCTATAATGAGTCTGAGTGACTGCCACAGGGCCTGTGGTGAGTGAGTGACTGCCATAGGGCCTGTGGTGAGTTTGAGTGACTGCCATAGGGCCTGTGGTGAGTCTGAGTGACTGCCATAGGGCCTGTGGTGAGTCTGAGTGAATGCCATAGGGCCTGTGGTGCGAGGACAACTGACACAGAGCTGCTGCTACTTCTTTCCAGTCACAGCATTATTCCCATCTAGTAATATCACCTACCCAATGGATCGTTGATAACTTTCTTATTGCTGGGGGTTCCACTGGTCTATGGTATGGGGCTCTGAGATGCCATGTATAAAATGGAGAAATAGCCTCACGTGTGCACCCCCAAGTTCATTCATGGTCTATAGGACTGCCGGAGATATCATTTAAGAGATTGGCTTTTGCAGTCAGTCCTATGGACAGTGAATGGAGTGCTGATGTGCATGCAACAGAATTCTATCATATTATAATAATTATAACTCCCTGAATTACAGTATTGTAAACATGTCTGACCCTTATAAAAATATATTAAATCTGATTGATATTTATTAAAAGAAAAAAACATGCGGAACAAAAAAAAAAATTCCATTTGGTGGCTCCGCCTGGTAGGAAATATACATATTAAGCAGTGCCTTATAAATGCATGGCTGACCTGGTAAACTAGTTTACACTGCCTTTTAATTCCCCGACTTCGTACATATGTAAAACTGGATAATGAATAAGGTTTAAACGCTTCTGAACCACTGAATATTGGTTACAAGTATGCTGAGCAGCAGCACTCAATGTCAAGCAGCAGCTGCAAAAGCAAACACGATTTTAGGGTGCATAAAGAGAGATAAAATCCCATGACAGATATTTTGCTCTGGAAAAGTAGGACTAATAAATGTGGTAATGCACCAAAATAGTCAACAATGCATATAAAAAGGGTGTGCGATTAGAACCAAATAAACAAAAATAGTGTACATTTTGTTACATTTACTGTATTATATATTTTTACTAGTGCTGGAGAGGATTGTCAGGAACCTGGCATTCATCTCCAGCACTGGTAAAAATGAACTTTTTATCTTTAAAGAGGTTGTCCACTACAATAATGCTCCCGTCGATTTAAACAGTGGAAAGAAGTATTTTTGTAAATACCTCTTGTTGCCAGTGGCTGCTCCCCCGATTGATTGAAGTGGACAACCTCTTTAATTAACAGGGTACTTTCATTACACCGTTATAGGTAGTGATAGCTGACAGTCATCATCCTTATGTTAGGGGTTATTATTGGAACACTCTTGTTAGATACTGTTGATACATTTTCCTTATGTACTTCGTGATTGACTATTTAGATTTTCCTACTTTGATACATAAACGACTTTACATTTGTTGACATTTGAACATAATTGCTGGAGCTTTATGCCATTATTTTTGGCTTAACTGTTTGTCCCACCTTTTTAATATGACTCAAAGATTTTTTGCTCTTGTAATATTTCTCTCTATTTGGTTCTAATTGCACACCCTTTTATATGAATCACTGCCATTACACAGTACACAGCAGGGGCACATTTAAAAGAATCTCTCAGAACAGGAACATTTTTTTAAACACATCCAATTGTGTAACTTATTATTATTACAAGATCTACTAATTAAAATGAACTTTGTTCATGGGACAATCCCCTTAAGGATGGACTGGAAAGATGCGAGTGTTGCCGGGTGGAATCAGAGGAGCATGTTGCAGTAATGGAGGTGGGAGATGATGAGAGCATGCACTTAAGAAGGCTATATCCTGGCAAGGTAACCCATCGATGCCCTGTGATTCCATTAACCCCTTCCCGACCCATGACGCCACGTAGGGGTCATGAAAGTCGGTGCCAATCCGACCCATGACGCCTATGTGGCGTCATGGAAAGATCGTGTCCCTGCAGGCCGGGTGAAAGGGTTAACTCCCATTTCACCCGATCTGCAGGGACAGGGGGAGTGGTAGTTTAGCCCAGGGGGGGTGGCTTCACCCCCTCGTGGCTACGATCGCTCTGATTGGCTGTTGAAAGTGAAACTGCCAATCAGAGCAATTTGTAATATTTCACCTATTATAACTGGTGAAATATTACAATCCAGCCATGGCCGATGCTGAAATATCATCGGCCATGGCTGGAAATACTAATGTGCCCCCACCCCACCCCACCGATCGCCCCCCCAGCCCCCCGATCTGGCCGGTACACTGCTCCGGCTCCCCTCCGTCCAGTGCTCCGCTCCCCCCCCGTGCTCTTGTCCGCTCCCCCCGTGCTCCATTCACCCCCCCCCCCGTGCTCCAATCACCCCCCCTGCACTCCGTTCCACCCCCCCGGTGCTCCGTTCCACCCCCCCCGTGCTCCATTCCAGCCCCCCCGTGCTCCGTTCCACGCCCCCCGTGCTCCGTTCCACCCCTCCCGTGCTCCGATTCCCCCCCCCGTGCTCCGATCCCCCCCCCCTGTGGTCCCCCCCCCCACCCCATCATACTTACCGATCTAGCCGGGGTCCCGTCCGTCTTCTCCCTGGGCGCCGCCATCTTCCAAAATGGCGGGCGCATGCGCAGTGCGCCCGCCGAATCTGCCGGCCGGCAGATTCGTTCCAAAGTGCATTTTGATCACTGAGATATAATCTATCTCAGTGATCAAAATAAAAAAAATAATAAATGACCCCCCCCCCCCTTTGTCACCCCCATAGGTAGGGACAATAAAAAAATAAAGAAATTTTTTTTTTCCACTAATGTTAGAATAGGGTTAGGGTTAGGGGTAGGGTTAGGGTTAGGGTTAGGGGTAGGGTTAGGGCTAGGGTTAGGGCTAGGGTTAGGGCTAGGGTTAGGGCTAGGGTTAGGGCTAGGGTTAGGGCTAGGGTTAGGGCTAGGGTTAGGGCTAGGGTTTCGGTATGTGCACACGTATTCTGGTCCTCTGCGGATTTTTCCGCTGCGGATTTGATAAATCCGCAGTGCTAAACCGCTGCGGATTTACCGCGTTTTTTTCTGCGCATTTCACTGCGGTTTTACAATTGCGATTTTCTATTTGAGCAGTTGTAAAACCGCTGCGGAATCCGCACAAAGAAGTGACATGCTGCGGAATGTAAACCGCTGCGTTTCCGTGCAGTTTTTCCGCAGCATGTGTACAGCGATTTTTGTTTCCCGTAGGTTTACATTGAACTGTAAACTCATGGGAAACTGCTGCGGATCCGCAGCGTTTTCCGCAGTGTGCACATACCTTTAGAATTAGGCTATGTGCACACTGTGCGGATTTGGCTGCGGATTGGCCGCTGCGGATTCGCAGCAGTGTTCCATCAGGTTTACAGTACCATGTAAACATATGAAAAACCAAATCCGCTGTGCCCATGGTGCGGAAAATACAGCGCGCAAACGCTGCGTTGTATTTTCCGCAGCATGTCAATTCTTTGTGCGGATTCCGCAGCGTTTTACACCTGTTCCTCAATAGGAATCCGCAGGTGAAATCCGCACAAAAAACACTGGAAATCCGCGGAAAATCCGCAGGTAAAACGCAGTGCCTTTTACCCGCGGATTTTTCAAAAATGGTGCGGAAATATCTCACACGAATCCGCAACGTGGGCACATAGCCTTAGGGTTAGGGTTGGAATTAGGGTTGTGGTTAGGGTTGTGATTAGGGTTATGGCTACAGTTGGGATTAGGGTTAGGGGTGTGTTGGGGTTAGTGTTGGAGGTAGAATTGAGGGGTTACCACTGTTTAGGCACATCAGGGGTCTCCAAACGCAACATGGCGCCACCATTGATTCCAGCCAATCTCGTATTCAAAAAGTCAAATGGTGCTCCCTCACTTCCGAGCCCTGACGTGTGCCCAAACAGTGGTTTACCCCCACATATGGGGTACCAGCATACTCAGGACAAACTGCGCAACAATTACTGGGGTCCAATTTCTCCTGTTACCCTTGTGAATCTAAAAAAATGCTTGCTAAAACATAATTTTTGAGGAAAGAAAAATGATTTTTTATTTTCACGGCTCTGCGTTGTAAACGTCTGTGAAGCACTTGGGGGTTCAAAGTGCTCACCACATATCTAGATAAGTTCCTTGGGGGGTCTAGTTTCTAAAATGGGGTCACTTGTGGGGGGTTTCTACTGTTTAGGCACACCAGGGGCTCTGCAAACGCAACGTGACACCCGCAGACCATTCCATCAAAGTCTGCATTTCAAAAGTCACCACTTCCCTTCTGAGCCCCGACGTGTGCCCAAACAGTGGTTTACCCCCACTCATGGGGTATCAGCGTACTCAGGAGAAACTGGACAACAACTTTTGGGGTCCAATTTCTCCTGTAACCCTTGGGAAAATAAAAAATTCTGGGCTAAATAATTATTTTTGAGGAAAGAAAACGTATTTATTATTTTCACGGCTCTGCATTATAAACTTCTATGAAGCACTTGGGGGTTCAAAGTGCTCACCACACATCTAGATAAGTTCCTTTCGGGGTCTAGTTTCCAAAATGGGGTCACTTGTGGGGGGTTTCTACTGTTTAGGCACATCAGGGGCTCTGCAAACGCAACGTGACGCCCACAGAGCATTCCATCAAAGTCTGCATTTCAAAACGTCACTACTTCAATTCCAAGCCCCGGCATGTGCCCAAACAGTAGTTTACCCCCACATATGGGGTATCAGCGTACTCAGGAGAAACTGGACAACAAATATTGGGGTCAAATTTCTCCTGTTACCCTTGGGAAAATTAAAAAATTCTGGGCTAAATAATTATTTTTGAGGAAAGAAAACGTATTTATTATTTTCACGGCTCTGCATTATAAACTTCTATGAAGCACTTGGGGGTTCAAAGTGCTCACCACACATCTAGATAAGTTCCTTTGGGGGTCTAGTTTCCAAAATGGGGTCACTTGTGGGGGGTTTCTACTGTTAAGCCACATCAGGGGCTCTGCAAACGCAACGTGACGCCCACAGAGCATTCCATCAAAGTCTGCATTTCAAAACGTCACTACTTCACTTCCGAGCCCCGGCATGTGCCCAAACAGTGATTTACCCCCACATATGGGGTATCAGCGTACTCAGGAGAAACTGGACAACAATTTTTGGGGTCAAATTTCTCCTGTTACCCTTGGGAAAATAAAAAATTGCAGGCTAAAATATCATTTTTGAGAAAATAATTTTTTTTTTATTTTCATGGCTCTGCGTTATAAACTTCTGTGAAGCACTTGGGGGTTCAAAGTCCTCACCACACATCTAGATTAGTTCCTTTGGGGGTCTAGTTTCCAAAATGGTGTCATTTCTGGGGGATCTCCAATGTTTAGGCACACAGGGGCTCTCCAAACGTGACATGGTGTCCGCTAATGATTGGAGCTAATTTTCCATTTAAAAAGCCAAATGGCGTGCCATCCCTTCCGAGCCCTGCCGTGCGCCCAAACAGTGGTTTACCCCCACATATGGGGTATCAGCGTACTCAGGACAAACTGGACAACAATATTTGGGGTCCAATTTCTCCTATTATCCTTGGCAAAATAGGAAATTCCAGGCTAAAAAATCATTTTTGAGGAAAGAAAAATTATTTTTTATTTTCATGGCTCTGCGTTATAAACTTCTGTGAAGCACCTGGGGGTTTAAAGTGCTCAATATGCATCTAGATAAGTTCCTTGGGGGGTCTAGTTTCCAAAATGGGGTCACTTGTGGGGGAGCTCCAATGTTTAGGCACACAGGGGCTCTCCAAACGCAACATGGTGTCCGCTAACAATTGGAGCTAATTTTCCATTCAAAAAGTCAAATGGCGCGCCTTCCCTTCCGAGCCTTACCATGTGCCCAAACAGTGGTTTACCCCCACATGTGAGGTATTGGTGTACTCAGGAGAAATTGCCCAACACATTTTAGGATCCATTTTATCCTGTTGCCCATGTGAAAATGAAAAAATTGAGGCTAAAAGAATTTTTTTGTGAAAAAAAAGTACTTTTTCATTTTTACGGATCAATTTGTGAAGCACCTGGGGGTTCAAAGTGCTCACTATGCATCTAGATAAGTTCCTTGGGGCGTCTAGTTTCCAAAATGGGGTCACTTGTGGGGGAGCTCCAATTTTTAGGCACACGGGGGCTCTCCAAACGTGACATGGTGTCCTCTAAAGAGTGGAGCCAATTTTTGATTCAAAAAGTCAAATGGCGCTCCTTCCCTTCCAAACCCTGCCGTGCGCCCAAACAGTGGTTTACCCCCACATATGAGGTATCAGCGTACTCAGGACAAATTGGACAACAACTTTCGTGGTTCAGTTTCTCCTTTTACCATTGGGAAAATAAAAAAATTGTTGCTAAAAGATAATTTTTGTGACTAAAAAGTTAAATGTTCATTTTTTCCTTCCATGTTGCTTCTGCTGCTGTGAAGCACCTGAAGGGTTAATAAACTTCTTGAATGTGGTTTTGAGTACCTTGAGGGGTGCAGTTTTTAGAATGGTGTCACTTTTGGGTATTTTCAGCCATATAGACCCCTCAAACTGACTTCAAATGTGAGGTGGTCCCTAAAAAAAATGGTTTTGTAAATTTCGTTGTAAAAATGAGAAATCGCTGGTCAAATTTTAACCCTTATAACTTCCTAACAAAAAAAAATTTTGTTTCCAAAATTGTGCTGATGTAAAGTAAACATGTGGGAAATGTTATTTATTAACTATTTTGTGTCACATATCTCTCTGGTTTAACAGAATAAAAATTCAAAATGTGAAAATTGCGAAATTTTCAAAATTTTCGCCAAATTTCCGTTTTTATCACAAATAAACGCAGAATTTATTGACCTAAATTTACCACTAACATGAAGCCCAATATGTCACGAAAAAACAATCTCAGAACCGCTAGGATCCGTTGAAGCGTTCCTGAGTTATTACCTCATAAAGGGACACTGGTCAGAATTGCAAAAAACGGCAAGGTCTTTAAGGTCAAAATAGGCTGGGTCATGAAGGGGTTAAAAGGGGAGCAGTGAAAGGATTGCTGCATTTAAAACATCAGTCAGATATTGCTGTCAACGGCATCTAGATTGCTAACAGCAGTGATCAGAGTTCAGCTCTGGCTGCTGCTGTTGGACACTATTGCTGGCTATGTAATATATCTGCTATCTACTGCAAGAGAGAGCTGAGCTCCTGAGGCCTCATCACAAGTGGACACCCCAGCACTCACACACAGTTACGTCAATTTGTGCAAAGGGGCTAAAACAGGTCTTTCAACAGACCATGCTCTGCTATGTAGGAGCGAAATTTCATGGAGAAAGGTTCACCCTCCTATTAGCCAAAATGGCACAGAAAAAGTATTGTGTATTTGGCTAACAAAATCAATCGGAGAATACACCAGATGTATGGTCGTCCAGAGTCAGGCATATTCATGGGGAGAGCACTTCCACAGCCTTTCTTACAGAGACCGAGGGACTTCTCTTATACGCAGACACATAGCACACTGACCTATGGAAGCAACAAACATGGCTAATGGAGGCACATAACTTATTCTGAAGAAACAAGACTCCCAAAACTCTACTTTAATATCTCCAGTGTATAAGACATACCTGAAGCTGTCGTAGAGCTTTTTGTGCATGTTCTGGTTTCCTATATTCTACAAATCCATAGCCCATAGACAGGAAGGTACCTGGGAAGAAACATCACTGTTAGCTTGGGATGACAGACTACCTATAAGAAACGACATTTTAGAAGATGTCCCAAATCTCACCCACTAAAGGTCTCCTACAGTAACAAATAGGAAACGCTGATCTCTCTTTGTGGACTGCAACTGGCTAAATGTGACAACGTCAATGTGCACCTCAAAGAACCATTCATTCTTTGAGCAATCATTTTTATTTGTCGTTATACCTAAAACATCGTTCTGTAACTCAATATCTTCTGGTATACGATGGACTACATTGTCTATTAGAATCCTCTTTGTATGTTACAGCTGCCAGCCAGTGCAGTTTATTAATTATATTATATTATTACGGTAATTATAACCCCTTTATGACCTATGATGTATAGATACGTCATAGGTCGCCTTTCCTTTTTTTTAATGTGGGCTATGTGGCTGACATGATTTGAACAGCTGACATGTGCCTCTATCAGCCACGAGTGGAATCGCGATCCACCAGCGACTGTTAACATGTTAAATACCGCTGTCAACCTCTGACAGCAGCATTTAAAATGTGCGCGCCGGTAGCACGTCACTATCCCCGCCCATAGGCGACCCAGTCACATGATCACGGGGTGCCGATGGGCTGACATGAACAAATGTGGGTCTGCAGATGATCATGTCTGCTACAGAAGATTGCAGCTTCAAGACTCATAATGAGAATATTGAAGAAAGTGAAAAGGTTTTTTTTTTTTTTAAAGGGTTTTTAAAAATATTTAAAAATTTTAAATATAAAAGTTCAAATCACCCCCCTTTTGCCTTATTCAATATAAAAGAAAAAACACAATATACACATATTTAGCATCACTGCGTTGAGAAACGCCCAACCTATTAAAATATAAAAAGAATCAATTCGCTCAGTAAATGGCTGAACGAGAGAAAAAAATAAAAATTAAAAAAAAATTAAAAAAAGTCGCCAGAATGACTACCGTATTTTGGTAGCCACAACATTGCAATAAAATGCAATAACAGATAATCAAAACATAGTATGTACCCAAAAATGGTATCAATAAAAATGTTAGTTCGGCGTGCACAAAATAAGCCCTCACCCAGACACGAAAAATGGAGACGGAAAAAGGCGCTTTTTTTTTAATACAAAACTTTGGATTTTTTTTCACCACGTAGGTAAAAAAAAATAACTTAGACATGTTTGGTATCTGTAAACTCCTAATGACCTGGCAGGTCAGTTTTAGTATTTACTGAACATGGCAAAAAAAAAAAAAAAGAAAAATTGTGGAATTGCACCTTATTTTTTGCATTTTCGCCACACTGATTTTTTTTCCTGTTTTCCAGTACACTATATGGTAAAACCTATAATGTTGTTCTAAAGTACAACTTGTCCCGCAAAAAACGAGCCCTCATACGGCCATATTGATGGAAAATTAAAAAGTTGTGAATCTGGAAGAAGGGGAGCAAAAAAACAAACAAAAAAAACCCAGAAAATCCCAAGGTCATGAAGGGGTTAAACCAGCAAACATCTAAGTGTGGGAGACACATACCTTGCTTATTTTTTTTCTTAGAAATGCTACAGGTTTTCACTTCCCCAGCTTTCGAAAAGACCTGTGGAGAATACAATATATTGCACACTTTAATACAGACGTCCTTATTGGCTGCATAGGAAAGTCATTGTCATAGCTGACATTTTTTATTATTTGAAGTCACTTTCTTTCCGCTCAAAAACAGGATTTTTGGTTGCTTACCGTAAAATCTGTTTATCGGAGCCTCCATTGGGGGACACAGGAACCATGGGGTGTTTGCTGCTGCCACTAGGAGGCTGACACTATGCACAAGAAAAGTTAGCTCTCCTCTACAGTGTACACTCCACCGACTGGCATTATGTACTTCAGTTAGTGAGAAAGCAGTAGGAGAAAAACAACAAGGTTGAAACATAACCACAAACATGAGAACTGAATATGTGAGAACAATCATAAAACATAAAACAGAAACTGAGAAACATTGGGAGGGTGCTGTGTCCCCCAATGGAGGCTCCAAGAAACAGATTTTACGGTAAGCAACCAAAAATTCTGTTTTCTCTATTGCCTCTCATTGGGGGACACAGGAACCATGGGACGTCCCAAAGCAGTCCCTAGGGTGGGAAAAACGGACTTCCATCAGGTCAGAGGACTCACCACAGCCGACTGCAAGATCCTTCTGCCTAGGCTGGCGTCCGCCGAAGCATAGGTATGGACCTTGTAAAATTTGGCGAACGTGTGGATGGAAGACCAGGTTGCGCTTTGCAAAGCTGTAGGGAGGAAGCCCTGTGGCGCACCTCCCAGGAGGCGCCGACTGCCCGGGTAGAGTGAGCCTTTATCCCAGGAGGGGGCACTCTGTTCTTGACCCGGTAAGCCTCCAAAATTGCCGTTCTGATCCAGCGAGCAATAGTCGCTTTAGAAGCCGGTAGGCCTCTACGCGCGCCATCAGGAATGACGAAAAGAGAATCCGTCTTCCGGAAAGCGGACATTCTATCCAGGTAGATCCTCACCGCCCTGATGAGGTCCAGCTTGTTCAAAGATCGCTCCAGAGGATGAGTCGGAGCTGGACAAAAGGAAGGTAGAACGATGTCCTCGTTGAGGTGGAAGGTAGAAACCACCTTAGGAAGGAAGGAAGGCGGAAGCCTGAGGACCACCTTGTCTTGGTGAATGAGCAAGAACGGAGGTCGGCAAGAGAGGGCCGCCAACTCGGAAACGCGGCGGATAGAAGTGATGGCCACAAGAAAGGCCACTGCCACGATAGAACTGACAGGGGAATCTCCCTGAGAGGCTCAAAGGGGGAAACCCTCAGAAGTCCAGTACCAGATTTAGATCCCATGAATCCACCGGGGCCCTATACAGAGTGACAGCATGGGCTTCTCCTTGAAGGAAGGTCTTAACCTGTAGCTGAGAAGATAAAGTCTTCTGAAAAAAAGATGGAGAGCGCAGAAACCTGGCCCTTTAAGGAACTAAGAGCAAGGCCCGAATCCAGTCCTGCCTGAAGGAAGGCCAAGATGGAAGGCAGGGAAAAGGACATAGCTGAAACCCGGTTGGACTCGCACCAACGTAAGTAAGCCTTCCAGGTACGATAGTAGATCCTGGAAGACGAAGGCTTCCTAGCCTGGATCATGGTGTGAATCACCCGGTCCAAAAGGCTGGACGCTCTTAGAACTGCGGTCTCAACAGCCACGCCGTTAAACTGAGCGACTGAGAATTCGGGTGGCAGATCGGACCCTGAGACAGCAGATCGGGCCTGTCTGGAAGGCGCCAGGGGGCGTCCGCGCGAAGGTTGACGCTCTCCGCGAACCAAGCTCTCCTGGGCAATCCGGGGCGATCAGAATGATCGGCACCCCTTCCTCTTTGATCTTTTTCAACAGCTTGGGAAGCAAGGGAAAGGGTGGGAACAGGTAGGGCAGCACGAACCGTGACCAAGGAATGGCCAGAGCGTCGACGCCCACTGCAAGAGGGTCGCGAGACCTGGAGATGAACTGAGGAACCTTCCTGTTCATACGAAACGCCGTGAGGTTTACATCTGGAGTCCCCCATCGAAGACAAATCTGATGGAAGACTTCCTGGTGCAAGGACCATTCTCCTGCCGCGAGACCCATCGTGGCTGAGGAAGTCGGCGGCCCAACTGTCCACGCCGGGGATATGCACCGCGGATATCACCGAAATCGTTGCCTCTGCCCAGAGGAGCATCTTGGATACCTCGGCAAGAGCCAAGGAGCTCCGAGTCCCCCCCTGATGGTTGACATAAGCCACAGCCGTGGCGTTGTCCGTCTGGATTCGGATTGGTAGGCCCTTGAGAATCCTTTCCCAGTGACGGAGGGACAGGAATCTTGAGGACATTGATCGGAAGAGATGACTCCTGCGCCGACCAATGGCCCTGAACAGTCAGGTGGCGAAACACCGCACCCCAGCCGAGCAGGCTGGTGTCCATTGTCACCACTTGCCAGTGAACTGGAAGGAAGGACCTGCCCTGGGAGATGAGAGGTGACGTCAGCCACCAGTTGAGAGACCGTTTGACCCGGAGAGCGAGTCGGATCGGATGATCCAGGGAGAAGACCGACCTGTCCCACAGACAGAATGGCTTGTGGAAGAGGTCGCGAATGAAATTGGGCGAAGGGAATCGCTTCCAATGTGGCTACCATTCTCCCCAGAACCTTCATGGCCGATCGGAAGGAGGGAGGCCGAGGACCCTGGAGCAAACGTATGTCCAGACGAAGGATGGATCTCTTGTCTTCCGGAAGAAAGACTTTGGTCTGACAAGTGTGGAAGAGCATGCCCGGAAAGATGATGCGCTGAAAAGGAATAAGGTAGGACTTCTTCCGGTTGACCAGCCACCCGAAACGGGCTAGGGTGTCGAGAACGATGGCCAGGCTTTCGTGAGCGTGAGAAAAGGATGGAGCCTTGATGAGGATGTCGTCGAGGTTTGGAAACAGAACCAGGCCTCTGACCCTCAAGATGGCCATCAGCGCCGCCATGATCTTCGTGAAAACTCTTGGGGCGGTTGCAAGACCGAACGGCAGTGCGACGAACTGAAAATGTTCCTGGAGCACCGCAAAGCGCAGGAATCGGTGATGTCCCGGGAATATCGGAACATGGAGGTAGGCGTCCTGAATATCTATGGAACACAGAAATTCCTGAGCCTCCATGGAAGCAATTACTGAACGAAGGGATTCCATCCTGAAGTGCTTCAGACGAACTCTCCTGTTCAGTAATTTGAGATCCAGAATGGGGCGAACCTTGCCGTCTTTTTTCGGTACCACAAAAAGGTTTGAATAGAAACCGGTGAACCGTTCTTTTTCTGGGACGGGAACGATTACCCCGGCTTTGAAGAGAAAAGCGATGGATGCGAAGAATCCCGGAACTAGAGCTGGGTCTCTTGGAGGTCGGGATTCGAAGAAGCGATCCCGGGGTCGTGAAAAGAACTCTATCTTGTATCCCGAGGATACAACTTCCCTGACCCATGCGTCCTCTACTGAGGAGGTCCAGACGTCCCTGAAGAAGAGGAGACGGCCGCCCAGCCTGGAAGGTGGTTTGGGGTCTTGCCGAGTGTCATGCCGAGGTGGATCTTTCAGTCCTGGACCTGGAGGATCTACCCTGGGAGTAGGGAGGACGCCAGGAAGGAGTGGGCCTAAAGATACTGTCTTCTTCTCCTGACGTGCCTGTGACCTCTGTTGCTGCTGGGGAAAAGAGTTTGATGCCACGAAGCGACGAAAAGGCCAAAAGGACCGAAACTGACGTCTAGGGGGAGGACGACGAGGTTTGGACTGGGGAAAAAGAGAACTTGTGCCCCTGGTGGCGTCCTTAATGATTTGGTCCAGCTTAGAACCAAAGAGACGAGACCCCTAAAAAGGCCAGCTGGTAAGGGACTTTTTAGAAGACAAATCCGCCTGCCAGGCCTTGAGCCAAACGGTCCGGCGGATGGCAACCGCGTTGCTGGACACCTGAGCCGCACAAGACGCGGAATCCAGGGAGGCAGAGACCAGATATTCACCCGCGTGAGAAATCTGGTTGGCAAGTTCCACCAGCTGTCCGGGTGGAGCCCCGTCCAGAATGCCCCGACGGAGTTGTTTGGTCCACTTGGATATGGATTTTGAAACCCAAGTGGAAGCAAAGGCCGGGCAAAGACTAGCTGAGGCCGCTTCAAAGGCTGACTTCGCGAAAGATTCTATGACTCTATCGTTAGAATAATTCAGAGATGCTCCGCCGGACAGTGGAAGGACCGTGTTGGTGGACAGTCTGGAAACCAGAGGATCCACCGAAGGAGAAGCAGTCCAAAAAGCGGTGAGCTCCGGAGAAAAAGGATATAAAACGCCAAGTAGCTTTCCTCTCTGAAATAGTGTCGGGTCGGATTCTCTCTTTCTCTGGACATAATCTCCTTGAATTCCAGGTGAGGAGCGAAAAACTTGAAAGGTGGTTTAGCCCATCTAAACGAAACCGTCTGATCTGCGGGTTCCGTAGAGGACTCCTTGATGCCACAGGTTTGATTTATCGCTCCAATGAGATTCTGAACCATATCCCTCATGGTAGCGATTTGGTTCGAATCCAGCTCCGAAATATCCTCCGAAGGCACATCTGAGAACGCCTCGCCTGACTCAGGGGAGGAGGACCGGGGGAAGTCGCCCGTAGAGAAGGACCGTGTGGTGAGATGGAGCGAGAAGAGGACTCAGACCGGCGTTCCTGTCTGGACCTTTTGCGGCTTGCAATGGAGGGCTCTGACGGAGCTTCCTGCGACCCGCTGGCTACTGCAGGGGTCTGCAGGGGTCAACGGTCCAGCACTGACACCAGAGTTTGAGACACCCGTGTAAGATCCGCCACTGATTGTGACAGAGAGGAAACCCAGCCTAGGGTGGGGGTATCGCTCTCGAGCGGAGCAGCCGGGGGATCCTGGGCGGTGGGAGCAATCGGGTTGCTGCAGGCCTGAGAGTGGAGAGGACTGACCTGAGGGAAGTTTGCAGTTACAAGACAAACATGCAAAGTATTTGACTAAGGCAGAGGAATTAGAGGAAGAAGTAGGAGGACGAGAGCGGCCCCCTTTAGAGGTAGACATTTTTAAAAGGTCCCTGAAGAAAATGCCAGAGGGTTAGGGGACAGGGGGGCAGAGGGGAGTGTCAGTCTGCAGTGCAGAGCTACTCATGGCAGATGAAAAACGGATTCCAGAGGAAGCTGTCGAGCTTGATGGGATGGGCCTCCGGTGAGAAGTAGTCCTTTTAGGCAGGAGGGTGGTATGGGCTCCTGCCGCAATTTGGACCGATCTGCGGGTGGTGACCGCTGAGGTGTGGCGACAAACGTCGGTACAGAGAGGAGAGGACTCGTGGTTCAGGAGTCCCAAGATGGCACTGGTGGGCGAAGAAAAGGCAGTGCCGCAGTGAAATTGTCAGGCGGGAGAAAAGTCCGCCCGATGAAAGAGGGAAGGGGTGGAGTCCGGCACCGGAAGTAAGCCCGGGCAGAAGCCGAGGCCTAAATTAGAGACCTGTGACCGGCAGTGAAGGGCCGCGGCGTCGGAACGGTGTGCCGCAGGGAGGAAGCGGCGCGGCAGCCTGGCAAAGCCGCCGCGCCGAAGATAAGGTATGAACGGCCGCTTGCAGAGCCCGGAGCAGCACAGCCGCAGGGACCCGAAGCGGTGCGGCAGCCTGACAAGGCCGCACTAGCAAGGTGGCCGCTGAGAGCGGCCGGAACAGCGCGGTCACAGGAGCAAGAAGCGGCGCGGTGGTCCGTAAAGGCAGCTGTGCCGGAACAGGGGGCAGGGCGTCCGCAGCCACGGAAGCGGCGTGGCAGCTGAGAAGATATGGGACCCATTAATAAATGCATATGCTCCAGGAAAGGGCCCCTACCTCTGTCCGCATGTAAGGCGAGCCGCATCTGAGACCCCTTAAATAAAGGACCCCTTTTGAGGATCTGGGATGGGATGCATGGGAAAATACTCACCTCAAAACATCCCACGCCGGTACTAACCTGGAAGGGATGAGACGTCCAGGGAGCTGATGAACGTCCTCGTCTCCGCAACCGACAGGCTATGGTGGGCGAGTGGGTGGGGGACGGAGGCAGGACCGGACTTCTGAGCACGCTTGTGTGCTAGGATCATGGTCCTGCTGAGGGATCTATGAGGATACGGGGTGGCAGTACACGCCATACTCATAGTCCGCATTGTGGGACTACAGGTGTGACTGTTCACCCTGTATCCCTCCGGAGAACCTGTAAGAAAACGACGCACATTGAGGTAGATAAGGGTCTAATGAAAGACCCGTGTCCACCTCCTACTGACACTAAGCTAAACTGAAGTACAGAATGCCAGTCGGTGGGGTGTACACTGCAGAGGAGGAGCTAACTTTTTTTGTGCATAGTGTCAGCCTCCTAGTGGCAGCAGCATACACCCATGGTTCCTGTGTCCCCCAATGAAAGGCGATAGAGAAAGGAGGTTTTACTACAAGCATTAAAGGGGGTTTCCTTATGATAGATCAACAATACTAGATTGGGTCTGACACCTAGCAGCTACACAGATCAGCTGTGATCAGCTATGGCGGCATCCATATATAACAGCCAAACAGCACAGCTCCATTTACTGTGTAAGTGGTCGGTCCCAGATGCTGCAGATCGGCTCCTATTCACTTCAACAGGAGGAGCTTAGCTACAGGCTATTCAGACAACCTCTTCTCAAATGCTATATTCTCCAATGTAAGATAAAAATCATCATATAGTCCCTTGCCACACCAGCACTGTGCCAGCGATGCAGCGATATGATTAGCTGAGGCTCGCGTGACATTGTTATGCCACATAAGCACTGCAGTCGATCAGTGACCTTTAATGGGAAGTGAGAGCGCGGCAATTCAATAGCGGCTGCTGACTGGCTGCAGGACTCAGGTGGCATAACAATGTCACACGAACCTTGGGAGACAGCGCATTCATTTTGGGGAGTATAATATTTAAAGGGAAGGTGCCATGATTTTAATTTTTGCATTAATAATTAATGATTATATAATCTATTTTTAATCCAAGATTAAATATACTAGTTTAAGGTTTTTATGTATTATATGTATTAATTTTCACTTCAGCCACTGGGGGCTACCATTTGCATTTGGGGGGGGGGGGTGTAAGTGTCATCTGAGCACGACACTTACACACCTCAAAAATGGCAGCGCGAGCCGAGCCATGACAGGAGATGTTGGGCAGTGGAGGTCTGGGGGGTGAGGTGAGTGTCAGGGCCGGGGAGCGGTGATTGCAGCCCGTCATCAGTATTACAGTACAGGCTGTGATCACCGCTGACCTGTTCAGAGCACAACAGGGAAATCATCATCATGTTGTGCTCTGAACACACAGACACGATGCTGCGCTGCGTGGGAGCAGAGGGAAGGTGAGTACAAGCATTTATTGTTTTTTATATATATTGAACAGCAGCACTGGCAGAATGGGGGAACATATACAAGGATGGATGAACGTATACCTGGATAGGGCACATATACCAGTATGCACTATATGGGGCATATTATACTGACTCCGTGACGCTGATCAGCGGTGTAGTACATCAGTTCTGAATGGGAACTTTTAGTTTCTTAATAAATTGGTGAACAAGGGACAGTTTCTTGTCTTTATTTCTCTCATTTTATTTTTTTTAGGTTTCCATTTGTGGACTACGGCGGACCTGCATGGGTTTTTTTTTTCAAAAATAAATTGGTGAACCAGGGAAAGGGTTTTTTTTTTTTTTTTTTTTTTTTGGGGGGGAGGGGGGGGTTGTTTCTTTTCTCCAAATAAAATGTATTTTTCTGTCCCGTGTTGTTTTTTTATTATTACTACTGGGTTAGTATTGGGGGTGTCTGATAGGCACCTCTCTATTATTATCTCCAGGGGTTGATGGCAGCTGTTATTTTTGCCAATTCAAATTCACAGTTGACAATAACCCCATCTACCAATACCCAGATTGCCACCGCACCAGGGCAATCGGAAAGAGCCGATAGCTGCTGGATTGTGGATGCTATTCTCTTATTTCTCAGGTTAAAAAAAAAACAAAAACACACTGTCGGTCACTAAAGGGTTAAATTATTAAGGGCTATGCGCAAGCACACAAAACTTCACGGCGTCATGATATCACAATGTGTATATGCAAAACCATCTAAGGCCTCATCAGAGCCATAAGTGCCACCCTAGTGTGACAGATTTAAGTGCTTGAAGATAAACTTGGCACACACTTGGTGGGATGCGGTGAAAATTTAATAAAGAGAGTACATACAGCAGACGTTTCGGTCAAACATAGACCTTCATCAATGTACTAAAACAACAAAATAATATGTATAACAAAATCAAAATAAAGTATTTACAATATGAACCCATAAGTGGGTCAAAAGTAGGCGGGTTAAAGGCATGTAAATAGCAGTATATGGTTATAAACATGAGCATAATATTCATATGAAAGATAACCAAAATTGGTCCAAGCATCATAGTCAGTCCTAGCATGAAGGTAAGGAGTGTGCTCTTAACCGAGTGAAGTCACTGGACGTATTAGTACTATTAGTGAGACCGACGTGCCACAATGCAAGTAAATGGACAGATACCTACCCTCTCACAAATCATACATCGTGTGGGGTCACTATAATAATGGTGGTAAGCAAGCGGAAACCTATAGTGGCATAAAGAAGGAATAATGCAGCAACCCCTATATAATACTGGCCAATATGGAACCTCCGAGTGAGTAGTGAGAAATAAGCGTAACATACCAAACTTGCTGAAGAGGATAGCGAATGAGGCCTGAAGACGGCACTATGGGGTAAAACAATAGCCATGGTACGTAAGAAGGCAAAGTGTATGTACGCGGTGGTACCGCTGTGCGAACAGATACCTTACCCGGTGACGAACTGTATAGGACGCGGTGTCCACCGCTTGTCCAGGAAGTGAGGAGAGCGCTAAGGAGCGGCCTTAAAAAGGAAGGCGCGCTAACGACAGACGCGCTCGACAGGAAGCGTCTAACCGGAAGTGACGCAGGGGGTAACATTGTGCGTTCCACCTGAAGAAAAGTGGGCGGAGATGTGCGTTCCATACCCGGGCATGCGCAGAGATAATACCTAACTCCTCGGATAGTGAGTCTATACGCTGACCTTAGCCACAGGGTACAAGTGAACATGCCACATTATGCAGGTGTGATGGTGTTCCGCTGATTATAGTTCATGTGACAGGTGGAAGAGTGAGAGTGGGGGTGCTGATCCTGGCCAAAAGACATTAATATAGACGATTCTGTAAAAGAAATACGCAGTTAGTACAATGAATGGAGGAGTGAGTTCCACATTGATAACAATATATCAGAGAAACTGGAGAAACAGTGGTCATATTAGATCAAGACATAAAGGATACGATATCATACTCCCTATTCAAACCCATGGGGGTTAAAGTCTGTAACTCATGTATCCAATAGGCTTCTCTCTTTTTAAGTAGGTTCACCCTATCGCCCCCTCTGCGTAGCGGTGTAACCTGCTCTAATACTTGGAACTTGAGCTGTGCGACTGTATGTCCTTGTGCTGCGAAATGATGTGGGATGGGCAACAATGTATTTTTGCATCTAATAGTGGATTTATGCTTGGAGATTCGATCTTTTATAGGTTGTGTTGTTTCACCAATATAGCATAATCCACATGGACATTTTATCAGATAGACCACAAACGATGTGTCACAAGTAAAGTATCCTTTAATGTTATATTGTTTCCCATTGTGGGGATGGTAGAACGTGGAGCCTCTCGTGACGTTGTTGCACTGCGTGCATTGTAGACAAGGGAATGTCCCATATTTTGGGTTAGTAAGAAACCGTTGCGTTGACATCTGTTGTGTTGTGCCTATGTCAGCCCTTACTAGCTTGTCACGGATGTTACGTGGTCTCCTGAAGCAAGGAAGGAATGGTTCCTTAAATTCTTTGATCCTAGGGTGAGCTGTGCCCAGGATATGCCAATAGCGTCTTATGGACCTATGAAGGATGTACGACAGGGGATGGTAGTCATGGACAAAAGGAATGCGATCTTTAGAGCTGGTTCTGGTGGTGGAGATAGTTTCTGATGTATTTAGAGTTTGGGGCGGATAGCCTCTCTCTAAGAATTTGGAGCGCATCTCATCCAACCGTTGTGTCTGTCTAGTTTTATCAGAGACTATCCTGTGGACCCTTTTAAACTGCGATTTAGGAATGGCATTTTTCATTCTGGTAGGATGGAAGCTATGGTAATGAAGGAGACTGTTGCGATCTGTGGGTTTTGTGAAGAGATCTGTGGAGAGTTCTCCCTGGTCATTCTTGCAGACTAATGTATCTAAAAAATTGACCTCTTTCTGATTATATGTTATTGTGAAGTCAAGACCAGGCCATGATGTTTTTAGAAAGAGAAAAAAGGTTTTCAGTGTTTCTTCTGGGCCATCCCAAATACAGAATATATCGTCGATATATCTTTTCCACATTACAGCATGTGTCTTAAATAAGCAATTGGTATAGATGGCACTCTCCTCATACTCCGCCATGTAGCAGTTAGCATATGGAGGTGCTGCATTACTGCCCATGGCGGTCCCACGCGTTTGTAAAAAGAATTGATCCTCAAAAAGAAAGAAATTCTTAGTCAGAATGATAGAAAGTAGATCACAGCAAAGATTAATTTGTACTGGGTCCATTTTGGAGGATGTGAGTAGTGTCCTGACCGATTTAATTCCCTCAATATGCGGTATCGATGTATATAGGTCCTTGACATCGAATGTCACCAAAAAAGCTTCTTTTGGAATAATGGTGAGGTTATGGATGAGTTCTAGGAATTTTCCCGTATCCAGTAGGAAAGAAGGGGTCTGTTGGATCAGAGGTGTAAGGATCTTTTCTAAGAATTTAGAGATAGGTGATAGAATGGATTCAGTCGAGGCGACAATAGGTCTGCCTGGTGGATTGTTTAAGTTTTTATGGATCTTTGGTAAGATGTAAAAAACCGGAGTGATAGGATTTTGTTTGATAAGGTATTCACATGTCTTTTGATCCAAAACACCCTCTTCACAGTACTTCATGAGGGTGTCTTTGATCAAATTTTTGATTGTGTTCGTAGGATCCCTATCCAGGGGGGTATAAATGGATGTGTCATGTAATTGGCGGTATGCCTCTTGGGTGTATTTTATCTTATCCATAACAACTATCCCACCCCCTTTGTCCGCTGGTTTAATAATTATACCCTTATCACTCTGCAGGGAATTAAGGGCTTGCTGATCCAGGGGAGTGAGATTCGGCTGAATTTTTAACTTTCCTCTATCAAAATCCTGTCTTAGTCTATAAAATGAATTGTTCACAAAAGAAATAAATGTTTCTAGTGCATTCGATCCTAGTGGGGGTCTATAGTGGCTCTTGTTTCTGAGTCCGAGACTGTTGGATGTCAAAAGTATACCCGTGGGGATCACGGAAGGTCGGGGTATGATATCAGACTCAGAAAAATGTACTTTTAATCTGAGTAGGCGGTAAAACCTCTGTAGGTCCATCTCCAGGTTAAATGTACTAAATCTATAGCTAGGGCAAAAGGACAGACCCTTTTGCAATACCTGATGCTCTGCTACACTCAAGGATTTTGAAGATATATTAATTACAAGGGGATTGGTACCTGGGACCGGGTTATCCGCATGAAGTCCGTATTTCTCTGAATGTCTCTTTCCCCGGCGGGTCTTCTTCTTCTTTGGCTCCTCCCTTGTCCTAAAAAACGACCCGTGGGAGGTGGTCTGTCGTGTCGCTCTTGGTCTGATCCTGAAGTCGAGACGTCCGTAGTCGATCTGTAGTTGGAGCGTGAAGAGAAGGTTCCCGAGTTGAAGCTGTCTCGCCATTTATAGACCCTTTTGTTTTCGTAATCCTCTGCGTCCCTTATGAATTTAGACCTCTTCCGTGCTTCAGTATCGCGTCGGTGTTGATCAATGACTGTGTTGATTTTACCTTTGAGTTCCGCGAGTTCTTCAGTCGTGGAGGATGCAGTCAGTTGATTTTCAATATTAGCAATCTGTTCCTTACTCCGGGTGATCCCCAGATGCAGGTGCTCTAGCGTGAGAGTCATAAGATCGAAAGAACATTTGTTTAATATTTTTTCGAAACGAGAACAAAAATCAGGTGAGTCACTGAAAAGGGTTGGGCGTAAGGGGACCCTCAAACCCCTAGGTATTCTCTGAACCTTAAGGTATTCGGTCAGGGTAGTGCAGTGGAGTTCAAGGTTCGTGCAGCGCCTTAATTCCCTTTCCAGGTCACGTCCCCTTGTCTCTCTAGGGGGAACTCTAAGGAAATCAGTGGATGCCGTGGACTGTGCTATGATGCTGGACGTCTCTTCTGCATTGTATGAGAAGGTGAGTGATGTCATGACCCAGGGAAGCGTGCTCTACGTAAGGGTAGTAACAGTGTAGATTGATAGCCGTAGGCACAGCTTATGTCAGTGGTGCTCAAGTAGGTGCCCAAACCATATAGTGTAGAAGATAAACTTGGCACACACTTGGTGGGATGCGGTGAAAATTTAATAAAGAGAGTACATACAGCAGACGTTTCGGTCAAACATAGACCTTCATCAATGTACTAAAACAACAAAATAATATGTATAACAAAATCAAAATAAAGTATTTACAATATGAACCCATAAGTGGGTCAAAAGTAGGCGGGTTAAAGGCATGTAAATAGCAGTATATGGTTATAAACATGAGCATAATATTCATATGAAAGATAACCAAAATTGGTCCAAGCATCATAGTCAGTCCTAGCATGAAGGTAAGGAGTGTGCTCTTAACCGAGTGAAGTCACTGGACGTATTAGTACTATTAGTGAGACCGACGTGCCACAATGCAAGTAAATGGACAGATACCTACCCTCTCACAAATCATACATCGTGTGGGGTCACTATAATAATGGTGGTAAGCAAGCGGAAACCTATAGTGGCATAAAGAAGGAATAATGCAGCAACCCCTATATAATACTGGCCAATATGGAACCTCCGAGTGAGTAGTGAGAAATAAGCGTAACATACCAAACTTGCTGAAGAGGATAGCGAATGAGGCCTGAAGACGGCACTATGGGGTAAAACAATAGCCATGGTACGTAGGAAGGCAAAGTGTATGTACGCGGTGGTACCGCTGTGCGAACAGATACCTTACCCGGTGACGAACTGTATAGGACGCGGTGTCCACCGCTTGTCCAGGAAGTGAGGAGAGCGCTAAGGAGCGGCCTTAAAAAGGAAGGCGCGCTAACGACAGACGCGCTCGACAGGAAGCGTCTAACCGGAAGTGACGCAGGGGGTAACATTGTGCGTTCCACCTGAAGAAAAGTGGGCGGAGATGTGCGTTCCATACCCGGGCATGCGCAGAGATAATACCTAACTCCTCGGATAGTGAGTCTATACGCTGACCTTAGCCACAGGGTACAAGTGAACATGCCACATTATGCAGGTGTGATGGTGTTCCGCTGATTATAGTTCATGTGACAGGTGGAAGAGTGAGAGTGGGGGTGCTGATCCTGGCCAAAAGACATTAATATAGACGATTCTGTAAAAGAAATACGCAGTTAGTACAATGAATGGAGGAGTGAGTTCCACATTGATAACAATATATCAGAGAAACTGGAGAAACAGTGGTCATATTAGATCAAGACATAAAGGATACGATATCATACTCCCTATTCAAACCCATGGGGGTTAAAGTCTGTAACTCATGTATCCAATAGGCTTCTCTCTTTTTAAGTAGGTTCACCCTATCGCCCCCTCTGCGTAGCGGTGTAACCTGCTCTAATACTTGGAACTTGAGCTGTGCGACTGTATGTCCTTGTGCTGCGAAATGATGTGGGATGGGCAACAATGTATTTTTGCATCTAATAGTGGATTTATGCTTGGAGATTCGATCTTTTATAGGTTGTGTTGTTTCACCAATATAGCATAATCCACATGGACATTTTATCAGATAGACCACAAACGATGTGTCACAAGTAAAGTATCCTTTAATGTTATATTGTTTCCCATTGTGGGGATGGTAGAACGTGGAGCCTCTCGTGACGTTGTTGCACTGCGTGCATTGTAGACAAGGGAATGTCCCATATTTTGGGTTAGTAAGAAACCGTTGCGTTGACATCTGTTGTGTTGTGCCTATGTCAGCCCTTACTAGCTTGTCACGGATGTTACGTGGTCTCCTGAAGCAAGGAAGGAATGGTTCCTTAAATTCTTTGATCCTAGGGTGAGCTGTGCCCAGGATATGCCAATAGCGTCTTATGGACCTATGAAGGATGTACGACAGGGGATGGTAGTCATGGACAAAAGGAATGCGATCTTTAGAGCTGGTTCTGGTGGTGGAGATAGTTTCTGATGTATTTAGAGTTTGGGGCGGATAGCCTCTCTCTAAGAATTTGGAGCGCATCTCATCCAACCGTTGTGTCTGTCTAGTTTTATCAGAGACTATCCTGTGGACCCTTTTAAACTGCGATTTAGGAATGGCATTTTTCATTCTGGTAGGATGGAAGCTATGGTAATGAAGGAGACTGTTGCGATCTGTGGGTTTTGTGAAGAGATCTGTGGAGAGTTCTCCCTGGTCATTCTTGCAGACTAATGTATCTAAAAAATTGACCTCTTTCTGATTATATGTTATTGTGAAGTCAAGACCAGGCCATGATGTTTTTAGAAAGAGAAAAAAGGTTTTCAGTGTTTCTTCTGGGCCATCCCAAATACAGAATATATCGTCGATATATCTTTTCCACATTACAGCATGTGTCTTAAATAAGCAATTGGTATAGATGGCACTCTCCTCATACTCCGCCATGTAGCAGTTAGCATATGGAGGTGCTGCATTACTGCCCATGGCGGTCCCACGCGTTTGTAAAAAGAATTGATCCTCAAAAAGAAAGAAATTCTTAGTCAGAATGATAGAAAGTAGATCACAGCAAAGATTAATTTGTACTGGGTCCATTTTGGAGGATGTGAGTAGTGTCCTGACCGATTTAATTCCCTCAATATGCGGTATCGATGTATATAGGTCCTTGACATCGAATGTCACCAAAAAAGCTTCTTTTGGAATAATGGTGAGGTTATGGATGAGTTCTAGGAATTTTCCCGTATCCAGTAGGAAAGAAGGGGTCTGTTGGATCAGAGGTGTAAGGATCTTTTCTAAGAATTTAGAGATAGGTGATAGAATGGATTCAGTCGAGGCGACAATAGGTCTGCCTGGTGGATTGTTTAAGTTTTTATGGATCTTTGGTAAGATGTAAAAAACCGGAGTGATAGGATTTTGTTTGATAAGGTATTCACATGTCTTTTGATCCAAAACACCCTCTTCACAGTACTTCATGAGGGTGTCTTTGATCAAATTTTTGATTGTGTTCGTAGGATCCCTATCCAGGGGGGTATAAATGGATGTGTCATGTAATTGGCGGTATGCCTCTTGGGTGTATTTTATCTTATCCATAACAACTATCCCACCCCCTTTGTCCGCTGGTTTAATAATTATACCCTTATCACTCTGCAGGGAATTAAGGGCTTGCTGATCCAGGGGAGTGAGATTCGGCTGAATTTTTAACTTTCCTCTATCAAAATCCTGTCTTAGTCTATAAAATGAATTGTTCACAAAAGAAATAAATGTTTCTAGTGCATTCGATCCTAGTGGGGGTCTATAGTGGCTCTTGTTTCTGAGTCCGAGACTGTTGGATGTCAAAAGTATACCCGTGGGGATCACGGAAGGTCGGGGTATGATATCAGACTCAGAAAAATGTACTTTTAATCTGAGTAGGCGGTAAAACCTCTGTAGGTCCATCTCCAGGTTAAATGTACTAAATCTATAGCTAGGGCAAAAGGACAGACCCTTTTGCAATACCTGATGCTCTGCTACACTCAAGGATTTTGAAGATATATTAATTACAAGGGGATTGGTACCTGGGACCGGGTTATCCGCATGAAGTCCGTATTTCTCTGAATGTCTCTTTCCCCGGCGGGTCTTCTTCTTCTTTGGCTCCTCCCTTGTCCTAAAAAACGACCCGTGGGAGGTGGTCTGTCGTGTCGCTCTTGGTCTGATCCTGAAGTCGAGACGTCCGTAGTCGATCTGTAGTTGGAGCGTGAAGAGAAGGTTCCCGAGTTGAAGCTGTCTCGCCATTTATAGACCCTTTTGTTTTCGTAATCCTCTGCGTCCCTTATGAATTTAGACCTCTTCCGTGCTTCAGTATCGCGTCGGTGTTGATCAATGACTGTGTTGATTTTACCTTTGAGTTCCGCGAGTTCTTCAGTCGTGGAGGATGCAGTCAGTTGATTTTCAATATTAGCAATCTGTTCCTTACTCCGGGTGATCCCCAGATGCAGGTGCTCTAGCGTGAGAGTCATAAGATCGAAAGAACATTTGTTTAATATTTTTTCGAAACGAGAACAAAAATCAGGTGAGTCACTGAAAAGGGTTGGGCGTAAGGGGACCCTCAAACCCCTAGGTATTCTCTGAACCTTAAGGTATTCGGTCAGGGTAGTGCAGTGGAGTTCAAGGTTCGTGCAGCGCCTTAATTCCCTTTCCAGGTCACGTCCCCTTGTCTCTCTAGGGGGAACTCTAAGGAAATCAGTGGATGCCGTGGACTGTGCTATGATGCTGGACGTCTCTTCTGCATTGTATGAGAAGGTGAGTGATGTCATGACCCAGGGAAGCGTGCTCTACGTAAGGGTAGTAACAGTGTAGATTGATAGCCGTAGGCACAGCTTATGTCAGTGGTGCTCAAGTAGGTGCCCAAACCATATAGTGTAGAAGATAAACTTGGCACACACTTGGTGGGATGCGGTGAAAATTTAATAAAGAGAGTACATACAGCAGACGTTTCGGTCAAACATAGACCTTCATCAATGTACTAAAACAACAAAATAATATGTATAACAAAATCAAAATAAAGTATTTACAATATGAACCCATAAGTGGGTCAAAAGTAGGCGGGTTAAAGGCATGTAAATAGCAGTATATGGTTATAAACATGAGCATAATATTCATATGAAAGATAACCAAAATTGGTCCAAGCATCATAGTCAGTCCTAGCATGAAGGTAAGGAGTGTGCTCTTAACCGAGTGAAGTCACTGGACGTATTAGTACTATTAGTGAGACCGACGTGCCACAATGCAAGTAAATGGACAGATACCTACCCTCTCACAAATCATACATCGTGTGGGGTCACTATAATAATGGTGGTAAGCAAGCGGAAACCTATAGTGGCATAAAGAAGGAATAATGCAGCAACCCCTATATAATACTGGCCAATATGGAACCTCCGAGTGAGTAGTGAGAAATAAGCGTAACATACCAAACTTGCTGAAGAGGATAGCGAATGAGGCCTGAAGACGGCACTATGGGGTAAAACAATAGCCATGGTACGTAGGAAGGCAAAGTGTATGTACGCGGTGGTACCGCTGTGCGAACAGATACCTTACCCGGTGACGAACTGTATAGGACGCGGTGTCCACCGCTTGTCCAGGAAGTGAGGAGAGCGCTAAGGAGCGGCCTTAAAAAGGAAGGCGCGCTAACGACAGACGCGCTCGACAGGAAGCGTCTAACCGGAAGTGACGCAGGGGGTAACATTGTGCGTTCCACCTGAAGAAAAGTGGGCGGAGATGTGCGTTCCATACCCGGGCATGCGCAGAGATAATACCTAACTCCTCGGATAGTGAGTCTATACGCTGACCTTAGCCACAGGGTACAAGTGAACATGCCACATTATGCAGGTGTGATGGTGTTCCGCTGATTATAGTTCATGTGACAGGTGGAAGAGTGAGAGTGGGGGTGCTGATCCTGGCCAAAAGACATTAATATAGACGATTCTGTAAAAGAAATACGCAGTTAGTACAATGAATGGAGGAGTGAGTTCCACATTGATAACAATATATCAGAGAAACTGGAGAAACAGTGGTCATATTAGATCAAGACATAAAGGATACGATATCATACTCCCTATTCAAACCCATGGGGGTTAAAGTCTGTAACTCATGTATCCAATAGGCTTCTCTCTTTTTAAGTAGGTTCACCCTATCGCCCCCTCTGCGTAGCGGTGTAACCTGCTCTAATACTTGGAACTTGAGCTGTGCGACTGTATGTCCTTGTGCTGCGAAATGATGTGGGATGGGCAACAATGTATTTTTGCATCTAATAGTGGATTTATGCTTGGAGATTCGATCTTTTATAGGTTGTGTTGTTTCACCAATATAGCATAATCCACATGGACATTTTATCAGATAGACCACAAACGATGTGTCACAAGTAAAGTATCCTTTAATGTTATATTGTTTCCCATTGTGGGGATGGTAGAACGTGGAGCCTCTCGTGACGTTGTTGCACTGCGTGCATTGTAGACAAGGGAATGTCCCATATTTTGGGTTAGTAAGAAACCGTTGCGTTGACATCTGTTGTGTTGTGCCTATGTCAGCCCTTACTAGCTTGTCACGGATGTTACGTGGTCTCCTGAAGCAAGGAAGGAATGGTTCCTTAAATTCTTTGATCCTAGGGTGAGCTGTGCCCAGGATATGCCAATAGCGTCTTATGGACCTATGAAGGATGTACGACAGGGGATGGTAGTCATGGACAAAAGGAATGCGATCTTTAGAGCTGGTTCTGGTGGTGGAGATAGTTTCTGATGTATTTAGAGTTTGGGGCGGATAGCCTCTCTCTAAGAATTTGGAGCGCATCTCATCCAACCGTTGTGTCTGTCTAGTTTTATCAGAGACTATCCTGTGGACCCTTTTAAACTGCGATTTAGGAATGGCATTTTTCATTCTGGTAGGATGGAAGCTATGGTAATGAAGGAGACTGTTGCGATCTGTGGGTTTTGTGAAGAGATCTGTGGAGAGTTCTCCCTGGTCATTCTTGCAGACTAATGTATCTAAAAAATTGACCTCTTTCTGATTATATGTTATTGTGAAGTCAAGACCAGGCCATGATGTTTTTAGAAAGAGAAAAAAGGTTTTCAGTGTTTCTTCTGGGCCATCCCAAATACAGAATATATCGTCGATATATCTTTTCCACATTACAGCATGTGTCTTAAATAAGCAATTGGTATAGATGGCACTCTCCTCATACTCCGCCATGTAGCAGTTAGCATATGGAGGTGCTGCATTACTGCCCATGGCGGTCCCACGCGTTTGTAAAAAGAATTGATCCTCAAAAAGAAAGAAATTCTTAGTCAGAATGATAGAAAGTAGATCACAGCAAAGATTAATTTGTACTGGGTCCATTTTGGAGGATGTGAGTAGTGTCCTGACCGATTTAATTCCCTCAATATGCGGTATCGATGTATATAGGTCCTTGACATCGAATGTCACCAAAAAAGCTTCTTTTGGAATAATGGTGAGGTTATGGATGAGTTCTAGGAATTTTCCCGTATCCAGTAGGAAAGAAGGGGTCTGTTGGATCAGAGGTGTAAGGATCTTTTCTAAGAATTTAGAGATAGGTGATAGAATGGATTCAGTCGAGGCGACAATAGGTCTGCCTGGTGGATTGTTTAAGTTTTTATGGATCTTTGGTAAGATGTAAAAAACCGGAGTGATAGGATTTTGTTTGATAAGGTATTCACATGTCTTTTGATCCAAAACACCCTCTTCACAGTACTTCATGAGGGTGTCTTTGATCAAATTTTTGATTGTGTTCGTAGGATCCCTATCCAGGGGGGTATAAATGGATGTGTCATGTAATTGGCGGTATGCCTCTTGGGTGTATTTTATCTTATCCATAACAACTATCCCACCCCCTTTGTCCGCTGGTTTAATAATTATACCCTTATCACTCTGCAGGGAATTAAGGGCTTGCTGATCCAGGGGAGTGAGATTCGGCTGAATTTTTAACTTTCCTCTATCAAAATCCTGTCTTAGTCTATAAAATGAATTGTTCACAAAAGAAATAAATGTTTCTAGTGCATTCGATCCTAGTGGGGGTCTATAGTGGCTCTTGTTTCTGAGTCCGAGACTGTTGGATGTCAAAAGTATACCCGTGGGGATCACGGAAGGTCGGGGTATGATATCAGACTCAGAAAAATGTACTTTTAATCTGAGTAGGCGGTAAAACCTCTGTAGGTCCATCTCCAGGTTAAATGTACTAAATCTATAGCTAGGGCAAAAGGACAGACCCTTTTGCAATACCTGATGCTCTGCTACACTCAAGGATTTTGAAGATATATTAATTACAAGGGGATTGGTACCTGGGACCGGGTTATCCGCATGAAGTCCGTATTTCTCTGAATGTCTCTTTCCCCGGCGGGTCTTCTTCTTCTTTGGCTCCTCCCTTGTCCTAAAAAACGACCCGTGGGAGGTGGTCTGTCGTGTCGCTCTTGGTCTGATCCTGAAGTCGAGACGTCCGTAGTCGATCTGTAGTTGGAGCGTGAAGAGAAGGTTCCCGAGTTGAAGCTGTCTCGCCATTTATAGACCCTTTTGTTTTCGTAATCCTCTGCGTCCCTTATGAATTTAGACCTCTTCCGTGCTTCAGTATCGCGTCGGTGTTGATCAATGACTGTGTTGATTTTACCTTTGAGTTCCGCGAGTTCTTCAGTCGTGGAGGATGCAGTCAGTTGATTTTCAATATTAGCAATCTGTTCCTTACTCCGGGTGATCCCCAGATGCAGGTGCTCTAGCGTGAGAGTCATAAGATCGAAAGAACATTTGTTTAATATTTTTTCGAAACGAGAACAAAAATCAGGTGAGTCACTGAAAAGGGTTGGGCGTAAGGGGACCCTCAAACCCCTAGGTATTCTCTGAACCTTAAGGTATTCGGTCAGGGTAGTGCAGTGGAGTTCAAGGTTCGTGCAGCGCCTTAATTCCCTTTCCAGGTCACGTCCCCTTGTCTCTCTAGGGGGAACTCTAAGGAAATCAGTGGATGCCGTGGACTGTGCTATGATGCTGGACGTCTCTTCTGCATTGTATGAGAAGGTGAGTGATGTCATGACCCAGGGAAGCGTGCTCTACGTAAGGGTAGTAACAGTGTAGATTGATAGCCGTAGGCACAGCTTATGTCAGTGGTGCTCAAGTAGGTGCCCAAACCATATAGTGTAGAAGATAAACTTGGCACACACTTGGTGGGATGCGGTGAAAATTTAATAAAGAGAGTACATACAGCAGACGTTTCGGTCAAACATAGACCTTCATCAATGTACTAAAACAACAAAATAATATGTATAACAAAATCAAAATAAAGTATTTACAATATGAACCCATAAGTGGGTCAAAAGTAGGCGGGTTAAAGGCATGTAAATAGCAGTATATGGTTATAAACATGAGCATAATATTCATATGAAAGATAACCAAAATTGGTCCATACGTCTGCTGTATGTACTCTCTTTATTAAATTTTCACCGCATCCCACCAAGTGTGTGCCAAGTTTATCTTCTACACTATATGGTTTGGGCACCTACTTGAGCACCACTGACATAAGCTGTGCCTACGGCTATCAATCTACACTGTTACTACCCTTACGTAGAGCACGCTTCCCTGGGTCATGACATCACTCACCTTCTCATACAATGCAGAAGAGACGTCCAGCATCATAGCACAGTCCACGGCATCCACTGATTTCCTTAGAGTTCCCCCTAGAGAGACAAGGGGACGTGACCTGGAAAGGGAATTAAGGCGCTGCACGAACCTTGAACTCCACTGCACTACCCTGACCGAATACCTTAAGGTTCAGAGAATACCTAGGGGTTTGAGGGTCCCCTTACGCCCAACCCTTTTCAGTGACTCACCTGATTTTTGTTCTCGTTTCGAAAAAATATTAAACAAATGTTCTTTCGATCTTATGACTCTCACGCTAGAGCACCTGCATCTGGGGATCACCCGGAGTAAGGAACAGATTGCTAATATTGAAAATCAACTGACTGCATCCTCCACGACTGAAGAACTCGCGGAACTCAAAGGTAAAATCAACACAGTCATTGATCAACACCGACGCGATACTGAAGCACGGAAGAGGTCTAAATTCATAAGGGACGCAGAGGATTACGAAAACAAAAGGGTCTATAAATGGCGAGACAGCTTCAACTCGGGAACCTTCTCTTCACGCTCCAACTACAGATCGACTACGGACGTCTCGACTTCAGGATCAGACCAAGAGCGACACGACAGACCACCTCCCACGGGTCGTTTTTTAGGACAAGGGAGGAGCCAAAGAAGAAGAAGACCCGCCGGGGAAAGAGACATTCAGAGAAATACGGACTTCATGCGGATAACCCGGTCCCAGGTACCAATCCCCTTGTAATTAATATATCTTCAAAATCCTTGAGTGTAGCAGAGCATCAGGTATTGCAAAAGGGTCTGTCCTTTTGCCCTAGCTATAGATTTAGTACATTTAACCTGGAGATGGACCTACAGAGGTTTTACCGCCTACTCAGATTAAAAGTACATTTTTCTGAGTCTGATATCATACCCCGACCTTCCGTGATCCCCACGGGTATACTTTTGACATCCAACAGTCTCGGACTCAGAAACAAGAGCCACTATAGACCCCCACTAGGATCGAATGCACTAGAAACATTTATTTCTTTTGTGAACAATTCATTTTATAGACTAAGACAGGATTTTGATAGAGGAAAGTTAAAAATTCAGCCGAATCTCACTCCCCTGGATCAGCAAGCCCTTAATTCCCTGCAGAGTGATAAGGGTATAATTATTAAACCAGCGGACAAAGGGGGTGGGATAGTTGTTATGGATAAGATAAAATACACCCAAGAGGCATACCGCCAATTACATGACACATCCATTTATACCCCCCTGGATAGGGATCCTACGAACACAATCAAAAATTTGATCAAAGACACCCTCATGAAGTACTGTGAAGAGGGTGTTTTGGATCAAAAGACATGTGAATACCTTATCAAACAAAATCCTATCACTCCGGTTTTTTACATCTTACCAAAGATCCATAAAAACTTAAACAATCCACCAGGCAGACCTATTGTCGCCTCGACTGAATCCATTCTATCACCTATCTCTAAATTCTTAGAAAAGATCCTTACACCTCTGATCCAACAGACCCCTTCTTTCCTACTGGATACGGGAAAATTCCTAGAACTCATCCATAACCTCACCATTATTCCAAAAGAAGCTTTTTTGGTGACATTCGATGTCAAGGACCTATATACATCGATACCGCATATTGAGGGAATTAAATCGGTCAGGACACTACTCACATCCTCCAAAATGGACCCAGTACAAATTAATCTTTGCTGTGATCTACTTTCTATCATTCTGACTAAGAATTTCTTTCTTTTTGAGGATCAATTCTTTTTACAAACGCGTGGGACCGCCATGGGCAGTAATGCAGCACCTCCATATGCTAACTGCTACATGGCGGAGTATGAGGAGAGTGCCATCTATACCAATTGCTTATTTAAGACACATGCTGTAATGTGGAAAAGATATATCGACGATATATTCTGTATTTGGGATGGCCCAGAAGAAACACTGAAAACCTTTTTTCTCTTTCTAAAAACATCATGGCCTGGTCTTGACTTCACAATAACATATAATCAGAAAGAGGTCAATTTTTTAGATACATTAGTCTGCAAGAATGACCAGGGAGAACTCTCCACAGATCTCTTCACAAAACCCACAGATCGCAACAGTCTCCTTCATTACCATAGCTTCCATCCTACCAGAATGAAAAATGCCATTCCTAAATCGCAGTTTAAAAGGGTCCACAGGATAGTCTCTGATAAAACTAGACAGACACAACGGTTGGATGAGATGCGCTCCAAATTCTTAGAGAGAGGCTATCCGCCCCAAACTCTAAATACATCAGAAACTATCTCCACCACCAGAACCAGCTCTAAAGATCGCATTCCTTTTGTCCATGACTACCATCCCCTGTCGTACATCCTTCATAGGTCCATAAGACGCTATTGGCATATCCTGGGCACAGCTCACCCTAGGATCAAAGAATTTAAGGAACCATTCCTTCCTTGCTTCAGGAGACCACGTAACATCCGTGACAAGCTAGTAAGGGCTGACATAGGCACAACACAACAGATGTCAACGCAACGGTTTCTTACTAACCCAAAATATGGGACATTCCCTTGTCTACAATGCACGCAGTGCAACAACGTCACGAGAGGCTCCACGTTCTACCATCCCCACAATGGGAAACAATATAACATTAAAGGATACTTTACTTGTGACACATCGTTTGTGGTCTATCTGATAAAATGTCCATGTGGATTATGCTATATTGGTGAAACAACACAACCTATAAAAGATCGAATCTCCAAGCATAAATCCACTATTAGATGCAAAAATACATTGTTGCCCATCCCACATCATTTCGCAGCACAAGGACATACAGTCGCACAGCTCAAGTTCCAAGTATTAGAGCAGGTTACACCGCTACGCAGAGGGGGCGATAGGGTGAACCTACTTAAAAAGAGAGAAGCCTATTGGATACATGAGTTACAGACTTTAACCCCCATGGGTTTGAATAGGGAGTATGATATCGTATCCTTTATGTCTTGATCTAATATGACCACTGTTTCTCCAGTTTCTCTGATATATTGTTATCAATGTGGAACTCACTCCTCCATTCATTGTACTAACTGCGTATTTCTTTTACAGAATCGTCTATATTAATGTCTTTTGGCCAGGATCAGCACCCCCACTCTCACTCTTCCACCTGTCACATGAACTATAATCAGCGGAACACCATCACACCTGCATAATGTGGCATGTTCACTTGTACCCTGTGGCTAAGGTCAGCGTATAGACTCACTATCCGAGGAGTTAGGTATTATCTCTGCGCATGCCCGGGTATGGAACGCACATCTCCGCCCACTTTTCTTCAGGTGGAACGCACAATGTTACCCCCTGCGTCACTTCCGGTTAGACGCTTCCTGTCGAGCGCGTCTGTCGTTAGCGCGCCTTCCTTTTTAAGGCCGCTCCTTAGCGCTCTCCTCACTTCCTGGACAAGCGGTGGACACCGCGTCCTATACAGTTCGTCACCGGGTAAGGTATCTGTTCGCACAGCGGTACCACCGCGTACATACACTTTGCCTTCTTACGTACCATGGCTATTGTTTTACCCCATAGTGCCGTCTTCAGGCCTCATTCGCTATCCTCTTCAGCAAGTTTGGTATGTTACGCTTATTTCTCACTACTCACTCGGAGGTTCCATATTGGCCAGTATTATATAGGGGTTGCTGCATTATTCCTTCTTTATGCCACTATAGGTTTCCGCTTGCTTACCACCATTATTATAGTGACCCCACACGATGTATGATTTGTGAGAGGGTAGGTATCTGTCCATTTACTTGCATTGTGGCACGTCGGTCTCACTAATAGTACTAATACGTCCAGTGACTTCACTCGGTTAAGAGCACACTCCTTACCTTCATGCTAGGACTGACTATGATGCTTGGACCAATTTTGGTTATCTTTCATATGAATATTATGCTCATGTTTATAACCATATACTGCTATTTACATGCCTTTAACCCGCCTACTTTTGACCCACTTATGGGTTCATATTGTAAATACTTTATTTTGATTTTGTTATACATATTATTTTGTTGTTTTAGTACATTGATGAAGGTCTATGTTTGACCGAAACGTCTGCTGTATGTACTCTCTTTATTAAATTTTCACCGCATCCCACCAAGTGTGTGCCAAGTTTATCTTCTACACTATATGGTTTGGGCACCTACTTGAGCACCACTGACATAAGCTGTGCCTACGGCTATCAATCTACACTGTTACTACCCTTACGTAGAGCACGCTTCCCTGGGTCATGACATCACTCACCTTCTCATACAATGCAGAAGAGACGTCCAGCATCATAGCACAGTCCACGGCATCCACTGATTTCCTTAGAGTTCCCCCTAGAGAGACAAGGGGACGTGACCTGGAAAGGGAATTAAGGCGCTGCACGAACCTTGAACTCCACTGCACTACCCTGACCGAATACCTTAAGGTTCAGAGAATACCTAGGGGTTTGAGGGTCCCCTTACGCCCAACCCTTTTCAGTGACTCACCTGATTTTTGTTCTCGTTTCGAAAAAATATTAAACAAATGTTCTTTCGATCTTATGACTCTCACGCTAGAGCACCTGCATCTGGGGATCACCCGGAGTAAGGAACAGATTGCTAATATTGAAAATCAACTGACTGCATCCTCCACGACTGAAGAACTCGCGGAACTCAAAGGTAAAATCAACACAGTCATTGATCAACACCGACGCGATACTGAAGCACGGAAGAGGTCTAAATTCATAAGGGACGCAGAGGATTACGAAAACAAAAGGGTCTATAAATGGCGAGACAGCTTCAACTCGGGAACCTTCTCTTCACGCTCCAACTACAGATCGACTACGGACGTCTCGACTTCAGGATCAGACCAAGAGCGACACGACAGACCACCTCCCACGGGTCGTTTTTTAGGACAAGGGAGGAGCCAAAGAAGAAGAAGACCCGCCGGGGAAAGAGACATTCAGAGAAATACGGACTTCATGCGGATAACCCGGTCCCAGGTACCAATCCCCTTGTAATTAATATATCTTCAAAATCCTTGAGTGTAGCAGAGCATCAGGTATTGCAAAAGGGTCTGTCCTTTTGCCCTAGCTATAGATTTAGTACATTTAACCTGGAGATGGACCTACAGAGGTTTTACCGCCTACTCAGATTAAAAGTACATTTTTCTGAGTCTGATATCATACCCCGACCTTCCGTGATCCCCACGGGTATACTTTTGACATCCAACAGTCTCGGACTCAGAAACAAGAGCCACTATAGACCCCCACTAGGATCGAATGCACTAGAAACATTTATTTCTTTTGTGAACAATTCATTTTATAGACTAAGACAGGATTTTGATAGAGGAAAGTTAAAAATTCAGCCGAATCTCACTCCCCTGGATCAGCAAGCCCTTAATTCCCTGCAGAGTGATAAGGGTATAATTATTAAACCAGCGGACAAAGGGGGTGGGATAGTTGTTATGGATAAGATAAAATACACCCAAGAGGCATACCGCCAATTACATGACACATCCATTTATACCCCCCTGGATAGGGATCCTACGAACACAATCAAAAATTTGATCAAAGACACCCTCATGAAGTACTGTGAAGAGGGTGTTTTGGATCAAAAGACATGTGAATACCTTATCAAACAAAATCCTATCACTCCGGTTTTTTACATCTTACCAAAGATCCATAAAAACTTAAACAATCCACCAGGCAGACCTATTGTCGCCTCGACTGAATCCATTCTATCACCTATCTCTAAATTCTTAGAAAAGATCCTTACACCTCTGATCCAACAGACCCCTTCTTTCCTACTGGATACGGGAAAATTCCTAGAACTCATCCATAACCTCACCATTATTCCAAAAGAAGCTTTTTTGGTGACATTCGATGTCAAGGACCTATATACATCGATACCGCATATTGAGGGAATTAAATCGGTCAGGACACTACTCACATCCTCCAAAATGGACCCAGTACAAATTAATCTTTGCTGTGATCTACTTTCTATCATTCTGACTAAGAATTTCTTTCTTTTTGAGGATCAATTCTTTTTACAAACGCGTGGGACCGCCATGGGCAGTAATGCAGCACCTCCATATGCTAACTGCTACATGGCGGAGTATGAGGAGAGTGCCATCTATACCAATTGCTTATTTAAGACACATGCTGTAATGTGGAAAAGATATATCGACGATATATTCTGTATTTGGGATGGCCCAGAAGAAACACTGAAAACCTTTTTTCTCTTTCTAAAAACATCATGGCCTGGTCTTGACTTCACAATAACATATAATCAGAAAGAGGTCAATTTTTTAGATACATTAGTCTGCAAGAATGACCAGGGAGAACTCTCCACAGATCTCTTCACAAAACCCACAGATCGCAACAGTCTCCTTCATTACCATAGCTTCCATCCTACCAGAATGAAAAATGCCATTCCTAAATCGCAGTTTAAAAGGGTCCACAGGATAGTCTCTGATAAAACTAGACAGACACAACGGTTGGATGAGATGCGCTCCAAATTCTTAGAGAGAGGCTATCCGCCCCAAACTCTAAATACATCAGAAACTATCTCCACCACCAGAACCAGCTCTAAAGATCGCATTCCTTTTGTCCATGACTACCATCCCCTGTCGTACATCCTTCATAGGTCCATAAGACGCTATTGGCATATCCTGGGCACAGCTCACCCTAGGATCAAAGAATTTAAGGAACCATTCCTTCCTTGCTTCAGGAGACCACGTAACATCCGTGACAAGCTAGTAAGGGCTGACATAGGCACAACACAACAGATGTCAACGCAACGGTTTCTTACTAACCCAAAATATGGGACATTCCCTTGTCTACAATGCACGCAGTGCAACAACGTCACGAGAGGCTCCACGTTCTACCATCCCCACAATGGGAAACAATATAACATTAAAGGATACTTTACTTGTGACACATCGTTTGTGGTCTATCTGATAAAATGTCCATGTGGATTATGCTATATTGGTGAAACAACACAACCTATAAAAGATCGAATCTCCAAGCATAAATCCACTATTAGATGCAAAAATACATTGTTGCCCATCCCACATCATTTCGCAGCACAAGGACATACAGTCGCACAGCTCAAGTTCCAAGTATTAGAGCAGGTTACACCGCTACGCAGAGGGGGCGATAGGGTGAACCTACTTAAAAAGAGAGAAGCCTATTGGATACATGAGTTACAGACTTTAACCCCCATGGGTTTGAATAGGGAGTATGATATCGTATCCTTTATGTCTTGATCTAATATGACCACTGTTTCTCCAGTTTCTCTGATATATTGTTATCAATGTGGAACTCACTCCTCCATTCATTGTACTAACTGCGTATTTCTTTTACAGAATCGTCTATATTAATGTCTTTTGGCCAGGATCAGCACCCCCACTCTCACTCTTCCACCTGTCACATGAACTATAATCAGCGGAACACCATCACACCTGCATAATGTGGCATGTTCACTTGTACCCTGTGGCTAAGGTCAGCGTATAGACTCACTATCCGAGGAGTTAGGTATTATCTCTGCGCATGCCCGGGTATGGAACGCACATCTCCGCCCACTTTTCTTCAGGTGGAACGCACAATGTTACCCCCTGCGTCACTTCCGGTTAGACGCTTCCTGTCGAGCGCGTCTGTCGTTAGCGCGCCTTCCTTTTTAAGGCCGCTCCTTAGCGCTCTCCTCACTTCCTGGACAAGCGGTGGACACCGCGTCCTATACAGTTCGTCACCGGGTAAGGTATCTGTTCGCACAGCGGTACCACCGCGTACATACACTTTGCCTTCTTACGTACCATGGCTATTGTTTTACCCCATAGTGCCGTCTTCAGGCCTCATTCGCTATCCTCTTCAGCAAGTTTGGTATGTTACGCTTATTTCTCACTACTCACTCGGAGGTTCCATATTGGCCAGTATTATATAGGGGTTGCTGCATTATTCCTTCTTTATGCCACTATAGGTTTCCGCTTGCTTACCACCATTATTATAGTGACCCCACACGATGTATGATTTGTGAGAGGGTAGGTATCTGTCCATTTACTTGCATTGTGGCACGTCGGTCTCACTAATAGTACTAATACGTCCAGTGACTTCACTCGGTTAAGAGCACACTCCTTACCTTCATGCTAGGACTGACTATGATGCTTGGACCAATTTTGGTTATCTTTCATATGAATATTATGCTCATGTTTATAACCATATACTGCTATTTACATGCCTTTAACCCGCCTACTTTTGACCCACTTATGGGTTCATATTGTAAATACTTTATTTTGATTTTGTTATACATATTATTTTGTTGTTTTAGTACATTGATGAAGGTCTATGTTTGACCGAAACGTCTGCTGTATGTACTCTCTTTATTAAATTTTCACCGCATCCCACCAAGTGTGTGCCAAGTTTATCTTCTACACTATATGGTTTGGGCACCTACTTGAGCACCACTGACATAAGCTGTGCCTACGGCTATCAATCTACAGATTTAAGTGCTTGGGCAGGAAATAAGAAGATGTGTCAAGGGCTGATCGGGAGATAGTGAAGCAGAGAAGGGCAGGAGAGCTGAGCGGTAAGGTGAGGATACGTTTTTTTTTTTTTTACTTTTCCGGCCCCTTTACAGTTAATAAAATGCCAGCCAGCAGTCGCCTTTTTGCTGAATCCACGTGGAAGAAAATTACCAAAAAAAATACGCATTTTGGCAAATGCGGTATTTTGTAATATGAGTAGAATTCAATTTCATCCGAATATATTCACTCATCTCTAGTTATAACCCTTTAAAATATATCAATATGTCACCAAGTTTTTGCTACCCTATCTGAAAACAGCATACTATAGAGACAGAGACCATGATTCCAGTGATTTGTCAATTACCGGGCTGATAGGTACAGTTTTTTATAAAATCACAGTTTTTTTTTTTTATTAGCAGGAGATTGTCATTAAAGGACTACTTGGTCTGCTGCCAGATAGTCCAAACATGCCCCCACAAATTATCAGCAGCTTTCTGCCTATGCAGTGTACACAAAAAGCTTCCAATCAGTGGTGTGGGCGGGGTTATACAGAGCTCAACATTAAGGGACCTGGTAGATCTGCGGCAGATAAAACAGTTTTAAAATAACATTGCAGCAACCGGTAAAGTGGCACATCACTGGAATCAGGGTATCTGACTCTACCTCATGCTCCTTTCAAATAGGGTAGCAAAAAGCTGGTGCCAGATTCTTTTTATGTTTGGAGAACACCTGGTTGAACCAGGAGTAGAGTTGATTACGTGCATAGAGCGTTTCAGAACGCTAAAGGGTTGGGTTTTGTGGCAGAAATAACAGGATTTTTGGTTGCTTACCGTAAAATCTGTTTCTCGGAGCCTTCATTGGGGGACACAGGAACCATGACCTTTAGGTTAGGGTTTCCCTTTAGTGAGGTGGGGGGCCTTTTCCTAGGGGAAATACCAGGGCTTTCAGCGAACGTCACGCCTGTGCCTCTAAAAAGGTAGCCCCTCAAGCGCCGGAGCCTGCGTCCAGACTGGGGGGCGGGGGGGAGGAGAGGGGGCCTGAGCAGGGCTAAAAGTCCTGCTGAAAGCCCTGGTATTTTCCCTAGGAAAAGGCCCCCCACCTCCCTAAAGGGAAACCCTAACCTAAAGGTCATGGTTCCCATGTCCCCCAATGAGGCGATAGAGAAAGATGTTATTTCAACATTTTTTCAATAAACAGACTACAAAACAAAAAAATTTCAAAAATAAACCTTGGCCTTTGTTCTGTACCATATCTGGTGGTACAACACTGACCTGTTTAAGATTTTCCTCATTAGTACTAAAGTTCAGGTTCTTAATAAACAATGTGCAGTCTGGAAGAGTCTCTTCTTCATCTTCTGACTCTTCTGTTTCACTTTTCTCCTTAGGTTTCTTTTCAGACTCCTCTTCAACACTCCCTACGTGAAAAATAAAAAAACATTTTTTTTTCTTTTGGGGGGGGGGTGTTAAAAAGTGAACCCCAAACAAGATCATCTGATGCCATGGATACATGTGAGATCATCACAATGTCCCGTCATTCTCTTACCCCTATCCCAGCCGCTACCTCATCTTGCAATCTACAGTAAAAATCACCTACCATTATCTTGCTCATCTACTTTGCCAACTGGCGCTGGTGCTGCTTTCTTCTCAGCAGACGGGTTGCTAAAAACATTCATAGGTGCCCACTCTAAATAAAGGGGGACATGCTGAAACTGAATGGGAGAAAGATCAATCTATTACATATGTAGCATTTTGTACAACAACAAAAATTAAATAAAACTCAACTAAAACACAAAAACATCAAATTAAATTCTTTCATGTCTCAAACCCTACTCCTAGCCAAAACTTTTTTCATTTTTCCGCCAATATAACCATATCAGGGCTTTTTTTTTTTTTTTTTTTTTTAACGGCCAAGTTGCAATCTTGGATAACACAATTAATTTTGCCACATAGTATACTAGAAAACGGGATAAAAAATTCAAAGTATGCTGAAATTGCAATATACCGTATATACTTCGAGTCATTGTCCCAGAAAGATGGCGGGGGAGGGGGAGCAGTGGGTCACAGAGGCAGGAGCCGGCAGCTGCAACTGTGCCCGCTGCAAAAGAGAAATGAATATTCACTGAATATTCATGTCTCTTATAGCGCGTATTTACAGCCGCCGGCTTCCAGCACAGCACATATCCTACATACCTTCCCTGCGCGCCCTCGCTGCATCTCATTCTAGCCGGCACCAGCAGCTCTTTCGGCCGTGCGATCACGTGTCCCCTGCTAATTAAGATATTGAATATTCACATCTCTCCACTCCCATAGGCATGGAGTGAATATTCATTACCTTAATGAGCGGTGACAAGTAATCGCTCAGCAGGAAGAGCTGCTGGCGCCGGAACGAGATGCATCGAGGGCACGCAGGGAAGGTAGGTAGGATGTGTTTTTTATTTTTATAGGAACCATGCATACAGGTATAGGGGATAAGGAGCCATGCATACAGGGATGGAAAGCCATGCATACAAGAACAGGGATGGGGAGCCAAGCATACAAGAATAGATGGTAAGGAGCCATGCATACAAGGACGGGGATAAGAAGCCATGCATACAAGGACGGGGATAAGAAGCCATGCATACAAGGACGGGGAGCCAGGCATACAAGGACAGGAATGGGAAGCCATGCATACCAGGACAGGGATGAGGAGATAATGCAAACGCGGTTTACATGTGAGAAAATAAGTTTTCTCAGTTTTTTGTGGCAAATTTAGGTGCCTCGGCTTACACTCGGGTTGGCTTATACTCTATGGTAAGTCCAATTTCACAATGTTTTTTATTTACCATGTTCAATATGTGGTAAAACAGACCTAGCAATATGATTCCCCAGGTCAGTACGAGTATGCAGATACCAAACATGTATAGTCTTTTTTTTTTTTTATTTAAGTGGGGGAAAACAGGGATTTTTGTGTAATCACTGTAAAATACTCACTCATTGTGGGATACAGGACCATGTGTGTTATGCTGCTGCCACTAGGAGGCTGACACTAAAACTCAAAAAGATTAGCTCCTCCTCTGCAGTATACACCCAGACACTGGCTCCAGCCGAACTAGTTCCGTGACAAAGCAGTAGGAAATCAAGAAACATTATATGAAAGTATTCAAATGTCAAACCAAAGAACATACTCAAGCTTTCAGGCAAACAGGGGGGGTGCGGTGTCCCCCAATGAGTGGCTTGGAGAAAAGTATTTTACGGTGAGTACACAAAAATCCCTGTTTCTCCTTCGCCTCATTGGGGGACACAGGACCATGGGACGTCCTAAAGCAGTCCCTAGGTGGGTAACTGACATAACAGATCAGACCCCAGGTACCAACTGTCTAGAGATGCGCTACCACCACCTGCAAGATCCGTCTGCCCAGGGCCGCATCTGCAGAAGCCCCAGTGTGAATGTTGTAGTGCTTCGAGAATGTATGCAGATTGGACAAAGTCACAGACTTACAAACCTGTTCCGCTGACGCCTGGTGCGGAATGTTTCAAGAGGCACCCACCGACCGAGTGGCGTGTGCCTTAATCCCCGCCGGGATAGGCTTGTCTCTGACATGGTAAGACTCCTGGATAGCCGAGCGTATCCACCTGGCTATTGTGGACTTTGAAGCGGCAAGTCCCTTCCTGTGGCCCTGATGGTGATGGCGTTTGATGCTGCCAGTGCAGAGCAATTAGCCGCATCCAGGGAAGTGTGCACGGAATAGTCCACAGCCACAGAGATCTGATTGGCCAGATCTGCTGCCTCCGGGGGAGGGTTACTGTCTTGAATGGTTTTGGACAGGGTATCCGCCCAGGAGACCATCGTTTTAGAAACCCATGCTGCAAAAGAGGGGGAGAGTGCAGAGCCTGAGGCTTCAAAAACTGATTCTCTATCTGATGGTCCGTGAGAATTTTAATCAGTATCCATCTGGTAAGGATAGGAGGGTTTTGGAGGCCAGGCGAGATATAGGTGGATCAACTGGAGGGGATTCAGCCAATTCCTTCCGCAGATCAGATGAAAAAGGGTATCTCGCCTCAAGAGGCGTCTGTCCTGTGAAGCATTTGTCTGGCCGCTCCCTTTGTCGCTGAACTATGTGCTGAAACTCTGGATGGTTGTCAAACACCCTGTGAGGACGTTTGGTCCTCTTGAAGGACACCGCGTGGTCCGGGAAAGAGGTCACGTCCTTGTCAACCTTTAAAGTCTGGTTGACAGCCTCAATGCGAGTATCTACCGTCATCTGATACTTCCAGGTCGAGAGACCCATCAGACTCTTACTCAGTGGTCTGGGCGCTGCGAACCCCTGGTGAGGGGGAGCGAGAAAAGGAGCTCATGGATGCTGAGGCATGAGAGGGCCCAGGAGATGTGCAATGGGTTCGTTTTCTAGATGTCTGTGTATTTTCCCGTGTAGTAGGGGAACCTTCTAAGACAGGCAGACGAATGCCCCGACCCGTGGAGGGACTCAATCGCTTTAGCCGATGAGGCCATGGACTGCGACAGTGACGAAGCCCACTCAGGGGGACTAGGTACACTGGGTTCGGTAGCGGCGGAGTGCTCCTGAGCACATTCAGGAGCACAGGCCTTGCAGAGTGGCATACTCTGTCCCTGTGGCAACGAAACAAAGCAAACATGACCAAGACCCATGATCCTAATAAACTGCAACATATTAACCCCGATCATGTGTCTATTAGGACTGATAGATCCATCATCATATATCATATATGAAAACCATCAGGAAAAAATGATGCAACTGGTCAATATGTATAGGAAAAACTCAATATAAACTTTATTAATAACAATTAAAAACACACAACATCAGACCAAATTGGGACAAAGGGTGAAACTGGAATACCTTATACACTCTGTGTGATACATAGGTGACTGACACCATCACCCGGCACCCAAGCCAAACACCAGGTATCCATATACATATAGATGTGTGTATAGTCCAGAAATATGGACTCATACCAGCTGCTGCTGCTATGATAATAATGGCATTAGTACAATCTCCTAATAACCTAGCACTATCTGCTGTATGTAACACACCCCCCCACATAACATTAATAGCAGAGGTCCCAGTAAACGCCGTATAATCGGCAACAGATATTACCTCTAGAGTGGGGGTACCAGGGTGAGGCGGGAGTCCAGGCGTTAGCGTCTGCCCCGACGCGCGTTTCAGACCTAATCCTTTTTCAAGGCGTTTACTGGGACCTCTGCTATTAATGTTATGTGGTGGTGTGTGTTACAGCTACACCGGCAGATAGTGCTAGGTTATTAGGAGATTGTACTAATGCCATTATTATCATAGCAGCAGCAACTGGTATGAGTCCATATTTCTGGACTATACACACATCTATATGTATATGGATACCTGGTGTTTGGCTTGGGTGCCGGGTGATGGTGTCAGTCACCTATGTATCACACAGAGTGTATAAGGTATTCCAGTTTCACCCTTTGTCCCAATTTGGTCTGATGTTGTGTGTTTTTAATTGTTATTAATAAAGTTTATATTGAGTTTTTCCTATACATATTGACCAGTTGCATCATTTTTTCCTGATGGTTTTCACCCGTGGCAACGAAGTCTGGCAGGTGGTACATGAGGTGAGAAACACTGTGCTTTGTTAGCCTTCATGGATGTCTTAGGCTGGTTTCACATTGGCGTTTTTTGGGGTGCGTTTTTGCGGTAAAAAACACAAAAAAAAACGCATGGTGAAAAAACGCATGTAAACGCTGCGTTTTTTTGACGCATGCGTTTTTGCATGTGGTGAAAAAAATGCGGCGTTTTGACGCGTTTACATGCGTTTTTACATGCATTTGCGTTTTTTAAATGCATGCTGAGAAATGTGTGACAGCTGCCAATCATCAAAAAAAAGTAAAAAACCCACTATAAACAGAAACAGTTAGGGTTAGGGGTAGGGATTATAGCCCTAACCCTAAAGGGATCCTACCCCTAACCCTACCCCTAACCCTAAGGGATCCTAACCCTAACCCTAACCCTAAGGGATCCTAACCCTAACCCTAACCCTAAGGGATCCTAACCCTAACCCTACCCCTAACCCTACCCCTAACCATAAAGGGATTAGGGTTAGGATCCCTTAGGGTTAGGGGTAGGGTTAGGATCCCTTAGGGTTAGGGTTAGGATCCCTTAGGGTTAGGGGTAGGGTTAGGGGTAGGGTTAGGTTCCCTTTATCACCTTTATGTTGGGGGGTGGCATATCAGTGTGTTTTCTGTTTTTTTAATAAAAAAACGCATGCGTTTTTTACAGCAAAAAACGCATGCACCAAAAAACGCATGCGTCCCCATTGACTCCAATGTATTTTTTGACCCCAAAAAACCGCATGAAAACGCATGCGGTTTTTTTTGGTCCAAAAAACGCTTCTAAAAATACTACAAGTAGCATTTCAGAAAATGAACGCATGCAGTAAAAAAACGCATGCGTCAACAAACGCGACCAAACGCGTACACAAAAAAACGCATGCGTTTTCAATGTTAAAGATAGGAAAAAAAAACGCATGCGTTTTTTTGAAAAAAAACGCTGCAGACAAAAACGCAAGTGTGAAACCACCCTTAGGGAGTGACATGGTGTACCTCAGTATGTCTCCCTGCAAATATGTCCCAATAGAATAGGGAGGATCATGGCTAATAACCCAGGGAATTACTGCAGAGAAGGGCCAATAGGAGTATTGCAGCTGAAATTTTACCCAGGTCCTGTGGCCCTTTGAGGATAGTCTCCTGGTGCCCTGCGCTCCTGAACAGTCCACTCAAGTAAAAAAGTCGGCTGGAAGATAAAGATGTCCGCCGAGGGTGGGAGAAAGCTCCACGAGCAATCACGTCCCGAGTCCCCCACATGTGTAGGAGAGGTGGCCGGTACGAAAACTGGCCCCCGATAATACCAGAGGGCGGTCTCGCCCTGAATGAGAAGCGCCAAGTGCGTGGGCGGAGCCGCCGGCGTGATGCAAGCAGGTGGGCGGGGTTTCTGGGTTGCGGCCTAGCATGGCCTGAAGCCGGAGGCTAAATTTTCGGCGTCAGCAGGAATGCACCTGGAGGAGAGGAAAAGGCAATGAAGGGAGAGCAGGGCACCATAGGAAGGTTATCGACAGGCGAGGACCGCTTACCACGTGTAACAGGAACCCTCCTGCCGAACCGGACTCAGACACTTACCCACAGTAAAGCGCTGAGTTCAGACTGCTCTGCCTGCAGGTCAGTTGCTGCAACATGGACAGTGCAGGGAGCTCTTCATCCACCATCCCGTTGTCCACGAGGTGGAGAGGGACCGTCCACCTCCTTTCATCACCGCTGTTTGTTAGTGGTGATGCAGTGGGGGCCGCACTGACGCCATAAATGCCTCTGGACATCCTAGGGGTTAACTCTCCTAGGATGGGGCAGGGCTGTTGGTCCGGCTGTAATCAAGCCTGGCTGCAGAAGGGGGTACATGGAGGCGACACTCCATGTTCCTGTCTGTTGTTGGTGTGGGGAGATCAGTGCCCTGAAGGGACCCGTTGCCCCTAAAGAGAGCTAAGGCATACTTTTCAATGGTGCAGGAGGGGGTACGTAGAGGCGACATTCCACGTTCACGCCTGTTGTTGGTTTGGGGAGATCGGAACCCTGAAGGGATCCATCGCCCCCTGTAAACCATTAAAAGGACTAGGAATAAAAAAAATAAAAAGTAACAATAATAATAAAAAAAAAAAAATTGTGCATCCTACAGACAGTAAGCATGAACTGGTTCTGCTGGAGCCAGCATGTTGGTGTACACTGCAGAGGAGGAGCTAATTTTTTTATATTTACTTAGTGTCAACAGCATATACCTATGGAGCAGCGCCGGAACGAAGTCAGGTGAATATTGAAAGTGCCGGGGGCCTGAGCGACGGAGAGGTGAGTATGTGATTTTTTTTTTTTTTTATCGCAGCAACAGCAAATGGGGCAAGTGTCTGTATGGAGCATCTTATGGGGCCATAATCAAGGTTTGTGCAGCACTATATGGGGCAAATATCTTCGCAAGTGCCTTGCGAAAGTATTCGACTCCCTGGAACTTTTCAACCTTTTCCCACATATCATGCTTCAAACAAAGATACCAAATGTAAATTTTGGGTGAAGAATCAACAAGTGGAACACCATTGTGAGGTTGAATGAAATGTATTGATTATTTTACATTTTTGTGGAAATTCAAAAACTGAAAAGTGGGGCGTGCAATATTATTCGTCCCCTTTACTTTCAGTGCAGCAAACTCACTCCAGGAGTTCATTGTGGATCTCTGAATGATCCAATGTTGTTCTAAATGCCTAATGATGATAAATATAATCCACCTGTGTGTAATTAAGTCTCCGTATAAATGCACCGGCTCTGTGATAGTCTCAGGGTTCTGTTTGAAGCACAGAGAGCATCATGAAGACCAAGGAACACAACAGGCAGGTCCGTGATACTGTTGTGGAAAAGTTTAACCCCTTAATGACAGCCAATACGCCTTTTGACTGACCTGACATATAAGAGAATAGCCTCCCCATACAGGTGACAATCCAGCATCTGTCGGTTGTGCACTATAGCTGACAACTTTCTGCATCAGCCACGATCAGAGTTTGCACTGTCCAAATCTATTTAACCCCTTAGATGCCACTGTAAATAGTGACTACATCATTATATATGGTTAACAGAGTGTGGGGGCTTCCTCTTTATCCCAATTGGTGCCCTCAGATCATGATTGTGTGGTCCTAATATTTGCCATGGCAATTCATGACCAAATAGCGGCTGTAGAGTCTGACGGCTGTAGTAATCTGTTCAGAAGTTAGAGGCATTTAGGTGGTAAAAATACACATTTTCATTTCTGTCATACCACTTTGCATTAATTCCTGTAAAGCACCTGAAGGGTTAATAAACTACCTGACAACAGTTTTCGATATGACAGGGGGTGCTGTTTTTAAAATGGTATCACGTTTGGGGGTTTCCCAATACATGAGACCCCTAAAGTCACTTCAAACATGGATAAGTCCCTAAAAAAATAAATATAGTAAATTTCCTTGAAAAAATGAAAAATTGCTGCTAAATTTTTAAATCTCCTAAAATGCTAAAAAAATAATAACATTTTACAAATGTTGCTGATGTAAAGCCGACATGTGGGAAATGTTATTTATTAATGGTTTGCTGTGGTATGACTATCTGGATTAAAGGATAATCATTCAAAATTTGAAAATTGCTAATTTTGTAACATTTTTCTCAAATTTTTGATATTTTTTATAAATAAATACAAAACATATTGACCTAAATTTACCATTATCATAAAGTATAATGTGTCACGAAAAAACAGTCTCAAAATCACTGGGATTTGTTGAAGTGTTGCAGAGTTGTTACCACATAAAGTGACACTGGTCAGATTTCAAAAATTTGGCTCCGTCACTAAGAGGTTAAAGCCGAATTTGGATACAAAATTTCCTAAACTTTAAACATCCCAAGGAGCACTGTGCAAGCGATCATATTGAAATGGAAGCAGTATCATTCCACTGCAAATCTACAAAGACCCAGCCGTCCCTCTAAACTTTCATCTCAAACAAGAAGAAGACTGATCAGAGATGCAGCCAAGAGGCCCATGATCACTCTGGATGAACTGCAGAGATCTACAGCTGAGGTGGGACAGTCTGTCCATAGGACAACAATCAGTCGTACACTGCACAAATCTGGCCTTTATGGAAGAGTGGCAAGAAGAAAGCCATTTCTCAAAGATATCCATAAAAAGTGTTGTTTAAAGTTTGCAACAAGCCACCTGGGAGACACACCAAACATGTTTAAGAAGGTGCTCTGGTCAGATGAAACCAAAATCAAACTTTTTGGCACCAATGCCAAACGATATGTTTGGCATAAAGGCAACACAGCTCATCACCCTGAACACACCATCCCCACTGTCAAACATGGTGGTTTGAGCCTGCTTTTCTTGAATAGGGACAGGGAAGATGGTTAAAATTGATGGGAAGATGGATGGAGCCAAACACAGGACCATTCTTAAAGAAAACCTGTTGGAGTCTGCAAAAGACCTGAGACTGGGACAGAGATTTGTCTTTCAACAAGACAATGATCCCAAACATAAAGCAAAATCTACAATGGAATGGTTCACAAATAAACGTATCCAAGTGTTAGAATATCCAAGTCAAAGTCCAGACCTCAATCCAATCGAGAATCTGTGGAAAGAGCTGAAAACTGCTGTTCACAAACGATCTCCATCAAACCTCACTGAGCTCGAGCTGTTTGCCAAGGAAAAATGGGCAAGAATTTCAGTCTCTCTATGTACAAAACTGATACAGACATACCCCAAGGGACTTGCAGCTGTAATCGCAGCAAAAGGTGGCGCAACAAAGTATTAAGTTAGAGGGGCCGAATAATATTGCACGCCCTACTTTTCAGTTTTTGAATTTCCACAAAAATTTAAAACAACCAATAAATTTTGTTCAACTTCACAATTGTGTTCCACTTGTTGATTCTTCACCAAAAATTTACATTTGGTATCTTTCTGTTTGAAGCATGATATGTGGGAAAAGGTTGAAAAGTTCCAGGGAGCCAAATACTTTCGCAAGGCACTGTACAGTGAGGGCTTGTTTTGTATGGAACGAGATGTAGTTTTGAAGGACATTATTCACTTTACCTTATAATGTACTGAAAAATGGAAAACCAATTCCAAGTACAGTGAAATAGTATAAAAAAAAATACAATTCTGCCATTTTTTTGCGTTTTGCTTTTATGGCGTTCATTGAAAAGTATGAGCGACCTGGCAATACGATTCTACACATCAATATAATCACGCTGATTAAGCAAGGCACGAGAGCGCCGCTTCTCTTATTACTGGATCCAGGTGATCACCAATCAATCTGTCTACCAAACTCACTCATCTGCAATCCAGTATTTGCAGAGCCATTTACAAGAAACTCTCCTCATAACTCTACCTAAAAGAGACAACAGACTAGAGCGACTTAATGACTAAGACCCAGGATGGGTCGAAACATTTAATGTATTAGCCTGTCTCTGCTTTCAACCTATTTTTGCTCCCTCATCCTTTTGATTTTTGTATAACAGACTTGAATAAAACCCTTTTGCATGTTATACCTATGAGTGTGCGGTGAATTTTGATACTATATGGTCTGGGGCTTCTCAGCCTGTTCCACCAGCACCTCACCTCTTTGACAGTGTGCACACTAACCTTGATAAACCTGGGGTGTGTCGTATAGTAGGTGCGTCCTAAAGAACAAACAATATGGTTACACTGTGGCAGGTATGGGGGTCTTCAGGAGGCCCTCAACTGCCAAGGATAACCCATTGGCACTTGGAGATCAAATTGCAGGGGTAGAAATGGGGGAGGGTTGGGGTCGATGGTATCGCAGAACGACTTGCACCCAGACTGTGAATCATATGTCGCACGGTCAAAGACTGGCAGCAGCATTTAAAGAGTTTACAGAAGCAAGCAGACGTTATTTCCGCTCACTGCTGTCAGAGGCAGATGCTAATTATGTGCTACAGCCAGCAAGCACCGGCCAGCTGCTGAGAATCCATCACACACGGGAACCTGACATTGGGCGTACCAGTAAAACTGATGTTGGGAAGGGATTAAAAGTACTTGTCAATGTACGCTTCTCTGAAGTGTACTGAAATTAAGCCAAATATAATTTGTAAAATAACCATCATTAATTACAAAAATATCTATCCATCACACCAACCTTTGAGTATGCCAGTTTCCGGAAAGCTTGCTTAGCTTCAGTTGGTTCAAAAAATTCCACTATGGCCGATATTCCTCCTTCTGGTAGCAATACCCTTCCCAGATCTCCAAAAGGTGCAAACACCTCCTGCAGTTCTGCAACCTGAGTCCCAGCTGGAAGGTTCTTTACTAGAATCACTGTTTTGCTACGTGGTGAAGCAGCCTAATGTAGAGAAAACAGATAAGACAACCTCTTATAATTATTGGCGAAAAGGATATATTTGGGTTATGCCCCTAAACGTCACATAAAGGTGGTGCATTTCATTTTTACCATTAAGTGAGAAATATATACAACTGCTAAAATTTAAAGGTGATTGCTAGGACAAAAATATTGATGGCCTTTTTTTAGGATATTAATAAAGGTTTGATACTTGGGATATTCAATGATCAGCAGAAAGGAAAAGGTTAACACCCTTCGTTATTTAGCTGTGAATGGGTGCCAGTACCCCTTCATCCTCAAGATTAGTTTAGGTTAACCCCTTCATGACCCAGTCTATTTTGACCTTAATGACCTGGCCATTTTTTGCAATTCTGACCAGTGTCCCTTTATGAGGTAATAACTCAAGAATGCTTCAACGGATCCTAGCGATTCTGAGATTGTTTTTTGTGACATATTGAGCTTCATGTTCGTGGTAAATTTAGGTTGATAATTTTTGCGTTTATTTGTGAAAAAAACAGAAATTTGGCGAAAATGTAGCAATTTTCAAATTTAGAATTTTTATTCTGTTAAACCAGAGAGTTATGTGACGCAAAATAGATAATAAATAACATTTCCCTCATGTCTACTTTACATCAGCACAATTTTGGACACATTTTTTCTTTTTTTTGCTAGGAAGTTGTAAGGGTTAAAATTTGACCAGTGATTTCTCATTTTTGCAACAAAATTTACATAACCATTTTTTTTAGGGGCCACCTCACATTTGAAGTCACTTTGAGGAGTCTACATGGCTGAAAATACCCAAAAGTGACACCATTCTAAAAACTGCACCCCTCAAGGTGCTCAAAAACACATTCAAGAAGTTTATTAACCCTTCAGGTGCTTCACAGCAGCAGAAGCAACATGGAAGGAAAAAATGAACATTTTACTTATTAGTCACAAAAATGAACTTTTAGCAGCATGTTTTTAATTTTACCAAGGGTAAAAGGATAAACATGACCCCGAAAGTTGTTGTACAATTTGTCCGGAGTACGCCGATACCTCATATGTAGGGGGGAATCACTGTTTGTGCACATGGCAGGGCTCGGAAGGGAAGGAGCGCCATTTGACTTTTTGAATAAAAAATTGGCTCCAATCTTTAGCGGACACCATGTCGCGTTTGGAGAGCCCCTGTGTGCCTAAGGCTAAGTGCACACGTTGCAGAATTGCCGCGGAAATTTCCCCTGCCGCGAGTATATCGCATGCGGAATTGGCATGCATATTCCCACAGAAAACTGGCGTTTTACAAGCATAATTAGCTTGCAGAATGCTAGCATTTTCCAAGCGATCTGTAGCATCGCTTGGAAAACTGATTGACAGGTTGGTCACACTTGTCAAACATTGTGTTTGACAAGTGTGACCAACTTTTTACGATTGATGCAGCCTATGCCGCATCAATAGTAAAAGATAGAATGTTAAAAATAATTAAAAAAAAAATAAAAAATGGTTATACTCACCTACCGCAAACAGTCGATCTCTTCAGCGGCATCCGTTCCTATAGATGGTGTGTGTGTGCAGGACCTTCGATGTCATCACGGTCATGTGACCGCAACGTAATCGCAGGTCCTTCACACACCATCTACAGGAACGGAAGCGGCCGCGTGCAGCGCTGAGGGGCAGGAAGACTCCGGGGGCCATCGAAGGTGAGTATATCACGATTTTTTTATTTTAATTCTTTTTTAACAATTATATGGTGCCCAGTCCGTGGAGGAGAGTCTCCTCTCCTCCACCCTGGGTACCAACCACACATGATCTGCTTTCTTCCCGCATGGTGGGCGTAGCCCCATGCAGGAAGTAAGCAGATCAATGCATTCCTAGGTGTGCGGAATCCCTGCGATTCCGCAAATTTAATGAACATGCTGCGTTTTTATCTGGAATGCGAATCCGCTCAGGAACAAAATGCAGCATGTGCACAAAAAATGTGGATTGCATTCTATTAAATAGGATGCTTAATGTGAGCGTTTTTTCGCGGTTTTATAGCGTTTTTATAGCGAAAAAAACGTGAAAAATCTGCTACGTGTGCACACAGCCTAAAGATTGGAGCTCCCCCACAAGTGACCCCATTTTCGAAACTAGACCCCCCAAGGAACTTATCTAGATGCATAGTGAGCACTTTCAACCCCCAAGTGCTTCACAAATTGATCCGTAAAAATGAAAAAGTACTTTTTTTTTTCACAAAAAAATTATTTTAGCCTCAATTTGTTCATGTTCACATGGGTAACAAGATAAAATGGATCCTAAAATTTGTTGGCCAATTTCTCCTGAGTACACAGATACCTCACATGTGGGGGTAAACCACTGTTTGGGCACACGGCAAGGATCGGAAGGGAAGGCGCGCCATTTGACTTTTTGAATGAAAAATAGGGATTTTTGTGTGTACTGACCGTAAAATCCTTTTCTCCGAGCCACTCATTGGGGGACACAGGACCATGGGTGTTATGCTGCTGTCACTAGGAGGCTGACACTAAGCTGAGACAAAAAAAAGGTTAGCTCCTCCCCTGCAATATACACCCTCATGCTGGCTTCCAGAGACCCAGTTCAGTGCAAAAGCAGTAGGAGAATAATAACAAAATAGCAAGGAACATTAGAGTATAACATGTCCAAAAAACAGTCAAAAACTGAAAAAGGTAACAAGCCGAACAGCCTAACAGGGTGGGTGCGGTGTCCCCCAATGAGTGGCTCGGAGAAAAGGATTTTACGGTGAGTACACACAAAAATCCCTATTTCTCCTTCGCCACATTGGGGGACACAGGACCATGGGACGTCCCAAAGCAGTCCCTGGGAGGGAAACAATACAACCAAATAACTCCGTGTACCATCTGACTACAAATGCGCAACGGCCGCTTGCAGAACAAGTCTGCCAAGGGCCGCGTCCGCAGAAGAGTGAATGTGGACATTGTAGTGCTTTGTGAAAGTATGCAGGCTGGACCACGTTGCGGCCTTGCAAACCTGCTCCGCTGTTGCCTGGTGCTGGATGGCCCAGGAAGCACCCATCGACCGAGTGGAGTGTGCTCTAATCCTCGCCGGGATAGGTCTGCCCCTGACCCGGTAGGATTCCTGGATAGCAGATCGAATCCATCTGGCTATCGTGGCTTTAGACGCAGCCAAACCCTTTCTGTGACCCTCCGGGAGAACAAAGAGGGAATCCGATTTCCTGAAAGGAGCCGTTCTGGAAATGTACCTCCTAATGGCTCGTACCATGTCCAGGGAGTGAAGGGCTCTTTCGACCCTGTGTTTTGGCTGCGGGCAAAAAGAAGGGAGAATGATGTCCTCATTAAGGTGAAAAGTTGAGACCACCTTAGGAAGAAAGGCCGGAGATGGGCGAAGGACCACCTTGTCCTGGTGGAAGGCAAGAAAAGGAGCCCGGCAGGATAAAGCGGCCAATTCTGAAACCCGTCTGATGGACGTCACAGCTACAAGGAAGGCAACCTTCCAGGAGAGGACAGAAAGCGGAGCGTCCTGAAGAGGCTCAAACGGAGGTTCCTGAAGAACCCCCAGGACCAAGTTGAGATCCCAGGTCTCCAACGGCATTCTGTAGGGGGGTACCACATGGGAGACCCCCTGAATGAAAGTCTTGACTTGAAGGTTGGCAGCGATCCTACGTTGGAATAACACAGATAACGCTGAGATCTGACCTTTGAGGGAACTCCGCGCCAAACCGGAATCCAAACCGGACTGAAGGAAATCCAAAATGCAAGGGATAGAGAAAACGAGCGGAGGGCGACCTCGGAGTCTGCACCACGAGAAGAAGGTTTTCCAGGTGCGGTGGTAGATGGAAGCAGAAGACGCCTTGCGAGCCCTTATCATGGTGGGAATGACCTGCTGAGAGAAACCAGCTCGAGTTAGAATCCAGGTTTCAACAGCCACGCCGTTAAACGTAGGGCCCCTGAGCTCTGGTGGCAGATTGGCCCTTGGCGAAGTAGATCTGGGCGGTCTGGTAACCGCCAGGGAACGTCAGCCACGAGCTGAACGAGCTCCGCGTACCAAGCGCGACGAGGCCAATCCGGAGCGACCAGAATGACCGGAACCCCCTCCATCTTGATTTTTCGGATCACCTTCGGCAGTAAGGGAAGCGGCGGAAACACGTATGGGAGTTGGAACTGATGCCACGGGGATATCAGCGCGTCCACTCCGATAGCCTGGGGATCCCGAGAACGAGCAATGAAATCGTGAACCTTGGCGTTCAATCTGGACGCCATCAGATCCACGTCCGGGGTCCCCCAGCGAAGGCAGATCTGCCGAAAAACCTCTGGATGGAGTTCCCACTCCCCCGAGGCAAGGTCCTGACGGCTTAGAAAGTCTGCCGCCCAGTTTTCGACACCCGGAATGTGCACCGCGGAAATGGTGGAATGGTTGGCTTTGGCCCAGCAAAGAATGTGGGAGACTTCCTGCATCGCCGCCCTGCTGCGGTTACCCCCTTGGTGGTTTATGTATGCCACCGCTGTGACATTGTCCAATTGGACTCGGATAGGGTGACCCGCGAGCAGGGAGTGAAAGTGTCTCAGAGCAAGTCTGATCGCACGAATCTCCAGGATGTTTATAGGAAGCCTCGACTCCCGCACTGTCCAACGAACCTGGGCAGAGTGGTGAAGAAACACCGCACCCCAGCCGAGGAGACTGGCGTCGGTAGTTACCACTAACCAGCGGATCGGGAGAAAAGACTTCCCCTGGAGGAGAGATGGACCCAGGGTCCACCATACAAGGGATTGTCTGATCCGTGGAGACAAAGGGCAAGGACGATCGAGGGATAAGGGACTTTTGTCCCAGTTGTCCAGCAGAGCCTGTTGTAGGGGGCGGAGATTGAGTTGAGCAAAGGGGACCGCTTCTATGGCGGCTACCATTTTGCCCAGGATCTTCATGGCGAACCGAATGGATCGCGGGCGAGGATGGCAGAGCTTCCGGGCTCCTTGCTGAAGCTCTTGGGCCTTGAACCGAGGAAGCAAGACCAGACCCCTTGAGGAGTCCAGGATCATTCACAGAAAGGAGATCCGTCGGGCAGGAACGGGAGAGGATTTGTCCAAGTTGATCAACCAGCCCAGGCGCGAAAGAGAATCCAAGGTAATGCGGACGCTTGCCTCGCAGGCCTGATAAGACGGACCCTTTATGAGGAGGTCTGTTATGATGAGGTAATTCAGTACCACAATGGACATAGAAGTCAGAGCACATACAGTGATCTGACAATAACCCAAAAACATAGAACGAGCTCTGAGACGTGGGAACTCTGCTGACCGCAATCCCGAATCCTCTCCAACCACACTAGAGGCAGCCGTGGATTGCGCCTAATGCTCCCTATGCAACTCGGCACAGCCTGAGAAACTAGCTAGCCTGAAGATAGAAAATAAGCCTACCTTGCCTCAGAGAAATACCCCAAAGGAAAAGGCAGCCCCCACATATAATGACTGTGAGTGAAGATGAAAAGACAAACGTAGAGATGAAATAGATTTAGCAAAGTGAGGCCCGACTTACTAAACAGAGCGAGGATAGGAAAGGTAACTTTGCGGTCAACACAAAACCCTACAAACAACCACGCAAAGGATGCAAAAAGACCCTCCGTACCGAACTAACGGCACGGAGGTACACCCTCTGCGTCCCAGAGCTTCCAGCAAGCAAGGAAAAACAAATAGACAAGCTGGACAGAAAAAAACAGCAAACAAAATAGCAAAGCAGAACTTAGCTATGCAGAGTAGCAGGCCACAGGAACGATCCAGGAGGAAACAGGTCCAATACTAGAACATTGACTGGAGGCCAGGATCAAAGCACTAGGTGGAGTTAAATAGAGCAGCACCTAACGACTTCACCACATCACCTGAGGAAGGAAACTCAGAAGCCGCAGTACCACTCTCCTCCACTAACGGAAGCTCACAGAGAGAATCAGCCGAAGTACCACTTGTGACCACAGGAGGGAGCTCTGCCACAGAATTCACAACAGTACCCCCCCCCTTGAGGAGGGGTCACCGAACCCTCACCAGAGCCCCCGGGACGACCAGGATGAGCCATATGAAAGGCACGAACAAGATCGGGAGCATGGACATCAGAGGCAAAGACCCAGGAATTATCTTCCTGAGCATAACCCTTCCACTTAACCAGATACTGGAGTTTCCGTATTGAAACACGAGAATCCAAAATCTTCTCCACAATATACTCCAACTCCCCCTCCACCAAAACCGGGGCAGGAGGATCAACAGATTGAACCATAGGTGCCACGTATCTCCGCAACAATGACCTATGGAATACGTTATGTATGGAAAAAGAATCTGGAAGGGTCAGACGAAAAGACACAGGATTAAGAACCTCAGAAATCCTATACGGACCAATGAAACGAGGTTTAAACTTAGGAGAGGAAACCTTCATAGGAATATGACGAGAAGATAACCAAACCAAATCCCCAACACGAAGTCGGGGACCCACACAGCGTCTGCGATTAGCGAAACGTTGAGCCTTCTCCTGGGACAAGGTCAAATTGTCCACTACATGAGTCCAAATCTGCTGCAACCTGTCCACCACAGTATCCACACCAGGACAGTCCGAAGACTCAACCTGCCCTGAAGAGAAACGAGGATGGAACCCACAGTTGCAGAAAAACGGCGAAACCAAGGTAGCCGAGCTGGCCCGATTATTAAGGGCGAACTCAGCCAAAGGCAAAAAGGACACCCAGTCATCCTGATCAGCAGAAACAAAGCATCTCAGATATGTTTCCAAGGTCTGATTGGTTCGTTCGGTCTGGCCATTAGTCTGAGGATGGAAAGCCGAGGAAATAGACAAGTCAATGCCCATCCTACCACAAAAGGCTCGCCAAAACCTCGAAACAAACTGGGAACCTCTGTCAGAAACGATATTCTCTGGAATGCCATGTAAACGAACCACATGCTGGAAGAACAATGGCACCAAATCAGAGGAGGAAGGTAATTTAGACAAGGGTAAAAAAAATGGATCATCTTAGAGAAGCGATCACAGACCACCCAAATGACTGACATCTTTTGAGAGACGGGAAGATCTGAAATAAAATCCATAGAGATATGTGTACAAGGCCTCTTCGGGACCGGCAAGGGCAAAAGCAACCCACTGGCACGAGAACAGCAGGGCTTAGCCCGAGCACAAATCCCACAGGACTGCACAAAAGAACGCACATCCCGCGATAGAGATGGCCACCAAAAGGATCTAGCCACCAACTCTCTGGTACCAAAGATTCCAGGATGACCAGCCAACACCGAACAATGAACCTCAGAGAACTTTATTCGTCCACCTATCAGGGACAAACAGTTTCTCCACTGGGCAACGATCAGGTTTATTAGCCTGAAATTTTTGCAGCACCCGCCGCAAATCAGGGGAGATGGCAGACACAATTACTCCCTCTTTGAGGATACCCGCCGGCTCAGATAAACCCGGAGAGTCGGGCACAAAACTCCTAGACAGAGCATCCGCCTTCACATTTTTAGAGCCCGGAAAGTACGAAATCACAAAGTCAAAACGGGCAAAAAACAGCGACCAACGAGCCTGTCTGGGATTCAACCGCTTGGCAGACTCGAGATAAGTCAAGTTCTTATGATCAGTCAAGACCACCACGCGATGCTTAGCTCCTTCAAGCCAATGACGCCACTCCTCGAATGCCCACTTCATGGCCAGCAACTCTCGATTGCCCACATCATAATTTCGCTCAGCAGGCGAATACTTCCTAGAAAAGAAGGCGCATGGTTTCATCACCGAGCAATCAGAACTTCTCTGCGACAAAACAGCCCCTGCTCCAATCTCAGAAGCATCAACCTCGACCTGGAATGGAAGCGAAACATCTGGTTGACACAACACAGGGGCAGAAGAAAAACGACGCTTCAACTCTTGAAAAGCTTCCACAGCAGCAGAAGACCAATTGACCACATCAGCACCCTTCTTGGTCAAATCGGTCAATGGTTTAGCAATACTAGAAAAATTGCAGATGAAGCGACGATAAAAATTAGCAAAGCCCAGGAACTTTTGCAGACTTTTCAGAGATGTCGGCTGAGTCCAATCATGGATGGCTTGGACCTTAACAGGGTCCATCTCGATAGTAGAAGGGGAAAAGATGAACCCCAAAAATGAAACCTTCTGAACACCAAAGAAACACTTTGATCCCTTCACAAACAAAGAATTAGCACGCAGGTCCTGAAACACCGTTCTGACCTGCTTCACATGAGATTCCCAATCATCCGAGAAGATCAAAATGTCATCCAAGTACACAATCAGGAATTTATCCAGGTACTCTCGGAAGATGTCATGCATAAAGGACTGAAACACTGATGGAGCATTGGCAAGTCCGAATGGCATTACTAGATACTCAAAATGGACCTCGGGCGTATTAAATGCAGTTTTCCATTCATCGCCTCGCTTAATACGCACAAGATTATACGCACCACGAAGATCTATCTTGGTGAACCAACTGGCCCCCTTAATCCGAGCAAACAAATCAGATAACAACGGCAAGGGGTACTGAAATTTTACCGTGATCTTATTTAGAAGGCGGTAATCTATACAAGGTCTCAGCGAACCATCCTTCTTGGCTACAAAAAAGAACCCTGCTCCTAATGGCGACGATGATGGGCGAATATGCCCCTTCTCCAAGGACTCCTTCACATAACTCCATATAGCGGCGTGCTCAGGCACAGACAAATTAAACAGTCGACCTTTTGGGAATTTACTACCAGGAATCAAATCGATAGCACAATCACAATCCCTATGCGGAGGTAGGGTATCGGACTTGGGCTCATCAAATACATCCCGGTAATCAGACAAAAACTCTGGAACCTCAGAAGGGGTGGATGACGAAATAGTCAGAAATGGGACATCACCATGTACCCCCTTACAACCCCAGCTGGACACAGACATGGATTTCCAATCTAATACTGGATTATGGACTTGTAGCCATGGCAACCCCAACACGACCACATCATGCAGATTATGCAACACCAGAAAGCGAATAACTTCCTGATGTGCAGGAGCCATGCACATGGTCAGCTGGGTCCAGTACTGAAGCTTATTCTTGGACAAAGGCGTAGCATCAATTCCTCTCAATGGAATAGGACACTGCAAGGGCTCCAAGAAAAACCCACAACGCCTAGCATACTCCAAGTCCATCAAATTCAGGGCAGCGCCTGAATCCACAAATGCCATGACAGAATACGATGACAAAGAGCAGATCAAGGTAACGGACAAAAGAAATTTAGACTGTACCGTACCAATGGTGGCAGACCTAGCGAACCGCTTAGTGCGCTTAGGACAATCAGAGATAGCATGAGTGGAATCACCACAGTAGAAACACAGCCCATTCAAACGTCTGTGTTCTTGCCGTTCAACTCTGGTCAAAGTCCTATCGCACTGCATAGGCTCAGGTTTAAGCTTAGGTAATACCGCCAAATGGTGCACAGATTTACGCTCACGCAAGCGTCGAACGATCTGAATAGCCAAAGACATAGACTCATTCAAACCAGCAGGCATAGGAAATCCCACCATGACATCCTTAAGGGCTTCAGAGAGACCCTTTCTGAAAATAGCTGCGAGCGCACCTTCATTCCATTGAGTGAGTACGGACCACTTTCTAAATTTCTGACAATATACCTCTATATCATCCTGAGCCTGACACAGAGCCAGCAAATTCTTCTCTGCCTGATCCACTGAATTAGGTTCATCGTACAGCAATCCGAGCGCCAGAAAAAACGCATCGATATTAGTTAATGCAGGATCTCCTGGCGCAAGAGAAAATGCCCAGTCCTGAGGGTCGCCACTTAAAAAAGAAATAATGATCAAAACTTGTTGAACTGGGTCACCAGAGGAGCGAGGTTTCAAGGCCAGAAATAGTTTACAATTATTTTTTAAACTCAGAAATTTAGTTCTATCTCCAAAAAACAAATCAGGAATAGGAATTCTTGGTTCTAACATAGATTTCTGATCAATAGTGTCTTGAATCTTTTGTACTCTTGCCGAGAGCTGATCCACACATGAAGACAGACCTTTAATGTCCATCACTACACCTGTGTACTGAACCACCCAAATGTCTAGGGGAAAAAAAAGGCAAAACACAGTGCAGAGAAAAAAAAATGGTCTCAGAACTTCTTTTTTCCCTCTATTGAGAATCATTAGTACTTTGGGCCTCCAGTACTGTTATGATGAGGTAATTCAGTACCACAATGGACATAGAAGTCAGAGCACATACAGTGATCTGACAATAACCCAAAAACATAGAACGAGCTCTGAGACGTGGGAACTCTGCTGACCGCAATCCCGAATCCTCTCCAACCACACTAGAGGCAGCCGTGGATTGCGCCTAACGCTCCCTATGCAACTCGGCACAGCCTGAGAAACTAGCTAGCCTGAAGATAGAAAATAAGCCTACCTTGCCTCAGAGAAATACCCCAAAGGAAAAGGCAGCCCCCACATATAATGACTGTGAGTTAAGATGAAAAGACAAACGTAGAGATGAAATAGATTTAGCAAAGTGAGGCCCGACTTACTAAACAGAGCGAGGATAGGAAAGGTAACTTTGCGGTCAACACAAAACCCTACAAACAACCACGCAAAGGGGGCAAAAAGACCCTCCGTACCGAACTAACGGCACGGAGGTACACCCTCTGCGTCCCAGAGCTTCCAGCAAGCAAGGAAAAACAAATAGACAAGCTGGACAGAAAAAAATAGCAAAGCAGAACTTAGCTATGCAGAGCAGCAGGCCACAGGAACGATCCAGGAGCAAACAGGTCCAATACTAGAACATTGACTGGAGGCCAGGATCAAAGCACTAGGTGGAGTTAAATAGAGCAGCACCTAACGACTTCACCACATCACCTGAGGAAGGAAACTCAGAAGCCGCAGTACCACTCTCATCCACTAACGGAAGCTCACAGAGAGAATCAGCCGAAGTACCACTTGTGACCACAGGAGGGAGCTCTGCCACAGAATTCACAACAGAGGTCGTCTAAGTAAGGTAACACGACCACTCCTTGAGAATGAAGAATGGCCATGACAGCCGCCATGACTTTCGTGAATACCCTGGGCGCCGTGGCAAGACCAAAGGGCAAGGCCGTGAATTGGAAATGGTCCTCTAGGATGGCAAAGCGGAGAAACCTTTGATGTGGCGGAAATATTGGAATGTGAAGATAGGCATCCTTGATGTCTATCGATGCCAGGTATTCCCCTCTCTCCATGGAAGAGATGACTGACCAGAGCGATTCCATCCTGAAATGTCGAACTTTTACGCACTTGTTCAGGAGCTTCAGGTCCAAAATGGGGCGCACTTTCCCGTCCTTTTTTGGCACGACGAAGAGGTTTGAGTAAAAACCTCTGAACCTCTCATGTTCCGGAACAATGACCCCGCTCTGGCGGAGGGAACGAATGGCGCAAAAAGGGCGCGAGACTGAGCCCCCGAACTGGGGAGACGAGAGGGAAAAAAACGAGCTGGAGGGGAGGCAGAGAACTCTATTTTGTAGCCAGACGACACCAGATCCCTGACCCATTCGTCGTGGATGACGGAGAGCCAGACTTGCTGAAAAAGAAGTAGACGACCGAGTCATTGCGAAGGGAATCTGACAGGCCTGGACCCTCTGGTTCTTGGTTGCCTGGGCTTTCCTCGCCAGGACTGATTTGGCCTGAAAGAGGGACGAACGTCTCTGTCTGAGCTAGCGGATCGGTCCGATATGGAAGAGGCGGCAGGATTGGACCAGGATGGACTGCTACGAAAGGGCCGAAAGCGAAAGTATGGTTGCCTCTGTTGGGGAAGGAACTTGCTCTTTCCCCCTGTAGCGTCAGAAATAAGCTGGTCTAGCTTTTCTCCAAAAAGAAGCCCGCTCTGAAAAGGAAGGGAAATCAGAGACTTTTTAGAAGAGGAATCTGCGCGCCACTCTCTGAGCCAAATGGCTCTTCTGATGGTGATGGCGTTTGAAGCCGCCGTTGCTGCACAGTTCGCTGCATCGAGGGATGTGTACATCACGTAATCACCAGCCACGGCAATCTGTTTGGCAAGGTCCGCCACCTCAGATGGGAGATCCTGCTCCTGAACCGATTTTGCTAGGGCATCTGCCCAGGAAACCATCGCCTTGGCCACCCAAGCCGCGGCTAAGGAGGGAAATAGGAAGAACCTGAGGCTTCGTATACTGAGCGAGCTAGGGAATCTAGCTGGCGTTCTGTGGGGTTCTTAATTGAAGCGCCATCTGGAATGGATAAGAGAGTTTTGGAAGCAAGGCGCGAAACCGGAGGATCTACCAAAGGGGACTCCGTCCAGCCTTTAACGAGATCGGCGGAAAAAGGATATTTCTATTTCAGGGCCTTTTTGCCCGTGAAACACTTATCCGGACGCTCCCTGTGTTGCCTGACTATATCCAGGAAATCTGGGTGAGAGGCGAACGTCTTATGAGAACGCTTGGCCCTAGTAAAGGAGACTGAGTGGTCCGGAGCCGAGTTAGGGTCATCGTCCACTTTGAGGGCGTAATTGACTGCCTCAATGAGGGAGTACACTGTAGATCTAAACTCCGGAGCATGCGGGTCTAAGGATACATCAGACTCATATTCAGAGTCGTGAACGCTACGAGCCCCTACAGAGGGTGAGCGAGAGGTGGAGCTGCCAGAAGCTGAGTGGCGAGGAGAGTGCTCAGGAGAGGTAGTGCGGATCCGTTTTCTGGATGACCGTGCCTCTTTCCGGAGAGAGCGGCCCCTGCTGGCCGATGATTCCACTGTTACGGAGGGATCTCTTAACCCAAGAAAAGGATTGCCCCGCTCCCCAGGGGGGTTCTGAATGGATTTGATGGCACTGGCTAAAAAATCCACGGACTGAGACAGAGAAGCGACCCACGCAGGGGGACTAGCTACCCCGGGTTCGGTGGCGGTGGAGGGCTCCTGGGCACTTGGGGCATCGCAGGCTGAGTAGAGGGGGAAAATCTGAGGCCGAGGAAGTGGAGCCTGGCAGGTGGTACACGCAGAGAAAAAGGTAGTATGCACCTTTGTGGACTTTTTAGGCTTTGACTGGGACATGGTGCACCCTTATGTAAGATAGACCAGGGTCTGTATGTAAGGAAGCGAGGGAGGCGCTGCAGGGGAGAACCTGACATGGTCTTCTTACCTGTGGTCCTGTGTCCCGCAGAGAGAGAGGAGAGGTGGCCGTGGTGCTGGTGACAGTCGGCGATCAAAACGCTGCATGAGAGGGAAGCTGCGGCTGGAGCGCTGGAGCTGCGGCGTGCAGGGGAAAAATCCAAGATGGCCGCCGAGATTGAGAGAGGAGATCTCGCAGAGAGCGAGAAGCGCCAGGACTAGGGGGCGGTGCCGTAGGATGACGCGAAACGGGGGTCGGAGCCTATCAGGATGCGGCCTGTGCTAGGCCCCCCCCCTCCCTGAGGCACTTACCCCGAAAAAGAGGTGGAACGCCGACTCCTGCTGCACATAGGTGAGCTGTGCCCGGGGATCTGTAGACAAGGACGGTGCAGGGACTGGGGAGCCTCCATCCACCATCTCCTGAGAAGGGGGGTGGAGAGGAACCGTCCGCCTCCTTGCATCAACCGCAGAGTCAGTGGTGATGCAGTGGGGGCTGCACGGACGCCACAAAGTAAGGTGCTTCTGAGCAGCCGAGGGTAAACCTGGTGGGCAGGGCAGATGTCCGGCAAAAAAGACCTGGCTGCAGAGGAGGATACGTGGAGGACACTCCATGTGCTCGTCTGTAAGGGGGGTGGGGGAGATCGGTCCCTAGAAAAAGGCCCGTCGCCCCCAAAAATCAGCTCAGGAAGTGGTATCCCACGTCGCAGGAGAGGATACGGAGAGGTGAACTCCCGTGCTCGCCTTTTGGTGGTTCGGGGAGATCGGAGCCTTGAAAGGATCCGTCGCCCCTTCGTCCAGTAAAAAAGAGAGAGTTAAATCCAGTGTGCCTCCTACGGACACTAAGCTTGAACTGGGTCTCTGGAAGCCAGCATGAGGGTGTATACTGCAGGGGAGGAGCTAACCTTTTTTTTGTCTCAGCTTAGTGTCAGCCTCCTAGTGACAGCAGCATAACACCCATGGTCCTGTGTCCCCCAATGTGACGAAGGAGAAATTAGCTCCAATCGTTAGCGGTCACCATGTCGCGTTTGGAGAGCCCCATATGTGCCTAAACAGTAGAAACCCCCCACAATTGACCCCATTTTGCAAACTAGAGCTCCCAAGGAACTTATCTAGATGTGTGGTGAGCACTTTGAACCCCCAAGTGCTTCACAGAAGTTTATAACGCTGAGCCGCGAAAATAAAAAAATCATTTTTCTTTGCTCAAAAATGATTTTTTAGTCCACAATTTTTTATTTTCACAAGGGTAACACGAAAAACTGAACCCCAGTAGATGTTGTCCAGTTTGTCCTGAGTACGCTGATGCCCAATATGTGGGGGTAAAACAGTGTTTGGGCACACGTCGGGAATCGGAAAGGAAGTAGTGACGTTTTGAAATTCAGACTTTGATGGAATGGTCTGCGGGCGTCACGTTGCGTTTGCAGAGCCGTTGATGTACCTAAACAGTAGAAACCCCCCACAAGTGACCCCATTTTGGAAACTAGACCCCCAAGGAACTTATCTAGATTTGTGGTGAGCACTTTGAACCCCCGAGTGCTTCACAGAATTTTATAACGCAGAGCCGTGAAAATAAAAAATCTTTTTTTTCCCCCCACAAAAATAATTTTTTAGCTCCCATTTTTTAATTTTTCCAAGGGTAACAGGAGAAATTAGACCCCCAAAATTGTTGTACAATTTTTCCTGAGTACGCTTATGCCCCATATGTTTGGGTAAACCACTGTTGGGGCACACGTCGGGGCTCGGAAGGGAGGGAGCACTATTTGACTTTTTCAATGCAAGATTGGCTGGAATCAATGGTGGTGCCATGTTGTGATTGGAGACCCCCTGATGTGCCTAAACAGTGGAAACCCCTCAATTCTAACTCCAACACCAACCCCAACACACCCTTAACCCTAATCCCAACTCTAGCCATAACCGTAATCACAACCCTAACCCCAACACAACCCTAACCCCAACCCTAAAAGGTACCGTCACACTCAGCAATTTTCCAACGATCACGACCAGCGATACGACCTGGCCGTGATCGTTGGAAAGTCCTTGTGTGGTCGCTGGAGAGCTGTCACACAGACAGCTCTCCAGCGACCAACGATGCCGAAGTCCCCAGGTAACCAAGGTAAACATCGGGTTACTAAGCGCAGGGCTGCGCTTAGTAAACCGATGTTTACCCTGGTTACCATTGTAAATGTAAAAAAAAAAAAAAAAAAAAAAAACACTACAAACTTACATTCCGGTGCCTGTCACGTCCCCGGCGTCCGCTTCCCTGCACTCCTCCTGTATCCTGTGTAAGCGCCGGCCGTAAAGCAGAACGGGGACATCACCGCTGTGCTCTGCTTTACGGCCGGCCGGCGCTGACACAGGATGCAGGAGGAGTGCAGGGAAGCAGACGCCGGGGACGTCACAGGCACCGGAATGTAATTATGTAGTGTTTTTTTTTTACATTTACAATGGTAACCAGGGTAAACATCGGGTTACTAAGCGCGGCCCTGCGCTTAGTAACCCGATATTTACCCTGGTTACCAGTGAACACATCGCTGGATCGGCGTCACACACGCCGATTCAGCGATGTCAGCGGGTGATCCAGCGACGAAATAAGGTGCTGGCCTTCTAGCTCCGACCAGCGATGTCACAGCAGGATCCAGATCGCTGCTGCGTGTCAAACACAACGATATCGCTATCCAGGACGCTGCAACGTCACGGATCGTTATCGTTGTAATGTTGTTCAGTGTGAAGGTACCTTAACTCCAACACACAACCAACCCTAATCCCAACCCTAACCATAACCCTAACCACAAGCCTAACACTAACCTCAACACACCCCTAACCCTAATCTTAACCCTAATTCCAACCCTAACTCTAGTTCCAGCCCTAACCCTAAGGCTATGTGCCCATGTTGCAGATTCGTGTGCATTTTACTTGCGGATTTACCGTGGTTTTCCAGTGTTTTTTTGTGCGGATTTCACCTGCAGATTCCTATTGAGGAACAGGTGTAAATCCGCACAAAGAATTGACATGTTGCGGAAAATACAACGCAGCGTTTCCGCACAGTATTTTCCGCACCATGTGCACTGCGGATTTGGTTTTCCATAGGTTTACATGGTACTGTAAACATGATGGAAAACTGCCACGAATCTGCAGCGGCCAATCCGCTGCGGATCCACAGCCAAATCCGCACCGTATGCACATAGCCTAATTCTAACCCAAATTGCAACCCTAACCCTAGCCCTAACCCTAGTTCTAACCCAAACCCTAGTGGAAAAATAAAAATATTTTATTTATTTCATTATTTTCCCAACCTATGGGGGTGATAAGGGGGGGCTTTATTTACGATTTTTTTTATTTTGATCACTGTGATATAACCTATCACAGTGATCAAAATGTACCTGTAACAAATCTGCCTACCGGCAGATTCGCCGGGCGCACTGCGCATGCGCCCGCCATTTTGGAAGATAGCGGCGCCCATCGCTGGAGACGGACGGACACCGGGAGGGACATTGAGACTTGGTAAGTATGGGGGGTGGGATCGGACAGCGGGGGGGCGGAAGGGAGGCCGGGGGCAGGCGGAGGGCAGGGGAGCACAGAACGGAGGGGAGGAAAGATTGACAGCGGCGGCAGATCACCGCTGTCAGTCGGTGGGGGGGGGGGGGTCAGATCACGGTCCCCAGTCATGGCCGATGATATTACAGCATCGGCCATGGCTGGATTGTAATATTTCCCCAAATTTCATGGGTGAAATATTACAATTTGCTCTGATTGGCTGTTGCACTTTCAACAGCCAATCAGAGCGATCGTAGCCACATGGGGGCAAAGCCACCCCCCAGGCTGAAATACCTCTCCCCCTGCCCCTGCAGATCGGGTGAAATTGGAGTTAACCCTTTCACCCGATCTGCAGGGACGCGATCCCTCCATGACGCCACATAGGCGTCACAGGTCGGATTGGCACCGACTTTCATGACGCCTACCTGGCGTCACAGGTCGGGAAGGGGTTAATAAGAAAGGTCATATATTAGATATAACGGACCATCACTAAGTCCCCTTACTGTAGTGTGGGTACAATCGCAATGCATGGTCTACACCAGGTGAAAAGTCATTAATATATACAGGATCATTTGATTTACACAAATACAGTTGTGCTCAAAAGTTTACATACCCCGGCAGAATTTTTGCTTTCTTGGCCTTTTTTCAGAGAATATGAATAATAACACCAAAACTTTTTCTCCACTCATGGTTAGTGGTTGGATGAAGCCATTTATTGTCAAACTACTGTGTTTTCTCTTTTTAAATCACAGTACTTTTGAGTACAACTGTATACAGTGGTAAATTATTAGCAGCCCAGCATTTCAGTGAAAACAGACAAGGGTTAAAGAGGTATTCCCAAAATCACACTGTGCTGTCATTATAATGTACACATACATCTTTTCATTTGAGGCAATAAAACCCATTATAAATTTGCCTTGTTTTGAACATATGGCCCTAAAAGCTGTTGAGTGTCAAACGGAGCTTCTAGAAGGAAAACTCCTTCATTTTAGAGCAGCGAGCTCATACCAGTAAGTAGCTATGTGCCTGGGTGATTGTAATTAAGAGAAGCGATGGGCTGCAGGATGGGCTGTATATAAAGGGGTCTGAGAGGAGAGAGACACTACAGCATAAGCTGTATATCCAGGCGGAGGGGAAATATTTAGTGCAAGATGAACTGTATATACAAGGGGTTGAGATAAGATATATACTGCAGGACACTAAAAGTAGCAATTGGAATGGGGCTCTGTATAAAGGGCTGACTGAAGTGATGTACTGCAGATGGGGCTCTGGATAGAGGAGCCAAGAAGAAATACTGCAGGAGGAGATTGTGTACAAGGGCTTAGAGTAAGTAAGCTGTTTGTTGCCTGCTGCTGAGAGACCAGTGATGTGTAATTGAAAATGCTACTTTATTGATGCATATGACATAAAATTGGCTTTTGCTATATGCATCAATTGAGTGACATGTACAGTTTCCCAAAACAGACCTGTCAGCAGCAGGCAACAAACACAGCTCTGCACTGCCATTGTGGAGGAATGCAGGAGAGTTGAGCTCCACTACAAACCAGCTAACAATGATTTAAATCCACAAAGATGTAGACAGCACAATATAAAATTGGCCAGGAAGGGTACAGTACACTTAACGCACAGATGCAGAAGGTGAAATCTACACTTAGCTTAAAAGGGACCTGTCACCCCCAAAATCGATGGTGAGGTAAGCTCACCGTCATCAGAGGCTTAGCTACAGCATTCTGTAATGCTGTAGATAAGCCCCCGATGTTACCTGAAAGAGGAGAAAAAGATGTTATATTATACTCACCCAGGGGCGGTCCGGTTGCGGTCCGGGTTTGATGGGTGTCTCAGGTCCGGTCCGGAGCCTCCCATCTTCATTCCATGACGTCCTCTTCTGGACTTCACGCCGCGGCTGCTGCGCAGGTGTACTTTGTCTGCCCTGTTGAAGGCAGAGCAAAGTACTGCAGTGCGCAGGCGCTGGGCCTCTCTGACTTGACCTGGCACCTGTGCACTGCAGTACTTTGCTCTGCCCTGAACAGGGCAGACAAAGTACGCCTGTGCCGCAGCGTTGAGACCAGAAGAGGACGTCATGGAATGAAGATGGGAGGCGCCGGACCGGACCTGAAACACCCATCGGACCGGGACCGCCCCTGGGTGAGTATAATCTAACATCAGGGGCTTATCTACAGCATTACAGAATGCTGTGGATAAGCCCCTGATGACGGTGAGCTTACCTCACCATCGATTTTGGGGGTGACAGGTTCCCTTTAACTTGATAACTCAGAGAGGTGGGACTATTCAGATGCACATATGACAGATGGAAAACGTTAGCAAAATTGAGGAGAAGCAGGTGTTGCTGAGATATGTACTTTTTCGAGAATAACACTGCCTATTTTGCCAAGAGAAGCTAGATGTACAGAGGGGCAGATAGAGATGAAAGAAGACACATACAAGAAAAAAAAAAAGTTAATTTGGGATTAGTCTATGTATTAATAATAATTATACATTTACTGTACTTTGTGAAAAATAATGCGATTCTGGGAAAATATTGGTAAATGTGTGAACAGTAGACCATGAACACCATTACCTGACTGAAAGAATCCAGACATACGCCATGCTCCTGCAGGAAGCGACGAACGTCTTGAACTATCTGGGTTTCTCCCAATGCAACTCTGACAGCAACACTGCCTTTCCCTTCCTGATTGGGATAAAGAAGAAAATGTATCAGAGCGGAGGACATACTTTTACTACTCACATATTGTAAGCAGGCAGGACGATTACTCACATGATCCAGGACTTGGCTCTTGCTTGTGTTGTACTTTTGTGCAATCACTTCGGCCACTGAGCTGGTCCCTATGAACAGGGTATTCCAGTTGTGTGAACTGAGTGGGAACGGGAACACAATGAGAACAAATGGATGAATCTACACCCAATGCATCACAGTGGCTCACGCTTTATGATATACCTGGTGCATTTATAGACATGTTTGTCTACCTTTACACCAGCTTTGGGCTAGCTTATCGTATTTTTAGACCAAAACCATCAAAAACCTGTTGCAAGCTATTCATTCATTTGACATATCTTACCAGCACCATACCCATCAACACCATACTTTCTCTACACTTTATAACAGCGTCTAACAGCATTACCAGATGTGTCAGATGGCATGTGGCTCACTACAGTTTGTAAATCTGACCGATTATCATGTTATCAAGGATCACACGTTCTATATTAGGCCATGTTCACACAGTGCGTTTTTTACTGCGGAACCGCAGCGGTATTGCCGCTGCGGTTCCGCAGCAGTTTTCCATGCAGGGTACATAACAATGTAACCCTATGGAAAACAGTCACTGCTGTGCACATGGTCCGTAATTTCGTTTAAAAAGCCGCGCAGAATAGCTGCGGCAAAAAAGAAGGAGCATGTCACTTCTTTTTCCTGAACCGCAGCGGTTCTGCACCCATAGACCTCCATTGTGAGGTCAAAATCGCAGTAAAACCCGCAGATCAAAAATATATCTGCGGGTTTTACTGCGATCTGATGTGCAGAACCGCTGCAGCAGTAAGTGCGGGGGAGCGGGCGGAAGTGCGTGGGCGGAGTGTGGCTGCCCCCCCGTGCTCCGATGCCCCTCCCCCCGTGCTCCGATGCCCCCCTCCCGTGCTCCGATGCCCCCCCCAGTGCTCCGATGCCCCCCCCCGTGCCCTAATCTCCCCCCCTTATACTTACCCGGCGTCCCGGTGTCCGTCCGGCCGTCTTCTCCCTGGGTGCCGCCATCTTGCAAAATGGCGGGCGCATGCGCAGTGCGCCCGCCGAATCTGCCGGCCGGCAGATTCGCTCCAAAGTGCATTTTGATCACTGAGATATAACCTATCTCAGTGATCAAAATAAAAAAATAGTAAATGACACCCCCCCCCACTTTGTCACCCCCATTGGTAGGGACAATAAAAAAAATTAAGAATTTTTTTTTTTTTTTCACTAAGGTTAGAATAGGGGTAGGGGTAGGGTTAGGGGTAGGGTTAGGGGTAGGGTTAGGGTTAGGGGTAGGGTATTTTCAGCCATTTTAGCCCTAAAAAGCTTCCTAGGAAACACACAGTCTCTGCATAGAAAACTGCATAAAAAAAAGGATAAAAAAACGCATCAAAAAACGCATCAAAAAAGGACAAAAAAAGGACCAAAAAAAGGACCTGCGTTTTCTGCCAAGAGCTGCAGTTTTTTTTAAAAAAAACTGTCCTGAAAAAAAAAGGATGGAAATCCTGAACGTGTGAACATACCCTTAGACTTGGAATCTACGACAGCTTTATTTTAGATTATAGTATGTCTCGGCTGAACTGGATTTCGCATCTGAACTCATAAAATATCCTCCTTTATTCTTTAAAGTAAAAACAAGTTTGAGGACAAGAAAACATTTCTGTTCCAGCAATTGATATTAATCTATTTAATGACTATATAAATTGTCTGAAATCCACCCACCAGGCACATTTTTAGATTGTGATAAATATCTGATCAGGAGGAACCCCACGGATCAGTAAAATGGGGGTTTCCTCCCCACTACACAACCACAGTGAAGAGAAGGTTAAATAGAGTGGTAGCCATGTAGATGCCTTTTCTCTCCATTCACGGTCTATAGGGCTGATGTGAACCTCAAAGTACTGCACTTTTTTGTCCACGAGTCCTATCATTGGAGTATCTGGGCCCCTGTTTGACCACCACTCTATTCATACTTCTCTTCACTGCACCAACAATCCAGTAACATCCCGATATAGCATTACTGAATAAACGGCACTGGACGATACACACACAGGTACAATAACTCAGGTATGATCCTTATTCTCAGCAATAATTTTACTGATGTTACAGTAGAAGCTACAGTTCATCAATACTGTGAAAACAATAGTTTTCAAAATGTATTGTATATCTGAAACTCTTAACTAGCAGAATCAGAGATGGGTAAAGGATGGAGTGTTTTTTCTCTGACACTTGCATGCTACATATAAGCATCTTTAGACTTAAATATGGAACTATTTACAAACTGTTGCCTTTGCTGATTTCAATGACTTCTTATGGTGAAAAAAGTGAATAGTTACATATGTAGCAGCAGATAATAGGGCAGCAGTTAAAGCTTTATTCCTGCTCTTGTGAAATTGGATGACAATAATACATGCTGCCTACTCAATCACTAGACGTCAGGATTATGGACAGTACCTGGAACTGTTGGCTTTGTCCTTCAAAGCCTTTTGCTTCTTATAACTTGCTGCTGCTTCACCTTCATCTTCCTTTTTCACAGTGGACGGAAGGACATGCAACATGCGGCCCTGGAGACGAGTCAACGAAAAGACGATAAGGGGTATTAGATCCCACTCTCTCTTCACACCACTCAAACACTGTAATGGGGCTCACTTGCAGTGCCTAGCATTGCCTTCCAAATAGGCCCCAAGTTTTGTGCTTAGACTATTTAAAGAGGACCTGTCACAAGGTCAACAGTGCTCAGTTTATGCCTTTTTTATTATTCCCGCTCCTCCACTCACTGTTCCATATTTATTTATTTGTTTTAAACCAGCAACATGATTCCAGAGATATGGACCTCTTAATTTAGTGGTAATCTTTGCAAGGGGTGTTGCTAACAGCATTCTCGGGGGGGGGGAGGGGGGGTGTTAAGGCTTTTTGGCATTATTACCTTGTAAGTAAAGCAGCCTTGGCAAAGACCATAAATATGAGCATCTCTTGTGCACCAAACAAAAAGGCCCATATTTCTGAAACCTTGTGGCTGATATAACCCCTTAGTGACCAGGCCAATTTTTACAATCTAACCACTGTCACTTTATGAGGTTATAGCTCTGGAACGCTTCAACGAATTCTGAGACTGCTTTTTCATAACATATTGTGCTTCAGGTTAGTGGTAAAATTTATTCGATATGACTTGCGTTTATGGAAAAAAATGGAAATTTGGCAAAAATGTTGAAAATTTTTGCAATTTTCAAACTTTTAATTTTTGTGCCCTTAAATCAGAGAGTCTTATCGCACAAAATAGATAATAAATAACATTTCCCACATGTCTACTTTACATCAGCACAATTTTGGAAACATAATTGTTTTGTTAGAACGTTATAAGGGTTTAAAGTTGACCAGCGATTTCTCATTTCTCCAAAATTTACAAAACCATTTTTTAGGGACCACCTCACATTTGAAGTGCGTTTGGGGGGTCAATGTGACAGAAAATACCCAAAAGTGACACCATTCTAAAAATTGCACCCCTCAATGTACCCAAACCGCATTCAAGAAGTTCATTAACCCTTCAGGTGCTTCACGAGAACTAAAGCAATGTGGAAGGAAAAAATGAACATTTTACAAAAATTTAGACACAAACTTTATTTTCACAAGGGTAACAGGAGAAAATGAACCACAAAATTTGTTGTGCAATTTCTCCTGAGTACGCCGATACACTGTATGTGGGGGAAAGCCACTGTTTGGGCGCATGGCAGAGCTCAGAAGGGACTTTTTGAACGCAAAATTGGCTGGAATCAATGGCGGGCACCATGTCGTGTTTGGAGACCCCCTGATGTACCTAAACAGTGAAAAAAAAAAAAACAATTCTAACTTCAACCCTAACCACAACCATAACGCTAACCCCAACACCACAATGGTAACCCCAACCCTAGCTCCAATTCTAACCCTAGATCTAACCCCAACCCTAATGGAAAAAAATACATTTTTTTATTTTATTATTTTTATCTAAGGGGGTGATAAAGGAGGCTTTGATTTACTATTTTTTTATTTTGATCACTGTGATAGGGTCTATCACAGTGATCAAAGTGAACCAATAGGAAAAAATCTTCTTCAGGGATGATGGCATGGGGGGCCGTGGGACAGAGCTGGAGGGCCATGGGACGGAGCCAGAGGGTCCAGGGATGCCAGAGGTACTGGGGAGGGCCCAGGGGACCCCATTTCTCTCTCCTTTGGTATGCTAGATCATAGTAGCCGAGACCCCAGAGATTTTCCGACGCTGGGGGGCGCTAGAACCTTATTTCTCAGCGCCTTAACTGCCACCGTTAAAACGTGTATCCGTGGTCGTTAAGGGGTTAAAAACACACAATGGAACAATCAGGGGAACAGCGGTATAAAAAAACCCAGTAAAAACGGGCCACTTTTGACTTGGTAGCAGGTCCCTTTTTAATATCTATTTAAAGGGAGCCTGTCACCATAAAATTCAATCCAATCTGTAGGCCTCGTGTTATAGAACAAGGAGAGCAGAGTAGACTGGTATATAGTTTTGTGGGAAGAGATGCAGTATAACCTGTGTTTTAAATACATTAAACCTTTGCTCTTGCTGGGATTTTAGGTCCAATGGATGGTACTATCAGTGACTTTTTTTTGTTTAAGTGTGCATACAGAAATAACACACGTTATATTAAATCTTCACTCACAGAACTGTGTATCAATCTACTCAGCTGCCCCTGCTATAATATCCCTGAGGATTGGACAGCATTTCATGGTGACAGGTCCCCTTTATGGGCCAGAGCACAATATTTTGCAGGGTTTTTTTTCTTCACAAAGTTTCATTGTGCAACAAAAAAGTTAAAGTCTAAATGTCATTTTAGGCGATGGCTCAGAATAAGTAGTCACATGTGTATCCCGAGGAATAACAGGATATTTGGTTGCTTACCGTAAAATCTGTTTCTCGGGGCCTTCATTGGGGGACACACGAACCATGGGTGTATGCTGCTGCCACTAGGAGACTGCCACTATGCAAATAAAAAAGTTAGCTCCTCCTCTGCAGTGTACACCCTACCGACAGGAAGTAGGATATTCAGTTAGTGAGAAAGCAGTAGGAGAAGCAACGTGTAAAAGAGAAAGAATAATAATATAATAATAAACTGTATCTATATAGCGCCAACAAATTTCACGGCGCTCCACAGATTAACAGTTTCAAACACTCAAAGAGTGTTCAAAGAACTCAAATGTAAACAGTAAACAGAGCTGTTCAACTTGGGAGGGTGCTGTGTCCCCCAATGAAGGCTCCGAGAAACAGATTTTACGGTAAGCAACCCAAAATCCTGTTTTCTCTATCGCCTTTCATTGGAGGACACAGGAACCATGGGATGTCCCAAAGCAGTGCCTGGGGTGGGAAAAACAGACTTCCATCAGGTCTGAGGATCCTTCTGCCCAGGCTGGCGTCCGTCGAAGCATAGGTATGGACCTTGTAAAGTTCGGCGAAACGTGTGGATGGAAGACCAGGTTGCCGCTTTGCAAAGCCGTTGGCGAAAGCCCTGAGACGTACCACACAGGAAGCGCCGACTGCCTGGGTAGAGTGAGCCTTTATCCCAGGAGAGGGCACTCTGTTCTTGACCCGGTAAGCTTCCAAAATTGCCGCTCTGATCCAGCGAGCAATAGTCGCCTTGAAAGGCGGCAGGCCTCTACGCGCGCCATCAGGGATGGCGAAAAGAGAATCCATGTTTCGGAAAGTGGCCGTGTTAGCCAGGGAGATCCTCACTGCTCTGACGAGGTCCAGCCTGTTCAACGATCGCTCCAGAGGATGAGTCGGAGCTGGACAAAAAGGAAGGTGGAACGATGTCCTCGTTGAGGTGGAAAGGTGAAAACCACCTCGTGAAGGAAGGAAGGCGGAGGCCTGGGACCACCTTGTCCTGGTGGAAAAATCAAGAAAGGAGGTCGGCAAGAAATGACCGCCAACTCGAAAACGCGGCGAATCGAAGTGATGGACCTGAGAAAAGCCACCTACCGATATAGAACTGACATGGAAAACTCCCTGAGAGGCTCAAAGGGGGGAACCCCTAAGAACGACCAGCACAACCTTTAAATCCCATGAATCCACAGAGGCCCTGCACGGAGGGACAGCGTGGGCTACTCCTTGAAGGAAGGTCTTAACCTGTGGCTGAGAAGATAACGTCTTCTGAAAGGGAAGAAGAGCGAAGGAACCTGGCCCTTTAGGGAACTAAGAGCGAAGCCCGAATCCAGTCCTGCCTGAAGGAAAACCAAATGGAAGGCAGGGAAAAGGACATAGGTGAAAAGCGGTTGGACTCGCACCAACGAAAGTAAGCCTTCCAGGTACGATAGTAGATCCTGGAAGACGAAGGCTTCCTAGCCTGGCTTATAGTGTGACTCATCCGGGCCGAAAGGCCGGACGCTCTTAGAACTGTGGAGTCCACAGCCACGCCGTTAAACTGAGCGACCGATAATTCGGGTGGCAGATCGGATCCTGGGACAGCAGATCGGGTCTGTCCGGAATGTGCCAGGGGTGTCTGCGAGAAGATTGATGATCTCCGCAAACCAAGACCTCCTGGGCCAATCCGGGATGATCAGAATGACCGGCACCCCTTCCGCCTTGATCTTTTTTGACAGCTTGGAAAGCAAGGGAAGGGGTGGGAACCAATAGGGGAGCACGAACTGCGACCAAGGAATGGCCAGAGTGTCAACACCACTGCGAGAGGATCGCGGGACCTTGGGACGACCCGAGGGACCTTCCTGTTCAATCGGGACGCCATGAGGTCCACCTCCGGAGTCCCCCATCGAAGAGCAATCCTGGTGGTTGACATATGCCACTGCTGTGTCATTGTCTGTCTGGATTTGAATTGGCAGGCTGCTGAGAATCCTTACCCAGTGAAGGAAAGACAGAAAGATGATCCGGAACTCGAGGACATTGATCGGCAGAGAGGACTCCTGCGCCGACCAACAACCCTGAAAAGAACAGGTGACAAAGTCCCGCGCCTCCGCCGAGCAGGCTGGCGTCCGTCGTCACCACCTGCCAGGGAACTGGAAGGAAGGATATGCTGTGAAGGATCTGCTCTGGGATAAGAGAAGTGACCTCGGCCACCAGTCGAGGAACCGTTTGACCCGGGAGAAAGCCGGATCGGACGATGCAGGGAGAAGACAGACCTGTCCCCCTGTGATAGAATAGCCTGCTGAAGAATTCTTGAATGAAACGGGCGAAGGGAAAATCGCTTCCGATGTCGCAACCAACCTTCTTAGGATCTTTATGGACCATCGGAAAGGAGAGGAGCCGAGAACCCAGGAGCAAACTTCCCGACAAAGGAGGGATATCCTGTCTTCGGGAAGTAAGACTCTGGTCCGAAAAGTGTCGAAGAACATGCCCAGAGATACGAGGCGCTGAGAAAGAACAAGACGGAACTTCTTCCTGTTGACGAGCCACCCGCAAAGGCTAGAGTGTTGGGGAAGATGGATAGACTTTCGGGAGCCTGAAACCGAAATTCCTGAGCCTCCATGGAAGCGATTACTGAAAGAGGGAATATCATCCTGAAGTGTCTCAGATGAAACTTCCTGTTCAGCAATTTGAGATCCGGACTGGGACAAACCTTGTCGTCCTCTTTCAGTACAAAGGGATTTGAAGAGAAGCCTGTGAACCATTGCTGTTCTGGGACGGGAACGATTACCCCGGATTTAAGGAGGGAAACAATGGCTGTAAAGAAACCCGGGACTAGAGCGGGGTCTCTTGGAGGTTGGGATTCGAAGAAAACTATCCCAGGGCCGTGAAATGAATCTATTTTGTATCCAGAGGATACAAGTTCCCTGGCCCCTGCGTCCTCTATTTAGGAGACCCAGACGTCCCTGAGGAACAGGAGACAGCTGCGCAGCCTGGGAAATGGGCTGGGGTCTAGTCGTGGGTCATGCCTAGGTGGAACTTCCAGTCCTGGACCTCGAGAATCCACCTTAGGAGTAGCGGGAACGCCAGGAAGGAGTGAGTACGAAGAATATCTTCTTCTCTTAACGTGCCTGTGGCCTTCTGCTGTTGCAAAAAGGAATCTGATGCCGCGAAACAACAAAAAAAGCCGAAAGGACCGAAGTTGCCGCCTAAGAAGGGAACTGGTGCCGCCAGTGGCGTCCTTAATAATTTGGTCCAGCTTGGAACCGAAAAGACGTGATCCTTGAAAAAGGCAGGCTCGTAAGGGACTTCTTTGATGACTCTTGAGCCAAACATAGCGGTGGCTGGCAACAACATTACTGGGCGCCTGAGCGGCAGAAGACGCGATGTCCAGGGAACAAATTATTTCCCGGCGTGAGTAATCTGGGTGGCAACTTCCGCCAGCCGGTCTGGTGGAGCTCTGGCTTGAATGCCCCTACGGAGTTGTTTAGCCCCTTCGGATACAGACTTCGAAACCCAAGTGGAAGCGAAAGCCGGGCATAGGGATGATGCGACAGCTTCGAAAGCCGAATTCACGAAGGATTCCATGATCCTATCGATGAAATTTGTCAGAGTCGCCCCACCGGACAGCATGAGGACTGTGTTGGTGGCAAGTCTAGCAGCCGGCGGATCCACAGAGGGAGAGGTCGTTCTCTATCGCCTCTCATTCCGGTTGGCGATGAGATCCGGAGGAAAGAGACCCGCTGGCTACTACGGAAGTCTGCAGGGGCAACCGATCAAGCACGGACACAAGGGTCTGGGACAGCCGTGTGAGATCCGCTACGGATAGAGACAGATGGGAGGCCCAGCCTGGGTGGGGACTTCGCTCTGAGGCGGAGCAGCAGGGGGGGTCCTGGGCGGTGAACATAATGTGGGTTGCTGCAGGCCTGCCTAAGGAAAGCTTGCAGTTACAAGACGAACCCTGAAAGTGTTTCACTAAGGCACAGGAAAAAGTAGGAGGCGATCTCCCCTAAAATTAGACCGAACGGGCCCCTGAGGGAAATGTCAGAATATTAAGGGACAGAGGAGGGGGGGGGGGATTGTGTCAGTCTGCGGTGCAGAGCTACTCACAGCAGACGCTGCGGTTTCCAGATGGAAGGCTGCACGGCTTGGAAGATGCTCCTCAGGAACGATAGCCCCTAGGAGAACAGGCAGACACATCTGGGGCACTCTCTTGTCCGAAACTTGCTGCAGGCCTGAAGAACAGCAGTGGGGAGATGCGAGGACGCCAGAAATTTGCGCTCTTAAGATGGGCAAAGAAAAACGTTCCTTGCGCTGAAATAAGTAACTGTGGATGCCCGGGAGTGGTGGGCGGGGCTTAACCGCCAGGCCAGGAGCACCAAGATGGCGCTGGTGGGCGGAGCTTGCCGATGATAGTAGGGCAGGAGAAAAGTCCGCCCGAGGGAAAGGAAGTGGGAGGAGACGTGGCGCCGGAAGTAGGCCGTGGTAGAAGCCGGGTCCTAAATTTGAGGCCGGCGGCCGCTGGGAAGGGCGGCTGCGGCGAGTGAAGCGGACGCCGGGAAAAGCGGCGCGGTTGCCTGCAAGGCCGCCGCGCCAGAAGAAAACAGTGCAGCTGCAGGAGAAAGCAGTGCGGCTGCCAGCGAGGCAGCCGCACCGTGTCAGAAAAGAATAGTGCGGCCGTAAGAGGAAATCTTACAGGTAGCCGCGCCGGGACAGAAACAGTGCGGCCGCAGCGGAAAAAAGGCAGCGGCTGCCACACAGCCGCCACGTCGGGTCAGAGCACAGTGCGGCCGGGGGGAAAAAGGCAGCGCGGCCGCCTGTAAGGCCAAGAACAGCGCGGCCGCCAAGGAAGTAGCACGGCTGCCACGCGAATGGGGCGACGACCCCCGCCCCATGAGAAAATGTCAACCAGGTCAAGGCAGCCTGGAAAAATATCCCAATGGACCCCCAAATGACTACCCTGGAACTGAGGAAGGACTCAGAGGTACTTTGGAATGCTCACCTAAAACATCCCACGCCGTCATTACTAATATCATTCCGGGGAAAATATTACACGTCCAGGGAGCTGATGGACGTCCTCGTCTCCTCCAACCGACAGGCTCTGGTGGGCGAGTGAGTGGGGGACGGAGGCAGGACCGGACTTCTAAGCACGCTTGTGTGCTAGGATCTTGGTCCTGCTGTGGGATCTATGAGGATACGGAGTGGCAGTACATGCCGTACTCATAGTCCATAATGTGGGATTACAGGTGTGACTGTTCACCCTGTATCCCTCCAGAAAATCTGAAAAACAGGATTTTTGGTTGCTTACCGTAAAATCTGTTTCTTGAAGCCTCCATTGGGGGACACAGGAACCATGGGTGTATGCTGCTGCCACTAGGAGGCTGACACTATGCAAATAAAAAAGTTAGCTCCTCCTCTGCAGTGTACACCCCACCGACTGGCATTAAACTCTTCAGTTAGTGAGAAAGCAGTAGGAGAAAGAACAAGGTTGAAAAACCATAACCACAAACTTGAGAACTGTAAACGTGAGAACAGTCAGAGAACATATAACAAAAACATTGGGAGGGAGCGGTGTCCCCCAATGGAGGCTTCAAGAAACAGATTTTACGGTAAGCAACCAAAAATCCTGTTTTCTTTATCGCCTCTCATTGGGGGACACAGGAACCATGGGACGTCCCAAAGCAGTCCCAAGGGCGGGAAAAACAGACTTCCATCAGGTCAGAGGACTCACCACTGCCGCCTGCAGGATCCTTCTGCCTAGGCTGGCGTCCGCCGATGCGTAGGTATGGACCGTGTAAAATTTGGCGAACGTGTGGATGGAAGATCAAGTTGCCGCTTTGCAAAGCTGTAGGGCGGAAGCCCTGTGGTGCACCGCCCAGGAGGCGCTGACTGCCCGGGTAGAGTGAGCCTTAATCCCAGGAGGGGGCACTCTGTTCTTGACCCGGTAAGCCTCCAAAATTGCCATTCTGATCCATCGAGCAATAGTCGCTTTAGAAGCCGGCTGGCCTCTGCGCGTGCCATCAGGAATGACGAAAAAGGAATCCGTCTTCCGGAAAGTGGACGTTCTGTCCAGATAGATCCTCACAGCCCTGACAAGGTCCAGCTTGTTCAACGATCGCTCCAGAGGATGAGTCGGAGCTGGACAAAAGGAAGGTAGAACGATGTCCTCGTTGAGGTGGAAGGTGGAAACCACCTTAGAAAGAAAAGAAGGTGGGGGCCGGAAGACCACCTTGTCCTGGTGAATGACCAAAAACGGAGGACGGCAAGACAGGGCCGCCAGCTCGGAAACGCGGCGAATGGACGTGATGGCCACAAGAAAGGCCACCTTCCATGATAAAACTGATAGAGGAATCTCCCTAAGAGGTTCAAAGGGAGAAACCTTCAGAACGTCCAGTACCAGGTTTAGGTCCCATGCCTCCACAGGGGCCCTGTACGGCGGGACGGCATGGGCTACCCCCTGAAAGAAGGTCTTAACTGTGGCTGAGAGGCCAAGGTCTTCTGAAAGAGGATGGAAAGCGCAGAGGCCTGACCCTTCAGGGAACCAAGAGCCAGGCCCGAATCCAGTCCTGCCTGAAGGAAGGCCAGAAGAGAAGGCAGGGAAAAAACCATAGGCGGAACGCGGTTGGACTCGCACCAACGGAAGTAGGCCTTCCAGGTGCGGTAGTAGATCCTGGAAGACGAAGGCTTCCGAGCCTGAATCATGGTGTGAATCACCCGGTCCGAAAGGCCGGACGCTCTTAGAACCGCGGTCTCAACAGCCACGCCGTTAAACTGAGCGACCGAGAATTCGGGTGGCAGATCGGACCCTGGGACAGCAGATCGGGCCTGTCTGGAAGGCGCCAGGGAGCGTCCGCGAGAAGGTTGACGAGCTCCGCGAACCAAGCTCGCCTGGGCCAATCCAGGGCGATCAGGATGACCGTCACCCCTTCCGCTTTGATCTTCTTCAACAGTTTGGGAAGTAATGGAAGGGGTGGGAACAGGTAGGGCAGCTCGAACTGTGACCAAGGAATGGCCAGAGCATCGACGCCCACTGCGAGAGGATCGCGGGACCTGGAGACGAACTGCGGAACCTTCCTGTTGATTCGAGACGCCGTGAGATCCACATCCGGAATTCCCCATTGAAGACAAATCTGATGGAAGACCTCCGGATGCAAGGACCATTCCCCTGCCGCGAGGCCCTCGCGGCTGAGGAAGTCGGCGGCCCAGTTTTCCACGCCGGGGATATGCACCGCGGATATCACCGGAACCGTTGCCTCTGCCCAAAGGAGGATCTTGGATACCTCGGCAAGGGCCAAGGAGCTCCGAGTCCCCCCCTGATGGTTGACATATGCCACAGCCGTGGCGTTGTCCGTCTGGATCCGGACTGGAAGGCCCCTGAGGATCCTTTCCCAGTGGCGGAGGGACAGAAAGATGGCCCGAATTTCGAGGACGTTGATTGGCAGAGATGACTCCTGCGGCGACCAACGGCCCTGAATCGTCAGGTGGCGAAAAACCGCACCCCAGCCGATCAGGCTGGCGTCCGTTGTCACCACCTGCCAGTGAACCGGAAGGAAGGACCTGCCCTGGGAGATGAGAGGTGACGCCAGCCACCAGTTGAGAGAGCGCCTGACCCGAAAGGAGAGTCTGATCGGTCGATCCAGGGGGAAGACCGACCTGTCCCACTGAGACAGAATGGCTTGCTGAAGGGGTCGCGAATGGAATTGGGCGAAGGGAATCGCTTCCAATGTAGCTACCATCCTCCCCAGAACCTTCATGGCCGAACGGAGGGAGGGAGGTCGAGGACCCTGGAGCAAGCGTATGTCCCGACAAAGAGTGGATCTCTTGTCTTTGGGAAGGAAGACTCTGCTCTGACGAGTGTCGAAAAGCATGCCCAGAAAGATGATGCGCTGAGAAGGAATAAGGCAGGACTTCTTCTGGTTTACCAGCCACCCGAAACGGGCTAAGGTGTCGAGAACAATGGACAGGCTTTCATGGGCCTGAGCAAAGGACGGAGCCTTGATGAGGATGTCGTCGAGATATGGAAATAGGACCAAGCCTCTGACTCTCAAGATGGCCATCAGCGCCGCCATGATCTTCGTGAACACTCTTGGCGCGGTTGCGAGACCGAACGGCAGGGCGACGAACTGAAAATGATCTCGTTGCACTGCGAAGCGCAGGAAAACGGTGATGTCCGGGAAATATCGGGACATGGAGGTAGGCGTCCTGGATATCTATTGAGCATAGAAACTCCTGAGCCTCCATGGAAGCAATTACTGAACGAAGGGATTCCATCCTGAAGTGTCTCAGGCGAACTCTCCTGTTCAGCAATTTGAGGTCCAGAATGGGGCGAACTTTGCCGTCTTTTGTCGGTACCACAAAAAGATTCGAGTAGAAACCCGTGAAGCGTTCTTTTTCTGGGACGGGAACGATTACCCCGGATTTGAGCAGAGAAGCGATGGCTGAGAAGAAGCCCGGAACTAGAGCGGGGTCTCTTGGAGGACAGGATTGGAAGAAACGATCCCGAGGTCGGGAAGCGAACTCTATTTTGTATCCCGAGGATACAACTTCCCTGACCCATGCATCCTCTACTGCGGAAATCCAGACGTCCCTGAAAAGGAGAGTTTAATGCCAGTCGGTGGGGTGTACACTGCAGAGGAGGAGCTAACTTTTTTATTTGCATAGTGTCAGCCTCCTAGTGGCAGCAGCATACACCCATGGTTCCTGTGTCCCCCAATGAGAGGCGATAAAGAAAGAAACAACGCACACGGAGGTAGATATGGGTCTAATGAAAGACCCGTGTCCACCTCCTACTGACACTAAGCTAAACTGAATATCCTCACTTCCTGTCAGTAGGGTGTACACTGCAGAGGAGGAGCTAACTTTTTTATTTGCATAGTGTCAGCCTCCTAGTGGCAGCAGCATACACCCATGGTTCCTGTGTCCCCCAATGAAAGGCGATATTAAAAAATAGCATCTCTAGCCATTATGACTTGTATCCTGCAGTTTTCTCCAGCATTCTCATCTTGAGACTTTATCTCCCAATTTTCAGTGGTCTGAGAAACAGTGGGTGGACACTTGTTGTTATGATTTCATACACAAACAGTACACAGAGATAAATGATTACTGCTCTTTGTGGCAAGCATTGAGAAGTAAGAAAACACACCCTCATATCCAATAACAAGATCCCTTCATAAGCAAGCATATAAATACCGATAGAGAACCATGAAGACACTGGTTGTCAGTGTCTTCATGGTTCTCTATCGGTATTTATAAGCATTGAGAAGTGTAGCTGTGAATCCAGAACTGGGGTGGACAATAGAAAGCAGTGACATGGGTCTGTATACATCCCCCACTGTGTTTTTCACTATGTTTCCTTCCTCCTTTACCTGTCCAAATGCCATGCACTTGAAAATCTATTTGCTGGCAGTAGATGAAAACATTCTTGCTTACATGTAAAAAAGTTCAGATACTGTAGCAAATTAATTACATTTTACCATGATTGAAACCTAGATTATTTACTTCACACATGATTAACCAGACTGAGTACAACTGTAGATATGTAATGAGAACCTTTAGAAACAAGGGCTTCTTCACCTTCTCCAGACCCTGCAGTAAACATTAAATCTCACCAAAAAATGCCACAAGTCCATTATTCTGGATGGAGATTGTAAAGTTCTCCCAATTTATCTGATGAGAAGCCTATATGGCATAACATAATTAACTTATTGAAATACGGTATATGTCATTCCTGTTATTACAAAACAAAGTACGCACCTGAAAAATGTGTCCATCAACCTCTGCATAAGCTTTCACAGCATGCTCTGTAATAAGGTATGTAATAAAAGCAAACCCCTTAGGTTTCTTAGTTAGCTTGTCAATTGGAAAATGGATTTCTGAGAGAGGACCTAAAGGTGGAAAAAAGAAATAGTGAATAAATAACTTTCTTAGATGAAGCATTTACAACATTAATATTAGTTTCTTAATAACGTATAGTTTATGACAAGGATAAGACATGGATTTCTGCTTGGTTGTGGTCCAAGTGCTAGGACCCCTACATTTCACGGGCGGCACGGTGGCGCAGTGGTTAGCACAGCAGCCTTGCAGCGCTGGGGTCCTGGGTTCTAATCCCACCTTCGACAACATCTGCAAAGAGTTTGTATGTTCTCTCCGTGTTTGCGTGGGTTTCCTCCGGGTTCTCCGGTTTCCTCCCACATTCCAAAGACATACTGATAGGGATTCTAGATTGTGAGCCCCATCGGGGACAGTGATGATAATGTGTGCAAAACTGTAAAGCGCTGCGGAATATGTTAGCGCTATATAAAAATAAAGATTATTATTTATTTCTGAGAAGGAGTGGTGCTGCGTATATTCACAGCTCTTCCCTACACTTCATTCAGTCATATGAATGTGCTGAGCCCATAAAATACATGGGACACAAACCGATTTGATGTAATAAATTAAAAAAAAACAAACAAACAAACGTTACAATATGGCTCGAGGAAACTAAAAAAGAAGGAAGCTTTGTAAGTACCGTATTTTCAAAAACACTTCATATCATAAAATCAATTTATAGCCAACGGTATAGAGGGAGTCCATGTTTACTGACATTTTGGACAGTGGCTTAGACTTAGAAGAATAATGTACGTTTATCAGGTTCTGGAAATCAATTCTGCATAATTATCACCTTTACAAATATCAGTTGTATGCTCATTTCCATTAATGAGGATAAATAGTTCATCCCTTTCTTACCATATTTGGAGAATAATGCCTCCAAGTCCTCCTCAGTACAGCTGTAAGGCAGGTTTCTAACAAAAAGTCTTCCCGAATCTGACAAATCTTCTTGCACCTCAGAATCATTTTGGCGCTGTTCCCATGGTCTATTCTGCGGTTTTCCTGAGACATCTGCTTCTTTTGTTTGCTCAACTCGGAAAACCTCAATGTATCTCGCACCTACAGATTCATATAATTTAGCGATCGGTTTTACCTTCCAATGAAATAGCTAATTTAAAACTGTCATTTGGGTTTACTAAGGTTATCAACATTGTTAGATCTGAAATAACGGAACATCACAGTACTGTACGCACATTACTTGCTATTTTCAGTGCATTAACAAAGGAATCGAACTAGCTAAAATGTATGGATCACTGAACGAGAGAAGACATCTGTGCTGGTGCCTTTACATGCTTTATTAATGCTCAACATGTATCTACCTAGACCCAACCGCTATAAACGGTGGAAATAAGAAAATTGCAGATCTTTAGGTATGTCTACATTTACATCATAATAAGATCTGCAAAATGCTGAGTGTCACTACAAATCGCTTCATGACCAGGAACTTCCCTCAGGTCAACACTAAAATTGTAGCCTTGCTAACTTCAGATGAACCATGAGGGCAAATGTCACCAATACACAGAATGCTTACCTATTACTACTGTGCACATACTGACATGCTGTATTGTAAAGAAAACCGAGCAGCAACAGGTAATGTAAGAAAATGTGACTTGATGTAGGATGTCTAAGTGTGATCATCACATGTCAACTCACCCATATAATCTTTATTCTTTTTAAGTGCTTTATGCACATCATCTTCAGTATTAAAATCTACAAAAATATAACCTGAAAAGATAATGAATACAAAGTTGGTTGCTAGGTAAACATACAGTGTAGAATACAGACAAAAAACCATCAGTATCTTGCTGTTTATTACTACGGATACAGAGATGCCGTGGGTTTTTCTTTTGATGCCTAAGGCTAAATTCCCACAATGAGCATTTGGTGAGTTTTTGATATTGCAGATTTTCTGCAAACTTCCAGTATCTTATGTTAATTAAGTTACTTGCGCTTTTTTCATTGCGTTTGAGTGTACTTTTTTCTTTATCCTCAATACCAGATTTCCGCCGTCTCCAACCATTTCAATTGACCATGGCCAGTTTCAAACAGTTGAATTTTCCTATTTTTAACCATTCTTGTGCAATTTTGGATATGTGCTTTGGGTCATTATCCTGCTAGAAGACCCTTTTTGTTTAACTCAAGGTTTTCTTACATTTCATTCTAAACTCATTCTTGCTCCAGCTGCGCGATAACAGCCATACCTGATCCAGCTATGCTCCACCAGTTTGGAATCTTGACTACAGCCATTACATGCTCAACTGCAGTCCACCCCATCTCAGCCGTCCTGCTGCACCAGCACCATCTGACCTTGTTACTCTAAAACTGCTTATCAGGACCTACGGCTAACGATCCAAGTCACCAGGCACTTACACTACACACTTTAATTTCACTTTGTTGTCCAAAATATATATGCAAAGATTTCTTCTCCCCTCTTTATATGCTCTTTTGTTTCATATTGTCAAAACACCTGAGAAATATATATGGAAATCTTCACTGTATGTCTCTGGGACGCATAGAAAATCCAAAAATTCCATAGCACTAAAGAATAATAGCGATCAAACGTATTCTTTATTCCATCTTTAAAATCACATAGTGAAATACAAAACCGATGCAACGTTTCGGAGCTAACGGGACTTTTTCAAGCTAGAAGTACAATAAAAATTATTGCAAGTAGGAAACAATCCCTACTCCATGTTTATACTACACCCTTGCAGTCCTAACTAGAAAATGGAAAATATCAGATGGAAAATACTGTGTGTTCTCTACAGGAATCCCACAAGTTTGTTTCAGAAACATGGAGAAAATTACATTTTTCAGGTTATTAAGATTATTTCCATTCAGTTTAAAGAGGTCCTGTCAGTTGATTCATGCTGGGAAAACCATGGGCGCATGAAGGAAGACAGGTATAATTTTCTCTGAAACATTCCGGTGTAGTCTAAAGATCCGGCCGTTTTACCCCATGATGCTCTAGTTGACCGGTAGGTCTCTTCCTATGACTTGTCAATCCACTGGTGCGGGGCAGTGCCAGACTAGTCTTGTCCCTTTCTACTCCCCAGCCAGACCCTTACATTTTGTGTTCTCTGAAAAGGACCGCTTCAAAGAAATAAATACCTGGCTGCAGTCTTGCCGCCAAACTCCGATTTATGCTGCTCCTGTGGTTTGGGCAACACAAACTGACTGTCAGGTTCCCTTTAATCATTCCTTTCTAGATTTCAGGTTACTTTAAGAGTTTTGCAACGTCTTAGAATTGTACAAGTACAAAAGGAACATACCTGTCTTGTTTCCATATGAATTTCGCACTATTCGAATAGCAGCTGGTTTTAGCGGTAGAAGAAACTCTCGAATGTTTTGCTGGAAACACAAAGCATATTTTGTAATGAGTGGGTGGTCTTTAGTTCATTCTTGCATTTTAAGCAAAGATTTATTGGCACTTGTTCAGATATGGCAAACAATGTTCACTACAGAAGGGTTAAATGTGCCAATACTTATTCTGTAGGATGGAGAGGATGACATACACAAAAACAATCTGGAAGAATTCTGCAACCTACGATATAGAAGACGCTACACAGAAAATCTGAAGGATCCTGTAAAATCCTAAGGCAAATGTATTGTTTTGATTTATCTAGAGGGACCATAATGCTTAATTGCATTGTGTGGAGTATCACATTTTGTGGAAGAAAACATTTACCATGTGATGTACAAAACCTACTTCTGTTACATTGAACGGTGCTCCTCTCAGTTTGACAGTATAAGGGGTCGTAGGCTCATTCAAAACAGGTGGTTTCTGAAGGAAAAAAAAAAGTAGGCGCTTAATTACCGTATATGTATAGCAATGAAATCAATACTGGCATTTTGGCAGTGTAAAACACAAATTCATTGTTATAAAATTGCATCTAATCTACTCAACGGTTTGAACAAAGCAAAGTTGCGCATACATTTAGCGACTTTTGCTGTTTTCACGCCATTTTTGCCCAGCTGCCACAAAGTGAAAGAGTCTCTACATGATGGTGCCGTGGTGACCCCTGCTTGTCACAATCACGCAGAGCAGTGGCATTCCTTACACCATAAATCTTACTCCAGACATGCACACCACTTCGCGCCTCACCTGCATGCGCCTTTTAATTAATCATGTACCTTACTCTTCGTTCCGCCACATCCCCAAGACCGACAAGAAGCCAGTCTTGATGAAACATATATGTGAAATATGGACATGTGAAAAGGACGCTGGACTTCTTACCCTTACACTTCGATGGCCTGGGGTTTACTCTTTCAGCTTAAGAAATATGGGTGTGAAGAATGCCTGCAAACAACTGGTTTCTAATGGGTAACATTTTTCCTTGAGAGTGACATGCCAAGCCTAGCATACCAGTGTGAGGAAGCTTATAAGCGATGCAATGCTTCTCTGGGAAATTAAATATGAAAATTGCCTCTACAGAGAGGAAGAGGACTACAACTCTAGTGCCACCTATTGGAAGTAACAATCCTAAAAGTCAATATCAACCCTTTAACGAGCCTTGCAAAATAACTTAGGATAAAAGTCAAACCAGAATCTCAATTTGCAGACATGGCGTTTCGGGGTGTTGCCCGTCGTCAGTGCCAAGCATGAGATTTGATTTGGCTTTATGAGAGGCTTATGACTGGAGTGTAAGGGTACAGTCACAAAGTGGCACTTTGATCGCTAGGACAGCACGATCCGTGACGTTCCAGCGATATCCTTACGATCTCGCTGTGTCTGGCACGCTACTGCGATCAGGGACCCCGCTGAGAATCGTACATCGTAGCAGATCGTTTTAAACTTTATTTCGGCGCTGGATCTCCCGCTGACATCGCTGAATCGGCGTGTGTGACGCCGATTCAGCGATGTCTTCACTGGTAACCAGGGTAAACATCGGGTTACTAAGCGCAGGGCCGCGCTTAGTAACCCGATATTTACCCTGGTTACCAGTGTAAATGTAAAAAAAAAAAAAACACTACATACTTATATCCCCGGTGTCTGGTCATGACCCTCGCCTTCAGCTTCCCACATTGACTGGCGAGCGCCGGCCAGCCGTAAAGTACAGCGGTGACATCACCGCTGTGCTTTCCGGCTGTCCGGCGCTCACTGTCAGTGCAGAGAAGCACAGCGCCGAGGGACGCGACAGGAATGTAAGTATGTAGTGTTTGTTTTTTTTACGTTTACGCTGGTAACCAGGGTAAACATCGGGTTACTAAGCGCGGCCCTGCGCTTAGTAACCCGATGTTTACCCTGGTTACCCGGTGACTTCGGGATCGTTGGTCGCTGGAGAGCTGTCTGTGTGACAGCTCTCCAGCGACCACACAGCGACACTGCAGCGATCGACATCGCTGTCGTATCGCTGCAGCGTCGTTTTAGTGTAACGGTACCCTAAGGGACACTGTTTCTCCTTGTAGAGAGTGACATGCCAGGCCTGCTCGTTAAAGAGTCCATATTGACTTTTCAAACTGTTACTTCCACTTTGTGGCACTAGAGTTCTAGTCGTCTTCTTCTCTGAAGAGACAAGTTGATTATGTAAACAACTGGACCCAATCTATTGCATCTCTAGTTTGTAGCTAAGCAACTCAGGGGTCCTCATATCCAACAGGACACTCTGCCAATTTATTACGGTTTACAATTTATCACTATGGTTCCAGCAGATAGAACTGCGAGGGTGGAGAGATTATATTGAATAGCTAGAACTTATATGTGGGATGATATCAGAAGTGTAGATGGTAGAACTGTAGGTATGAATGGAGCACTCAACATTTATAAAGAAAATACATCACTTACCTCTTTCTTTCCTGGTTTGCTCTTCTCAGAAGACCCAACAACTTTACTCTTGGGATCCGTTTTCTCCTGGTCGGCAGCTTTCTCCTCTTTAGCCCCAGATGATACGGTGGAGGGCTCACTCACTACTTTTGATTTGAGGTAGTCCATGTCAGAAATCTCTGATTGCAAAGCTACCTTCTCATCTACAAATAAGCAGAAATGGATTCAAATCTTAATGCTGTAGGTTTGCCATTTCTTATGTAAAATAACATACAAATCAGGATTTCCATTTTGGTGGTCGTTATTTGAAATGGCAATGTGCAAAATTAAAGTGTGTAAAGGAACACTATGATGGACACTTTAGTGTCTGCACTTTTTAAGCTTGTAGCTTAAAAATATGATAGAAATAATGGAAATACCTAAGACTCCCAAATCACACACAAAAGTCGTCTACTAGACTGTATGTTGCCCTAAACCAAATCTAAGAAGTTCTTTACTTCCAATTTTTCAAGGTCTGCATTTAGGTTTGTGCAAATAGTAAGTATGCAGATAACTAGTTCATACCGGTGTTTTCCTCACCGTCCTCATCCCCAGAATCTTGCTCCGACTCAGAATCAAAGTTGAGGTAGTCATCCTGGGAACGGCTCTTCGCCTTTTCTATAGGCTCAACCATTGTGTCATTAGTCCATGTAGCGGCCTTGCTCCTGCTTTGGTGAACATTCAGAAATTCCTTGAAGCCGCTGTCCTTTTCCAGCTGCAGATCAAACAGCAGTATATTATATTCATTGAAGTGAAATCAGACTCCCTTTTAATAATACAATTTCCTTTATAATCAAACAAATAGAGAATACTTACATCTCCCAAAACAGAATTTTGCTCTTTCTGTGCCTACAAAAAAAGATGAATTCTATTAAGTATGGATAACACAAAGTACTTGTGCAATCAACTTATTTTTATTTTATATCTGTCAACAGATTTCACAACGTAAAAAGAATTCAGACCTGATGAGTTGGTCATTTTAGATATTTTACAAGAGTTTGGGGCCCACTTTACTGAAAGTGAACAACCCCTTTAATTTGTTTGGGGATGATCATGGTGTTACTTAGAGCTACTATGGGATTAGGGACACACATGCAGCCCTATCAGAAGGTTCCAGCGGTATGGTAGGTGTTTGTCTATTAACATAATGCATACTGTCAGCTTACCTTTTACTCTACTACTATACTTCTTTTACTTTACCTTTTTTTCTTCCGTTTTTGCATGTGCCCCATCCTCATTTTTTGTGACGTCCTTGCTTTTACTTTGGGAGTACTTACTCCATGGTCTACTTTTCGTGGGATCACCAAATGATTTACAAAGCTCCACCTTTAAGGAAAGAGGAAATAAAGTGACTACGTTAAAAAAATGTATCGTTAGCACTCCCCAGCACCGGTCATGTGTCTGGCTTACTCACAGAAATGCGGGATGTGTCAATGAAGCTCTTGTTGAAGTGGCTGAGAGCGGCTTTAGCCTCATCTTCTGCGCTAAATCCAATGAAGCCAAATTTCCGGAATTTCCCATCCTTTGTATATTTCAGGGTGCAGTCGGTTAAGTTGCCAAACTCCGCAAACAACGCTCGGAATCGATCTTCTTTCATCTTTACAAAAAATAAATAAACCACCATGTTATGAATGAAGCCTATCTTCTGTGCTTTTATTAAAAGACCTTCTGTTATGAAAAAGGAAAATAGTTTTACGCCGGAGTACAAGAGAACTGGAATGGGTGAGTCAGCGATCAGAGAAAAGAGCTCATCCTGAATAGTGCCCATCAGTGCCACTAATACTATTAAAGGGGTATTCCCGTCTCCAAGATCCTATCCCAATATGCAGTACATGTAATAATAATAATAATATTAGCAAATACCTCAACTTAGAAATGTAGTATAGTTCTTCTGATTCGCTTTGTCACTTACACTATGTGGAGGGCACTGCAGTAGCTTGGGTATCCATAGTTACGACCAATGACAACTGTTACTATATGAGTAGTCGTGGCCATGGATACCCAACCTACAGCAATGCCTGCACATGGGGTAAGCGACATAGCAAATCAGAAGAACTATACTACATTTCTAATTAAAGGTATATGCTAATATTATTACTATTATTACATCTATAGGGATATGATCTTGGAGATGGGAATACCCCTTTAACGCAAATCCATAACAAACAAAGCCCCAGCACTTTAAAATGAGCACATAAGCTGAACAGGGGTATACAGTATATGCAATCTATTTTGTTCAAAATGTGCAAAATGTATACACATGAAAACATCGATATTCAGCATGTGTGCTCATTCTCAGGTGTCTACTAGTAGTGATGAGCGAATATACTCGTTACTCGAGACTTCTCGAGCACGCTCGGGGGCCCTGAGTATTTTTTTACTGCTCAGAGGTTTAGTTTTTCTTGCCGCAGCTGAATGATTTACATCTGTTAGCCAGCATAAGTACATGTGGGGATTCCCTAGCAACCAGGCAACCCCCACATGTACTTATGCTGGCTAATAGCTGTAAATCATTCAGCTGCGGCAAGAAAAACTAAATCTCCGAGCACTAAAAAAATACTCGGAGGACCCCCGAGCGTGCTCGAGAAATCTCGAGTAACGAGTATATTCGCTCATCTACTAGTTTATACAAGATTACAGTGTGCTCCCTAGATAGTGAGTCCTGACTGTTCACAGCCCACAGAGTTACCCCAATGACTGGAAGCTAGCGACTTCAGGGACAATGTAACTTCATTTTCCCCCTGCAGCTACTCTTCCAATTTGACATCTCCACATATTTAAAACAATACTTGTCTGCAGATTACCACTATGGCTGGTAAATACCATTTTGACAGCTTCCCTTCAAGTTGCAAAAAGAACTAGACAGTCAACAATCAAAAAAGTGAACTGGCAAGTTACTTAGAAGAGATTATGAGTGCACCTTACTCTCTACAATAGGTCATGGGTTACTTGCGTACTGTCTAATGTTTCACAATTCTCACAAACTAGAATGGAGGTAAAGAAGGCCGCCTACCTCACGTACAGCTTTCCAGAGTGCCCGTTGGGTGCTAAGACCCCATTCTCCAGATGTATGAGGCATCCAGAGATGTCTACACAGTGTGCCATTAGTACTTGCCACTGCTATTCTGTGTGTGGCTGCTCACATAGAGTTAATCTTTCATGCATGTTTCAATCCATGTGGTTGGGGGCTGCACAGTATTGCACCACGGACAACATGCGGCCCATGGGCTACAGATTGTGGCTCCCTGGTCTAGTTCCTAACAGAACATTAGCCCCAATTTATACCTGATTTATAAAATGAATACCAAACTAAATCTGAACCATAAAATGTAAACAGACAATATTTGTGTAAGGCATGAGTTTTTGGTGAGTTTTTTTATGTTGTGTATTTTAGAAATAATGAAACTAAGCCAATTTACTTAATGGGTGCAGAAAATCTCAGCAAAAGCTCATCATGGGAATGGAGAATAACAGGAAAAATGTTGATATTGTTTAAAAAATGCATCTTTTATACAATTAATCATAAATGACCATTCAAAAAGCTGGAAGGTATACGACCAGTTATGTGGCTCCAGGTATTACAGTAATCAAGTGCTGTTTTTGAACAATTTGATAAGAGGTCAATTTTTTTTTCAGCTTAGGTACATTAAAGCAGAGGTCCCCAACTCCAGTCCTCAAGGCCCACCAACAGGTCATGTTTTCAGGATTTCCTTTGCATTGCACAGGTGATGCAATTATTACCTGGGCAAGACTAAGGAAATCCTGAAAACATGACCTGTTGGTGGGCCTTGAGGACTGGAGTTGGGGACCTCTGCATTAAAGGGCCACTGTCACCCCCTCCAGCCGTTATAAACTAAAAGAGCCACCTTGTGCAGTAGTAATGCTGCATTCTAACAAGGTGGCTCTTTTAGTTTTTGCATCTGTCATTCCCTCAATAAAGCGTTTTATAATTTTCCCCAAATACCTATCTTTAGCCAGGGAGGCAGGTCTGAAGCCCCCTCTTTGAAGCGCCCAACTGCCGTCAGTCATCTCTTCTGGGGCGCTGGTCGCCGCCCCTTCAGCGCTGTTTACGTCTGAAATCCGGCGCCTGCGCTGTGCGTGCCTGCCAGGCGCATTGAGTAGTGGCCGTCATAGCTCAGATGCCGGGTTCCTGACGGCGCCTGTGCGGGCAAGTGCGGCCACCCTGTTGCTGAATCCCCGCAGTGTGTTATGCATTATGCACAGTGACGGCCACTGCTCAAAGCATTACTGCTGCACAAGGTGGCTCTTTTAGTTTATAACGGCTGGAGGGGGTGACAGTGTCCCTTTAAATATATTACAATAAATAAAGCAGTTTATTATGATGCATTTATGATAGTTGACTTTGTATAGGTCATCAACCTCAGATCAGCGAGGGTCCAGATGGCTCTGTAGACCCCGTACCCAGCTATGGCAGCTACAACCGAGCGCCATACACTGATTACATCTGCCCGCTATCAGAACTGGCAACAGCTGATTGATGCAAATGTCAGATTCCCACCTATATGATAAGGATGACCAATCATTGAGATATTTCATCAATATCACAGTTGTGGACAACCCCCCATAACTGCATTCATGGATTGGCTTACACTGCAGCAGTTCTGATCCTGTTAAACTGCTGACAGTGCTTGACAAGAGATCAGAAATGCGGTTTACACACCTTTTATATGGTTTTATCATCAGAATATCACTGTGAGGAGCTTCAATCCAGCGCACATCCTGAACGTACTTGAAGGTGATCCCTAAACCAGAAGAGCTCTCTACAGCAAGTGCTCCACACCCTCCCTGGATGGCTATAACGTCAAACCAGGGAAACAGCTACAGCCATTACTGGATCAGACAGAAGGCAAAGTAAAATACTTCAGCTTTAGGCTGGATTCACACATGCATGTTTCTTGGTTTGCGTACAAGCCAGCCGCAGCTCTCCTTACCTGGACTCAAAAGACTCAAGTACATCAAAGAGGCTCTGGAGCTCTGGTTGGAAAATCAAGGGCCAGTCCGAAGCAAGAATATGTGAATCTGGCCAAAGTCGCTGCCTTGAGGACACAGGACACTGTCATAGTGACAATGCGGTTTAACCTGCACTCTGGGCCTCATTCAGACATGTCAGAACTGCAGTCAGGGTCCACTTAAGACACCAAGATGTGCAGTTACTACTTGGTGATTATGCAGGCACCGAAGCCTTTTTTTTCTCTAAATATAGCAAACTAAACTTTTCCATGAGACACACAAATATTGTGAAAAAGAAGTAAAACATAGAAAAAAAAAGAATTAGAGAATGTTAGTGTTGGAAGGGACCTCAAGGGTCACCGTGTCAATGCAGGATTAAATAAATAAATAATCTTTATTTTACTATGGCGCTAACATATTCCGCAGTGCAGATGCACACATCATCACTGTCCCTGATGGGGCTAACAATCTAAATTCCCTATCAGTATGTCTTTTGAGTGTGGGAGAAAACCCACACAAACACGGGAAGAACATACAAACTCCTTGCAGATGTTGTCCAAGGAGGGATTTGAACCCAGGACTCCAGCGCTGCAAAGCTGCAGTGCTAACCACTGAGCCACCGTGCTGCCCTGAACAGACAGATGTCTGTCCAGCCTCTGTTTGAAGACTTCCACTGAAGGAGAACTCACCACCTCTCGCAGCAGCCAGAATGTTAAGGTACCTTCACACATAACGATTTCGTTAACGATATCGTTGCTTTTTGTGATGTAGCAACGATATCGTTAACGAAATCGTTATGCGTGACAGTGACCAACGATCAGGCCCCTGCTGGGAGATCGTTGGTCGCTGGGAATGATCAGGACCTTTTTTTTGGTCGCTGATCACCCGCTGTCATCGCTGAATCGGCGTGTGTGACGCCGATCCAGCGATGTCTTCACTGGTAACCAGGGTAAACATCGGGTTACTAAGCGCAGGGCCGCGCTTAGTAACCCGATATTTACCCTGGTTACCATTGTAAAAGTTAAAAAAACAAACAGTACATACTCACATTCCGGTGTCTGTCGCGTCCCCCGGCATCAGCTTCCCTGCACTGTGTCAGCGCCGGCCGGCCGTAAAGCAGAGCACAGCGGTGACGTCACTGCTGTGCTCTGCTTTACTGCCGGCCGGCGCTGACACAGTGCAGGGAAGCTGATGTCGGGGGACAGACACTGGAATGTAAGTATGTAGTGTTTGTTTTTTTTAACTCTTACAATGGTAACCAGGGTAAATATCGGGTTACTAAGCGCGGCCCTGCGCTTAGTAACCTGATGTTTACCCTGGTTACCCGGGGACTTCGGCATCGTTGGTCGCTGGAGAGCTGTCTGTGTGACAGCTCTCCAGCGACCACACAACGACCTAAACAGCGACGCTGCAGCGATCGGCATCGTTGTCTATATCGCTGCAGCGTCGCTAAATGTGACGGTACCTTTATACTGAGAACCTTGTATTCAGTTCTGTACATTTTGGCCCAGAAGTATTAGATCAAAGTATGATTTTTGTTTGTGAGGTCATATCTTTTTCTACAGCATTGGCATACTGCATGGTCTATCCCCTCTTTTTTTTTTTTTTACTTGGACTAGCACTCCTCCCTTTTGGCAGAGGTGTTTTTTGATTAGCAGGAGACAAAAGGGAGTCTATAAAAAGGTACAGACTCACTGAGAAGTCCGCTGTGACATTCTGAATGGAATGCCAACCTTGAATTAGTTGCATAGGGTCAATTAAACCCCAAGCAAGTTAGTTTTTGTCATATTTCCGTTCCACAAGTAAGAAAGGTAGGTAACTGTCTGTTTTGGAAGATTCCTAGTTTGCCCCCCTCCTCTTCCTCAGTGCAGTGCAAGAAGCGGAAAGGCTACATGAGCACAGCGAGGTGCTAACGATTAATAGTGTAAGTGTTTTGGGGCGACTAACTGAAGGCTAATCTAAGAAGATTGTGTTGAGTTTTGTACATTTTTGCCCAGCGGCATTACATCAATGTATGATTGCTGGACGTGTGGTCAGTGTCATTCTACAGCATCGGAATAAAAAAAAGCCAGTTTGTATCGGCATGATTTTCCATCCTGGTATGATAAAGGTAAGCCCACATTCAGACATCAGGATTTTTTTTTCACGTATGAGGAAAAAATTGGACCAAGTTTCATTAGTGATTTTTATCAGCTTTAACTTGATGAGAGAAAAAAAATATCCACCTCTTCCTATCTGTTAAAGGGAACTTGTCACCCCGAAAATCGAAGGTGAGCTAAGCCCACCGGCATCAGGGGCTTATCTACAGCATTCTGTAATGCTGTAGATAAGCCCCCGATGTATCCTGAAAGGTAAGAAAAAGGTTAGATTATACTCACCCAGGGGCGGTCCTGCTGCGGTCCGGTCCAGCGCCTCCCATCTTCTTACGGTGATGTCCTCTTCTTATCTTCACGCCACAGCTCCGGCGCAGGTGTACATTGTCTGCCCTGTTGAGGGAAGAGCAAAGTACTGCAGTGCGCAGGCGCCGGGAAAGGTCAAGAGAGGCCCAGCACCTGCGCACTGCAGTACTTTGCTCTGCCTTCAACAGGGCAAAGTATGACTGAACCGGAGCCGTAGCCTGAATACAAGAAGAGGACGTCATCGTAAGAAGATGGGAGGCCCCGGACCACAACGCCCATCGGACTGGACCGCAGCGGGACCGCCCCTGGGTGAGTATAATATAACCTCTTTTTCTTATCTTTCAGGATACATCGGGGGCTTATCTACAGCATTACAGAATGCTGTAGATAAGCCCCTGATGCTGGTGGGCTTAGCTTACCTTAGATTTTGGGGGTGACAGGTTTCTTTTAAGCACAAACTTCTATTACAGGGTTTAATCAGTCATGTATATGCGATTCTGCAGACCACTCGGTCCACAAACAAATTGAGGACGTAAACCGTGTCGTAAGTATTGTGCTATCTGTGAAAAAACTAGATGGTAAAAACTAGATGGAAAAAATGATGTGTGAATGAGCCCCAGGTCTCTACTTTCTGCAGCATTACTTTCTGTCACATTACAGGGTCATGTGATTACTGCAGGCGATCGCCGGCCACTGCTGCAGCCGATCGCCGGCACATTACACTGCTGCAGAAAGTAGAGACCAGGAGGTAACAGAGCAGCATCAGAAAGGGAGAAAGCAGGAATACATGAGGGGGGCTTGCTTTGTAAGACCTCTCACTCTCCAGACGGCCATGTAAGGTCTTACATAAGAATCAATATTAACACACAACTTATTGAACTAAAATGCTAAATTCAAGGAAGTGATACGTAACGTGATAGAAGATGCCCAACAGCAGTGATGCCAGTGAGAAATAGGGAAACAAATCTACACGTGAGAACCGTGAGCATGACCAGAGCCACCGGCAGCCCCGAGAAGGGGCGGGGCATTGACATGGTTAATGAATAAACAAAGTATTACATACCCCATTCGGGAGATTCTTGACGATCAATCGCGACATCTTGCTTGGTGGCTTTAACACCAGATAATGGAATCCCAAACCAGCTTCACGTTTAGTCCGTGGGCGCTGCCATCTTGGTTTACACCACGTGACTAGCGTTGCGCACGTGCACAGATGATTGGGGCGTGGCCTGCCTGTGCACTCACTGCTAGGGTCCCCTCTCCTGCGTGAGCGAATCGCGCGCAAGAAGTTCATTCGCTCTGCCGGCAGGGGGCAGTGTAGCTGTAGCGTCACGTCATTATTTCTACGTACAAGGTTTTGTACGGGAAGAGATGTAGACATACTGTGGGAGGAGGGCTCACGCAGCCGCAGTCCTAATCGCCAGTATTCCCTCTGTGGTAGCCACAGTGCCAGAGGCTGTAGGCACTATAATTGCGAGTAGAAGCGTTCCTATAGAATTCATTTGTTGGCACCAGAAATGCCATGTGCCCCATGATCCGGTGAAGTGCTGTGTTTGAGCCTTGATGTCTCTTAGGGTATGTGCACACGTCAGGATTTTTTCCTGACAAAATCCTGAGATTTCTGCCAGAAATCCGCGGTTTTTTTTTGCGCGGAAATTGCGCGTTTTTTGCGCAGAATTTTTGCGGATTTTTTTTTTTTTCCTGAATGTCATTTTGGCTTAGGCTGGGTTCACATTGCGCTAGGTGTGTCCGTCTAACAGACTCGTTTTTAAGTAGTAAAAACGCAATGTAACGCACATACTAACGCGCCCATAGACTTGCATTGTCTAACGCATCGTGACGCATCCCTAAATTGGTATGCGTTTGTCACATAACGTTTTTTTTCTGACGGACCTTCAACGCGGCTTGCAGCGTTCTCGGGTCCGGCCAAGCTAACGCACTACTAACGGAAGCGTTCATTCTGCCATAGAAAGCTATGGCAAACGCAGTCAGACGCAAATCATGAAAAATTTCCAAATAGGACCACACGTTTTAATAGCGTTTGAGGGTGGTCACATGTGGTCATGTGACAGGAAATGTGATTTCGGCCATTAAAGGAGGAATATCCCACCCACACATTTAGGTCTACTGCACGTGACAGAGTGTTGCAATAGCTCTCCTGAAATGTAAGTACATTTCTATATATATATATATATATCTATATCTCTGTATACATCATGGGAGTCTGTAATGTCCGTCGGATGTGTGTGTACTAAACATGTATTGCTTTGTTGCACACAGATGTCGGATACAGATGTCAGCAGCAGCAGCGTGTCTGCGATTTTTTCGTCTCAGTCGGTAGGCTTGCACTTTAAAAAACCACAATAATGTTGTGTGAAACTCCATTGTATTGAGCTAGGCATAACAATCCTGTTTATTGTTTTATTGTGAATAGGAGTCTTCTGAGCCCGAGGCTGCTAGACCTCCCCCCAAAAAACATGCTAAAAGCACAAAGGTACATAGCACACATGTTGAATTTTTCAGGCATAAATTTATTGATCCAATGAATGTTAACATTATTTAATGTTAAAATAATTTTTTTTACTTTTTACATACACAATAGGTTGTGGCACACGGAGGACACAAAAGAAAGAAGGTCCCTAGACGTCTGTCGTCGCCACAACTGCCAGTGGTAAATATAAAATTAGAAATATTCTATCCAATATTTATCAACAATCTATCTATTCACTTTCTATCTACTATACATATAAACTATCTATCGCTCCATCTATTTATCTATCTGTCTATATCTATGTATCTATCTATCTATGTATCTATCTATGTATCTATCTATCTATGTATCTATCTATCTATGTATCTATCTATCTATGTATCTATCTATCTATGTATCTATCTATCTATATCTATGTATCTATCTATCTATCTATCTATCTATCTATGTATCTATCTATATCTATGTATCTATATTTATCTATCTATCAATATCTATGTATCTATATATCAATATCTATGTATGTATATCTATGTATCTATCTATCTATCTATTAATATCTATGTATCTATCTATCAATATCTATGTATCTATCTATCAATATCTATGTATCTATATCTATCTATATCTATGTATCTATCTATCTATATCTATGTATCTATCTATCTATATATCTATCTATCTATATCTATGTATCTATCTATCTATATCTATGTATCTATCTATCTATATCTATGTATCTATCTATCAATCAATATCTATGTATCTATCTATCAATATCTATGTATCTATCTCTCTATGTATCTATCTCTCTATCTATCTATCTATCTATCTATCTATCTATATCTATGTATCTATCTATATCTATGTATCTATCTATCTATATCTATGTATCTATCTATCTATTTATATCTATTTATCTATCTATCAATATCTATGTATCTATCTATCAATATCTATGTATCTATCTCTCTATCTATGTATCTATCTCTCTATCTATCTATCTATATCTATGTATCTATCTATCTATCTATCTATATCTATGTATCTATCTATCTATTTATCTATCTATCAATATCTATGTATCTATCAATATCTATGTATCTATCAGCAGGCGCGCTGTCTGGGTGTTATGTTTGACTCCGATCTCTCCTTCACCTCCCATATACAATCTCTTGCCCGCTCATGCCGCTTACACCTAAAGAACATCTCCAGAATCCGCCCTTTTCTCACCATGGAGACAGCTAAAACCCTCACTGTCGCCCTGATCCACTCCCGCCTGGACTACTGTAACGCTCTATTAATTGGCCTCCCTCTCACTCGACTTTCCCCTCTCCAGTCCATCCTTAATGCAGCAGCCAGGGTCGTCCATCTGGCTAATCGTTACTCGGACGCGTCCGCTCTTCACCAGTCGTTACACTGGCTACCCATTCATTACAGGATACAATTCAAAGTACTTGTTCTCACCCACAAAGCTCTCCACAGTGCGGCACCCCCTTACATCTCCTCCCTCATTTCTGTCTATCAGCCTAACAGACCACTGCACTCTGCAAATGACTTTCGATTAACCTCTGCACTAATCCGTACCTCCCACTCCCGACTCCAAGACTTCTCCCGTGCTGCGCCAATCCTCTGGAATGCTCTACCCCAAGATATTAGGACCATCCATAATTTGCATAGTTTTAGGCGCTCGCTCAAAACACATTTGTTCAGAGCGGCCTATCATGTTCACTAATCAAAGTTATGTTATGTTTGTGTGTGTGTGTGTAGCCCACTCACTATCCCCATCTATTCCCCAACCCCTGAAGATGGCTGGACCATGACTGTAAATACATCATTGTAAATACACACCTGTACTTTGCGTCTCCCCCACCTCATTGTAGATTGTAAGCTCTCACGAGCAGGGTCGTCTTATTTTGCTTTAATTATTGTATTGTTAACGTTGTTACTTATGACTTTTGTGTTTGAAACTGTTAAACTGTAAAGCGCTGCGGAATATGTTGGCACTATATAAATAAAGATTATTATTATTATATCTATCTATCAATATCTATGTATCTATCTATATCTATGTATCTATCTATCTATATCTATCTATCTATCTATATCTATGTATCTATCTATTTATCTATCTATGTATCTATCTATATCTATGTATCTATCTATTGCTATATCTATGTATCTATCTATCTATATCTATGTATCTATCTATCTATTGCTATATCTATGTATCTATCTATCTCTGTATATATGAATATGGCCATCCAGTGAAATTGACACTATCAACATAACGTTTTGTGTTTACATAGTCCAAGTCAGCGACCAAAAAAAAAAGGGATTGTCGTTGACGAAGAGCCATTGACTATCCACAACAAGACACTGATCAACCTTGTGGAAGCCAACCCCTCCATATGGGACCAGAGCGACAGCTCCCACCATGACATCGTGAAGAACCGCAAGTTGTGGGATCAAATAATCTGTCACTTTGATCCCCGATACATGGAGAAGTCGACAACCTCAAAGAAAAAAATTGGTAAATATTGGTGACGTAACATCGGAAAATGTTAAAAAAAAAAAAAAAAAAATTCTATCCTATTAACCTATCCACTTGTTGTCTATCTCTCAATTATCAACTATCTGTACACTATACAGTTAGGTCCATATATATTTGGACAGAGACAACATTTTTCTAATTTTGGTTATAGACATTACCACAATGAATTTTAAACAAAACAATTCAGATGTAGTTGAAGTTCAGACTTTCAGCTTTAATTTGAGGGTATCCACATTAAAATTGGATGAAGGGTTTAGGAGTTTCAGCTCCTTAACATGTGCCACCCTGTTTTTAAAGGGACCAAAAGTAATTGGACAATTGACTCCAAGGCTATTTCATGGACAGGTGTGGGCAAGCCCTTCGTTATGTCATTCTCAATTAAGCAGATAAAAGGCCTGGAGTCGATTTGAGGTGTGGTGCATGCATTTGGAAGGTTTTGCTGTGAAGCAAACATGTGGTCAAAGGAGCTCTCCATGCAGGTGAAACAAGCCATCCTTAAGCTGTGAAAACAGAAAAAACCCATCAGAGAAATTGCTGCAATATTAGGAGTGGCAAAATCTACAGTTTGGTACATTCTGAGAAAGAAAGAAAGCTCTGGTGAACTCATCAATGCAAAAAGACCTGGGCACCCACAGAAGACAACAGTGGTGGATGATTCCAGAATAATCTCCATGGTGAAGAGAAATACCTTCACAACAGCCAACCAAGTGAACAACACTCTCCAGGAGGTAGGCGTATCAATATCCAAATCTACCATAAAGAGAAGACTGCATGAAAGTAAATACAGAGGGTTCACTGCACGGTGCAAGCAATTCGTAAGCATCAAGAATAAGAAGGCTAGACTGGACTTTGCTCAAAAACATCTAAAAAAGCCAGCACAGTTCTGGAAGAACATTCTTTGGACAGATGAAACCAACATCAACCTCTACCAGAATGATGGAAAGAGAAAAGTATGGCAAAGGCGTGGTACAGCTCATGATCCAAAGCATACCACATCATCTGTAAAACACGGTGGAGGCAGTGTGATGGCTTGGGCATGCATGGCTGCCAGTGGCACTGGGTCACTTGTGTTTATTGATGATGTGACACAGGACAGAAGCAGCCGAATGAATTCTGAGGTATTCAGAGACATACTGTGTGTTCAGATCCAGCCAAATGCAGCCAAACTGATTGGTCATCGTTTCATACTACAGATGGACAATGACCCAAAACATAAAGCCAAAGCAACCCAGGAGTTTATTAAAGCAAAGAAGTGGAATATTCTTGAATGGCCAAGTCAGTCACCTGATCTCAACCCAATTGAGCATGCATTTCACTTGTTAAAGGGAACCTGTCACCTGAATTTGGCGGGACTGGTTTTGGGTCATATGGGCGGATTTTTTGGGTGTTTGATTCACCCTTTCCTTACCCGCTGGCTGCATGCTGGCTGCAATATTGGATTGAAGTTCATTCTCTGTCCTCCATAGTACACGCCCGCACAAGGCAAGATTGCTTTGCGCAGGCGTGTACTATGGAGGACAGAGAATGAACTTTAATCCAATATTGCAGCCAGCATGCAGCCAGCGGGTAAGGAAAGGGTGAATCAAACACCCGAAAACTCCGCCCATATGACCCAAAACCAGTCCCGCCAAATTCAGGTGACAGAGTCCCTTTAAAGACTAAACTTCAGACAGAAAGGCCCACGAACAAACAGCAACCGAAAACCACCGCAGTGAAGGCCTGGCAGAGCTTCAAAAAGGATGAAACACAGCATCTGGTGATGTCCATGAGTTCAACACTTCAGGCAGTCATTGCCAAAAAAGGGTTTTCAATCCAAGTACTAAAAATGAACATTTTATTTAAAATTATTGAATCTGTCCAATTACTTTTGGTCCCTTTAAAAACAGGGTGGCACATGTTAAGGAGCTGAAACTCCTAAGCCCTTCATCCAATTTTAATGTGGATACCCTCAAATGAAAGCTGAAAGTCTGAACTTCAACTGCATCTGAATTGTTTTGTTTAAAATTCGTTGTGGTAATGTCTATAACCAAAATTAGAAAAATGTTGTCTCTGTCCAAATATATATGGACCTAACTGTATATCTATCTATCTATACACTATTTCTTATCTAACAACTATCTATCTACTATTTATATATCAACTATCGTAGCAAACTATGAACAATTTTTCCTATATCTTAAAACTATCTATCTACTATTTTTATATATATATATATATTTTTTTTTTTTAAATTTGAAGCCGATGCTGTCCATACCCATTGGAGGTCCATCCGCGATCGCTTTGTCCGTGACTACCGGAACAGTCAGAATGCACCAAGCGGATCAAGTGGCAAACGGGTGACCCCGTATGTGCATTACGACCAACTGCTCTTTCTACAAAAAACAGTGTCTCAGCGCTCGTAAGTACAAATAGGTCTGTGTGCAAGACAAAATTGTTTAAAAGAAAATAATTAATTTTTTTTTTTGGGTTACAGCACGATATGCAGTAAAGCTGCTCCTAGACCGACAGAGGAACTGGAGCCTTCTCCAGTGGAACCAACGCAACCTGAAGATGTGTCTGGCATCAGCGAGCCACGATCTGCGGATAGAAGCACTGTTGCTGCAGGTGTGAGTGCCCGGTTGCAATCACAGCGTGGACGCAAGCGAGCATCACAAAAAGATGAAGCTGATGCAATTATCGTGGATGGACTCCAACGGGTAGAGGACATGTGTCGCAGTGAGCTCAAAGACCTGAGGCGAGAAATTACCGAGCTGCAAGCACGCGAGTATGTATACTCTGCTAATGAGTGGAAGCTACTTTTCTTATCCTATGTGCCTGTAGCACAAAATATCCCGGCACATAGAAACCTTATGTTTAGACAAAGACTGAATGAGCTTCTAGAGGAATTTGTGGGCCCCCAGGAACCCGCTCCATCGGGAACAAGAAGAATGGACATGCCGGCCTACAACCCTCAATATAGAGGCCGGGGTGAAACGAGCGTGGAACCTCATAGACAATGTAGCAGTCCATCATATAGTTGGGCAGACAATACGCCCGTGCAGTACCAAAGTCTTTAGTACTGTTCACTGTTCCCAGCCAGGTGCAATTACCGCGTTGCAAGTTTTTGTTTTGTTTTGTTTTTTTTTATGTTTTTTGTTGTAAATTTCTATTTTCCTTTTTTTCATTATGTTAAACCTGTGTACCAACAGTTTGTTGGAAAAATCCATAAACATTTAGTAAACTGTTTCAAATTTAAGATTCTTGTATGACTTTAACTTTTAACACAACATAACTTTTTACACGACATAAGGTAACTTTTTACACGACATCAGGTTAAACAACTTTTTACACGACATCAGTTTAAACAACATAACTTTTTACACTACGTAACTTTTTACACGACATCAGGTTAAACAACATAACTTTTTACACGACATCAGGAAGACTTTAAAATATTTTCACACGTATCTGTCTTGCCATGGAACCTGGCCTTCATGTGTGAAGTAATGTGCAAATTGATCACGAATCCTCATTATTTGTGATGTAGACCGAACTGCATTCGATTCAATGCTACTGAGGTTCGACTCACAATCATCGGGGTCTACCACCTGGGGTTCATGTCTCGCCACAAAATTATGCAGACAGATGCACGCCTTCACAACACGGTCCACATTTTCTAGTTGCAGTTGCATGCAGGTTAGTAAAATCCGCCATTTTAATGTCAAAATCCCAAAGGCACACTCCACATAACGTCTAGCCCGGCTCAAGCGATAATTAAAAATGCGCCTGCTGGAGTCTAGACTACGGCTTGAGTAGGGCTTGAGGAGATTTTGTCCTAGTTGGAAGGCCTCATCACCAACTAAAACATAGGGCAAACTTGGGCCTTCGGTCCCCGGAAGAGGTCGTGATGAGGGTATGTTTAAACTTTGGCTGTACAAACATTGGCCCATATTGGAGTCTCTGAATACTCTGGAATCGTTAGTCCGGCCATAAGCACCAATATCCACAGCAACAAAACGGTACCTGGCATCCGCAATCGCCATCAATACTATAGAAAAGTATTTCTTATAGTTATAGTAGAGGGAACCACTATGCGCAGGTTTCTGAATCCGAATGTGCTTTCCGTCCACGGCACCAATACAATTGGGGAAATTAGCCACATCCTCGAACTGTTGGGAAATCGCTAGCCACATTTCTGATGTTGGTGTTGGTAGCACAAGTGGTTGCAATTTGTTCCAAATGGCATCACAAGTTTCCCGAACCAGTTGACAAATTGTTGACTTCCCAAGTCTAAACTGATAATGCAGTGACGCAAAAGTTTCTCCGGTAGCCAGATATCTGTCGACATTCAAAAACAAAAACAAAAAAAATTAGGATTTTAATGATCATCTAAAGGCTAGTTACAATAGAATATACAATTGCTAAATGAACATTAGGCCACACGATACCGAGATCTAGTCTTTGTCAATAGAATGATAAAAAAAATGTATAATTACCTCACAGTCACTACTAAACGTTGCTCCGCACTGATGCTTTCACGAAAAGTGCTGCGATGATGATGTATCTCATCCTTCACATGTGAGAGCAGAACATCAAAGGTCTCAATGGACAGCCGTAGATAGCGTTGGAATTTGAAGGAATGATCCCGAAGCTGCACATACAGGGTGTGAAAGGCACCATATGTACTCCGCAAGAAATTCACTTCGTGGATCCAATATCTCCTTTGCGAACTACGCTTTCTCTGCCGAAGTCGCAACCGCATCAAGCGAAATCTGACGAGCTCAGACACAAACATCTTGCTAGCAGAAGTTCACTCAATGCTTTCAAAATGGAGAATGAGTCTGTGCCCACACCCGACAATGACAAAAGGGGAAAAAAAAAAAACAACTTTATTGACAGTGACAAACGCAGACAAACGGATACTTCGTAAACGGACATCAAAATGAAAAAACGCGATCACATGCTTTAACGCTAGCGTTACCGTGACGACGAATTTCACATATTTTTGCTCCTTTTCTGTACATGCGTTTAACGCCATGTACTTGACGCAATGTGAACCTAGCCTTAGAAATCCGCAAAAATTCCGGAAAAAGATAGAGCATGTCCGGATTTTTAGCGGTAAGCGTTTTTTTTTTTTTGCGGAAAAAAACGCTTACATCTGCACAAAAAAATCCGGAATGTATTCTAAATGATAGGATGCATATTTTTAGCGTTTTTAATGCGGAATTATGGCGTTTTTATAGCGAAATTCCACAAAAAAAAACGCTAAAAATCCTGACGTGTGCACATACCCTTACAGTTTGGCCACGTACCACAAGGCACAAAATGGCTGCATGCAATGTTGCTGGCAGCCATGTAGTAGGGACGATAGAATTGGCGCCACTCGATTTCAGCCATGACTGGATCACCTAGGATTGCAGTGGCGGCTTCTCCCTGCAGTAACGTATTCACATATATTATTATTATTTATTTATATAGCACCATTGATTCCATGGTGCTTTACGTGAGAAGGGGTTGTTATTATTATTATTTATTTATATAGCACCATTGATTCCATGGTGCTTTACATGAGAAGGGGTTACATACAAGTTACAGATATCACTAACAGTAAGCAAACTAACAATGACAGACTGATACAGAGAGGCGAGGACCCTGCCCTTGCGGACTTACATTCTACAGGATTATGGGGAAGGAGACAGTAGGATGAGGGTTGCAGGAGCTCCGGTGTTGGTGAGCCGGTAGCTCCGGTAGTGGTGAGGAGGCAGCGGGGTCAGTGCAGGCTGTAGGCTTTCCTGAAGAGATGGGTTTTCAGGTTCCGTCTGAAGGATCCAAATGTGGTTGATAGTCGGACGTGTTGGGGCATATATGTGTGTATACATCGGGGAAAATAAGTATTTGATACACTGCAGAAAGTTTGCCCACCTACAAAGAATGGAGAGGTCTCTAAATTTTATTGCAGATACACTTCAACTGTAAGAGACAAAATCTAAAAATAAAAACCAGACAATCAGATTGTATGATTTTGATACATACATTCATACATACATTGTATGATTCCAGAATTGAACCTGAAGGTAACTGGCCAGTCATTGTAAACAATGGTTCTGTTTGTTTTCACTTACCCCTATAATCCTTCACTTTCTAGTAACCCCCTACACTACACCTAGTAAGGAACTGGTCATCTCTTCAGTCCTCCCCATCCATCTCACCTCCTCTGAACTGTTCCTCAACATACAATCCTCTGTCTCCAAGCACAGACAGCCACCTCATGCCTCTCCTGCTCCCACCTGCTAACACTTTCCCTGCTCCTCCTCACTGCCAGTGATATCTCTCCAAATCCTGGTCCTCCTCACCACATCCCCACAGTCATTTCTACCTCCCATCCATCACAACTTTCTGTAACCTCTCTAATCTTATACCCATTCGTCCAGCTACCACTTCCCCAGTCCCACTAGCTCTATGGAACGCTCGCTCTGTCTGCAACAAACTTTCCTACATCCATGATCTTTTCATTACTCATAAAACTTTCCTTCCTCGCCATCACTGAAACCTGGCTCACCCCTTCTGACACAACCTCTCCTGCTGCACTCTCGTATGGTGGATTCCACCTTTCCCACACCCCCGCTCCAGCAGCAAGCATGGTGGAGAAGTTGGTTTTCTCCTGTCAGATAACTGCTCCTTCACCCACATCCCACTGCCACCCTCTGTTATCCTCTCTTCCTTTGAGGTGCACTCTGTGTGCATCTATTCCCCCTCCAACCGGCTGTCATTTACCGCCCCCCAGGGCCAACCACCACCTTCTTTGACCACTTTACCACCTGGCTACTTCATTTCTTTTCCACGGACATCCCCACTATCATGGGGGACTAAAACATTCCCATTGACACTTCCCTCTCAGCTGCCACTAAGCTTCAATCTCTCACTTCCTTCGGCCTCGCTCAATGGTCTTCTGCATCCACTCACAAAAATGGCCACACATTGGACCTCCTCTTCACCTGCCTCTGCTCCCTATCTAACCTCTCTAACTCACCTCTTCCTCTTTCTGACCACAATCTACTCACATTGTCTTCCCTCTCCACTCCTTGTCTACAATCCCCACCCCACAAACTTTCACACCCTCGCAGAAATCTTAAACACCTCGATCTACACTCACTGTCTGAATCCCTTCTCCATCTTACAGGCATAAGTTCCCTACACAATGCGGATGCCGCTGCCACTCTATATAACAAAATAGCTGCAGCTCTGGAATCGGTTGCCCCTCTCACACATACCAAAGCTCACAAAATCAGCAGACAGCCCTGGCACACCAGCCTGACCAAAGAACTGAGGCGAGCTTCTAGGGCTGCTGAGCGGAGATGGAAAAGATCCCACTGCAATGAGCACTTCACCGCATTCAAACAGTCCCACACTACTTTCAAGGCCACACTCGCCACAGCAAAACAAACATACTTCTCATCTCCTCCCTGTCTCACAACCCTAAACAGCTATTCAACACTTTCAATTCTCTCCTGCATCCCCCAACACCCCCTCCCTCTCCACTCATCTCAGCCAAAGACTTTGCCTCATTTTTCAAGTAGAAGATTGATATCAGAGACAGTTTTGGTCAACAACTCCCAGAGCCCTTTCTTCTAACTGCCCAGCCCTCCTCCAAAACCAATCTCTCCACATTACAAAATATCGATTCTCCACTCCAGTATCAAAATCGCATCTCACCACCTGTGCACTTGACCCGGTCCCATCTCACTTCATCCCAAACCTCACCACAGTCTTCATCCCAACCCTAACCCATCTCTTCAACCTATCACAACTGGTGTCTTCCGCTCAAGCTTTAAACATGCCTCAATCACACCTATCCTCAAAAAGCCCTCTCTTGACCCATCTTCTGTATCTAGCTATCGCCCCATATCACTTCTCCCCTATGCCTCAAAACTACTAGAACAGCACATCCATCTTGAACTGTCCTCCCACCTCTCTTCTTGCTCCCTCTTCGACCGCTTACAATCTGGCTTCTGGTCACACCACTCCACTGAAACTGCCCTAACTAAGGTCACCAATTACCTATTAACCGCCAAGGCCAAGCGACACTACTCTGTCCTCCTCCTCCTGGACCTGTCGTCTGCCTTTGACACAGTGGACCATTCTCTAGGGCAGCACGGTGGCGCAGTGGATAGCACAGCGGCCTTGAAGCTGGAGTCCTAGGTTCAAACCCCACTAAGGACGACATCTGCAAAGAGTTTGTATGTTCTCTCCGTGTTTGCGTGGGTTTCCTCCGGGTACTCCGGTTTCCTCCCACATTCCAAAGACATACTAATAGGGAATTTAGATTGTGAGCCCCAACAGGGACAGCGATGATAATGTGTGCAAACTGTAAAGCGCTGCGGAATATGTTAGCGCTATATAAAAATAAAGATTTATTATTATTCTCTATTATTACAGACCCTCTCATCCCTTGGCATCACAGACTTGACCCTATCCTGGATCTCATCATACCTAACAGACCGGAAATTCAGCGTCTCCCACTCACACACCACCTCGTCCCCTATCTGTCGGAGTCCCGCAAGGTTCAGTCCTAGGGCCCCTGCTCTTCTCCATTTACACCTTCGGCCTGGGACAGCTCATAGAATTTCAAGGCTTTCAGTATCATCTCTATGCTGACGACACACAGATCTACATCTCTGGACCAGATATCACCACCTTACTAACCAGAATCCCACAATGTCCCAAAAGCGCTGCGGAATATGTTGGCGCTATATAAATAAAAATTATTATTATTAACCCCTCTGTGACCTTAGACGTACTATCCCGTCGAGGTGCCCTGGGCTTATCTGACCCTGGACGGGATAGTACGTCATAGCCGATCGGCCGCGCTCACGGGGGGAGCGCGGCCGATCGCGGCCGGGTGTCAGCTGCTTATCGCAGCTGACATCCGGCACTATGTGCCAGGAGCGGTCACGGACCGCCCCCGGCACATTAACCCCTGGCACACCTCGATCAAAGATGATCGCGATGTGCCGGCGGTGCAGGGAAGCACCGCGCAGGGAGGGGGCTCCCTGCGGGCTTCCCTGAGCCCCCCGCAGCAACGCGATGTGATCGCGTTGCTGCGAGGGTCTCACCTCCCTCCCTGCTCCCTCCAGCCCCGGATCCAAGATGGCCGCGGATCCGGGTCCTGCAGGGAGGGAGGTGGCTTCACAGAGCCTGCTCAGAGCAGGCACTGTGAAGGCTGCAGCGCTGCATGTCAGATCAGTGATCTGACAGAGTGCTGTGCAAACTGTCAGATCACTGATCTGTGATGTCCCCCCCTGGGACAAAGTAAAAAAGTTAAAAAAAAATTTTCCAAATGTGTAGAAAAAATAAAAAAAAATATTCCAAAATAATGAAAAAAAAAAAAAAAATATTATTCCCATAAATACATTTCTTCATCTAAATAAAAAAAAAAACCAATAAAAGTACACATATTTAGTATCGCCGCGTCCGTAACGACCCGACCTATAAAACTGTCCCACTAGTTAACCCCTTCAGTAAACACCGTAAGGAAAAAAAAAAAAAAACGAGGCAAAAAACAACGCTTTATTATCATACCGCCAAACAAAGTGGAATAACACGCGATCAAAAGGACAGATATAAATAACCATGGTACCGCTGAAAGCGTCATATTGTCCCGCAAAAAAAGAGCCGCCATACAGCATCATCAGCAAAAAAATAAAAAAGTTATAGTCCTGAGAATAAAGCGATGCAAAAATAATAATTTTTTCTGTAAAATAGTTTTTATCGTATAAAAGCGCCAAACCATAAAAAAATGATATAAATGAGGTATCGCTGTAATCGTACTGACCCGAAGAATAAAACTGATTTATCAATTTTACCAAACGCGGAACGGTATAAACGCCTCCCCCAATAGAAATTCATGAATAGCTGGCTTTTGGTCATTCTTCCTCACAAAAATCGGAATAAAAAGCGATCAAAAAATGTCACGTGCCCAAAAATGTTTTCAATAAAAACGTCAACTCGTCCCGCAAAAAACAAGACCTCACATGACTCTGTGGACCAAAATATGGAAAAATTATAGCTCTCAAAATGTGGTATTGCAAAAAATATTTTTTGCAATAAAAAGGGTCTTTCAGTGTGTGACGGCTGCCAATCATAAAAATCCGCTAAAAAACTCGCTATAAAAGTAAATCAAACCCCCCTTCATCACCCCCTTAGTTAGGGAAAAATAAAAAAAAATGTATTTATTTCCATTTTCCCGTTAGGGCTAGGGTTAGGGCTAGGGTTAGGGCTAGGGCTAGGGTTAGGGCTAGGGTTAGGGCTAGGGTTAGGGCTAGGGTTAGGGTTGGGGCTACAGTTAGGGTTGGGGCTAAAGTTAGGGTTAGGGTTTAGATTACATTTACAGTTGGGAATAGGGTTGGGATTAGGGTTAGGGGTGTGTCAGGGTTAGAGGTGTGGTTAGGGTTACCGTTGGAATTAGGGTTAGGGGTGTGTTTAGATTAGGGTTTCAGTTATAATTGGGGGGTTTCCACTGTTTCGGCACATCAGGGGCCCTCCAAACACGACATGGCGTCCGATCTCAATTCCAGCCAATTCTGCGTTGAAAAAGTAAAACAGTGCTCCTTCCCTTCCGAGCTCTCCTGTGTGCCCAAACAGGGGTTTACCCCAACATATGGGGTATCAGCGTACTCAGGACAAATTGGACAACAACTTTTGTGGACCAATTTCTCCTGTTACCCTTGGGAAAATACAAAACTGGGGGCTAAAAAATAATTTTTGTGGGAAAACAAAAAGATTTTTTATTTTCACGGCTCTGCGTTATAAACTGTAGTGAAACACTTGGGGGTTCAAAGTTCTCACAACACATCTAGATAAGTTCATTGAGGGGTCTAGTTTCCAATATGGGGTCACTTGTGGGGGGTTTCTACTGTTTAGGTACATTAGGGGCTCTGCAAACGCAATGTGACGCCTGCAGACCAATCCATCTAAGTCTGCATTCCAAATGATGCTCCTTCCCTTCCGAGCCCTCCCATGCGCCCAAACGGTGGTTCCCCCCCACATATCGGGTATCAGCGTACTCAGGACAAATTGGACAACAACTTTTGAGGTCCAATTTCTTCTCTTACCCTTGGAAAAATAAAAAATTGGGGGCAAAAATATAATTTTTGTGAAAAAATATGATTTTTTATTTTTACGGTTCTGCATTATAAACTTCTGTGAAGCACTTGGTGGGTCAAAGTGCTCACCACACCTCTAGATAAGTTCCTTAGGGGGTCTACTTTCCAAAATGGTGTCACTTGTGGGGGGTTTCAATGTTTAGGCACATCAGTGGCTCTCCAAACGCAACATGGCGTCCCATCTCAATTTCTGTCAATTTTGCATTGAAAAGTCAAACTGCGCTCCTTCCCTTCCGAGCTCTCCCATGCGCCCAAACAGTGGTTTACTGCCACATATGGGGTATCAGCGTACTCAGGACAAATTGGACAACAACTTTTTGGGTCCAATTTCTCCTGCTACCCTTGGTAAAATAAAACAAATTGGAGATGAAGTAAATTTTTTGTGTAAAAAAGTTAAATGTTCATTTTTATTTACATTCCAAAAATTCCTATTAAACACCTGAAGGGTTAATAAACTTCTTGAATGTGGTTTTGAGCACCTTGAGGGGTGCAGTTTAAAGAATGGTGTCACACTTGGGCATTTTCTATCATATAGACCCCTCAAAATGACTTCAAATGAGACGTGGTCCCTAAAAAAAAATGGTGTTGTAAAAATGAGAAATTGCTGGTCAACTTTTAACCCTTATAACTCCCTAACAAAAAAAAAAATTGGTTCCAAAATTATGCTGATGTAAAGGAGACATGTGGGAAATGTTACTTATTAAGTATTTTGTGTGACATATCTCTGTGATTTAATTGCATAAAAATTCAAAGTTTGAAAATTGCGAAATTTTCAAAATTTTCGCCAAATTTCCGTTTTTTTCACAAATAAACGCAGGTACTATCAAAGAAATTTTACCACTATCATGAAGTACAATATGTCACGAGAAAACAATGTCAGAATCACCAGAATCCGTTGAAGCGTTTCAGAGTTATAACCTCATAAAGGGACAGTGGTCAGAATTGTAAAAATTGGCCTGGTCATTGACGTGCAAACACCCTTGGGGGTAAAGGGGTTAATGTCTGTCTGCTATTTTAGCCTTCTTATCTGCTAGATTTCTAAAACTTAATATGGACAAAACAGAAATCATCTTTCCCCCATCTCACTTGACTCCCTCCAACAGACCTATCCATTAAAGTAAATGGCTGCCCACTATCCCCAGTCCCACAAGCTCACTGCCTCGGTATAATCCTTGACACTGATCTCTCCTTCAAACCACATATCCAAGCCCTTTCCACTTCCTGCCGACTTCAACTCAAAAATATTTCCCGGATCCGTACATTCCTCAACTAAGAATCTGCAAAAACCCTAGTCCATGCCTTCTTCTCCCGCCTCGACTACTTCAACCTCCTGCTCTGTGGCCTCCCCTCTAACACTCTTGCACCCCTCCAATCTATTCTAAACTCTGCTGCCCGACTAATCCACCTGTCCCCCCCCCCGCTATTCCCCAGCCTCTCCCCTCTGTCAATCCCTGCACTGGCTCCCCATTACCCAGAGACTCCAGTTCAAAACCCTAACCATGGCATACAAAGCCATTCACAATCTGTCTCCTCCATACATCTGTGACCTCGTCTCCTGGTACTTACCTGCACGCAACCTCCGATCCTTGCAAGATTTTCTATATTCCCCTCTTATCTCTTCCCACAATCGCATACAAGATTTCTCCCACGCATCTCCCATACTCTGGAACTCTCTACCCCAACATATCAGACTCTCGCCTACCGTGGAAACCTTCAAAAAGAACCTGAAGACCTACCTCTTCCGACAAGCTCACAACCTGCAGTAACCACCGATAGACCAAACCGCTGCACATCCAGCTCTGCCCTCAACTACAGTATTCTCACCCATCCCTTGCAGATTGTGAGCCCTCGCGGGCAGGGTCCTCTCTCCTCATGTACCAGTTGTGACTTGTATTGTGTAAGATTACTGTACTTGTTTTTTATTATGTATACCCCTTCTCACATGTAAAGCGCTATGGAATAAATGGCACTATAATAAAAAATTTTAAATTATTAAATTGCATGAAATAAGTATTTGATCACCTACCAACCAGCAAGAAGTCTGCAACATGTTGCATTCCCGTGCTGTCGGCGGGCACGTCAAGACACCACCTGCGGACGCATCCGCATACAACATGGAGCTTAAGGGAGGAAGTACGCAGCCATACGCGGACCAGTCAAACGCAAGTGTGAACCCGACCTTAAGAAGCTGACAGTCTATTGAGGTACGTGACCAGAGGGTCAGAAACTGGCTTCTCCGAATGTTTCTATGGAGTCAGGTGACCAGTGGGGTCCCAATCCTGGCTTCCCCAAACATATCCATGGGGCTCAGGTGACAGGTGGGTAAAAATCCCGGGTTTCCGAAACATATCCATGGATATAGTGATGGTCAATGGAGCAGATCTGTATTCTTTCAGCTGGGGCTGTGGTCCCCTAAGCTGACATCCTGTAGAATGTCAAGTCAGTGTCCCTCTTGATGGAGCCATGTTGTACTGGTAGAGTGCTTCTTTATGGAGTCATGATGTCCTGGCTTTTGTTCTGTCAAGCCGCTTGATTCTTTTTGCAGAACGAAAGAAATTCCTTTTCAAGGACGTCCCTCCTGACAGCACCACCAGGAGGTTGCCCTTCTTATCCTTGATAGGGACAGGAACACAGAAGAGGTTAAATAGCCCCTCCCCACCTCCACCCTTCAGTGTTTTTCCTGTCCCTATCAGGAACAGACGCAGAGGAGTTTGGTGCGGCTTACCGTGCCGAAGATTCTAGACAGCCAGTTGAGCAGGGCTCCCAGGAAGCTTCATCCCTCTCCAGAGGGCTCTGAGCAGTGGAGGCTTGCTCCAGTGGCAGACTCCGCAGAGCGCGCTGACACCGAGGGAGGTCCCTCCGTGCGGGTCGAGCTGTGTGCTCCCATTTTCCATGCACCCCTCTCCCAAGGGCTCTGCACCTGCAGCTGTGTACCCAGCCGCACTCCGGCGGTGAGCAGTCTCCTGGCACGACGCGTCATCGGGAGCGCCGGAGTCGACTTCCGGTTCCGGTGACGACTTCCGGGGGCGGGGTTCCGGCCCGGGCCTCGTTGCTGCCGACAGGGACGCCGGAAGAAGCGCGGCCTCGTGGAACGGTGCTAGTGGCGCCGAGGAGGAATTCCCGCCCACGGTTCAGCGTTCCATCTGGGATGCGTACAGGTCGTCGCAGATCATCAGGAGGATCACCAGCAGCTGAGCTCGGAAGGAGGACGAGGCAGATGATTTGAAGCCTGGTAAGGCAAGCTATTTAAGCACAAACATCTGACAGCACACTTGTCCTAGGAACATGGAAGGTGCAGGTCGTGCAGACATTCAGTCCTCAGAGCTGTAAGTTATACATAGTGGGGTCTTTTTTTTTCACAGCACTAGTCACACACAAGTTAGAGGGAGTTCTTATATCTCTATTGCAGGATAAAGAAGCACCCAAACGTTCAGCGGCAGTTCCTAAACGCAAGACGAATAGATGCCCACTATGTTCTAACAAACTCCCAGATGGACATTCTAAGAAATTGTGTGACGGCTGTATGTCAGGACTACTTAAAGAGGAGCAGTCCTCCTTTCTGGATAGTATTAAAACTATCATTAGAGAGGAGGTACAGTCCATGGTATCAGCCCTGATGCCGTTTGAATCCCCTCGTCCTAAAAGGCCCAGGTGGGAGCAGGATCCTAGCTCAGAAGAGGGTGAGCTTTCAACTTACTCTATATCTGATTCTGTGGAAGGCGAATGTTCTTCAGCCATTCTCCCAGAAGAGAGAGAGAGAGATATCTGTTCTCTTCTGAAAACACGGACATACTCCTGCAGGCCGTCAGAAACACTCTGAAGGTGGAAGAGGCCACAGGACCCCTTACGGTCCAAGATGAGATGTTTGGCGAGCTCAGAGCTCGCAGAAACAGGGTGTTTCCAGTGAATCACCATATAACAGAAATGATCTTGGAAGAATGGGAGGATGTCGGAAAGAAGCTAGTAGTCCCAAAAGATTTTAGATACTGACTCCCTTTTGATCCAGACGAAACCAAAGTATGGGAAGCTGTACCTAAAGTGGATACACCAGTGGCCAAGGTCTCAAAAAAGACCACTATACCATTTGAAGATTGCTCTGGTCTCAAAGACCCCATGGACAAAAGATCAGAAGATCTTCTCAAGAAGACCTGGGAAGCGTCATCAGCTATCATGAAAACTAGTAAGCTACCTCAGTGGCCAGGTCAATGACTCTGTGGGTAGAAAAATTAGAAACCCAAATTAATAATAAAACACCCAGAGAGGAAATCCTAAAGTCTTTACCGTTATTGAAGATGGCAACAGACTTTATGGCCGATGCTTCGGCAGAATCAGTATGATTCGCAGCAAGGAACAACGCCCTATCTAACGCAGCAAGAAGAGCTCTATGGCTCAGGTCATGGTCTGGCGATACGCAGTCAAAGAACAAACTATGTTCAATACCCTTCTCCGGCCTTCATGTTTTTATTCCAGTATTAGACGAATTGCTTGAAAAAGCAGCAGATAAGAAGAAAGGCCTTCCTGAGTAAAAGCCGAAAAATCCACCGGCCTTTCGGAGGACCGTTCCCATCCCAGACAGGACTATAGAGGGAAAGGCGGAAGATGGAGCTACCCGAAAGGTGGTAAAGGTAGTTACCTTTCAGGATCAGAAGCCAAGAACCAGCAGACAATGATGCCAGCTTGGTGGGTGGAAGACTCCAGTACTTCGTACAGGGCTGGAAAAAGATCACTCAAAATTCTTGGATCTTAGGTACGATAGAAAGGGGGTACAGATTAGAATTCAGCCAATTACCCCCCCAGAAGATTTTGTCTGACTCAGACCCAGTCCTTGACAGTTCACCAGAGGCTTCTAAAAGATATTCAGGAACTTATCCAGATAAAAGCCATCATTCCGGTACCCCACTCTCAGAGGTTCAAGGGACACTATTCAAGCCTGTTCTCCATAAAAAAAAAAAAAAACAGGTGGAGAATATCGTACGATCATAAATTAAAACCTCTAAATCTGTCAGTATCTTACAAACAGTTCAAGATGGAGTCCCTCAAATCTGTAAAGGTACCGTCACACTAGACGATATCGCTAGCGATCCGTGACGTTGCAGCGTCCTCGCTAGCGATATCGTCCAGTGTGACACGCAGCAGCGATCAGGCCCCTGCTGTGATGTCGCTGGTCGGGGCAGAAAGTCCAGAACTTTGTTTCGTCGCTGGACGTCCCGCTGACATCGCTGAATCGGCGTGTGTGACACCGATTCAGCGATGTCTTCGCTGGTAACCAGGGTAAACATCGGGTTACTAAGCGCAGGGCCGCACTTAGTAACCCGATGTTTACCCTGGTTACCATCGTTAAAGTAAAAAAAACAAACACTACATACTTACCTTCCGCTGTCTGTCCCTGGCGCTGGGCTTCTCTGCTCTGGCTGTGAGCGCTGGGCAGCCGGAAAGCAGAGCGGTGACGTCACCACTCTGCTTTCCGGCCGCTGTGCTCACAGCCAGAGCAGAGAAGCAGAGCGCCGGGGACAGACAGCGGAAGGTAAGTATGTAGTGGTTGTTTTTTTTACTTTAACGATGGTAACCAGGGTAAACATCGGGTTACTAAGCGCGGCCCTGCGCTTAGTAACCCGATGTTTACCCTGGTTACCGGCATCGTTGGTCGCTGGAGAGCTGTCTGTGTGACAGCTCTCCAGCGGCCAAACAGCGACGCTGCAGCGATCCGGATCGTTGTCGGTATCGCTGCAGCGTCGCTTAGTGTGACGGTACCTTAATACCTCTAATCCAGAACGGATCAGTAATGAGCACTTTAGACCTAAAAAGTGCTTACTACCAGGTTCCATCTACGCCTCACACCAACGATATCTCAGATTTTCTATAAAAGACGGAGATCGTATTCTACACTTTCAGTTCACGTGCTTGCCGTTCGGCCTCTCGTCTGCTCCCAGAATCTTCACCAAACTCATGGCAGAGGTGATGGCCTTTTTAAGAGAAAAAGAGATCCTGATCGTCCCTTATCTGGACAACATCCTACTTATAGCAGAATCCTCTCAACAGATGGAGAAGAATTTAACAACAACGATGTCCGTTCTAAAAAGCCTAGGATGGCTAATAAATCTAAAAAAAAAAAAAAAACCTCAAACCCGAGACAAGGAAGGCGTCTCTCGGAGTGATCTTAGACTCAACTCAGGAACATACGTATTTCCCACAACCCAAGCAAGAATCATTCAAAAAAGAGATTCAAATATTGCCAAAGCAAAAACAGACCTCCATAAGGAAGGCCATGCAGGTTCTGGGGTTAAGTACATCGTGCATTTCCAGCGTTCAATGGAGTCAGTATCACTCAAGACCCTTGCAGCAGGAAGTCCTTTCACTTTGGGATGGCAGAGACACAACCCTGGACAACAAAGTGCGTCTATCCAGAGACGCAAAAAGATCACGGTCATGGTGGACCATACCAACAAACCTCAAGAAAGGAAGACCTTGGAGAACATCTCCATGCGTGAACATCACTACGGATGCAAGTCTCAGAGGCTGGGGAGCCCAAATAGAGGAGGACTACTCTCTAGGAACTTGGCCCGCGTAAATACAAAGCGGGTCTTAAAATTACAGAGAGCTCAGAGCAGGGAAACCTTAAATACATATCAGGAGAAGTTAAAGGACCAACACATCCGTATTTTTTTCTGACTATTCAACAGTAGCCTTCCTACTGCACCAAGGAGGTCCAAAACATCGCCATTTACAGGACCTGTCAGATACAATATTCTCCTGGGCAGAGCTCACAGTCAAATCAATAATGGCAGTTCACCTCGGGCCTGCGGGGGAGTACCAGTATTTGCGGATGAGGCATGCTTTTGGGGCCCAGAGTAAAGTCGGAGGTATTAGAATTCAAAGGGATATAGTGCTAGAGTATGTGTGTAATGAAGGTACTACTGGGGGGGTTATTTCTACTCTGTATAGAGACCTGCTGCATACTTTCCTCTTAGAGTATCCAATAATGGCGAGAGCTAAGTGGGAGAGGGATCTGGGCCCAATTGAGGACGAGACTTGGGAGTCGGTGTTAGAATGGGTTCCACGTCTGTCGCTGAGCGAACCTTATAGGCTGTCACAGCTTTATGTAATACACAGGGTCTATAGATCTCCGAAAGTGTTATATAAGGCAGGTTTGCGGGATGACTCTGAGTGCCCGAGGTGTAAGTCTGCAGATGCTGATATTTTTCACATGATGTGGACGTGTCCGAGACTGGCTGCTTTTTGATTGGTAGTTTTGAGTCGAATGGAAGGTGCGTTTGGATGCACGGTGCCAAGGGATCCTATAGTGTGCTTGTTGGGGTGTGTGGATGAGATTGGAGTGGATAACAACCGGAAGATAGCAATTGCCAGATAGCTGTACATGGCCAGGATAGTAATAGCACGAAACTGGATCAGGGAAGAGCCACCTTCAAGAAGAGAATTCCTTCAGTATGTGAAGCAAGGCCTAGCACTGGAAAAGGGGTTTTATAAGAAAAGAGGGAAAACTGAAACGTTCAATGAATTATGGTCTCCGTGGACTGCCATGGGATTGGGGCATTATAGAAATTGAGTGAATTAAAGTCCCAAATTGATGAAAATGTGACATGTAACATAGTAACATAGTAACATAGTAACATAGTTAGTAAGGCCGAAAAAAGACATTTGTCCATCCAGTTCAGCCTATATTCCATCATAATAAATACCCAGATCTACGTCCTTCTACAGAACCTAATAATTGTATGATACAATATTGTTCTGCTCCAGGAAGACATCCAGGCCTCTCTTGAACCCCTCGACTGAGTTCGCCATCACCACCTCCTCAGGCAAGCAATTCCAGATTCTCACTGCCCTAACAGTAAAGAATCCTCTTCTATGTTGGTGGAAAAACCTTCTCTCCTCCAGACGCAAAGAATGCCCCCTTGTGCCCGTCACCTTCCTTGGTATAAACAGATCCTCAGCGAGATATTTGTATTGTCCCCTTATATACTTATACATGGTTATTAGATCGCCCCTCAGTCGTCTTTTTTCTAGACTAAATAATCCTAATTTCGCTAATCTATCTGGGTATTGTAGTTCTCCCATTCCCTTTATTAATTTTGTTGCCCTCCTTTGTACTCTCTCTAGTTCCATTATATCCTTCATGAGCACCGGTGCCCAAAACTGGACACAGTACTCCATGTGCGGTCTAACTAGGGATTTGTACAGAGGCAGTATAATGCTCTCATCATGTGTATCCAGACCTCTTTTAATGCACCCCATGATCCTGTTTGCCTTGGCAGCTGCTGCCTGGCACTGGCTGCTCCAGGTAAGTTTATCATTAACTAGGATCCCCAAGTCCTTCTCCCTGTCAGATTTACCCAGTGGTTTCCCATTCAGTGTGTAATGGTGATATTGATTCCTTCTTCCCATGTGTATAACCTTACATTTATCATTGTTAAACCTCATCTGCCACCTTTCAGCCCAAGTTTCCAACTTATCCAGATCCATCTGTAGCAGAATACTATCTTCTCTTGTATTAACTGCTTTACATAGTTTTGTATCATCTGCAAATATCGATATTTTACTGTGTAAACCTTCTACCAGATCATTAATGAATATGTTGAAGAGAACAGGTCCCAATACCGACCCCTGCGGTACCCCACTGGTCACAGCGACCCAGTTAGAGACTATACCATTTATAACCACCCTCTGCTTTCTATCACTAAGCCAGTTACTAACCCATTTACACACATTTTCCCCCAGACCAAGCATTCTCATTTTGTGTACCAACCTCTTGTGCGGCACGGTATCAAACGCTTTGGAAAAATCGAGATATACCACGTCCAATGACTCACCGTGGTCCAGCCTATAGCTTACCTCTTCATAAAAACTGATTAGATTGGTTTGACAGGAGCGATTTCTCATAAACCCATGCTGATATGGAGTTAAACAGTTATTCTCATTGAGATAATCCAGAATAACATCCCTCAGAAACCCTTCAAATATTTTACCAACAATAGAGGTTAGACTTACTGGCCTATAATTTCCAGGTTCACTTTTAGAGCCCTTTTTGAATATTGGCACCACATTTGCTATGCGCCAGTCCTGCGGAACAGATCCTGTCGCTATAGAGTCCCTAAAAATAAGAAATAATGGTTTATCTATTACATTACTTAGTTCTCTTAGTACTCGTGGGTGTATGCCATCCGGACCCGGAGATTTATCTATTTTAATCTTATTTAGCCGATTTCGCACCTCTTCTTGGGTTAGATTGGTGACCCTTAATATAGGGTTTTCATTGTTTCTTGGGATTTCACCTAGCATTTCATTTTCCACCGTGAATACCGTGGAGAAGAAGGTGTTTAATATGTTAGCTTTTTCCTCGTCATCTACAACCATTCTTTCCTCACTATTTTTTAAGGGGCCTACATTTTCAGTTTTTATTCTTTTACTATTGATATAGTTGAAGAACAGTTTGGGATTAGTTTTACTCTCCTTAGCAATGTGCTTCTCTGTTTCCTTTTTGGCAGCTTTAATTAGTTTTTTAGATAAAGTATTTTTCTCCCTATAGTTTTTTAGAGCTTCAATGGTGCCATCCTGCTTTAGTAGTGCAAATGCTTTCTTTTTACTGTTAATTGCCTGTCTTACTTCTTTGTTTAGCCACATTGGGTTTTTCCTATTTCTAGTCCTTTTATTCCCACAAGGTATAAACCGCTTACACTGCCTAGTATTTAGGATGTTCTTAAACATTTCCCATTTATTATCTGTATTCTTATTTCTGAGGATATTGTCCCAGTCTACCAGATTAAGGGCATCTCTAAGCTGGTCAAACTTTGCCTTCCTAAAGTTCAGTGTTTTTGTGACTCCCTGACAAGTCCCCCTAGTGAAAGACAGGTGAAACTGTACAATATTGTGGTCGCTATTTCCTAGATGCCCGACCACCTGCAGATTTGTTATTCTGTCAGGTCTATTAGATAGTATTAGGTCTAAAAGTGCTGCTCCTCTGGTTGGATTCTGCACCAATTGTGAAAGATAATTTTTCTTGGTTATTAGCAGAAACCTGTTGCCTTTATGGGTTTCACAGGTTTCACTTTCCCAGTTAATATCCGGGTAGTTAAAGTCCCCCATAACCAGGACCTCATTATGGGTTGCAGCTTCATCTATCTGCTTTAGAAGTAGACTTTCCATGGTTTCTGTTATATTTGGGGGTTTGTAACAGACCCCAATGAGAATTTTGTTACCATTTTTCCCTCCATGAATTTCGACCTATATGGACTCGACATCCTCATTTCCTTCGCTAATATCCTCCCTTAAAGTGGACTTTAGACAAGACTTTACATAGAGACAAACCCCTCCTCCTCTCCGATTTTTACGATCCTTTCTAAACAGACTGTAACCCTGTAAGTTAACTGCCCAGTCATAGCTTTCATCTAACCATGTCTCGGTTATTCCCACTATGTCAAAGTTACCTGTAGATATTTCTGCTTCTAGTTCTTCCATCTTGTTTGTCAGGCTTCTGGCGTTTGCGAGCATGCAGTTTAGAGGATTTTGTTTTGTTCCAATCTCCTCGCTGTGGATTGCTTTAGAAATGTTCTTACCTCCCATCTGAGTATGTTTTCCTGGGTCTTCTTTGTTCAAGTCTAATGTTTTTCTTCCCGTCCCCTCTTCTTCTAGTTTAACGCCCTCCTGATGAGTGTAGCGAGTCTTCTGGCGAATGTGTGTTTCCCAGGTTTGTTGAGGTGTAGTCCATCTCTGGCGAGGAGTCCATCGTACCAGTAATTCACACCGTGGTCCAGGAATCCGAATCCTTGTTGTCTGCACCATCGTCTTAGCCAGTTGTTTGCATCAAGGATCCTGTTCCATCTCCTGGTGCCATGCCCGTCTACTGGAAGGATAGAAGAAAAAACTACCTGTGCATCCAGTTCCTTTACTTTCTTCCCCAACTCTTCAAAGTCTTTGCAGATTGTCGGTAGGTCTTTCCTTGCCGTGTCATTGGTGCCAACATGTATCAGAAGAAATGGGTGGACGTCCTTGGAGCTGAAGAGCTTTGGTATCCTATCGGTCACATCCTTGATCATCGCACCTGGAAGGCAGCATACTTCTCTTGCAGTTATGTCCGGTCTGCAGATGGCTGCTTCTGTGCCTCTCAGTAGTGAGTCTCCCACCACCACCACTCTTCGTTGCTTCTTGGCTGTACTTTTTGCTGTCACTTGTTGCTGTGTGCCCTTTTCTTTTTTGCTTGCTGGTATTGCTTCATCCTTAGGTGTGCCATCTTCATCCTCTACAAAGATTTGATATCGGTTCTTCAGTTGTGTGGTTGGTGATTTCTCCATGGTCTTCTTGCTTCTTTTGGTCACATGCTTCCACTCATCTGCTTTTGGAGGTTCTCTGACACTTTTTTCACCTTCTGTGACCAGTAGAGATGCTTCTGTTCTGTCTAGAAAGTCTTCATTCTCTTTGAGTTTCAAAGTTGCTATTCTTTCTTCCAGACCCCGCACCTTTTCTTCTAAAAGGGCCACTAGTCTACACTTCTGACAGGTGAAATTTGATTCTTCTTCTGGTCGGTCTGTGAACATGTAGCACATGCTGCAGCTCACCATGTAGGTTGTCACATCTGCCATGTTGCTCCTAGATCCTGCTGACTTGCTGTGTGTTTTCCTTCTTGTGTAATCTACTCAGCCAAGCTCTCTTGCAATAATATCCTACATGAATATGCAAATTAGCCTCCTCAAGCTTGAATCCCTGGTTTTCATGTGGTTTACAACCTTAACTGAGGGATTAGTCACTCTATAGTTTTAATGATAGAGGTGTTACACATGATGAGCTGTCTTGTTGGGAGGGGGCAGGGAATGTTGGGATTGAGGGGGGTTGGTTAAAGGGGGGAAAATTTTTGTATTGGAAAAAGAAAAAAGAATGTAACATGTCAATTATAATGTTATTCTTAATAAAAATTTATTTGAGTTAAAAAAAAAAATAATGGCAGTTCACCTAAAAGGCACCAAAAACCAGGTAGCCGACTTTCTGAGCAGACAAGTTATGCCCCACAGAATGGTCCCTAAATAAGGAAATCTTCCTCCACTTAACCCAACGTTGGGGTTTCCCCGAGGTGGATCTATTCGCCTCAAAGAAAAATACAAAGACAGAAAGGTTCTTTTCTCTAAATCCAGGAGACAAGCCGTCAGGAATAGACGCCCTGGCTCAGAAGTGGGACATGAATCTGGCATATGCTTTTCCTCCATTGGCTCTAATACCGGGAGTCCTGCGGAAGATCCAGGACAGCCAGACATCAGTAATCCTAATAGTTCCATACTGGCCCAAAAGGAGCTGGTTTCCTCTACTAAAATGGATGTCCTTAGAAGAGCCAATCCATCTACCAGCAAGACCGGATCTTTTATCTCAGGGCCCTCTACTTCATCAAAACCCGGATCTGCTACAGTTAACAGCATGGATCCTGAAAAATAAACTCTAAGGTCAAAGGGCCTCTCAGATCCAGTCATTGCCACTATCCAGAGCAGCAGGAAGCCTGTGACTTCCGCAATATATACGGGAAAGTATGGAAAAAGTTCTGTTCACAGAGTGCAACTCCTGTGTCGGTCTCTCAGGGCCCAAATATCCCTAAGATCCTTGACTTTCTCCAGTCAGGCTTTGATAAAGGACTAAGGCCTAGTACGTTTAAAAGCTCAAATTTCAGCCCTTAGTGCCTTCTATGGCTTTCAGTTAGCTACTCATCCATGGATAGTGAGATTCGTTAAGGCCATCCAGAGACTTAGGCCTACAATTCGCAGTACAGTACCTCCCTGGGGTCTAAACCTGGTCTTGAATGAACTATGTAAGGAACCATACGAACCATTAAATCAAGCAGACTTAAAAGCTGTAACCTTTAAAGCCCTCTTCCTTGTTGCAATAGCTTCAGCGAGACATATTGGCGAGATTCAATCCTTATCCATTAAAGATCCATACTTAAAAATTCAAGATGATTGTATTATCCTTAAACTAGATCCCGGGTTTCTCCCTAAGGTCGTTTCCGACTTCCATAGAAGTCAAGAGATTGTTCTACCCACATTTTGCCAAAATTATAGTAATGAGAAAGAGCGTTCTCTTCACGCCTTAGATGTTAAGAGGACAATTGTAGACTACCTAGAGATCATAAACCATTGGAGAGTGGACTCTAACCTATTCATCCAGATGGCCAGGAAAAACAGAGGGAAGAAGGCATCCAAAGCTACACTAGCTAGATGGATTAAATCAACTTTCAGGGCACCCTATATCTCGGCAGGGAAACCCCCGCTGGAAAGTCTCAGAGCGCAATCGTTGAGGGCAGTCTCTGCCTCATGGGCAGAAAGCGCGGGGGCTTCTATGGACCAAATATGCAGAGCTGCAACTTGGTCGAGATCAAATACGTTCTGTAGGCACTATAAATTAGATGTTTTTCCCTTGGAAAAAGGGATGTACAAGAAACGAGGGAAAATAGAAATGTTTGATAAACTGTGGTCTTCGTGGCTTGAAATGGGATGAGGACAGGTAAAGTGGATGGGAAAGTCAAGGGCCTGACTCGGTGTAAACTAAACATGGCGTATGCAGTCCCAAGTGGGATAAAATCCTCTCAGTATCATTGATGGAGGCGTTACTAAAAGAGGTGAGCTGTCTTATGGGGGTGGGGAGGGCTTAGTTGGGAATGGTGGGGTTTTAAAACTGGGCAAACTTTGTACTGAACACAAGAATTTAATATGTAAAATGCAATGTTATTCTTAATAAAAATTTATTTGAATTAAAAAATAAATTAGATGTTACAGCAAACCAACAGACTACATTTGGGAGGAAAGTCCTCCAAGCTGTAATCCTGCCCTGAGGGTATGTGCACACGTCAGGATTTTTAGCGTTTTTTTTGTGGAATTTTGCTATAAAAACGCTATAATTCATCATTAAAAACGCTAAAAATATGCATCCTATCATTTAGAATGCATTCCGGATTTTTTGTGCAGATGTAAGTGTTTTTTTCCGCAAAAAAACGCTTACCGCTAAAAATCCGGACATGCTCTATCTTTTTCCGGAATTTTTGCGGATTTCTAAGCTAAAATGACATTCATGAAAAAAAAAAAAAATCCGCAAAAAATCCGCGCAAAAAAAGCACAATTTCCGCGAGAAATCCGCGCAAAAAAATGCGGATTTCTGGCAGAAATCTCAGGATTTTGTCAGGAAAAAATCCTGACGTGTGCACATACCCTAAAATAGGAGTTATTTGGTATTTCTCCTGGTGTTGGACTCCTGGAAACACTATTGCTGGTAGGACTAATTCCTACTTTTATACCCACATCTGTGGCTCAGGTCATTATCCTCAGTTCAGGGGAGGGTGGGATGAGTTTAAAGTGAACCTGTCACCAGGTTTGTTCGATAAGAGATACGGCCATCACCTTTCAGGGCTGATATGCAGCATTCTATAATGCTGTATATCTGCCCCCGAACTGTAAGAGAAGAAAAATAACATTTATTATACTTACCTGCGGGGCGGTCCGGTCCGATGTGCGTTCCTGGTCTTGGTCCAACGCCTTCCATCTTCTTATGATCCCCATCATCCTGCTTGCTTCATGTGGATGATGAGACCCTTCGTCATCCACACGCTCCTGCGCAGGCGTATTTCTCTGTCCTGTCGAGGGCAATGCAAAATACTGCAGTGCACATGTGCTGGGGCTCTTTGACCTTTCCAGGCACCTGCTCACTGCAGTACTTTGCTCTGCCCTCAACAGGGCAGAGAAGTGCGCCTGTGCAGGATCGTGCCGAGGAGATGCGTCATCCATAGGAAAAAAAGCAGGAGGGCCGCATCGCAAGAAGGGAGGCAACAGACCAAGACCAGTGACTCCCGTCAGATCGGACTGCCCCACAAGTGACTATAAAAATAAAAAAAAAGTTATTTTTCAGTTTTTCTAGATCGGTTTGGGGCAGATATATAGCATTATAGAATGCTGTATATCAGCTCTGAAACGTGATGGCCGCAGCTCATATCGGCCAAACCTGGTGACAGGTTCCCTTTAACCCCTTTACCCCAAAGGGTGGTTTGCATGTTAATGACAAGACCAATTTTTACAATTCTGACCACTATCTCTTTATACGGTAATAACTCTGGAACACTTTAATGGATCACGGTGATTCTGAGACTGTTTTTTCTAGACATATTGTATTTCATGATAGTGGCAAACTTCATTGATTTGACTTGTGTTTATTTGTGAAAAAAACGGTAATTTGGCGAACATTTTCTTTTAGGGACCACATCACATTTGAAGTCACTTTGAGGGGTCTATATTATAGAAGATACCCCAAAGTGACACCATTCTAAAAACTGCACCCCTCAAGGTGCTCAAAACCACATTTAAGAAGTTTATTAACCCTTTAGGTGCTTCACTAGAGCTAAAGCAATGTGGAGGAAAAAAAATGAACATTTAACTTTTTTCTCAAAAAATTTACTTCATATCCAAATTTCTTTATTTTGACAAGGGTAACAGGAAAAAATGGACCCCAAAATTTGTTGTGTAATTTCTCCTGAGCACACATTATAGGTATTACACTGAACTCCAACTTTTGTCCTGTGATCCTGGGAGGAACCAAACATGTGTCCTCTACCTCTCTTTTTCCTCACTATGTTCGTAGGAAGGACAGGTTAGGGAACTTCTTTTTACTGTCCCCCTGCTTCTTCCAAAAGTTCGTCCAACACTGGTCCAAACAAGTGCTCGCCTTCACAGGGGATGGGGCAAACCTTTGACCTGGCCTAGATGTCTCCCGGCCAACATTTTAGCCACAAAGCCCTTCGTGCTGCATTAGAAAGGGCCGCAGCTCTTGCGGCTAACCTGACTGAGTCCGCCGATGTGTCGGATAAAAAAGCTGCAGCTCCCTGGATCATGGGAAGAGATGTTAGGATGCTTTCTCTGGATGTTTTGTCTTTTAATTGCAATTTTAACTGATCCAACCAGACCATTAACGACCTTGTCATACAGGTGGCTGCCACCGATGGTCCAAGGGACCCCGCCGACATTTCCCAGGCGCCCTTCAGAAAGGTATCTGCTTTTTCATCTAGCAAGTCCTTTAGAATTCTCATGTCCACAAATGGTAGTGAGGCTTTTCTGGATGCCTTAGCGAATGCAGCATCAAGATTCGGGGCTTTATCCCACAAGGAGGAGGCAGACTTCTCCATCGGCTACCTTCTTTTGAAGGCCGGAGATAGGGAGCCTTTCCTCTCTGGTCTCTTCCATTCCCGTAAAATAAGAGAATGGATTTTATCATTCAGTGGGAAGGATATGCAAGCCCTCTAATCCAAACTCCCGACCATCACATCCTGCATGGAGTTTTCAGGCTGGGGCTCCACAATCCCCATGGTATTATTTACTGCCTTGACCAGTTAGTTCACTCGATCGACCGGGTATCTGACGATGAAGAAGTTGAAGCAGATGAGGCAGAGATAATCTCCCTTGAGTCACTACCACTGTCCAACACCGGGGACCTGGGCCTCTTTTTTCCTTATGGACAACTTCCTGGGAAATGGATCTTACTGATTCCCTAACCTCTGGCCTAATGATCTTGTTCAGGCTGGACGCAAAGTCTGGTGTCTCTTCCACTACCGTCCGTTCAATGCACGGCTGGCACAGCTTCTTCCCATAAGAATCTGGTAGCAAGGCCTTGCAAATTGCGCATTCTATATGCCTGGTTTTAGAGGTACATTTGTCCCCCTAGCAGAAATTTGGGAGAGACAAGGGGAAGACGACATCACCGAGTGAACTTTCACGAAGATCACTTACTAGTGAAGCGTTACTGAATGACACCGGAATGCGAGGGGGGGGGGGGGGCATCTCTCAGCCGAAGGATCCTCAGGCGCTGGAGACTCATCCATTCTGCTGGAACTCCTCTGACCGGATCTTCTTTCACCCATACGACCACCTCCTGCGGGCTACGTGGTTGTCACTGGGTGACTCTCAGGTGGAGCTCCTCAATGAGCTGCCATTGCACAGGTGAAAGCGGCCTCTGTTCCTGCTGCACTGGTGACTCCATGATTCCTAGCTGGATTAGGGGTCTGGATGCACCCGATTTCACTCCTGGCCTGCTTTAAATATCCAAGGCCACTCCCCCAATCCAGTACCACCTGGAATACCAGGACATCAGGTCCTCCAAGTGGCCTGCCAGGTGCTTCCTCCCCTGGACTGCCAGCAGTGCCACCGCCCCCTGGCACCCCCACATCCAGCAACACCCCTCTGTCAATGACCCGATCGACATGACCCCGACCGGTGCCACCCATAATCCCGGATGCCCTTGCCCACCTGCCACGGACTTACTGCCGTGGTAGCCACCATACTGAGGGTGTGTGCTGGCTGCGTCACAGGGCGCACCCTGGCTGCGTCACTGAGGGTGCGCCCCAGCCGCGTCACCGGATCTCTCAGCGGCCACGTCAAGAGCACGCCTGCCGCCGCCACACAGGTCGGCCTAGCCGCTGAAAGCATCTCTGCTGCATGTCCGGAATGCGGCGCAAGGGCCCACACACACCGCCGCCAGCCCGCATTCTCACCTACACCTCAGCTTTGAACCACGACCTGGCCAGCCATCCTGCCCGGATACTGCCTGCCTGCCACTGCTCACTATCGTGCAGTCCCCCTTGACCCACTGTGGTGCTTCCATGACACTGGACCGGCCAAGGCAGGGGACCACCGCTGCCCGAGCCTACCGGCTGAGCCTGGGAATACATTCTATCTTCTACCTTCTTCACAGGTATGTCTGAAGAAGTTCACCTGTCAGGGACAGGAAACCAACTGATGAGGGAGAGAGGGGCCGCCCTTTTATGTCTGTAGTTTTCCTGTCCTTGAAGGGCGGATCCCCTCTTTCATGGTGCTGCCATGGGAGACCGAATAAATCGAACTTTTTAGTATCGACTCCACTTGCCTTGTTTAGAACATAAGAAGAAACCAAAAGGAACTGCCAGTGGGAGCAAAAATTAATTAAATTGTGTCATAAAAGTAACCAAATCAGTGCAGCAACCACCAGCAGAGGACCATGTGAAGTGAATCACGGACAATCGGAAAAAGACAAGAAGACAAAAAGAGAAAGAGCCAACTGACCTAAAGTCCAAAATAGAAAATAAATACTTTATTAGGTAATGCTGACAATATTAAAAAACAATAATAGGAGCCAAAAGGACAATGTATGTAATAAAAATTTAAATTGTTACAACACTAAATTGTTACAGCACTAAATATGTAGAAAAATTGCCATTTGTGATATATATATACCGTATATACTCGAGTATAAGCCGACCCGAGTATAAGCCGACCCCCCTAATTTTGCCACAAAAAACTGGGAAAACTTATTGACTCGAGTATAAGCCTAGGGTGGGAAATGCAGCAGCTACCGGTGAATTTCAAAAATAAAAATAGATGCTCCATACTCTTCATTATGGCCCCATAGCTGTGCCATATAGTGCTCTGCACCGTTCATTATTGCCCCATAGCTGTGTCATATAGTGCTCTGCGCCGTTCATTATTGCCCCATAGCTGTGCCATATAGTGCTCTGCACCGTTCATTGTTGCCCCATAGCTGTGCCATATAGTGCTCTGCGCCATTCATTATTGCCCCATAGCTGTGCCATATAGTGCTCTGCGCCATTCATTATTGCCCCATAGCTGTGCCATATAGTGCTCTGCGCCGTTCATTATTGCCCCATAGCTGCCATATAGTGCTCTGCGCCGTTCATTATTGCCCCATAGCTGCCATATAGTACTCTGCTCCGTTCATTATTGCCCCATAGCTGTGCCATATAGTGCTCTGCACCGTTTATTATTGCCCCATAGCTGCCATATAGTACTCTGCGCCGTTCATTATTGCCCCATAGCTGTGCCATATAGTGCTCTGCACCGTTCATTATTGCCCCATAGCTGCCATATAGTGCTCTGCGCCGTTCATTATTGCCCCATAGCTGCCATATAGTACTCTGCGCCGTTCATTATTGCCCCATAGCTGTGCCATATAGTGCTCTGCACCATTCATTTTTGTCCCATAGCTCTGCCATATAGTGCTCTGCACCGTTCATTACTGCCCCATAGCTGCCATATAGTACTCTGCGCCGTTCATTATTGCCCCATAGCTGTGCCATATAAAGCTGTGCCATTGCTGCTGCAATAAAAAAAAAATGCCATACTCACCTCTCTTGCTTGCAGCTCCCAGCGTCCGATCCCGGCGTCTCTCCGCACTGACTGATCAGGCAGAGGGCGGCGCGCACACTATATGCGTCATCGCGCCCTCTGACCTGAACAGTCAGAGCAAGAGGACGCGAAGACAGAGCGGCGCCCGGCATGTGGAACGTGGGCAGGTGAATATTACATACTTACCTGCTCCCGGCGTCCCGCTCCCTCTGCCTGTCACACGGTCTTCGGTGCCGCAGCCTCTTCCTCTATCAGCGGTCACCGGCACCGCTGATTAGAGAAATGAATATGCAGCTCCACCCCTATGGGAGGTGGAGCCGCATATTAATTTCTCTAATCAGCGGTCCCACGTGACCACTGAACAGGGGAAGAGCTGCAGCACCGAAGACCGTGTGACGGGCAGAGGGAGCGTCAGGACCGCCGGGACTAGGTGAGTATGCCTCAGCGCCCTGTCCCCCACACCCGCCGACCCTGCCGCCCACCGTGACTCGAGTATAAGCCGAGAGGGGCACTTTCAGCCCAAAATTTTGGGCTGAAAATCTCGGCTTATACTCGAGCATGTACGGTATATTTATATACAGTGGGGCAAAAAAGTATTTAGTCAGTCAGCAATAGTGCAAGTTCCACCACTTAAAAAGATGAGAGGCGTCTGTAATTTACATCATAGGTAGACCTCAACTATGGGAAACAAACTGAGAAAAAAAAATCCAGAAAATCACATTGTCTGTTTTTTTAACATTTTATTTGCATATTATGGTGGAAAATAAGTATTTGGTCAGAAACAAAATTTCATCTCAATACTTTGTAATATATCCTTTGTTGGCAATGACAGAGGTCAAACGTTTTCTGTAAGTCTTCACAAGGTTGCCACACACTGTTGTTGGTATGTTGGCCCATTCCTCCATGCAGATCTCCTCTAGAGCAGTGATGTTTTTGGCTTTTCGCTTGGCAACACGGACTTTCAACTCCCTCCAAAGGTTTTCTATAGGGTTGAGATCAGGAGACTGGCTAGGCCACTCCAGGACCTTGAAATGCTTCTTACGAAGCCACTCCTTCGTTGCCCTGGCGGTGTGCTTTGGATCATTGTCATGTTGAAAGACCCAGCCACGTTTCATCTTCAATGCCCTTGCTGATGGAAGGAGGTTTGCACTCAAAATCTCACGATACATGGCCCCATTCATTCTTTCATGTACCCGGATCAGTCATCCTGGCCCCTTTCCAGAGAAACTGCCCCAAAGCATGATGTTTCCACCACCATGCTTTACAGTAGGTATGGTGTTTGATGGATGCAACTCAGTATTCTTTTTCCTCCAAACACGACAAGTTGTGTTTCTACCAAACAGTTCCAGTTTGGTTTCATCAGACCATAGGACATTCTCCCAAAACTCCTCTGGATCATCCAAATGCTCTCTAGCAAACTTCAGACGGGCCCGGACATGTACTGGCTTAAGCAATGGGACACGTCTGGCACTGCAGGACCTGAGTTCATGGTGGCGTAGTGTGTTACTTATGGTAGGCCTTGTTACATTGGTCCCAGCTCTCTGCAGTTCATTCACTAGGTCCCCCCGCGTGGTTCTGGGATTTTTGCTCACCGTTCTTGTGATCATTCTGACCCCACGGGGTGGGATTTTGCGTGGAGCCCCAGATCGAGGGAGATTATCAGTGGTCTTGTATGTCTTCCATTTTCTAATTATTGCTCCCACTGTTGATTTCTTCACTCCAAGCTGGTTGGCTATTGCAGATTCAGTCTTCCCAGCCTGGTGCAGGGCTACAATTTTGTTTCTGGTGTCCTTTGACAGCTCTTTGGTCTTCACCATAGTGGAGTTTGGAGTCAGACTGTTTGAGGGTATGCACAGGTGTCTTTTTATACTGGTAACAAGTTTAAACAGGTGCCATTACTACAAGTAATTAGTGGAGGAAAGAGGAGACTCTTAAAGAAGAAGTTACAGGTCTGTGAGAGCCAGAAATCTTGATTGTTTGTTTCTGACCAAATACTTATTTTCCACTATAATATGCAAATAAAAGGATAAAAAACAGACAATGTGATTTTCTGGATTTTTTTTTTCTCAGTTTGTCTCCCATAGTTGAGGTCTACCTATGATGTAAATTACAGACACCTCTCATCTTTTTAAGTGGTAGAACTTGCACTATTGCTGACTGACTAAATACTTTTTTGCCCCACTGTATATATCTATAATATAACGCTGGGAGCGTCACTCTGTCCGAAGCCTTTATAGACTGCGCTGGCGCAAGCGCCGGCGCAGTCTGGGCCTCACAGAGTGACGCTCCCGGGAGATCGCGGTGTGCGTTCACACTGAACGCACACCGCGATCTCCAACAGAGAAGCAGGGACCGCCAGGAGGGTGAGTATCGCCTATATTCACCTGTCCTGCATTCCACCGCTGAGCGCCGCCATCTTCCCGGTCTTCGGCCTGTGACCTTCAGTTCAGAGGGCGCGATGACGCGCTTAATGCGCGCCGGCGCCGCCCTCTGACTGAACAGTCACAGCCAGGAGACGGGGAAGATGGCGGCACCCAGCGGTGGAACGCAGGACAGGTGAATATAGTAAGTGCTGGGGGGCCTGAGCTGGCGGCGATACCGGCACCTGACCCCCCACAGCGCGCCGGTGTCCCCGCCTGCTCAGGCCCCCCAGCACTCGGCGCCGAGCGGGTCAGAGGCAGTATGGGGACGCAGGATGGAGCAGCACATAAGGATGGGGACGCAGGATGGAGCAGCACATAAGGATGGGGACACAGGATGGAGCAGCACATAAGGATGGGGACGCAGGATGGAGCAGCACATACCAGGATGGGGACGCAGGATGGAGCAGCACATAAGGATGGGGACGCAGGATGGAGCAGCACATAAGGATGGGGACGCAGGATGGAGCAGCACATACCAGGATGGGGACGCAGGATGGAGCAGCACATAAGGATGGGGACGCAGGATGGGAGCAGCACATAAGGATGGGGACGCAGGATGGAGCAGCACATGACAGGATGGGGACGCAGGATGGAGCAGCACATGACAGGATGGGGACGCAGGATGGAGCAGAACATGACTGGATGGGGACGCAGGATGGAGCAGCACATAAGGATGGGGACGCAGGATGGAGCAGCACATACCAGGATGGGGACGCAGGATGGAGCAGCACATACCAGGATGGGGACGCAGGATGGAGCAGCACATGACAGGATGGGGACGCAGGATGGAGCAGCACATGACAGGATGGGGACGCAGGATGGAGCAGCACATGACAGGATGGGGACGCAGGATGGAGCAGCACATACCAGGATGGGGACGCAGGATGGAGCAGCACATGACAGGATGGGGACGCAGGATGGAGCAGCACATGACAGGATGGGGACGCAGGATGGAGCAGCACATACCAGGATGGGGACGCAGGATGGAGCAGCACATGACAGGATGGGGACGCAGGATGGAGCAGCACATGACAGGATGGGGACGCAGGATGGAGCAGCACATGACAGGATGGGGACGCAGGATGGAGCAGCACATGACAGGATGGGGATGCAGGATGGGTGCAGCGCATGACAGGATGGGGACGCAGGATGGGAGCAGCGCATGACAGGATGGGGACGCAGGATGGAGCAGCACATGACAGGATGGGGACGCAGGATGGAGTAGCACATGACAGGATGGGGACGCAGGATGGAGCAGCACATGACAGGATGGGGACGCAGGATGGGAGCAGCGCATCACAGGATGGGAGCAGCGCATCACAGGATGGGGACGCAGGATGGGAGCAGCGCATGACAGGATGGGGACGCAGGATGGAGCAGCACATGACAGGATGGGGACGCAGGATGGAGCAGCACATGACAGGATGGGGACGCAGGATGGGAGCAGCGCATCACAGGATGGGAGCAGCGCATCACAGGATGGGGACGCAGGATGGGAGCAGCACATGACAGAATGGAGGCGCAGGATGGAGCAGCACATGACAGAATGGGGACGCAGGATTGGAGCAGCACATGACAGAATGAAGGCGCAGGATGGGAGCAGCACATGACAGGATGGGGACGCAGGATGGAGCAGCGCATGACAGGATGGGGACGCAGGATGGAGCAGCACATGACAGGATGGGGACGCAGGATGGAGCAGCACATGACAGGATGGGGACGCAGGATGGGAGCAGCGCATCACAGGATGGGAGCAGCGCATCACAGGATGAGGACGCAGGATGGGAGCAGCGCATGACAGGATGGGGACGCAGGATGGAGCAGCACATGACAGGATGGGGACGCAGGATGGAGCAGCACATGACAGGATGGGGACGCAGGATGGAGCAGCACATGACAGGATGGGGACGCAGGATGAAGCAGCACATACCAGGATGGAGACCATATACCAATATAAATGCTCGCCACCCGGGCGTAGAACGGGTTCAATAGCTAGTATATATATATATATATATATATATATAATGTGTGACAGTGAAACAAATGAATGAAAAAAGAAAAAAAATATCAATAAAAAAGTTAAAAAAAAGTGTATATCAAATTGTGTTTCACATAAATAGTGCATAAAAGAACATGTGTTGCAAGTTGTGAAAAAACTTCAACAAAGCCATGTTGCTGAGAAAAAAGTGATAGTGTATTGGTACAATAAAGGAAATGCAAATCTATATGATAAAAAAAGGGACACGATTACAATAAGAATAATGTATAAGATAATAGTCAAACAATAATCAAAAAAGTGCTTACAGGAGTAGTGCAGTCCCTTTCACTCCAGGATGGCGTGCCAACCCAATGCAAGTTTCGGCTTGTTGCCTTCGTCAGGGAAATTTTCATCTGCTGAGAGAAATTATAATGTTAGAAATCGTGACCTGCTTGCTGTCAAGTTAGCGTTTCAGGAATGGAGGCATTTTTTTGGAGGGAGCTACTCATCAGTCACGGTTGTGACTGATCATAAAAATTTAGCTTATATTGAATCTGTTAAACATTTAACCCCTTAGACAGGCCATGTGGTCCTTATTTTTTTCTAGCTTAAATTTTTCTGGAGAGCGTTTTGTAAGAGATTGGGCATTGCTTGACCTTTTTGTTTTCCTTTGAGAGGACAAATCTAAGGTGTTTTGTTACGGCTCAGCGGGAGGATTGGTACTCATTCTTATCTCTTGCTGAATTCGCCATTAACAGTCAGGTTAACCAGTCAACTGGAACCTTGCCTTTTTTTGTAATTATGGTTTTTATCCTCATTTTGGTGAATTCTCGAGGATGAGTTCTGATTTTCCGGGAGTAGAGGTTGCTATACAAAAACTGGAAGATGTCTGGAGAGAGGTTCAGAGTAATATTGAGGTTTTCCAGTGTCGCCAGAAACGAAAGGCCAATAGGAAATATTCAGGGGTTCCCATATTCAAGGTTGGTGATAAAGTCTGGCTTTCTTCCAAAAATATTAAGTTGAAAGTGCCATCAGCAAAGTTGGGTCCTAAGTTTATTGGTCCGTGAGAGATTTTGGAGGTAGTTGACCCTGTGGCTTTCAGATTAAAGCTCCCTCCATCTTTTTGTATTCCTATTATATTTCATAAATCACTGCTAAAAGAGTTTGTCCCTTCCGATTTGGCTCCTTCATCTCCACCTCCACCGATTTGTGTTAATGACAGTTTTGAGTTTGAAGTTCAAAAGATTGTTGATTCCCGGAAACATTTTTGTGATATACTGTACAAAGACTGACTGAAGCAGAAAATTTCAGATGACCTTACGAATGGTGGAATATGGTTGCAGAGACTGAAGGATATTACCAGGAAGGGGCAAAGTATTTTGCTGCCCTATGCAGATGAAGTCAATGGCGCCCCCCAAAAGCAAAGGGTTGGCTCAAAGACTAAGGTAACAGGATCTGTAACCATGATTAAGGCTCTGTTAAGCAGGAACACGTCGGTTGTTCACACCATGACCAAAGCCAAATGTCAACATGTTTTTTAAGAATTGTTTTTTCAATAATTACTGGACTTTTATTACTTCTCTGTGAACATGCTGGATTTCTTCTTCTTATGCATTCCTCCAGCCTGATTCAGGGCTCTTCCGTGCATGTACAGCAGGACTTTGCTGCAACAGGTGGATAGCTGTAATGCACCTCTCTTCTTGCCGATCGATGGGTTAGGTAGCAAGCAAAATCTAATGACAACTTCCACTAGAATTATTATTTTTTTTCACAAAAAAGTGGTGTACTTTAGGGATTTGACCTAACAGTGAGTGCAATTTCAAAGTTAGATATAGAATCAATCATTTTTTGAGGATCAGTTACACAATACAAGGGGAAAAAATAGTGCAACAAAGCAGGGATGAATATCGCTATCTGTCCTGCTGTTGCCAAGATACGCAAGCGTGCCAAGTCCTCATTTCTCACATACCTTCCTGATTGCTGCACCAACGCCTGGGATCTATATGCCTACACGAACCTGAGACTTAGAGGATCCACCTCACCAGCTGAGCTTAAACACGTAAGAGCACTTTCATGAAGAACGCTAAGAACACTTTCATGAATAAGCAATCCATGAACAATTTGATTAAGAACAATGCTTTTTCTAGCATGATGGAGCCCCATTTTTTGAGTCCATGGCCAAGAAACATCCCACTTCTCAATCCTATTAAGAACTTGTGATCAGTGGTCAAACCTCAAAAATTGGGAATACAAACAAAAACACTGAAATTGTGATAAACTCTAAGCACTGATTAGACAAGAATGGGTTGCCATCAGTCAGGATTTGGCGTAGAAGTTGATATCCAGCACGCCAGGGCAAATTTTGAAAAATAAGGGTCAACACTAGTGTTGAGCGATACCGTCCGATACTTGAAAGTATCGGTATCGGATAGTATCGGCCGATACTCGAAAAATATCGGATATCGCCGATACCGATATCCGATACCAATACAAGTCAATGGGACATCAAGTATCGGAATGTATCCTGATGGATCCCAGGGTCTGAAGGAGAGGAAACTCTCCTTCAGGCCCTGGGATCCATAGTGAGGTGTAAAATAAAGAATTAAAATAAAAAAAATGATAATTACTTACGGGTAATTTGATTTTCCAGAACCATGACAGCACCGTACGTGAGAGATGGCATCCGCCCCCAGGAACAGGAAACCTGTAGCAGAGATATAAGAATGGGGCGGCCCCTCTCTCCTCAGTTTGTTTCAGAGTATGGAAGATGACCGCTTTGTTAGTACACAGTTATGTATTCTATTTACATTGTACAAGTTTCTATTAGTTTCTTATCTATATACATATTTCCTTACACACATATTTACTTATATATAATAAGTTTTTTTTTTTTTTTGTGAATCACACAACCATCACCAAGATAGGGCGGGAATTAATGCGGTGCTGTCATGGTTCTGGAAAATCAAATTACCCGTAAGTAATTATCATTTTTTCCCTTCACCATGACAGCACCGTACGTGAGAGGAAGAAATAGAAGACTCCTAGGGTGGGACAACAGCAGATAACACCTTTCTCCCAAAAGACAAGTCCGAAAGACCTAAGTCTAGTCTATAATGCCGGAAGAAGGTAGATGGTGAAGACCATACCGCTGCTTTACAAATCTGTTCCACCGAGGCGCATGCCCTTTCCGCCCAGGAAGTGGCAATAGCACGCGTGGAGTGAGCCGTGACACCTTGTGGGGGAACTTGACCAGAAGAGGAATATGAAAGTGAGATAGCTGTACGCAACCACCGTGCAATAGTCGCCTTTGAGGCCTTTTTTCCCCTGTTTGTCCCCTGGAAGGTGACAAAAAGGGCCGATGACTGACGCCAAGATTTTGAGGCTTCTATGTATTGAAGCAGGCAACGTCTGACATCGAGACAATGGAAGGTTTGCTCCCCCTGGGATTTTGGTTGGGGACAAAATGAGGGAAGAATAATTTCCTGGTCTCTATGAAATTTTGAATTGACCTTCGGAAGGAAGGCAGGATCGGTTTTGATAACCACTTTGTCATCATGAAAGGTGGTGTAAGGAGGGTTCACCGACATAGCTTGCAATTCACAAGTACGACGGGCAGAAGTTAGAGCAACCAGAAGGACCGTTTTTAGGGTCAAGGATTTTATTGATATAGAATCAAGAGGCTCAAAGGGGGAAACGGTTAGAGCATTTAACACTAAATTTAAATCCCAGGGAGCCACCTTAGGTAATAATTTTGAGGTTCTGGATGTAAAAGAGGCTCGTATGAACCTATAGACCCAAGGGTGATCAGCAAGTTTATGATCAAACAGCACACCCAGGGCAGAGACTTGCACTTTTAAGGTGCTAGTAGACAGACCCCTTTCCAACCCTTTTTGGAGAAATTCAAGAATTTCTTTTACCGGGACTTGCTGACTTGTTTCGGACAATTGTCGCCCCGAGAAATCTAGGAACTTTTGCCAGATGTTTTGGTATTTCTCTGAGGTGACCTTTTTCCTGCTGGCTAGCAACGTGGTTACCAAAGGGTTTGAGAATCCTTTTGCTAACAGAAGTCCCCTCTCAAGTTCCAGGCTGTGAGATGTAGCCTGTGTACTTGGGGATGTTGAACTGGTCCCTGGTGTAGGAGATCCGGGGCATCCGGAAAGATCCATGGGTCCGAGATAGACATGCGTCTGAGCCACGTGAACCATGCCCTTTTCGGCCAAAACGGAGCTATGAGGATCACTCGTGCCTTGTCTTCCCGAATTTTCCTGAGGACTGTCGGGATTAATGGTATTGGGGGAAACGCGTACGCTAGATGGAAGTCCCACCGATATAGAAACGCGTCTACTCCCTCCGGGTGTTCTCTTGGGTTCAGAGAATAGAACTTCTTCACCTTCCGATTTTCTTTTGTGGCGAATAGGTCTATCTCTGGAACGCCCCAGCTGGCACATATTTCGCCAAACACTCGCTGGTTCAGGGACCACTCCCCTTGACATAGCGTGTGACGGCTCAAGAAGTCGGCTACCTGATTCTCTGACCCTCTTAAGTATGTTCCGGTTAGTGAAAGAAGGTTGTTCTCGGCCCATGTAAAAAGTTCTTTGGCCTCTGCCATAAGGGATGGTGACCTTGTGCCCCCTTGGTGATTTATATAGGCTATCGTCGTGTTGTTGTCGGAGAGCACTACAACATGTCTTCCCCGAATCCTTTCTCCTATATGAAGAAGTGCCAGCCGTACTGCAGACAATTCCTTCAGATTGGAGGATGCTGAGGTCATTGGGATCCCCCATTGACCCTGTAGGACCTGATCCTCCAAGTGTGCTCCCCACCCCCATGGACTCGCATCGGTAGTAACGACTAATGGATCTTGTACTGACCATGGCACTGCGTTGCTTAAATTTTCTGTTTTCAGCCACCATTCTAGTGAGTCCTGAACTGTTGGAGATAGAAGAATCTTCCGATTTAGATTGTACGGACTCCTGTCCTGTTCGGCCAGAATCTGCCATTGTAACTCTCGTGTGTGGCTTTGTGCCCACCGAGTTGCTGGAATCGTTGCCGTCAGGACTCCTAAGAGCGACATTGAATTTCTCAGGGAGATAGTCCGTTGTAGTTGAAACAATTGTATCTTCTGCCGAATAGATTGAATTTTTCTCTGTGGGAGGACACACTCTTGCTTGACTGAATCTAACACGATTCCGAGGAATTCTTGAGTCTGTGTTGGGACGAGTCTTGATTTTTTCAGGTTTATCATCCATCCCAATCTGGTTAGTACTTCCAGTACTCTTGCGACTGCTTTCTCGCAATTTTCTTTGCTGTTTGCTATTACCAAAAAATCGTCCAAATATGGTACCAACATTATGTCTTCTTTCCTGATGAAAGATGCCACCTCGGAAACAATTTTTGTGAATATGCGGGGCGCTATGGCTACCCCAAAGGGAAGACACTGATACTGTAGATGGACGGGGGTCTTTGCAAGGTTTACCACTAATCTTAGGTATTGTTGGTGTTGGACAGCGATTGGCACATGGTAGTAAGCATCTGTGAGATCGATCACTGCCATGTAACAGTATGGGTTGAGTACTTTCACTGCGGTTTTTAAGGTCTCCATCTTGAATTTTTCTATTTGAATATAATGGTTCAGGGCCTTCAGGTTGAATATTACCCTTAGCGAGCCGTCTGGTTTTGGTGTTAAAAATAAGGTGCTGTAGAACCCTTTTCCTATCTCCTGATGAGGTACTTTTATTAATACCTCTTTTTGGATGAGGAGATGAATTTCTCTCTCTAGTGTGGCCTGATTTTTCCCCGCCACTTGGGTCATTTTTACCCGATTTGGTGGGAGGATGGAGAACTTGAGTTTTAGACCCTCTGACAACAAGTTGGTTACCCATTGAGAAGCCGGCAGTGCTGCCCAGTGATGGACAAACCGCCGGAGTCTTCCCCCCACCGGAAAGCTGGCGTCATTGAGGTCTGGGATCAGACTTGGGAGGAGGCTTGTTGAAAAGAAATCCTTTTTCTTTCTGGTCTCTCCAAGGTCTGCCTCGACTAGACCTGTCATCTGATCGGCCGCGGGTCCCTCTATATCCAGATCCACGAAAGGACGAACGAGAGGTTTCCCACCGGCGTCTGGGAAAGGAAGGAGGTGGAAACCGCTTTTTCTTGTCCGACGCTTTCTCAAGGATCTCGTCCAGAGCCTTGCCAAAAAGGTATTGCCCTTCACAGGGTACTCCGCAGAGTTTGACCTTCGACTGAAAGTCAGCTGTCCAATTCTTCAGCCACAATGCTCTACGTCCTGAATTGGATAAAGCACATGCACGTGCGGCACTCCTCACGGAGTCTATTGAGGCATCCGCCAGGAACCTCGCGGCGCCCTGAAGAGAGGGCAACGCTTCCAGTAGTCTCTCTCTCGGGCATTTGTTTCTGATTTGGTCACTTAACTCCTCCAACCACTTGACCATAGCCCGTGCCGTGCAAGTGGCAGCAACCCCGGGTTTAAATGACCATGTTGCTGCTTCCCAGGCCGACTTTAGAAAAGCATCTACTTTTTTGTCGAGGGGGTCTTTTAGGGCTCCCATGTCCTCAAATGGTAAAGCAACCCCCTTAGAGGTGCTGGCGATGGCTGCATCTAACTTAGGCGCCTTATCCCACTTCCCACAGACCTCCTCGTTAAAGGGGTATTTGCGTTTCAAAGCCTGAGGGATGGACATCTTTTTATTAGGCTTTTTCCACTCCCGTTTTATTAAATTGACTATGTTATCATGGAAGGGAAAAAATTTCTTCTTTTTCTCCTCCAAATTACTAAACATAGTATCTTGGACTGTCCGCGGTTCCTTAGGAGTCTCTACTCCCATAGTCGTTCTGACTAGTTTGAGCAGCTTTCCAATATCTTCTGATTGAAAATAAGGGTGACCATACTCCTCATCTGAGGAGTCTAAATCTGAGGCATCAGAGGGGGTTAAGGCTCCCGACTCTTCCCCTGAATCTACGTCCGACCCTTGCTCACTTGTTGGAGGAGGGGGGGTTCCCTTTGTGTGATGTTTCAGCTGCTCCTTAACCGTGGACTTAACTTCCTCTCGTATAATCGATTTAATATTTTGTAATAAGGAAGATGATTCCTCCGCAACTGTTTTATCGATACAGGGCTGGCAGATTTTCTTGCTGTATAGCTTGGGGAGAGTGTCCTTACATAGTGGACAGGCCCTATTTTTCTGTTTGGAAGTGGTTTTCTTTCCCTAAAAAACACAGTGTACAGGGTATCAGTGTGTGGTTTGCCTTACAAAGGCACTCACCCCTCCAGGACCCCAGATACCGCGGTAGCGTGAGTCTCCTCAGACATTCTGGGCGCAGGCATCAGCAGCGTCTCTGGATCCATCGCTGGTTCGGCCATCTTCAGGCGATTGCTTGAAGTGTAGAACCAGCGATCCCTCTTGCCGCTTCTATTATATACAGTAGAAGGAGCGATGTGCGCGCCTCTGGAGCAGCTTCCATCCGGAAGTGTCCAGCACACCGGCTCCTTTTGGCGTGTGACGCTACTTCCGGCGCGACCGGAAGTCGTCCTCCTTCACTTCGGCGGCCGGCGTCAGTGAAGGACACGCCCCCCGGACCTGCCTCCTGCCCAGAGCGGTCGCCGGGGAGTCCGGCGAGGGGAGAAAACAGGCGCACACAGAAGCCCCTTCACCCGGGCAGCACCGCACGCAGCGCCGCCGAGCATGGCTGCCCCCCCCGCGGACCTCGGCCTCCGGACCGGACTCATCAGAGGGGGTATCCCTCCGGAGGTAGGAGCTCTGCAACAGGCGTCCACCTGCAGGAACAGGAAACCAAACTGAGGAGAGAGGGGCCGCCCCATTCTTATATCTCTGCTACAGGTTTCCTGTTCCTGGGGGCGGATGCCATCTCTCACGTACGGTGCTGTCATGGTGAAGGGAAAATATTGATATGCTCACCTCTCCGGCGGCCCCTGGACATCACGCTGGTAACCGGCTGGCTTCTTTGTTTAAAATGAGCGCCTTTAGGACCTGCGAATGACGTCGCGGCTTCTGATTGGTCGCGTGCCGCCCATGTGACCGACACGCGACCAATCAGAAGCCGCGACGTCATTCGCAGGTCCTAAATTCCTAGAATTAGGAGTTTAGTGAATGAGAATGACGTCGTTGTGTGTAATCACTTCATAAAAAATTTTTTCTAGTGTGTTTTATTTACACTTTACTAGGATTAATAATGGATAGGCGTCGTATTGACGCCTCACCATTATTAACCGGGCTTAATGTCACCTAAGGTGTCATTAACCCCTTATTACCCATATCCCACCGCTACTTGGGAGTGGGAAGAGAGAGGCTCAGCGCCGGAATGGCGCATCTTACGGATGCGCCATTTCTGGGGCGGGTGGGGGCTGGTATTTGTAGCCGGGGGGGCCAATATCCATGGTCCCTCTCTAGGCTATGGATATCAGCCCGCAGCTGTCTGTGTAGCCTTTCTGGCTATAAATTATAGGGGGACCCCACATCATTTTTTTGGGGGGGTCCCCCTATTTTTATAGGCTGTAAAGGCTACGCAGACAGCTGCGGGCTGATATTCATAGCCTGGGAAGCTCCATGGGTATTAACCCCTTCCCAGGCTACAAATATCAGTCCCCCAGTCGCTGGCTTTCCCTCTCTGGCGCAGAAAATTGCGCGGGAGCCCACGCCATTTTTTTTTTCAATTTTTTTTTTTTTAAATATATTGCATTTAAGGTTGGGGTAAATACCAACACTGCCACGGGCACTCAGGACCGGAGCATTCAGCTGCATAGAAATACATGCAGCCGCACACTCCGGTTCCGAGTGCCGGCGGCAGTGCCGGGTATTGAAGCGAGAGACTTGTGTGACTCCGGCCTAACGCAGATTTCATGGGTGTATGTGTCTTTATTTAAGGCCAGGATGACACATGCGAGAAACTCGGACGAGTCTCACATCTTAATACCCGGCACTGCCGCCGTCACTCGGGACCGGAGCGTGCGGCTACATAGAAATACATGCAACAGCACGCTCCGCTCCCAAGTGCCGGCGGCAATGCCGGCTATTAAGATGCGAGACTCGTCTGAGTTTCTCTCATGTGTGATCCATCTATCGTATCCATCTATCGTATCCATCTATCGTATCCATCTATCTATCTATCGTATCTATCGATTAATCTATTATCTATCTATCAATATATCTATCTATCGATATATATATATATATATATATATATATATATATATATATATAGAGAGAGAGAGAGAGAGAGAGAGAGAGATATCAGTATATAATAGATAGATACCATAGATGGATAGATAGATACGATAGATGGATATGATAGATACGATAGATATCTATCTATCTAGCTGTGCGTGTAAACATTATTCTTCAATGGAGTATGTAAATGAAGAGGTTGGAGAAGAAATGACATCACAGTTCTTTTTTTTTTTCTTTGTATATCTTTATTTAGCTTACAAAAACACACAAATCCGCATGAAAAAAAAACGCTTGAAAAACACATGTAAAAACGCATCAAAAACCCACATGACCTGCCAGTGACCTCAGGTGCAGATTTAGTGCAGATTTTACCTGCGTCAAATCCTGAGCAAATCCTGATGCAATCCTGAATGTGGACACGTACACTTAGTTGGCTTTGTCAGGCATAGTAGTCATTTTTTTTCTAGTAAAAACAGCAGAGGGCAGTAGCGTTCTTTTACAAATTAAAACCCTCTGTATAGTCCGTGTCCAAAACCTGTATTGCAAATTGCTTAGTAATTAACTTCAAAGTGTATATATAGTTTTAACAAACTGTTTACAATTAAAACTGTTTAAATTGCTTTGCTTTTCTCATCAATATTTAGTCTAATTTATTCAACTTTTAACACAAGTTTACCAATTTGAACAAATAATACTGAAAAGATATAATTGCATTACTCAATTAAACAAAACAAAACAGATTTTTTTTTTCTTAAAGAAATTTCACCAAATGTTTGGTGAAAGTACACTCCAATCCAGTGAAAACTATCTGATAAGACTCATTTGGACTTAATTCACTAGGTGCCAAATACTTTGCCAATATCTCCACAATGGAGGGGCGAAATGAAGAGGGAAAAAAAAAACTTAAAATGTCTTATTCAGGTTTGAAGCCACTATTATATAGTGTCCAGTTCAAAATGAAAAATTTGGTAAATGGTCCTCTTTAAGTACATGTACTTCATTTTCTTATGCAAATAACGTAGCTAACACACTCTTGAAACTTGCCAAAGTCTAGTCACTTCTGATGCCGCAGCTTAAGGCTAGGTTCACATTGCGTTAGTGGGTATCCGCTAACGGAATCCGTTACATAGTGCCACTAACGCAATGTAACGGATCCGTTAGCGCACCCATTGACCGCAATGTATGTAACGCATCCTAACGCATGCCTTTTTTGGGATGCGTTAGCGATGCTCCGTTATTTTCTGACGGACCTCGAACGCTGTCTGCAGCGTTTTTGGGTCCGTTCTCGCTAGTGCAGATCGGGCATCTGCGCTAGCTAAGATCGCTAAACGCGATCCCTTTTTAGACATTGCGTTAACGCAGTCCGTTAGCGTATGCACCAGACGGACTGCACAGCGCAAATGTGAACCTAGCCTAAGGGTTTGTTTCCACAGTCAGTATTGGCAGCGTTTTGGACGCAGCTCCATCCAAAGCGCTGCCGGCTTTTGTACGCGCGGTGATTCCGCATGTGTTGATTGAACCATGCGGAATCACCGCATCCTATACATTGGACTGTGATATGTATCTTGCGGAGACTGAGCATCTCCGCAAGATAAATAGACATGCTGCAGTCTAGAAAGACGTGCCGCATGTGCGTATACGCAGGTTTGCCACCTGCGTCTTTGAACACATAGCGGAGATGGGATAAAAAATCCCATCCACTATGCTGTAACATCTGACCGCTGCGGCTCTGAGCAGCGTCCAATCCACAGCAAATACTGAACATGGAAACATACCCTAAGGGCCCGTGCTCATGGTCGGAGTGCTATCCGTTTAAAAGGTGATTGCATTAGGAACAATGTTATTCAATGGGGCACAGCAAATGAGTGGTTTTTTTTTCCACTGGCTGAATCTGCTTGTGAAAGAAAATCAGATGAGTCTCGCCCATTCAAGTCTGTCTAGCATCCGATTTTTATGTATACAGTTCAATTCTGTAAGATAGGAAATTGTAAATGGTCTTCTAAATGATTAATATCTGCTAAGTAAAAAAAAACTATTTGTATACTGAGGATAAGTGAGAAAAAAAATCTTTTTTTGGATGAAAATCAGATTAATTTTTTTTTATACTGTTGTATGACCTTTAACCTAAGGGTATGTGCACACTCTCTTTTCAGGCAGATTTCACCTAGAACCCACCTGAAAAAGCATTTATAAATATTTTTTTTAAACGCATAGCAATGTCAAAATAACTTGTGCATGTATTCCCTCTTTTGTCTCTTAATTTAATTGCTTCAGGATGCAAAAGCTGCAAGAAGTGACCTGTCCATTTTCCTGTTTGTATCCCCCTCAAATGTTCAGTTCCATGTTAACTGTAAGATGCAACTTCTTTTAAAGTCATCTGCTGCTTTCTCCATTGCAACCCTGAACATTACCATAAAGAAGACTTTGAAGACCACAAGGAAAACACTAATCAAAGAGTGTCTTCCCCGGAAGAAGGCACTTGCTGTTTGGAGTGGTCATTTTGTGTTATTCATTTACCTCTGACCTGTGGTTCCACTATATTGGTAGTATTCACGGTCTTATTATTCTCCCATTAATGTTACAGATACATTTTTTTTTTTTTACCATGAGTTGTCTAATAAAAGTGATTTTTTTTTTTTATTAGTTTTTGGTTCTTCTATGTGCATGTTTTATCTCTATATGGTAACTAATCAAAGTGGTAGAGACAGCAGAACTGAACTGAGACAACTAGTAAAGCTAAGGGTGCTTTCACATTGTGTTTAGGCACCCATTCATTTTTCTGTCGGGGCTTACCGTACATCCGAACTCCCCTTAAGGGCTCTTTCACATGCTAGTGTTTCCGGTAAGTGTGACAGTTCCACACGTACCGGAGACACTTACACAAGTAGACACATACAAGTGAATGGATCTGCGCACATGTCAGTGTGTTTCCTCGGACCATGTTTCCGCAGGCAAAACGCGCAGACATGTCTGTTTTTTAGCTTGCATCACGGGCGGTAAAACGTCGCGCAGACATGCACACTAATGACACATGGATGACAATAAAAAGACACACAGTTTTACTTTTTTAGTTAAAAATAACAAACACCGTTATACTCACCTAACATCTATTCCATTGAAGCCATCGTCTCCTGTGAAAAACCAAAAATAAAAAACAATCAGATCCATCACCTGTCTGACATTCTGTCTCAGGCCGTAATCCATGTCTGCGATAAATAATTTTCAACTTGGATGGTGCCAAGATGCGACCCTCCAGGCTAAAAACCATGGGAGAGGCTGAGTTCTCAGCTGGGCCACTGAACTGCAATGATCTCAAAGAGCTCAGTGCTGCACCATGAGACTTTTTCTAAGGCCGGGATCACAGAAAGCGAGATACGGCCGAGTCTCGCTGGTTAAAACCAAGCTCTGGCACCGGCACTCCGGAGCGGAGCGTGCAGCCGCATAGCAATACATGCACGCTCCGCTCTGGAGTGCCGGTGCCAGAGCTTGTTTTTAACCTGTGAGACTCGGCCGTATCTCGCTGTTGTGTGACTCCAGCCTCACAGTGATAGCGGTGATCTCATTGAGGTCACCGCAGTTCACCGTGAGGCCCACTCTAGCTGCAGCGAGTCATTCTCCCCTGCTCTTCAGGATGAGCGGTCACCTCGAGCCACTGCTCATGTTGATGAGCAAATGTCGCACAGAAGGGTTACAGCTTGGGACACTTTGGATTCTTTCAACTTTTAACCGGTGAGGGATATTTTTTTATTTTATTCTTAATTTTACGCTTGAATACAACTCTCAACATTGTCCCCTGTTCATGCTGATTGCAGACAGAGCAAAGGACAAAGATGTAAGCTGTATTCAGCACTTGGCGTCTGAGTGCAAACTGTGCCAGCTTTTCTCAGGCTCCACTATGTGTCATATAGATGTGGAGCACAGTTGCCACACATATGCCACTAGTATTAAACACACGTACACTGATATAGCTGCTACTGTTTTTTCCAATGCTGGAAATTTTACGACATGTGAAAGAGCCCTAAAACGGGATCTGGGTGTATGCACTGACGTGGCCATAGACTATAATGGTGACGACAGTCATGAATCGTTTCTGAGCGTACACTGGTGATGGACACCCAGATGCACTCTTCTACATGTCAGTGTCTGCCTTCAGTCGGCGTACACACCCGAAAATGATGTCCAGACTGCTTAGAGGCAACATTGCTTCAACAGCAACTCCACGCTGCAGTTTCACTAAAGCAACAGGCTGAAAACTATAAAATTAAAAATCCCTCCACTTTTGAGAATGGAGAGGCATTTTATTAAGTAGTAAATTGCAAAGTTGATTGTTTTTATAAGCACTTTGTAATTTTTACCACTGGAGAACTTGAGACAACCTATTTAAGGAACATTTCTATATAGCATGCTTCTAAGAGATGGTAATTGAAGTATAATTGCATTTTCACATACATACAGTTAATATCAAAAGTTTTTACTGGTGTGGATCGTGGTGCTATAACCTTCATATCTGTTAAATGAAAAGGCAAAAGCGCCTAAACTGAGAGCTACTTTCCGCACAGACTGAGGACAGACTTATAGACTTTTTATTGAGCCCATTTACAGAATACAATTAGAGCAGTGTTTAACTCATCACTTCTACCCTTTAATTTCAGTGAATGGTGGGGGTATCAAGAAGTGAACATTTTTTTTTTTTTTAAAGCGTAATTACATACAGTTTCTTGTTAAAAGCGCAGCATACAACAGAGATGGTTAGGAAGATGGAAACCCCTTGAGAGGCAAGCTAGTAAAAAGTCCATTAATTTCTTATCACCATTGCTACACTACATTAGCCTAAGACAGGCCTGCACAGGATACTGCCCGCGGGCCGCATATACTATTCTTTTCTCTGGTTCTGATGTCCTGGCTTGGCTATTGACTCTGTTACTGTTTGTCCCTATTGTACGGTATATTGCCCATTCTGGTTTACTAATCTCTTGTTACATTCTGTCCAATCCTTTTGTACTGTCGTGATATCTCATGCTTTTACTCGGCTTGTCTGACCACTCTCTCGCCACTAGGTGGCGTCTGTGTGTGCAGTCTCACTTCCCTCTCAAGCTCCCTGTGGTGGAGATTGCGCTGTACTGCACTGCAGCAGCATGACAATAATGCTTCTCATTTTCCTCCATATTGTATAATGTACCCACTATAGTCCTCCATATAGTATAATGCACACCCCATAGTTTTCCATACAGTATAATACATACCCCATAGTCCTCCATATAGTATAATGCACACCGCATAGTTTTCTATACAGTATAATACATACCCCATAGTCCTCCATATAGTATAATGCACTAGCTATAGTCCTCCATACAGTATAATGCACAACTAATAGTCCTCAATATACTGTAGTATAATGCTCCCATAGTCCTCCATATTGTATAATGCACCCTCAACATCCTCCATATAGTACAATGCACTACCCATACTATAATACACCCCATAGTCCTTCATATAGTATAATACATTCCCCATAGTCCTCCATACAGTATAATGCATTCCCCATAGTCCCCCACACAGTATAATGCACCCCCCATAGTCTTTAATACAGAATGATGCAGCCACCATATAGCGTCAGTGTGGTGCACCTCTATTCGCGGCACACCCTTGAATGGGGACCCTAGACAAATGTCTAGTTTGCCTGCCCATAATGCTGGCCCTGACTATACCCCTAAATTAATTCCTTGAGGTGTATAGTTTCCAAAATTGGGTCACTTGTGTGTGGTTTCTGTACCTCAGAGGTTCTGCAAATGCAATATGGCATCCACTACCAATGCCAGACATACAGTATATGCGTTCAAAAAATTAAATAGTGCATCTTCCCTTCTGTACCTTACTACTTGGCCAAACAGTAGCGTCTGACCACATTTTAGGTATTACCACAGCTGAGAGTTTTTAAAATGAGTTAAAATTGTGTGATCTATTTTCTCCTATTACACCTCATGAAAATGAAAATTATGGGGGCTAAAGCATCATTTTAGTGCTAGAAAATGTATTATTATTTTTATTTTTTCATACCAGTTTACATTAATTCCTGTGAAGCACTTGAAGGGTTAAGTTACTTTTTCACAGTGGTTTAAGAAGGTATGATGGTATTGACAGGTCTTCATGTACAGTATGATGGTCGCATAGCTTTCTATACACAGTATATTGGCTCTCACATCACTGTATACACATATCATATCCCCCAAAGCTCCCTTATATATTATGTGACCCCTCACAGCATCCTTTATACAGTATAATGAGCCTTACCTCCCTATATACAGTATGATGGTCCCCACATTATCTTTTATACAGTATGATGGCCCCCACAGCTCCTATATACAGTATGATACTCTATATGTAACATGACACAGGACAGCAGCAGTGGCCGAGGTACTCGTCTCCGGAGCCCCAGCACCTTAAATGAAAGTGGGGGTCCTGGATGAGTGTCTGGACGTATCGTAAGGGCGGTAAGCCAATGCAGTCCGCATGTATCCATTGATGCTGGTTTACCTGGACCAGATGTTATCCAGTTCATGAAAGGAGACCACTATTTAAAATTAAACTACGTTTTACTGAAGATTAATTTGGTATGAACAGTACACAGAAGATAATAGTAATTTATCTTTCTTTAACCACAAGTGACATGAACACGCATCTCCTTCTTCCCTGAAAGTATCTTCTTCACTTACTTCCTCTACTATTTGCACAGCCCAGTGCACTGTCTTGAGATCTTCCATTTTCCTCTGTGGGGACCGCACGAGTCGAGGTGTAACACTGTGGCTCTTTTCCTCTGTGGGGACCGCACTTGTCGAGGTGTTATGCTGTGACTGCTCACAGCTGCTCTTAGTTTCCAGTCGACAAGACTCAAAGACTTGTAGCAATGCGTGCTGTGATTTCTCCATAGATGTGTCCCAATATGGCGACACTTAACTTTCTTTACTGTAGACGCTTAGTAGCTACAATTCTCTTCCTTCCTTTTGCTTACCTTCACTTTTGCCTTCCGTTACCTCTCTGACAAAGATTCCATACTGTCCTGGTAGGCTTCCTGCCTAATGCCCCGATATTCTTTCTCTCATTCTCTCTGTCCCGATTCCGGACTGCTATTCACTTCTCTAAGGCTACTTTCACACTAGCGTCGGAATTCGGCCCGTCGCATTGCGTCGGGCCGAGATTCCGACGCTAGCGTTGTTAGCGCCGCACAACGGGTGCAGCGGATGCATTCTCCGGCGCATCCGCTGCCCCATTGTGAGGTGCGGGGAGGTGGGGGCGGAGTTCTGGCCACGCATGCGCGATCGGAAAAATCGGTCAGTCTGGAGCAAAAAACGTTACATTTAACGTTTTTTGCTCCCGGTGGTCCACCACAACACAGCGCAACCGTCGCACGACGGTTGCGACGTGTGTTAATACGTCGCAATGCATCGGTAATGTTACTCTATGGGGCAAAAACGCATCCTGCAAACAACTTTGCAGGATGCGTTTTTTCCCCTAAACGACGCATTGCGACGTATTAAAAAAAACGCCAGTGTGGAAGTACTCTTACTATCTGCTCCAGCAGTTCCCCTCTTGCCACAGGGACACTTACTGCATGCAGCACTGCTCACACTAGACCTGAGGTCTTTACTCTGTACACTCTGGGTTTTCCTGACTAACTAATAAAAAGTCCTCCCTCTCTGGGCTAAACTCTGGACTTTACACTATCTTACACTATCTTACCATACTCACTGTTACAACCTTATTGCAGACTATAACAACGTTATTGCCATCTTGTGACCATTTTACTTTACATCACACAACACTACATATCACACACTACACATTACACATTACACTGTACAACATTACATGAAGGCTTCTCAAGGGGTGTGGGCAACGTGAACATCCCCTTTTTTATACAAAGCAAGATGACAGCACAGCTACCTTTCTACAGTATTTTTCCACAGGTCCATTATATCCAGTTTGATGTCCCCATAGATTCCTGTATACAGTATGATAGACTTCACAGCTCCCCTATATACAATATTATGACCCCCATGGCTGTAAGGCTACTTTCACACTGGCGGTTTTTGAATATGTCGCAATGCGTCGTTTAGGGGAAAAAACACATCCTGCAAAGTTGTTTGCAGGATGCGTTTTTGCCCCATAGATTAACATTAGCGACGCATTGACACACGTAGCAACCGTCGTGCGACGGTTGCGCCGTGTTGTGGCGGACCGCCGGGAGCAAAAAACGTTACATGTAACGTTTTTTGCTGCCGACGGACCACTTTTTCCGACCACGCATGCGCGGCCGGAACTCCGCCCCCACCTCCCCGCACCTTACAATGGGGCAGCGGATGCGCAGGAAAAATGCATCCGCTGCCTCCGTTGTGCCTCCGTTTCACTGCTAGCGTTGGAATCTCGGCCCGACGCACTGCGATGGGCCGAGTCCGACGCTAGTGTGAAAGTAGCCTTAGGCTCACCTGGTGAGGTAGATTCACTAGCCTCACATCCGTGTGGGCACACAGACACTGGGCATTGGTGCAGTTTTCTCAAGGACAAATAGAATCGTAAGGACTTGTATAAACAGCAATCTCAGGAGCAGTAGCCCAGATGAAGTGGAATCCAACAGGGATGAATGCAAGTTCAAGCTCAACAAGCACAGGACTCTGGAGTCTCAATCTTAAAACATTTGTGCGTGTCTTAGTGGGCCTTAAAGGAGTTGTCCACTACTAGGTCAACCCCTTCTCACTCTGTTTTCCCCATTAAAATAAAAACACCTATAGTTACCTCACGTGCCGGCACAGTTTCACAAGTGTAGGCACTAGCATTCCTGGAGCTCACGTGAGTTTGTCATGAGAGTCCTCTGCCCAACAGTGCTGGTTAAGCAGCAACCACAGATCCACCAATCACTATATGCCAATATATAATAAAATCAATATGAGATAAAACTTGAATATTAGTGCCAGTGACTAGCGTCCTGTGGAGAAAAATGTGGAAACCACCACCGTACCAAGAAAGAACAACCACAGCCAATATAGGATAGTCCAAGAAAAACTACCAAGCAGGGATAAGATATAAAAATGCCTTTATTTATATATAGTTGGCAAATATTAAATAAAAATAATATATCAACAAATATGCGCACAACAGGACAATATTTTTGATGAATTAAATAAATATGAACAATGGTCCAGGCTGACCGTAGAAATTTAAAAAAAAAAAATATATATAAATAACAGGCTCTTACAACCCCCTAAAAAAGCATATATGAATAACTGGAATTATATATGGAATATAGCACAAAAATTGCATATGCCCAAAAAGAGTACACCCCTTGGTATAATATGTGCAAAATGTAACATAGATGATAACCATGCGTGCAAACCTGCAATAAAAAGGTGCAGAAAGAGAAATTTTATATATAAAAAAATGGCTAATATAATCTGTCAAAAGTGTATCAAGTCAGAGAAAAGTGCAATGTGCAGAAATGTAAAAAACGTGGGAACTATAGTAACCACAACAAGTGCATAAAACACGGGTACAGCTGTTATGAATAGTGTTGAGCTGGACCGCAGTGTACAAAAAGGTGCCTATAAGAAAATCAACTATAGTTGGGCGGTGTACAATACAATCCAGATCCAGATGCAGCCTTATTGCCACTATACGGTCCGGATATAGCCTTGATCCACAAGTGGAGACCAAATACCAGTTTAGCCAATATGGCACAATGCAGGGGGGACAGTCACTGACGAAGGACAGTGATCCGAAACGCGCGTCGGGGTGCGCCTTATCGGGACCTGGCTGACCCCACTTCTACAGGTATATTAAAATATTGTGTACATCCCCCCTGCATTGTGCCATATTGGCTAAACTGGTATTTGGTCTCCACTTGTGGATCAAGGCTATATCCGGACCGTATAGTGGCAATAAGGCTGCATCTGGATCTGGATTGTATTGTACACCGCCCAACTATAGTTGATTTTCTTATAGGCACCTTTTTGTACACTGCGGTCCAGCTCAACACTATTCATAACAGCTGTACCCGTGTTTTATTCACTTGTTGTGGTTACTATAGTTCCCACGTTTTTTACATTTCTGCACATTGCACTTTTCTCTGACTTGATACACTTTTGAAAGATTATATTAGCCATTTTTTTATAAATACAATTTCTCTTTCTGCACCTTTTTATTGCAGGTTTGCACGCATGGTTATCATCTATGTTACATTTTGCACATATTATACAAAGGGGTGTACTCTTTTTGGGCATATGCAATTTTTGTGCTATATTCCATATATAATTCCAGTTATTCATATATGCTTGTTTTAGGGGGTTCTAAGAGCCTGTTATTTATATATTTTTTTTTTTTAAATTTCTAGGGTCAGCCTGGACCATTGTTCATATTTATTTAATTCATCAAAAATATTGTCCTGTTGTGCGCACATTTGTTGATATATTATTTTTATTTAATATTTGCCAACTATATATAAATAAAGGCATTTTTATATCTTATCCCTGCTTGGTAGTTTTTCTTGGCCTATCCTATATTGCCTGTGGTTGTTCTTTCTTCCAACAGTGACCGGACAACCTCTTTAACCTACTGTCCCCTTCCCCATACATTGGAAATTGGAAAGAGTCCTATCCTTCTATATAACAGTCTGTTACTGTTTGTTCATTTATTGTACTTTCTTTTATGTACTGTATGTATTATAGGTATGTAAACTCTCGTTACATGTAAGTACCCTGTTGCATGTGTAAGGAGGAAGTCCGGGCTGTGGGTACCTGTGCTGCGCTCGGTACAGAACTGTCGAGGCTGCGTCCCTTGTTGCCCTGGAGAAGGCAAAAAGGAATGGGGCTCTAACCCAGAAGCTGGGGGCGTGGTTAAAAGGGAAAGTGCACGCAGCGTCGGGGAGTTTCCCGCCAGCCGTGAGAGGCAAGGTGCGTGCGCAGCGGGCTCCGAGGGGGGCGCAGCCAGGCTGCAACGAAACGGGGTCGGCCATATGCCAGTATGCCTGAAGCCTGCCGGAGTAATGTGGAAAGAGCCGGGAGCCCTGTTCAGCTAAGCACAGCACGCCAGCCTAAGAGCCAGGGCAGAGTTCAGGACTGTTCGCTGCTGCCCTCATCGTCGGACCGTGGTCTGCAGGACCTTATTGGAGAAACATCGTGCCAGCTGTTGTCAACGCTTCAGACTTGGTGGGAACAGACAGCGCGCAGCACAGCTGATAGAGATCGAGGTGCCGTGTGCTTCGTGACCGTGAGTACAGCGCACGTGCCGCAGAGAGAGAACCCGGTACTGGACAGACGACTCAGCCCACCTTATTAGCATATACCTTCCCGCACACGGGAGACCATGCTATGGCTTTGTTTGTTCCGGCCACATATGTTCATGGACTAGGGTCTCAACGGAAGGTACTGAAGACCGACCGCTGCCGCCAGAAGACGGACCACCGTTACCAGCTGAACCTTCTTGTATCAGCACCACGCCAGCCGTTGTTGGTGCTATTGTCTCCAACCCCACGCCCCCCCCCCCCCCCCCCGCCGCATTCGCAAGAGCTGCCGTTATCTGATTCATTGTTCTTTAACTCTGCATATCCTTTACCATTGGACTGTTATTCTCCCCATTTAACCCTACACCTCCCAGCAAGGAGTTAACCCCCTGCTAAATTAAAACTGTTATTTCTTAACCCTTGCTCTGCCTTCTGTTTGTCACTGCATCCGGCAACCTGCCCCCACATGTAACATGTAATGTCCAATGTGTCTTGAAATCATATTTGCCACCAGTGAATTTAGGTAATCCTTTTCTGATGAAAACATAGATATAGTGTATTTGGAATTCAAATGGGTTTTTCGAATTATGGTTTATTAAATTATTGATAACAGTTTACTAAAAGAATACATTTGTCAGGGTGACCTCTTAGGGCAATGAAGACCTCAAAATCTTGTGATAATCTTAAGAAGGACAGGCAAAGAGAGAATTACTGGCATTCCTAGTGACAGTACCACTCCTCCTTTGCATGAACTGTCACTGTGGTTGTCCAAGCTGCCATAGAAGGGCATATGCTGCCTTCAGGGTTCTATGAATCGTGAAGGTGACCAAGGAAAGCTACGAGACCTGCTCTTTTGATCCCTTTGTCCCCCTAAGGTGACTAATGTCATACTCTCTGTCTACTTCTAAAGTGCCACCACCTTTTAGAGTCACCAGACCCTGTGGCATATTATTGTGATTTGTAACATGTAAAGACTTAACCTACAAATACTGCTTGACCTCTAGAAAGTAAACCTTTGTTACCAATTCATCAAGGCGAATTTGTTTTTAGCCCTTTTAGCAATTGGGAAATCTATTGTTCTAACATATCTATTAAAGTATATAACAGAGCTTCATGAATGTCGGCCCGTGCCTGACCTTGGGCAGTGTAAACCCTTGCCTTGGTGCTTGCCATGTATTATGCTTTGATCACTTGTGCTCTATACAGCAATGCCACAGCATTTTGCATTTAGCGAAAATCACAGTTTCCTTTGAAGTCCAGCCGCACACAGGGTTTCAAAGGAGGTCCATAATGACAAGCATGGAGGTCTTGACTGCAGTCACGTCATGGGCGCAACCAAAGGGGGCATGGAATGACGAGCACCCATGCCGGTGCTTGTTAAATGTTGCTAACAGAGTTTGACAGCGGCGTTTAACAGGTTAACAATCGTGGGCAGAACTCCGCTCCATGCACGATTGCGAGAGGCAGGTCCTGGCTGCGGCACACAGCCATCACCTGCTGAGTATGCGGCAGGCTCACCTAGTGAGCCGGCTCCATACACCCACTTTCGACTTTTGCCATACATGTACGGCACATATCGCGAAGGGGTTAGAGGGAATCAGTTGGCTTTGTTATCTAAGGACAGCATACTGTACTGTGTATGAGCCTGATTCCAGCGATGACTTACTTACTGGACTACTTGGTGCACTTTTTCTAGAATCTTTGATTTTTCTGTTGTATATGTAGCGGTGCTGAAAACGCTGATCTGTGGGTAACTCTTCCCACATCACTAATTGTCAGCTTCCGGTATACAGGTGCATTGTGAGCAAATCGCAAATCAGTGGTGGGGGAGGGGTTACAAAGGTTAGCTGGCCTGGCATGCGTGTGAGACCTAGTCCTGTAGTAATAATTTCCTGCTGATAAAATACTGATTGTGTTGAAACTGCAACTCACAACCTAATAAATGACACAATCCCTGTATTCTGGATTTCTTGACCTATATTATGCTGCATTCAGATTAAATAGCAAGCACCTTCTGACAGATTCCCTTTAAGAGCACACCTATTAGACATCTGGGATTGAAGTATCGTTTCAAACTGTATAATAAATTGAGATTGAGTTTATTTTCCATTTCAGTTTCAAGACCTAATTTTCTGTGGTTTACAATAAATTCATGATTAGACGGTTCTGCGGAGCTTTTTCACTTTAGTCTATATTTACGTGTAGGATAAGAAATATAGGATATACTGTATTCCCTTCTGGGAACAATTCTTATATGGACTTTAAATGTCTGTTACTGCGATACACCTCCCAGTACTCTCCGGCCTCCTGCCTGCATTCACTATCTCTTCTTGGCCTTTCTCTTATGGTTCAAGGAGCTTGAAGGAGAAAAGCAGCCTTCTCTCTTCACTTTCTGACCTGTTCATTTTGCCCATGGTTATTTTGGGAAATAAAAGCTTTTTGGCTTTTGTTTTTCCTCATTCTGCTTTGTAACACACATATTGTATATCTTTCTATGCATTCAACTGGAAAAAAAGAGAGAAATTGTTGGTGGAGGGAATTGAATAAATACACAGACCATTTTGTGTACATTTTAACCTATTAATGGCTGCACTTCTGATTGTAAGTTTTTACTTTAGCAATTGTAAAGCAAAAACGATTGACAGTAACCCATGTTTACATACAAAGAAAAAGCTACACCTGTTGAGCTGTCTTACCAAAATGGCTAATGATGATCCCAATATGTACAAAACATGACGCTTCATAATGGCTTATGAAAAGAAGTGCAGGTGTACGTTAGTGGGTATATGCTGCGCCATGAAAATATATTCATACCCCATTAACTTTTCCATATTTTTGCAAGTTACACCCACAAACCGAAATGTATTTTATTGGGATTTTATGTGATATACCAATACAAAGTAGCACGTGTTTGTGAGGTATAAAGGAAATGATACATGTAATCATTCACACAATGGCCATTCAATGGACAGAGCATAGAATAAAAACAAAATAAGCAAATACCCTGCAGTAAGTAAATAAATAGTAATAGTACATGTAAATAGCACAGGATACTTAGTCACCACTATTCTGATCAAAAGAACATAAAAGCCTTCCTATTGATATATAGCTTTCCATGAGCAGGTGCAAAAAAAGTCAGGTCTGGGTCCCTCTCTGCCCACGTCTATTTTGAGGTCTGCTGACACAGAGCGAGGTGAAATACAAGAGTTTGGCCCCATTCTGATTGGGTACAACTTACTGTGATGGGATGGCTTTTATTCTCTTTTGATCAGAGTAGTGTCAACACTAAGGCTATGTTCACACGCTGTGGATTTTGCTGCGGATCCGCAGCGTTTCCGCAGCTGTGGGTCCGCAGCAGGTTCCCACGAGTTTACATTACAATGTAAACCTATGGGAAACGCAATCCGCAGTGCACATGCTGCGGAAAAAAAAGTGCGGAAACGCAGCGGTTTACATTCCGCAGCATGTAAATTTTTTGTGCAGAATCCGCAGCGGTTTTACACCTGCTCCATAATAGAAAACCGCAGGTGTAAAACCGCAGTGGAATCCGCACAAAAACCACGGTAAATCCGCAGGTAAAAAGCAGTGCCTTTTGCCTGCGGTTTTCACAAATCCACTGCGGAAAAGTTTGCAGACCTCAAGAATACGTGTGCACATACCCTCAGTGTTATCTACATGTACTCTTGGTATTTATTTATTCATTTACAGTACTTACTGCATGGTATTTGTTTGTTTTGTTTTTATACAAGGCTCTGTCTGTTAAATGGCTACAGCTTGTGTTACGGCTGCGACCGCAGACGCGGCCGAGCCGACGCCTCTACGTCGCCAGACATAACGACGTGGGGCGAGCGTCCCTAATGGGAACGTAATGTGGACCCACTGGACCACATAGAGTTACCTGGACAAAACCAGGGATTCAAGCTTCAGGAGGCTAATTTGCATATTCCAGGTGCCTTCTGGGAGAAGCGAAGTCTCCCTAAGCTAGAAGATCGTTGGGTACAGCCGGGACCAGCTGCTTCGAAAGCGTCACCAAACCAGGGATTCAAGCTTCAGGAGGCTAATTTGCATATTCCAGGTGCCTTCTGGGAGAAGCGAAGTCTCCCTAAGCTAGAAGATCGTTGGGTACAGCCGGGACCAGCTGCTTCGAAAGCATCACCAAACCAGGGATTCAAGCTTCAGGAGGCTAATTTGCATATTCCAGGTGCCTTCTGGGAGAAGCGAAGTCTCCCTAAGCTAGAAGATCGTTGGGTACAGCCGGGACCAGCTGCTTCGAAAGCATCACCAAACCAGGGATTCAAGCTTCAGGAGGCTAATTTGCATATTCCAGGTGCCTTCTGGGAGAAGCGAAGTCTCCCTAAGCTAGAAGATCGTTGGGTACAGCCGGGACCAGCTGCTTCGAAAGCATCACCAAACCAGGGATTCAAGCTTCAGGAGGCTAATTTGCATATTCCAGGTGCCTTCTGGGAGAAGCGAAGTCTCCCTAAGCTAGAAGATCGTTGGGTACAGCCGGGACCAGCTGCTTCGAAAGCATCACCAAACCAGGGATTCAAGCTTCAGGAGGCTAATTTGCATATTCCAGGTGCCTTCTGGGAGAAGCGAAGTCTCCCTAAGCTAGAAGATCGTTGGGTACAGCCGGGACCAGCTGCTTCGAAAGCATCACCAAACCAGGGATTCAAGCTTCAGGAGGCTAATTTGCATATTCCAGGTGCCTTCTGGGAGAAGCGAAGTCTCCCTAAGCTAGAAGATCGTTGGGTATTTTTGCCTGTAGGACATTATTGCAAGAGAGCTTGGCTGAGTAGATTACACAAGAAGGAAAACACACAGCAAGTCAGCAGGATCTAGGAGCAACATGGCAGATGTGACAACCTACATGGTGAGCTGCAGCATGTGCTACATGTTCACAGATCGACCAGAAGAAGAATCCAATTTCACCTGTCAGAAGTGTAGACTAGTGGCCCTTTTAGAAGAAAAGGTGCGGGGTCTGGAAGAAAGAATAGCAACTTTGAAACTCATCAAAGAGAATGAAGACTTTCTAGACAGAACAGAAGCATCTCTACTGGTCACAGAAGGTGCAAAAAGTGTCAGAGAACCTCCAAAAGCAGATGAGTGGAAGCATGTGACCAAAAGAAGCAAGAAGACCATGGAGAAATCACCAACCACACAACTGAAGAACCGATATCAAATCTTTGTAGAGGATGAAGATGGCACACCTAAGAATGAAGCAATACCAGCAAGCAAAAAAGAAAAGGGCACACAGCAACAAGTGACAGCAAAAAGTACAGCCAAGAAGCAACGAAGAGTGGTGGTGGTGGGAGACTCACTACTGAGAGGCACAGAAGCAGCCATCTGCAGACCGGACATAACTGCAAGAGAAGTATGCTGCCTTCCAGGTGCGATGATCAAGGATGTGACCGATAGGATACCAAAGCTCTTCAGCTCCAAGGACGTCCACCCATTTCTTCTGATACATGTTGGCACCAATGACACGGCAAGGAAGGACCTACCGACAATCTGCAAGGACTTTGAAGAGTTGGGGAAGAAAGTAAAGGAACTGGATGCACAGGTAGTTTTTTCTTCTATCCTTCCAGTAGACGGGCATGGCACCAGGAGATGGAACAGGATCCTTGATGCAAACAACTGGCTAAGACGATGGTGCAGACAACAAGGATTCGGATTCCTGGACCACGGTGTGAATTACTGGTACGATGGACTCCTCGCCAGAGACGGACTACACCTCAACAAACCTGGGAAACACACATTCGCCAGAAGACTCGCTACACTCATCAGGAGGGCGTTAAACTAGAAGAAGAGGGGACGGGAAGAAAAACATTAGACTCGAACAAAGACGACCCAGGAAAACATACTCAGAAGGGAGGTAAGAACATTTCTAAAACAATCCACAGTGAGGAGATTGGAACAAAACAAAATCCTCTAAACTGCATGCTCGCAAACGCCAGAAGCCTGACAAACAAGATGGAAGAACTAGAAGCAGAAATATCTACAGGTAACTTTGACATAGTGGGAATAACCGAGACATGGTTAGATGAAAGCTATGACTGGGCAGTTAACTTACAGGGTTACAGTCTGTTTAGAAAGGATCGTAAAAATCGGAGAGGAGGAGGGGTTTGTCTCTATGTAAAGTCTTGTCTAAAGTCCACTTTAAAGGAGGATATTAGCGAAGGGAATGAGGATGTCGAGTCCATATGGGTTGAAATTCATGGAGGGAAAAATGGTAACAAAATTCTCATTGGGGTCTGTTACAAACCCCCAAATATAACAGAAAGCATGGAAAGTCTACTTCTAAAGCAGATAGATGAAGCTGCAACCCATAATGAGGTCCTGGTTATGGGGGACTTTAACTACCCGGATATTAACTGGGAAACAGAAACCTGTGAAACCCATAAAAGCAACAGGTTTCTGCTAATAACCAAGAAAAATTATCTTTCACAATTGGTGCAGAATCCAACCAGAGGGGCAGCACTTTTAGACCTAATACTATCTAATAGACCTGACAGAATAACAAATCTGCAGGTGGTTGGGCATTTAGGAAATAGCGACCACAATATTGTGCAGTTTCACCTGTCTTTCACTAGGGGGACTTGTCAGGGAGTCACAAAAACATTGAACTTTAGGAAGGCAAAGTTTGAACAGCTTAGAGATGCCCTTAATCTGGTAGACTGGGACAATATCCTCAGAAATGAGAATACAGATAATAAATGGGAAATGTTTAAGAACATCCTAAATAGGCAGTGTAAGCGGTTTATACCTTGTGGGAATAAAAGGACTAGAAATAGGAAAAACCCAATGTGGCTAAACAAAGAAGTAAGACAGGCAATTAACAGTAAAAAGAAAGCATTTGTACTACTAAAGCAGGATGGCACCATTGAAGCTCTAAAAAACTATAGGGAGAAAAATACTTTATCTAAAAAACTAATTAAAGCTGCCAAAAAGGAAACAGAGAAGCACATTGCTAAGGAGAGTAAAACTAATCCCAAACTGTTCTTCAACTATATCAATAGTAAAAGAATAAAAACTGAAAATGTAGGCCCCTTAAAAAATAGTGAGGAAAGAATGGTTGTAGATGACGAGGAAAAAGCTAACATATTAAACACCTTCTTCTCCACGGTATTCACGGTGGAAAATGAAATGCTAGGTGAAATCCCAAGAAACAATGAAAACCCTATATTAAGGGTCACCAATCTAACCCAAGAAGAGGTGCGAAACCGGCTAAATAAGATTAAAATAGATAAATCTCCGGGTCCGGATGGCATACACCCACGAGTACTAAGAGAACTAAGTAATGTAATAGATAAACCATTATTTCTTATTTTTAGTGACTCTATAGCGACGGGGTCTGTTCCGCAGGACTGGCGCATAGCAAATGTGGTGCCAATATTCAAAAAGGGCTCTAAAAGTGAACCTGGAAATTATAGGCCAGTAAGTCTAACCTCTATTGTTGGTAAAATATTTGAAGGGTTTCTGAGGGATGTTATTCTGGATTATCTCAATGAGAATAACTGTTTAACTCCATATCAGCATGGGTTTATGAGAAATCGCTCCTGTCAAACCAATCTAATCAGTTTTTATGAAGAGGTAAGCTATAGGCTGGACCACGGTGAGTCATTGGACGTGGTATATCTCGATTTTTCCAAAGCGTTTGATACCGTGCCGCACAAGAGGTTGGTACACAAAATGAGAATGCTTGGCCTGGGGGAAAATGTGTGTAAATGGGTTAGTAACTGGCTTAGTGATAGAAAGCAGAGGGTGGTTATAAATGGTATAGTCTCTAACTGGGTTGCTGTGACCAGTGGGGTACCGCAGGGGTCAGTATTGGGACCTGTTCTCTTCAACATATTCATTAATGATCTGGTAGAAGGTTTACACAGTAAAATATCGATATTTGCAGATGATACAAAACTATGTAAAGCAGTTAATACAAGAGAAGATAGTATTCTGCTACAGATGGATCTGGATAAGTTGGAAACTTGGGCTGAAAGGTGGCAGATGAGGTTTAACAATGATAAATGTAAGGTTATACACATGGGAAGAGGGAATCAATATCACCATTACACACTGAACGGGAAACCACTGGGTAAATCTGACAGGGAGAAGGACTTGGGGATCCTAGTTAATGATAAACTAACCTGGAGCAGCCAGTGCCAGGCAGCAGCTGCCAAGGCAAACAGGATCATGGGGTGCATTAAAAGAGGTCTGGATACACATGATGAGAGCATTATACTGCCTCTGTACAAATCCCTAGTTAGACCGCACATGGAGTACTGTGTCCAGTTTTGGGCACCGGTGCTCATGAAGGATATAATGGAACTAGAGAGAGTACAAAGGAGGGCAACAAAATTAATAAAGGGGATGGGAGAACTACAATACCCAGATAGATTAGCGAAATTAGGATTATTTAGTCTAGAAAAAAGACGACTGAGGGGCGATCTAATAACCATGTATAAGTATATAAGGGGACAATACAAATATCTCGCTGAGGATCTGTTTATACCAAGGAAGGTGACGGGCACAAGGGGGCATTCTTTGCGTCTGGAGGAGAGAAGGTTTTTCCACCAACATAGAAGAGGATTCTTTACTGTTAGGGCAGTGAGAATCTGGAATTGCTTGCCTGAGGAGGTGGTGATGGCGAACTCAGTCGAGGGGTTCAAGAGAGGCCTGGATGTCTTCCTGGAGCAGAACAATATTGTATCATACAATTAGGTTCTGTAGAAGGACGTAGATCTGGGGATTTATTATGATGGAATATAGGCTAAACTGGATGGACAAATGTCTTTTTTCGGCCTTACTAACTATGTTACTATGTTACTATGTCTTTCTGCTCGGCTATTTATGCCTGGCTCTTCCCTTCAGCAGTACCACTTGTCAATGGTTCCTGGTTGGATTCACATCTCTCTTGGATTTCCCTGATATCCTGACCAGTTCAGCAAAGATAAGTCCTTTCTTTGCTCTTTTCTGTCCACATGTTGTGGACTTATTCGTTCTGTGTATTCTATGTTTTGTCCAGCTTGTCAGTATGGATTAATTCAGTTAAGCTGGAAGCTCTGGAAAGCAGATTTACCCTCCACACCTTTAGTCAGGAGTGGAGATTTTTGTAAACTCTGTGTGGATTTTTGTAGTTTTTAATACTGACCGCACAGTATTCCATCCTGTCCTATCTATCTAGCTAGACTGGCCTCCTGTGCTACATCCTGGTTTCATTCTACGTATGTCTTTTCCCTCTCCACTCACAGTCATTGCTTGTGGGGGGCTATCTATCCTTTGGGGATTTTCTCTGAGGCAAGATAGTTTTCCTGTTTCTATCTTTAGGGGTAGTTAGTTCTCAGGCTGTGACGAGGTGCCTAGGGAGTGACAGGAGCATCCCACGGCTACTTCTAGTGTTGTGTTGAGCTTAGGGACTGCGGTCAGTACAGGTACCACCTCCTTCAGAGCTCGTCCCATGTTGCTCTTAAACCACCAGTTCATAACAGAAAAGTCAAACGGCGCTCCTTCCCTTCCGAGCTCTCCCATGCGCCCAAACAGTGGTTTACTCCCAAATATGGGGTATCAGCGTACTCAGGACAAATTGTACAACAACTTTTGGGGTCCAATTTCTTTTCTTACCCTTGGGAAAATAAAAAATTGGGGGCGAAAAATAATTTTTGTGAAAAAAATTGATTTTTTATTTTTACGGTTCTGCATTATAAACTTCTGTGAAGCACTTGGTGGGTCAAAGTGCTCACCACACCTCTAGATAAGTTCCTTAGGGGGTCTACTTTCCAAAATGGTGTCACGTGTGGGGGGTTTCAATGTTTAGGCACATCAGTGGCTCTCCAAACGCAACATGGCGTCCCAACTCAATTCCAGTCAATTTTGCATTGAAAAGTCAAATGGCGCTCCTTCGCTTCCGAGCTCTGTCATGCACCCAAACAGTGGTTTACCTCCACATATGGGGTATCAGCGTATTCAGGACAAATTGTACAACAAAGTTTCCATTTTCTCCTGTTACCCTTGGTAAAATAAAACAAATTGGAGCTGAATTAAATTTTTTTGTGAAAAAAAGTTAGATGTTCATTTTTATTTAAACATTCCAAAAATTCCTGTGAAACACCTGAAGGGTTAATAAACTTCTTGAATGTGGTTTTGAGCACCTTGAGGGGTGCAGTTTTTAGAATGGTGTCACACTTGGGTATTTTCCAACATATAGACCCCTCAAAATGACTTCAAATGAGATGTAGTCCCTAAAAAAAAATGGTGTTGTAAAAATGATAAATTGCTGGTCAACTTTTAACCCTTATAACTCCCTAACAAAAAAAATTTTGGTTCCAAAATTATGCTGATGTAAAGTAGACATGTGGAAATGTTACTTATTAAGTATTTTGTGTGGCATATCTCTGTGATTTAATTGCATAAAAATTCAAAGTTGGAAAATTGCGAAATTTTCAAAATTTTCGCCAAATTTGTTTTTTTTTCACAAATAAATGCAGGTAATATCAAAGAAATTTTACCACTATCATGAAATACAATATGTCATGAGAAAACAGTGTCAGAATCACTGGGATCCGTTGAAGCGTTCCAGAGTTATAACCTCATAAAGGGACAGTGGTCAGAATTGTAAAAATTGGCCTGGTCCATAACGGGCAAACCAACCTTGGGGGTAAAGGGGTTAAAGGGGTTTCCCATTAACAAAAATTAATTTTACTCAATAGATCTTGGAATAATAATACCTTTTACAATTGGATGTGTTTAAATAAAATGTCCCTGTGCTGAGATAAGCAGAACATTGTTCAGCGAGCGTGCAGGAGAGCAAAGCACAGGCGAGGACACCAGGGGGAGGACAGCAGCAAGCAGACTGTCACAAATCCCTTAATTATTTGTGACAAATAGTGTTGAGCATTCCGATACCGCAAGTATCGGGTCTCGGACGATATTTGCGGTATCGGAATTCCGATACCGAGTTCCGATATTTTCAGTATATCGGATACCGGAATCGGAAGTTCCCATAATTCAAAGAGCCAGAATTCCGCCTATGAGGAATGATTAGAAGTGTGGGCACATCCTGTTCTGCATGGTAGGCATGCAACTTCTGGCATGGCTGTGATTGGCTGCTGGAATGATGTCATGATGCACTATAAAAGTCGCCGCCGCCATTTTGGGTTCACTCTGCTGTGAATTCAGTTAGGGACAGGACGCTGTGTTCTGACTGAGGGCCAGTTTAGAGATAGCGATTTGCTTCATTTTGCTTTACCCAGGCTAATATAGCAACCGCTGTGTGATAACCTTGTTTTTGCCTTGCAGGGCTGTTCACAGCTGTCTGCAAGGTCTCTGTGTGAGTGCAGCTCACGCTGTTGTCTGTTCTACAGCCACCGCTGGTTGTAGTCAGCTCAGTGTGCGTCACTGCCTCATACTGTTCAATTGCCCTTTTTTGCATTAGTGTTGCTTGCAGCACATTTTGCCTGTTTTTCTTTTATTAGTGGGTTTCCATCCGTATCCTGCTAGATTGTGGAAAAACACTATATATGATTACATAGAGGAGCTTTTTTTGGCCTTGTAGCGCCGTTCACGGCTGTCTGCACGGTCTGTGTGTGAGTGCAGCTCACTCTGTAGTCTGTTCTGCCGCCACAGCCGGTGGTAGTCAGCTCAGGGTGCGTCACTGCCTCATACTGTTCCATTGTCCTTTTTTCAATTAGTGCTGCCTGTTGCACATTTTTTCAAATTTATCCTATTGGTGGGTTTACATCCATATCCTGCTAGATTGTGGAAAAACACTATATAAGATTACATAGAGGAGCTTTTTTTGGCCTTGCAGCGCCGTTCACGGCTGTCTGCACGGTCTGTGTGTGAGTGCAGCTCACCCTGTAGTCTGTTGTGTGAAAAAAACACAAAGTTAATAAAGTTCACCAAACACTCCACTTTACAGTTGTGTAGGCCACTGTTATGAAAGGCAATTCAGTACCACAATGGACATAGCGGTCAGAGCACATACAGTGATCTGACAATAACCCAAAATCATAGAACGAGCTCTGAGACGTGGGAACTCTGCAGACCGCAATCCCTAATCCTCTCCAAACAACTCTAGAGGCAGCCGTGGATTGCGCCTAACTCTGCCTATGCAACTCGGCACAGCCTGAGAAACTAACTAGCCTGAAGATAGAAAATAAGCCTACCTTGCCTCAGAGAAATACCCCAAAGGAAAAGGCAGCCCCCCACATATAATGACTGTGAGTAAGATGAAAAGACAAACGTAGGGATGAAATAGATTCAGCAAAGTGAGGCCCGACTTTCTTAACAGAGCGAGGATAGAAAAGGCAACTTTGCGGTCTACACAAAACCCTAAAGAAAACCACGCAAAGGGGGCAAAAAGATCCTCCATACCGAACTAACGGCACGGAGGTACACCCTCTGCGTCCCAGAGCTTCCAGCAACAAATTAGACAAGCTGGACAGAAAAAATAGCAAACAAATAGCAAAGAAGAACTTAGCTATGCAGAGCAGCAGGCCACAGGAATGATCCAGGGAAAAGCAAGTCCAACACTGGAACATAGACAGGAAGCCAGGATCAAAGCATTAGGTGGAGTTAAGTAGAGCAGTACCTAACGACCTCACCACATCACCTGAGGTAGGAAACTCAGAAGCCGCAATACCATTTTCCTCCACCAACAGAAGCTCACAGAGAGAATCAGCCGAAGTACCACTTGTGACCACAGGAGGGAGCTCTGCCACAGAATTCACAACAGGCCACATTACCTCATATTAAAGTCTAGTCCACACTTTAGAAATTTAGTGTTTCTTATACCTGTTAGGATCTGTTCAGGAATAAGCACACTAAGCCCTTAGTACTTTTCTGCCTATCTTTATCAGTCTACCAAGATGAAGAAGGCAGGGAGTAAGGCACGTGGTCATGGGCGTGGAGCAGCGAGAGGACGTGGGGATTCTTTGCCTGCTGCGGGCACCGGTGACTCATCATCCCCCAGTTTCAACAGGGAACAGTCCTTCATGCGCAGCTTTGTAGGAGATCGCCGTACTCCGCTGCTGCGGGAGGAACAAATTGAAGCCGTTGTTGGATGGATGGAAGCTAACGCATCAACTTCAATTAGTGCCACATGCTCTCAGGCACAGAGCACTGGAGAGCACCCATCTGTCTCTTCTCCACTTGCCAAAATGTCCAGGCAGTCAGAGAACCCAGGACAGGAGCCATCTCTACCTCTGTTCTCTGAATCTATTGGCTTGGAAAGAGGGGGCCAGCCAAGAAGCATTGGAGAAATGGAAGAAGAGGCAGTATTCAGTGATGCCCAACAGCTTTGTCTCTCTGACTCTGAAGAGGCGGGTGGGCCAGTGCCTCCAGTCAGCACACCGCAGTATGCATCTGCTGATGAGACTCAGGTCAGGTCAGACCTGCTGATTCTCCTGGATCTCTCTGCCGCATTTGACACTGTGGATCACCAGCTCCTCATCACTAGGCTCCGCTCTATAGTCCTCAAGGACACAGCCCTCTCCTGTTTCTCCTCCTACCTCTCTGACTGCTCCTTCACTGTATCTTTTGCCGGCTCCTCTTCCTCTCCTCGTCCCCTTACTATCGGGTTTCCGCAGGGCTCAGTCTTAGGCAACCTCCTCTTCTCTGTATACACTGCCTATATTGGACAAACAATCAGCAGGTTTGGGTTCCAGTATCATCTCTATGCTTACGACACCCAATTATACACTTCTTCCCCTGACATCACCCCTACCCTAATTTAAGATACCAAGGATTGTCTGTCTGCTGTCTCTAACATCATGTCCTCCCTCTATCTGAAACTAAATCTTTCCAAAACTGAACTTCTTGTGTTTCTCCCCTCTTCTAACCTCCCTCTACCTAACAACAAAATTACCCTGGAGGGTTCAACCATAACTCCCAAGAAGCATGCCCGCTGTCTTGGGGTCATATTCCACACCGAATTTTCCTTTACTCCCTATATCCGATCACTCACTTGCTCTTGTCACTTGCATCTTAAAAACATTTCCAGAATCCGACCTTCTCTCACCTTTGAAACTGCTAAGACTCTTACTGTTGCTCTTATTCATTCTTGTCTGGACTACTGCAACTGATCGGTCTCCCTCTTGCCAAACCTTCTCCTCTCCAATCCATCTTGAATGCGGCAGCCAGGGTCATATTTCTGTCCAGCCGCTTCACCGATGCCTCCATCTTGTGCCAGTCATTACACTGGCTACCCATTCACTACAGGTTCCAGGATAAACTCATCTCTCTCACCCACAAAGCTCTCTATAGTTCTGCACCACCTTATATCTCCTCTCTCATCTCTGTCTATCACCCTACACGTGCCCTCTGTTCTACAAATGACCTAAGACTAACATCACCCGTAATCCGAACCTCGCACCTCTGTCTCCAAGACTTCTCTCGTGCTGCAACAGCTCTCTGGAATGCACTTCCTGTTGTTAATTCTGCTTTTGGGCTCCCTCCGGTGGTTGTAGGTGGTAATGCAGTTGTCTCTGGGCTGCAGTCCTGGACAGGTGTATCTGCTGATTGCAATTCTGACTGGGGTATTTAGGTTTGCAGGACTCATTAGTCCTTGCCAGTTGTCAATGTTTCTTGGGAAATTTTTGATCTCTGTCTGGCTTCTCCTGCTTAGCTGCCAATTCAACAAAGATAAGTGTCTGGTTCTTTTTCTATGGCACACAAGCTGTGTGCTTGTTTTTTGATTGTATTCCTGCTCTGAGTTTAGTAGTCTCTGGAGTTGCAGATATACGTTCCACGTCTTTAGTTAGATGGAGGAATTTTTTGTATAATCTGCTGTGGATATTTTTGGAAGGGTTTTATTACTGACCGCACAGAACTCTGTCCTATCCTTTCCTATTTTAGCTAGAGTGGCCTCTTGTGCTAAATCCTGTTTTCTGACTGTGTGTGTCTTTCCTCTCCTACTCACAGCCAATATTTGTGGGGGGCTGCCTATCCTTTGGGGTTCTGCTCTGAGGCAAGGTAGTATTCCTATTTCCATCTTTAGGGGTATTTAGTCCTCCGGCTGTGATGAGGTGTCTAGGGCTTGTTAAGTACACCACACGGCTACTTCTAGTTGCAGTGTTAGATCCAGATTTGAGGTCAGTATAGTTACCACCTACTCCAGTGAAAGTTTTCATGCTGCTCCAAGGTCACCGGATCATAACAGTACAACTGGCCCATAATGAGTTAAATGCATCTCAGAAGAAGGGAAGAAAGGTGTTGAGCCATTTTTTTCTTCATTCTGCTTTATCTTCTCTTCCCTCTTTATCTCTGGGTGGCTGAGGAGCCTTGTGCAAGCATGGATGTTCAGGAATTAGTTTCTCGTGTAGACCAGCTTGCTGCTAGGGTACAGGGTATTTCTGATTATATTGTTCAAACTCCTGTTTTAGGGCTGAAGATTCCTACTCCTGATTTGTTTTTTGGTGACAGGTCCAAATTTTTGAGTTTTAAAAACAACGGTAAACTATTTTTTGCTCTGAGACCTCGACCCTCTGGTGATTCCATTCAGCAGGTTAAAATCGTCATCTCCCTGCTGCGTGGCGACCCGCAGGATTGGGCGTTTTCCCTGGAATCTGGGAATCCAGCTTTGCTTAATGTAGACTCCTTTTTTCAGGCTTTAAGATTATTATATGATGAACCTAATTCTGTGGATCAAGCTGAGAAGACCTTGATGGCCCTGTCTCAGGGTCAAGAGGCGGCAGAATTGTATTGTCAGAAATTCAGAAAATGGTCTGTGTTAACTAAATGGAATAATGATGCTTTGGCGGCAATTTTCAGAAAGGGTCTTTCTGAATCTGTTAAAGATATTATGGTGGGGTTTCCCACGCCTTCCGGTCTGAGTGATTCTACAGTTAGGGCCAGAAATATTTGGACAGTGACACAAGTTTTGTTATTTTAGCTGTTTACAAAAACATGTTCAGAAATACAATTATATATATAATATGGGCTGAAAGTGCACACTCCCAGCTGCAATATGATAGTTTCCACATCCAAATCGGAGAAAGGGTTTAGGAATCATAGCTCTGTAATGCATAGCGTCCTCTTTTTCAAGGGACCAAAAGTAATTGGACAATGGACTCTAAGGGCTGCAATTAACTCTGAAGGCGTCTCCCTCGTTTACCTGTAATCAATGAAGTAGTTAAAAGGTCAGGGGTGGATTCCAGGTGTGTGGTTTTGCATTTGGAAGCTGTTGCTGTGAGCAGACAACATGCGGTCAAAGGAACTCTCAATTGAGGTGAAGCAGAACATCCTGAGGCTGAAAAAAAAGAAAAAAACCATCAGAGAGATAGCAGACATGCTTGGAGTAGCAAAATCAACAGTTGGGTACATTCTGAGAAAAAAGGAATTGACTGGTGAGCTTGGGAACTCAAAAAGGCCTGGGCGTCCACGGATGACAACAGTGGTGGTCTGGTGGATGATCGCCGCATACTTAATTTGGTGAAGAAGAACCCGTTCACAACATCAACTGAAGTCCAGAACACTCTCAGTGAAGTAGGTGTATCTGTCTCTAAGTCAACAGTAAAGAGAAGACTCCATGACAGTAAATACAAAGGGTTCACATCTAGATGCAAACCATTCATCAATACCAAAAATAGACAGGCCAGAGTTAAATTTGCAGAAAAACACCTCAAGAAGCCAGCTCAGTTCTGGAAAAGTATTCTATGGACAGATGAGACAAAGATCAACCTGTACCAGAATGATGGGAAGAAAAAAGTTTGGAGAAGAAAGGGAACGGCACATGATCCAAGGCACACCACATCCTCTGTAAAACATGGTGGAGGCAACGTGATGGCATGGGCATGCATGGCTTTCAATGGCACTGGGTCACTTGTGTTTATTGATGACATAAGAGCAGACAAGAGTAGCCGGATGAATTCTGAAGTGTACCGGGATATACTTTCAGCCCAGATTCAGCCAAATGCTGCAAAGTTGATTGGACGGCGCTTCATAGTACAGATGGACAATGACCCCAAGCATACAGCCAAAGCTACCCAGGAGTTCATGAGTGCCAAAAAGTGGAACATTCTGCAATGGCCAAGTCAATCTCCAGATCTAAACCCAATTGAGCATGCATTTCACTTGCTCAAATCCAGACTTAAGACGGAAAGAGCCACAAACAAGCAAGACCTGAAGGCTGCGGCTGTAAAGGCCTGGCAAAAGCATTAAGAAGGAGGAAACCCAGCGTTTGGTGATGTCCATGGGTTCCAGACTTAAGGCAGTGATTGCCTCCAAAGGATTTGCAACAAAATATTGAAAATAAAAATATTTTGTTTGGGTTATGTTTATTTGTCCAATTACTTTTGACCTCCTAAAATGTGGAGTGTTTGTAAAGAAATGTGTACAATTCCTACATTTTCTATCAGATATTTTTGTTCAACCCTTCAAATTAAACGTTACAATCTGCACTTGAATTCTGTTGTAGAGGTTTCATTTCAAATCCAATGTGGTGGCATGCAGAGCCTAACTCGCGAAAATTGTGTCACTGTCCAAATATTTCTGGCCCTAACTGTATGTCTCTGGCCATTCAGATTGACCGTCGCTTACGGGAGCGCAGAACTGTGCGCGCTGTGGCGTTGTTCTCAGAGCAAACTCCTGTGCCAATGCAGTGTAATAGAATTCTGTCTAAAACGGAACGACAAGGATTCAGACGTCAGAATAGGTTGTGTTATTATTGTGGCGACGCTTCTCATGTCATTTCAGTCTGCCCTAAGCGGACAAAGAGGATCGCTAGTTCATTTACCATCAGTACTGTACAACCTAAATTTCTGTTATCTGTGTCCTTGATCTGCTCACTGTCATCATTTTCTGTCATGGCGTTTGTGGATTCAGGCGCCGCCTTGAACTTAATGGACTTTGAGTTTGCCAGGCGTTGTGGCTTTCTCTTGCAGACTTTGCAGAACCTTATTCCTTTAAGGGGCATTGATGCTACACCCTTGGCTAAAAATAAGCCCCAGTTTTGGACACAGGTTACCATGCGCATGGCGCCAGCCCATCAGGAAGATTGTCGATTTCTGGTGTTGCATAATTTGCATGATGCTATCGTGGTGGGTTTTCCGTGGTTGCAGGTACATAATCCTGTGTTGGATTGGAAGTCCATGTCTGTGACTAGTTGGGGCTGTCAGGGGGTTCATAATGATGTTCCTTTGATGTCAATCTCCTCTTCTTCCTCTTCTAAAATTCCAGAGTTTTTGTCTGATTTTCAGGATGTATTCGATGAGCCCAAGTCCAGTTTCCTTCCACCGCACAGGGACTGCGATTGTGCTATTGACTTGATTCCAGGCTGTAAGTTTCCTAAGGGTCGACTTTTCAACCTGTCTGTGCCTGAACATACTGCCATGCGGAGCTATATTAAGGAGTCTTTGGAGAAAGGGCATATTCGGCCATCTTCTTCACCATTGGGAGCGGGGTTCTTTTTTGTTGCTAAAAAAGATGGTTCCTTGAGACCCTGTATTGATTATCGCCTCTTGAATAAAATCACGGTCAAGTTTCAATACCCTTTACCTTTGCTTACCGATTTGTTTGCTAGGATTAAGGGAGCTAGTTGGTTTACGAAGATTGACCTTCGGGGGGCATATAATCTTGTTCGTATTAAGCAGGGTGATGAATGGAAAACAGCGTTTAACACGCCCGAAGGCCATTTTGAATACCTTGTGATGCCATTCGGGCTCACTAATGCTCCATCTGTTTTTCAGTCCTTCATGCATGATATTTTCCGGACTTATATTGATAAGTTCTTGATTGTATATTTGGACGATATTTTGATTTTTTCCGATGATTGGGAGTCTCATGTGGAACAGGTCAGGATGGTATTTCAGATCCTTCGTGACAATGCCCTGTTTGTGAAAGGGTCTAAGTGTCTCTTTGGGGTGCAGAAGGTTTCTTTTTTGGGCTTTATTTTTTCTCCCTCGTCTATAGAGATTGATCCGGTTAAGGTTCAGGCCATTCATGATTGGATTCAGCCCACATCCGTGAAGAGCCTTCAGAAACTTTGGGGTTTTGCAAATTTTTATCGCCGTTTCATTGCTAATTTTTCCAGTGTGGTTAAACCCTTAACCGATTTGACGAAGAAAGGCGCTGATGTGGCGAATTGGTCCTCTGCGGCTGTCTCTGCCTTTCAGGAGCTTAAACGTCGATTTACTTCTGCTCCGGTGTTGCGCCAACCGGATGTTTCTCTTCCGTTTCAGGTTGAGGTTGACGCTTCTGAGATTGGGGCAGGGGCCGTTTTGTCTCAGAGGGATCCTGTTCGTTCCTTAATGAAACCGTTTGCCTTCTTTTCCCGTAAGTTTTCGCCTGCTGAACGCAATTATGATGTCGGCAATCGGGAGTTGTTGGCTATGAAGTGGGCATTTGAGGAGTGGCGACATTGGCTTGAGGGAGCTAAGCACCGTATTGTGGTCTTGACCGATCATAAGAATTTGATTTACCTTGAGTCTGCCAAACGGCTGAATCCTAGACAGGCTCGATGGTCCTTGTTTTTTTCCCGTTTTGATTTCGTGGTCTCGTACCTTCCGGGTTCTAAGAACATTAAGGCTGATGCCCTCTCTAGGAGTTTTTCGCCTGATTCTCCTGAGGTCTTAGAACCGGTCGGTATTCTGAAAGAAGGGGTGGTCCTTTCTGCCATTTCTCCTGATTTACGACGGGTTCTTCAGAAATTTCAGGCTGACAAACCTGACCGCTGTCCTGTGGGGAAACTGTTTGTTCCTGACAGATGGACTAGTAGAGTGATTTCTGAGGTTCACTGTCCGTGTTGGCTGGTCATCTGTTATGATGAGGTAATTCAGTACCTCAATGGACATAGAAGTCAGAGCACATACAGTGATCTGACAATAACCCAAAAACATAGAACGAGCTCTGAGACATGGGAACTCTGCTGACCGCAATCCCTAATCCTCTCCAACCACACTAGAGGCAGCCGTGGATTGCGCCTAACGCTCCCTATGCAACTCGGCACAGCCTGAGAAACTAGCTAGCCTGAAGAAAGAAAATAAGCCTACCTTGCCTCAGAGAAATACCCGAAAGGAAAAGGCAGCCCCCACATATAATGACTGTGAGTAAAGATGAAAAGACAAACGTAGAGATGAAATAGATTTAGCAAAGTGAGGCCCGACTTACTAAACAGAGCGAGGATAGGAAAGGTAACTTTGCGGTCAACACAAAACCCTACAAACAACCACGCAAAGGGGGCAAAAAGACCCTCTGTACCGAACTAACGGCACGGAGGTATACCCTCTGCGTCCCAGAGCTTCCAGCAAGCAAGAAAAACAAATAGACAAGCTGGACAGAAAAAAACAGCAAACAAAATAGCAAAGCGGAACTTAGCTATGCAGAGCAGCAGGCCACAGGAACGATCCAGGAGGAAACAGGTCCAATACTAGAACATTGACTGGAGGCCAGGATCAAAGCACTAGGTGGAGTTAAATAGAGCAGCACCTAACGACTTCACCACATCACCTGAGGAAGGAAACTCAGAAGCCGCAGTACCACTCTCCTCCACCAACGGAAGCTCACAGAGAGAATCAGCCGAAGTACCACTTGTGACCACAGGAGGGAGCTCTGCCACAGAATTCACAACAGTCATCCTGGCATTTTTGGTACCAGAGCTTGGTTGGTAGGTCTTTTGGTGGCCTTCTTTGTCGCGTGATGTGCAATCTTTTGTGCAGTTCTGTGGGACTTGTGCGCGGGCCAAGCCTTGTTGTTCCCGTGCTAGTGGGCTGCTTTTGCCATTGCCGGTCCCTGAGAGGCCCTGGACGCATATTTCTATGGGTTTTTTTCCGATCTTCCTGTTTCCCAGAGGATGTCTGTTATCTGGGTTGTTTGTGACCGGTTCTCTAAGATGGTTCATTTGGTGCCTTTGCCTAAATTGCCTTCCTCTTCGGATTTGGTTCCGTTGTTTTTTCAGCATGTGGTCCGTTTGCATGGTATTCCGGAGAATATTGTGTCCGACAGAGGTTCCCAGTTTGTTTCTATATTTTGGCGGGCCTTTTGTGCTAGGCTGGGCATTGATTTGTCTTTTTCTTCTGCGTTTCATCCTCAGACAAATGGTCAGACCGAGCGAACTAATCAGACTTTGGAGACTTATTTGAGATGCTTTGTGTCTGCTGATCAGGATGATTGAATGGCTTTCTTGCCATTGGCCGAGTTTGCCCTTAATAATGGGGCTAGTTCGGCTACTTTGGTTTCGCCTTTCTTTTGTAATTTTGGTTTTCATCCTCGTTTTTCTTCTGGGCAGGTTGAGCCTTCTGACTGTCCTGGTGTGGATTCTGTGGTTGACAGGTTGCAGCAGATTTGGGCTCATGTGGTGGACAATTTGGTGTTGTCTCAGGAGGAGGCTCAACGTTTTGCTAACCGTCGTCGGTGTGTTGGTTCCCGGCTTCGGGTTGGGGATCTGGTCTGGTTGTCTTCCCGTCATGTTCCTATGAAGGTTTCTTCTCCTAAGTTTAAGCCTCGGTTTATTGGTCCTTATAGGATTTCTGAGATTATTAATCCGGTGTCTTTTCGACTGGCGCTTCCGGCCTCTTTTGCTATCCATAATGTCTTCCATAGATCTTTATTGCAGAAATATGTGGAGCCCGTTGTTCCCTTTGTTGATCCTCTGGCCCCTGTGTTGGTTGATGGGGAGTTGGAATATGTTGTTGAGAAGATTTTGGATTCCCGTTTTTCGAGGCGGAAGCTTCAGTACCTTGTCAAATGGAAGGGTTATGGCCAGGAGGATAATTCTTGGGTTTTTGCCTCTGATGTCCATGCCGCTGATTTGGTTCATGCCTTTCATCTGGCTCATCCTGATTGGCCTGGGGGCTCTGGTGAGGGTTCGGTGACCCCTCCTCAAGGGGGGGTACTGTTGTGAATTCTGCTTTTGGGCTCCCTCCGGTGGTTGTAGGTGGTAATGCAGTTGTCTCTGGGCTGCAGTCCTGGACAGGTGTATCTGCTGATTGCAATTCTGACTGGGGTACTTAGGTTTGCAGGACTCATTAGTCCTTGCCAGTTGTCAATGTTTCTTGGGAAGTTTTGGATCTCTGTCTGGCTTCTCCTGCTTAGCTGCCAATTCAGCAAAGATAAGTGTCTGGTTCTTTTTCTATGGCACACAAGCTGTGTGCTTGTTTTTTTATTGTATTCCTGCTCTGAGTTTAGTAGTCTCTGGAGTTGCAGATATACGTTCCACGTCTTTAGTTAGATGGAGGAATTTTTTGTATAATCTGCTGTGGATATTTTTGGAAGGGTTTTATTACTGACCGCACAGAACTCTGTCCTATCCTTTCCTATCTTAGCTAGAGTGGCCTCTTGTGCTAAATCCTGTTTTCTGACTGTGTGTGTCTTTCCTCTCCTACTCACAGCCAATATTTGTGGGGGGCTGCCTATCCTTTGGGGTTCTGCTCTGAGGCAAGGTAGTATTCCTATTTCCATCTTTAGGGGTATTTAGTCCTCGGGCTGTGACGAGGTGTCTAGGGCTTGTTAGGTACACCCCACGGCTACTTCTAGTTGCGGTGTTAGATCAGGGTTTGCAGTCAGTATAGTTACCACCTACTCCAGTGAAAGTTTTCATGCTGCTCCAAGGTCACTGGATCATAACAACTTCCCCAGACGGACTGATACCTAGCCCCGACCTATTCAAGCACGCTTTGGAAACCCATCTCTTCAAACAAGCCTACCACATCAACTACTCAGTAAACTAACTTTGCCCTGTTCCCTCCTTCCAAATATTATTCTGAATCTGCACCCTACTATTCATCTGTCCCCACACTCTCCATGCACACGATAACTGCACTTGATTCTTGACTATTGCACTTAAACACATGGGCTGATGACCGGATCATGCAGCTTTATATGAAAATCCCTATTTATTATGATTGCCAGTGCCAGACCTGAAATAACAATCACTTTTCACCTATTGTGTCCCCCCATTTCCTTTTAGATTGTAAGCTTGCGAGCAGAGACCTCACTCCTAATGTCACTGTTTAAATTGTCTTAACTTGTATTGAATTTATTGTCTGTGCATGCCCCCGCTTAATTGTAAAGTGCTGCGGAATATGTTGGTGCTATATAAATAAAAATTATTATTATTATTATTACTGGGGGGGCGAAGCTTCTGAGTGGGCCCCTAACCAACCTATGGGTTGAACTAGATGGACTTAAAGTCTTCCTTCAACCTTAATAACTATGTAACCAGGTAACCTTGATTACAACTCGGTGACACACCCTAATAGTGGAGGAGAACCTCAGTTGATGACCGCGCTGTTGCTGAAAATAATCTCTATACAAAGAGCAAGATTGATATTACCGCCATATAGTCAGTGGTGAATAGCAGTCCTACAGAACATATAAGAGATCACAGCACAGTTACAGATAATGACTTACCGCTGATGTTCTTTCTCATGGAGTTGTTCACTTTTCTGGTCTTTTCCATCTGGCCCAGACCGACACAACTTCTTCCACCCAGGACTCGTCTGCAGGGAATACAACAAAGACACATTTCACGTCTCATATTTTCAGCACGTCACCATCTATTTCCAGTCTGCACAAACTCCTCATCCTCCTAGTACCCCAATGCTGCTGCCGTATGTGTCCCTATTACTGCACCTGCTGTGTGGTTCTCTGTGCCCTTTAGCAACCCTCTAGAACATAGTAATGCCGGGTGCTAGTGCCCTAGAAAACAGTGCCCACATTTTGCTCCCTAGAAAGTAATATTGCCCTCTGTGTGACTCTTTGATAGTCACAGTAACCTGAGTTCCCCTATAACAATATGTGGCCACTTAACATTTAATAATGTCCCGAGTCTTCCCTCTGTACAGCTCCCCTATATACAGCATGATGCTCTCTTATACATAACATGATGCTTCCTCACTGTAATGTACCCCAACACAGTATACTGACCCCTTAGTAGCCCCCAAACTGCTTGATTGCCCCAACACTGTGTGATGGCCCTTTCACTGTAATCTCCACACTGTATGATGGCCCCTTAGATAGCCTCCATATAGTATAATGTGCCAAATAGTCCTCAATATACAGTACAGACCAAAAGTTTGGACACACCTTCTCATTTTAAGATTTTTCTGCATTTTCATGACTATGAAAATTGTACATTCACACTGAAGGCATCAAAACTATGAATTAACACATGTGGAATTATATACTTAACTAAAAAGTGTGAAACAACTGAAAATATGTCTTATATTCTAGGTTCTTCAAAGTAGCCACCTTTTGCTTGGATGACTGCTTTGCACACTCTTGGCATTCTCTTGATGAGCTTTAAGAGGTAGTCACCGGGAATGGTCTTCCAACAATCTTGAAGGAGTTCCCAGAGATGCATAGCACTTGTTTGCCCTTTTGCCTTCACTCTGCGGTCCAGCTCACCCCAAACCATCTCGATTGGGTTCAGGTCTGGTGACTGTGGAGGCCAGGTCATCTGGCGTAGCACCCCATCACTCTCCTTCTTGGTCAAATAGTCCTTACACAGCCTGGAGGTGTGTTTGGGGTCATTGTCCTGTTGAAAAATAAATGATGGTCCAACTAATCGCAAACCGTATGGAATAGCATGCCGCTGCAAGATGCTGTGGTAGCCATGCTGGTACAGTATGCCTTCAATTTTGAATAAATCCCCAACAGTGTCACCAGCAAAGCACCCCCACGCCATCACACCTCCTCCTCCATGCTTCACGGTGGGAACCAGGCATGTAGAGTCCATCCATTTACCTTTTTTGCGTCGCACAAAGGCATGGTGGTTGGAACCAAAGATCTCAAATTTGGACTCATCAGACCAAAGCACAGATTTCCACTGGTCTATTGTGCATTCCTTGTGTTCTTTAGCCCAAACAAGTCTCTTCTGCTTGTTGCCTGTCTTTAACAGTGGTTTCCTAGCAGCTATTTTACCATGAAGGCCTGCTGCACAACGTCTCCTCTTAACAGTTGTTGTAGAGATGTGTCTGCTGCTAGAACTCTGAGTGGCATTGGCCTGGTCGATAATCTGAGCTGATGTTAACCAGCGATTTCTGAGGCTGGTGACTCAGATAAACTTATCCTCAGAAGCAGAGGTGACTCTTGGTCTTCCTTTCCTGGGGCGGTCCTCATGTGAGCCAGTTTCTTTGTAGCACTTGATGGTTTTTGCCACTGCACTTGGGGACAATTTCAAAGTTTTCCCAATTTTTCGGACTGACTGACCTTCATTTCTTAAAGTAATGATGGCCACTCGTTTTTCTTTACTTAGCTGCTTTTTTCTTGCCATAATACAAATTCTAACAGTCTATTCAGTCGGACTATCAGCTGTGTATCCATCAGACATCTGCACAACACAACTGATGGTCCCAACACCATTTATAAGGCAAGAAATCCCACTTATTTAACCTGACAGGGCACACCTGTGAAATGAAAACCATTTCTGGTGACTACCTCTTGAAGCTCATCAAGAGAATGCCAAGAGTGTGCAAAGCAGTCATCAAAGCAAAAGGTGGCTACTTTTTTTTTATTATTATTATTTTTATTATTATTATTACTTTGAAGAATCTAGAATATAAGGCATAATTTCAGTTGTTTCACACTTCTTTGTTAAGTATATAATTCCACATGTGTTAATTCATAGTTTTTATGCCTTCAGTGTGAAAGTACAATTTTTATAGTCATGAAAATACAGAAAAAAATTAAAATGAGAAGATGTGTCCAAACTTTTGGTCTGTACTGTAGTATAATGCACCCCATTGGCCCGTATAGTATAATGCACTCCCCGTAGGCCTGTATAGTATAATGCACTCCCTATAGGCCTGTCTATTATAATGACTCCCCATAGGCCTGTATAGTATAATGTACTCCCCATAGGCCAGTACAGTATAATGCACCCCCATAGGCTTGTTTAGTATAATGCACTCTCCATAGGCAGCCACTACAGTATAATGCACCCCCATAGGCAGCCAGTAAAGTATAATGCACCCCCATTAGGCAGCCTATATAATGCACCCCCATTAGGAAGCCTGTATAGTATAATATACCCCCATTAGGCAGCCTGTATAGTATAATGCACCCCCATTAGGCAGCCTGTATAGTATAATGCATCCCCATTAACAGCCTAAGTAGTATAATGTACCCCCATAGGCAGTCTGTATAGTATAATGCACCCTCATTAGGCAATCTGTATAGTATAATGCACCCCCATAGGCAGCCTGTATAGTATAATGCACCCCTATAGGCAGCCAGTGCAGTATAATGCACCCCCATAGGCAGCCAGTATAGTATAATGTACCCCATTAGGCAGTCTGTATAGTATAATGCACCCCCATTAGGCAGTCTGTTTAGTATAATGCACCCCCATTAGGCAGCCTGTATAGTATAATGCACCCCCATTAGGCAGTCTGTATAGTATAATGCACCCCCATTAGGCAGCCAGTACAGTATAATGCACCCCCATAGGCAGCCAGTATAGTATAATGCACCCCCATAGGCAGCCAGTATAATATAATGCACCCCAATTAGGCAGCCTGTATAGTATAATGCACCCCCATTAGGCAGCCTGTGTAGTATAATGCACCCGATAAAAAAAGAAAAAACAATACTCTTCCTCCTTGTTCCTGCTGTGCTCTGAGCGCCCGCTCATCTCCTGACAGCAGGCGCCGGGTACTGACATCATCGCTACCCCCTGTCATTGTCGGCATCGGTGATGTCAGACGCTGACAGGGAGATGGTGGTAGAAGGAACGCAATGCTCCCTCTCTCATCAAGCTGACCCTGCGATGACAGGTGGGGGGCCCACTGCTGGCACAGGGCCCCCCACCACCTCCTCAGGGGCCGCACAGCGGCTGGGCGACAGAGCAGGGAGATAGTGTCTCTCTGTTCTGTCACAGAATGTAACTGTATCGGCGCGCTGTGTACGACAATACAGTTATATAGCGTATCTCCGGTTGGGCCCCTTCAGAGCACGCGGCCCTGGGCCACCACCCCCTCTGCTCCCGATGGATACGCTTCTGGTGAGTAGAATTTTATTTTTAATTATTCATTTGGTCAGAACGGGGACACATACACTATGATTGGGGACAATGTAAACCAGGATGGAGACATATACCAGGAAGGGGGCATATATACCAGGATGAAGACCATGTGAACCATACATACCCAGATGGGGACCATATATACCAGCATTGGGACATATATACCAGGATGCGGACATAGTCACCAGGATGATGGCCATATATACCAGGATGGGGGACATAACTACTTAATGAAGGGGGAGGGAAGCAATTCATAAGTCTTTATGGAATTTAGAAAGCTACAGGAGCCCATGCATCTGACCAACGTGTGTGTGTTTGAGGGGGGAGCAGGTCCAAATTCCACACTGGCAGAACGTGGGTGGCAGATATCCACCAAACAAAACTAACGTTAATCCACTTAGTGGCAATTTAAAGCACCCTTTTTTTTGGGTGGGAGACTGCAGGAAAAAACAGGCCCTGTGTATTAAACTACACACAATGTACAAGGCAGAACGTGGGTGGCAGATATACGCCAAACAGAACTCACGTTGATCCACTTAGTAGCAATTTAAAGCACCCTTTTTTATTTTTTTATATTTTTTTTTAGTGGGAGACTGCAAGAAAAAACAGGCCCTGTGTATTAAACTACACACAACGTACAAGGCAGAACGTGGGTGGCAGATATACGCCAAACAGAGCTCACGTTAATCCACTTAGTGGCAATTTTAAGCACCCTTTCTTTTTTTTGGGTGGGAGACTGCAGGAAAAAACAGGCCCTGTGTTTTAAACTACACACAATGTACAAGGCAGAACGTGGGTGGCAGATATACGCCAAACAGAACTCACATTGATTCACTTAGTGGCAATTTAAAGCACCCTTTTTTGTTGGAGACTGCAGGAAAAAACAGGCCCTGTGTATTAAACTACACACAATGTACAAGGCAGAACGTGGGTGGCAGATATACGCCAAACAGAACTCACGTTGATCCACTTAGTGGCAATTTAAAGCACCCTTTTTTGTGGGAGACTGCAGGAAAACAGGCCCTGTGTATTAAACTACACGGTCGGGATCACTGTGAGGCATATGGTACTCACCGGCGCTATTAGATCAACACAGCACGTACACAGTGGAAGATCTTATGCTTACGCACTAAGCAGCGTTACCATGACAAAGACACGCTACTAGAACGCACGCGCACTTTTAATTTGCATTGATTGGATGCCGTACGGTCAGGTGACCGGAACGGCATAGTATTTAGACGGCACTAAGATCGGGATTAAGCCACGCCCCCTGAGGAAGCGAGGCTATAAAAAGCACGTGAAACACGCGTTGGGGTGACCGAGGCTCTCATCTTCACTGGACTAATTACTAACCTTTATTTATTTATGTCATACTTATAGGATATTTGTTTCTTGACGCTAGAAATATATGAGCAGTGAGTGGCTGAAACTCTGGGAACAGTGTTCTGAGGGATGACATTCAGTAATATTTGATTACACCCACATGCAGTGCTACTATTTGTATGGAACAAATGCCTAGTGTTCCGGTTTAAAGTGGGAGTCACTGGTCTAATCATCACACCTGGGTTTGGTTCACAAGTACTTGACTTATGATATCCATTTTTACTTATGTAAATCTTTTTTGATTATAATAAAGTTTGTATGTTTGGTATACTCTATGTCCTCCTTTTTCATACATTTGTAATATGAGTGGTTCCAGAAAAATGGATATTTACACTCCACTGGTATCTTTCTAATGATCTATTGATTTCTGTGTTGTTCACAGCATATAAAACCAGTATTAGTATGGATTTCAGAGCCCGCGAGCAAACGTGGCTAACGCAACTTAAAGATGTTTTCAGTGACGAACCCCAGGTGTCTCTGGTAGGAGGTTGTAAAGAAAAACAGGAATTGTTTAAAAAACTGAAGGATATTCTCAACAAACGTATGAGAATTTGGTGGAATCGGGCATTTTTAAATAAGTATCTGGAAAGGGGATTAATACCACGAGGACTTAGAGTCCAGGTATTCCCCTCTTTTGACGTTGAAGATGATACATTTCGAAGGAAATGGGAAGAGGTGGCTAATGTGTGTTCAAGGGGCTTTATAGATCTATTGGTACAACTTAACCAGACAGCCATTGATGCAATGGATAAGGAGATTGAGGACATCCAAGTTAGACTTAAACAAGATATCCCCAGTGAGATGCTGACAACATTTATTATTGAATTAGAGCAAGATTTTGCAAAATGGGAAAAAACATATGTGAGAACAAGGCCAAAAAATTTCAACGTGACATTGGTGACAAGCAATCCAACATGGTCTATAAATGGAATAGAAAAACATTCCGGTTCAGGGGATCCTCCCGTGCCAGATCGGCCTCCAATGTATCTATGACCTCAAGTGAGGGATCAAGCAAATCTGGACCCAAATTCTATGATCTACGAAATTCTGGTCTCAACAACGAGAAAAAAAGTACTAAATCTAATACCATCCAAACAAATCAACAAACTAAAAAGGATAAGAAGGGATTAGAGGTAATTAATCTATCACATCACATTCTTAACAATGATCAAATAAATGTGCTTCAAAAGGGGTTAACTTTCTCTCCTACTAACAACTTTGATCTGTTCACAGCTACCAAAGACCTCTATCTCTTCTCAAGAAAATTGATTTTTTAAAAATTATTTGCAAAGGATGGGTCTATATCCAGTGAGGACCAAATAGAGAGGGAGGCACAACAGGCGCTGGAGGATCTCCTTGAGGAACAAACATCGGGCCCGATTGGTAGGTTTCCCCAAGATTGTTACCCAAAATCAACAAAGTTTCCCCCTTTGTCCTTATGTCCAGCAGTAGAGATCTTTACCCGGTTGGTAAAACACGATTTTGAGAAAATAACCACTAGGCGTCAACATGACAACTTAACGGCAAAACAAAGAATAGCATTACAACAATTGAAGGATTATGATGACATAGTAATCAAACCGGCGGACAAGGGGGGAAACGTTGTTTTATGGCCCAAAATACTCTACGAAAAAGAGGCATTGAGACATCTCAGAGATAAAGAAACGTACCGCAAGTTAGACCATAACCCATTGAATGAGTTTTCCCATGAATTGGAGGGTGTCCTAGAGGAAGCCCTGGTTAAGGGACTTATCCCGAAAAAGATTTTTGATGGTCTGCTGACTAGGTTTCCCAAAGTGCCTACCCTATATTTTGTCCCTAAGATACATAAGAATCCCATTGATCCCCCCGGCCGTCCGATTGTCTCGGGCATGGGAGGTTTGAGTGACCCAATTTGCAAATTTGTGGATTTTTATCTTAAACCTTTGGTCGAGACCCTTCCCTCCTATGCTAGAGACACATCGGATGTGCTGAGTAGGATCAATGGGATTCAATTGGAAGAGGATATGATTCTTGTCACTGCCGACATTGAATCGCTATACACGTGTATACGACACGAAGATGGACTGAAGGAGGTCCGCTTCTTCCTGGGGTCTGGCAGCCGGGATGGCCCGATGTGTGATTTCATTTTGGAATTACTTACCTTCATTCTCACTAAGAACTTTTTTGTCTTTAGGGATGTCTTTTATCTGCAGCAACGCGGCACTGCCATGGGCGCGGCCTGTGCGCCCTCTTTCGCCAATCTCTTCCTGGGATTTTGGGAGAGGGAGGTTTTTGGTGGGGGGGGGGGGGCGCCCGGGCCGCGGACCGCGGACCATGTGCAGTGCTGGTTGCGTTATATCGATGACCTGTTTATAATCTGGCAGGGGTCGGAACATGAGCTGCAGAAGTTCATGCAGGATTTGAATTGTAACAGATTTAACATCAAATTGACATATCAAATGAGTAGGGCAGCGGTGGACTTTCTGGATGTGAAGATTGAGGTGGATGAGCACCGATATCTACAAACGGATGTATACAGGAAGTCCACCTCTGTCAACTCTCTACTACATGCGGATTCGAGCCATCCCTATAGTACTATTAGGGCCATCCCGGTTGGGCAGCACCTCAGGGTGAGGAGGATCTGTTCCTCTGAGTCCAAGTTTGAAATGCAGGCCAAGGATCTCCGAGAGAGGTTTAAAGCAAGGGGTTACAGCAACAGATGTATCAAAAAGGGGTATCAGAGGGCTAAGTTCCAAAAACGGGAGGCCTTGTTATACCCCCAGAAAAGGGAGAAGCCTAAACAGGAAAATGTGGTTCGGTTTATATCCACATATAACGGGGAATGGACCACAATGAGGAACTGTCTCCAAAAACACTGGAGTGTACTCATGACTGATCCAACACTCTCCAAGCTCTTGACAGAGCATCCTATGATGACATCAAGAAGAAGCAGGAACCTTAAGGATATCTTAGTATCTAGCCATTATGTCCCCTCCCCTCCAAAAAATCAATTCGGCTCAAGAGGTCCATCCATGGGATGTTTCCCATGTGGAAACTGTATCTCATGTAAAAACATAAGTCGGACGTCAGAGTTTAAATCAGTGGGAGGAAAAACATTTCCCATAAAACAACATATCACCTGTAATACGACTCAGGTCATATATTATGCAGTATGTAATTGCCCCAAAATTTACATTGGCCTAACGTCAAGACGACTAGGCACCCGCACGAGAGAACATGTCAGGGACATCATGGCGGCAGAGAGAGAGGAGGACATCTCGAAATTAAAAACCATCCCACGCCATTTTAAAGAGCATCATAAATGTAACCCTGGTCTTCTCTCAGTTAGAGGAATTGAACACATTCAGGGTGGAATTAGAGGAGGAGACATCCAACGCCTACTGGCACAAAGAGAATGTAGGTGGATTACCATCTTGGGGACACTAGCACCCAATGGGTTAAATGAATCACATGGCTTTTCTTCCTATTTATGACATCATTTACAGTTTACAAACCCTCTAACCATTTCCAAGCCCGTTCCACTTTAATACACTCCATCCAGATTTTAGTTATTTTAATTTCTGTTCTTAGTTTAAGATTTTTAATTGTGTCTTTGCTATTTTGTCCATTAGTTCATGATTGACACACTGCAAATGTGATAAAGATATGAGAGTAAACTTCCTCATCGTCATTTCAAGAAAGAAAAAGAAGGAAGATGGACCCCGTTTCAATAAAAGACTGATCTAAACAATTTGCACACATTGGAAGATATCCGTGATTCCCAATTGGACAATGTGATATAAAAGAGCCACATGGTGAATATGTTCCTGAAAGATTACATGTGCCAAATGGGCAAAATTTCTATAGTCCTATGTATCCATTTGTATCTGTTTCAATCATGTACTATTTTAATCATGTATGGATTAATATTGTTCAAGGCATTTATTCATTCACGAGCACGTTAGCGTAATTGTTTATTGCAATATGTATAACTTTTAGAGATGGACATATCCATCTAATTATCACGGCAATTAAAAGCACAAGGCACTTTTTTCTCACAATTGTAAATTATTAATTTGTTCAAGCGCACAGTCATAGTTATAGTTGGAGTGTGCAGATGGACGCTGTGTGTCTTGCGGTGTCTCCCTCTGTGTAGCGGTGGTTCCTGCTCTCTTTGGGAGCGTGGTGCGGGCCAGGCGCCGGCCCGCTCACGTGACCGAGGTGGACAGGGACTCCTCTGCGCGGTCGGGATCACTGTGAGGCATATGGTACTCACCGGCGCTATTAGATCAACACAGCACGTACACAGTGGAAGATCTTATGCTTACGCACTAAGCAGCGTTACCTGTTGTGAATTCTGTGGCTGAATTCACTCCTGTGGTCACAAGTGGTACTGCAGCTTCTGGGCTTCCTCCATCAGGTGTTCTGGTGAGCTCGTTGGCTGCCTTGTTATTTAACTCCACCTGATTCTGTCTTCCTTGCTCCTTGTCAATGTTCCAGTGTTGGATCTGAGCTTCTGGATCTTTCCTGTGGCCTCCTGCTCTGCTTAGATAAGTGCTTCTTTGCTTTTGTTGCTGTTTTTTCTGTCCAGCTTGTCTATTCGTTTTTGCTGGAAGCTCTGAGACGCAAAGGGTGTACCGCCGCGCCGTTAGTTCGGCATGGTGGGTCTTTTTGCCCCCTTTGCGTGGTTTTTTGCTTTAGGGTTTTTTGTAGACTGCAAAGTTCTCTTTGCTATCCTCGCTCTATCTAGAATATCGGGCCTCACTTTGCTGAATCTATTTCATCCCTACGTTTTGTCTTTTCATCTTGCTAACAGTCATTATATGTGGGGGGCTGCCTTTTCCTTTGGGGTATTTCTCTGAGGCAAGTCAGGCTTGTATTTCTATCTTCAGGCTAGTCAGCTCCTCAGGCTGTGCCGAGTTGCATAGGTAGTGACAGGCGCAATCCACAGCTGCCTTTAGTTGTGTTTAGGATAGGTTCAGGTATTGCGGTCTACAGAGATTCCACGTCTCAGAGCTCGTTCTATTGTTTTTGGGTTATTATCAAATCACTGTATGTGCTCTGATTGCTGGCACACTGTGTCACTGGATTGCCTTCATAACAGTACAAGGAGCCAACCTAATGATTCTCAATAGAGGGAAAAAAGAAGTTCTGACATCATTTTTTTTTCTCAGCTCTGTGTTCAGTCTTTTTTTTCCCCTAGACATTAGGGTGCTTCAGGACACAGCTGTGGACATGGATATTCAGGCTCTGTGCTCTTCAATGGATAATCTCGTTATAAATGTACAAAAGATTCAAGATACAATTGATCAGAAATCTATGCTAGAACCAAGAATTCCTATTCCTGATTTGTTTTTTGGTGATAGAACTAAGTTTCTGAGCTTCAAAAATAATTGTAAGCTATTTCTGGCCTTGAAACCTCATTCTTCTGGTAATTCAGTTCCACAGGTTTTGATTATTATTTCTTTTTTGCGCGGCGACCCTCAGGACTGGGCATTTTCTCTTGCGCCAGGAGACCCTGCATTGAGTGGTGTCGATGCGTTTTTCCTGGCGCTCGGATTGCTGTACGATGAGCCTAATTCAGTGGATCAGGCTGAGAAAAATTTGCTGGCTTTGTGCCAGGGTCAGGATGATATAGAAGTATATTGTCAGAAATTTAGGAAGTGGTCAGTACTCACTCTGTGGAATGAATCTGCGCTGGCAGCTTTGTTCAGAAAGGGTCTCTCTGAGGCTCTTAAGGATGTCATGGTGGGATTTCCTATGACTGCTGGTTTGAATGAGTCTATGTCTTTGGCCATTCAGATCGGTCGTCGCTTGCGCGAGCATAAATCTGTGCACTATCTGGCGGTATTGTCTGAGATTAAACCTGAGCCTATGCAGTGCGATAGGACTATGACCAGAGTTGAACGGCAAGAACACAGACGTCTGAATGGGCTGTGTTTCTACTGTGGTGATTCCACTCATGCTATTTCTGATTGTCCTAAGCGCACTAAGCGGTTCGATAGGTCTGCCGTCATTGGTACTGTACAGTCCAAATTCCTTCTGTCCATTACCTTGATATGCTCTTTGTCATCGTATTCTGTCATGGCGTTTGTGGATTCAGGCGCTGCCCTGAATCTGATGGATTTGGATTATGCTAAACGTTGTGGGTTTTTCTTGGAGCCTTTGCGGTGTCCTATTCCGTTGAGAGGAATTGATGCTACACCTTTGGCCAAGAATAAACCTCAGTACTGGGCCCAGCTGACCATGTGCATGGCTCCTGCACATAAGGAAGTTATTCGCTTTCTGGTGCTACATAATCTGCATGATGTGATCGTGTTGGGGTTGCCATGGCTACAAACCCATAATCCAGTATTGGATTGGAACTCTATGTCGGTATCCAGCTGGGGTTGTCAGGGGGTACATGGTGATGTTCCATTTTTGTCTATTTCGTCATCCACTCCTTCTGAGGTCCCAGAGTTCTTGTCTGATTATCAGGATGTATTTGAAAAGCCCAAGTCCGATGCCCTACCTCCGCATAGGGATTGTGATTGTGCTATCAATTTGATTCCTGGTAGTAAATTCCCTAAAGGTCGTTTATTTAATTTATCCGTGCCTGAACACACCGCTATGCGCAGTTATGTGAAGGAATCCCTGGAGAAGGGACATATTCGCCCATCGTCATCACCACTGGGAGCAGGGTTCTTTTTTGTAGCCAAGAAGGATGGTTCGCTGAGACCGTGTATTGATTACCGCCTTCTTAATAAGATCACTGTTAAGTTTCAGTATCCCTTGCCATTGTTATCTGACTTGTTTGCTCGGATTAAGGGGGCTAGTTGGTTCACTAAGATAGATCTTCGTGGTGCGTATAATCTGGTGAGAATCAGGCAAGGAGATGAATGGAAAACGGCATTTAATACGCCCGAGGGTCATTTTGAGTATCTAGTGATGCCGTTCGGACTTGCCAATGCTCCATCTGTTTTTCAGTCTTTTATGCATGACATCTTCCGTGAGTATCTGGATAAATTCCTGATTGTTTACTTGGATGACATTTTGATCTTCTCAGATGATTGGGAGTCTCATGTGAAGCAGGTCAGAATGGTTTTCCAGGTCCTGCGTGCTAATTCTTTGTTCGTGAAGGGATCAAAGTGTCTCTTCGGTGTGCAGAAAGTTTCATTTTTGGGGTTCATCTTTTCCCCTTCTACTATCGAGATGGATCCGGTTAAGGTCCAAGCCATCCAGGATTGGACTCAGCCGACATCTCTGAAAAGTCTGCAAAAGTTCCTGGGCTTTGCTAATTTTTATCGTCGCTTCATCTGTAATTTTTCTAGCATTGCCAAACCATTGACCGATTTGACCAAGAAGGGTGCTGATTTGGTTAATTGGTCTTCTGCTGCCGTGGAAGCTTTTCAGGAGTTGAAGCGTCATTTTTGTTCTGCCCCTGTGTTGTGTCAACCAGATGTTTCTCTTCCGTTCCAGGTCGAGGTTGATGCTTCTGAGATTGGAGCAGGGGCGGTTTTGTCACAGAGAGGTTCTGATTGCTCATTGTTGAAACCATGTGCTTTCTTTTCCAGGAAGTTTTCTGCTGCTGAGCGTAATTATGATGTGGGCAACCGAGAGTTGCTGGCCATGAAGTGGGCATTCGAGGAGTGGCGTCATTGGCTTGAAGGAGCTAAGCATCGCGTGGTGGTATTGACTGATCATAAGAACCTTACTTATCTCGAGTCTGCCAAGCGCTTGAATCCTAGACAGGCCCGTTGGTCGTTATTTTTTGCTCGCTTCGATTTTGTGATTTCGTACCTTCCGGGCTCTAAAAATGTGAAGGCGGATGCTCTGTCTAGGAGTTTTGTGCCCGACTCTCCGGGTTTATCTGAGCCGGCGAGTATCCTCAAGGAAGGAGTCATTGTGTCTGCCATCTCCCCTGATTTGCGGCGAGTGTTGCAAAAATTTCAGGCTAATAAACCTGATCGTTGTCCGGCCGAGAAACTGTTCGTCCCTGATAGGTGGACTAGTAAAGTTATCTCTGAACTTCATTGTTCGGTGTTGGCTGGTCATCCAGGAATCTTTGGTACCAGAGAGTTAGTGGCTAGATCCTTCTGGTGGCCATCTCTGTCACGGGATGTACGTACTTTTGTGCAGTCCTGTGGGATTTGTGCTAGGGCTAAGCCCTGCTGTTCACGTGCCAGTGGGTTGCTTTTGCCCTTGCCGGTCCCGAAGAGGCCTTGGACACATATTTCGATGGATTTCATTTCTGACCTTCCCGTTTCTCAAAAGATGTCAGTCATTTGGGTGGTCTGTGATCGCTTTTCTAAAATGGTCCATCTGGTGCCCTTGGTTAAATTGCCTTCCTCCTCTGATTTGGTGCCTTTGTTCTTCCAGCATGTGGTTCGTTTGCATGGCATTCCTGAGAATATTGTTTCTGACAGAGGTTCCCAGTTTGTTTCAAGGTTCTGGCGAGCCTTTTGTGGTAGGATGGGCATTGACCTATCTTTTTCCTCGGCTTTCCATCCTCAGACTAATGGCCAGACCGAACGAACCAATCAGACCTTGGAAACATATCTGAGATGTTTTGTTTCTGCAGACCAGGATGATTGGGTGTCATTTTTGCCATTGGCTGAGTTCGCCCTTAATAATCGGGCCAGCTCGGCTACCTTGGTCTCTCCATTTTTCTGCAATTCTGGGTTCCATCCTCGTTTCTCTTCAGGACAGGTTGAGTCTTCGGACTGTCCTGGTGTGGATTCTGTGGTAGACAGGTTGCAGCACATCTGGACTCAGGTAGTGGACAATTTGACCTTGTCCCAGGAGAAGGCTCAACTTTTCGCTAATCGCAGACGCCGTGTGGGTCCCCGACTTCGTGTTGGGGATCTGGTTTGGTTATCTTCTCGTCATATTCCTATGAAGGTTTCCTCTCCTAAATTTAAACCTCGTTTTATTGGTCCGTATAGGATTTCTGAGATTCTCAATCCTGTGTCCTTTCGTCTGACCCTCCCGGACTCCTTTTCCATACATAATGTATTCCATAGGTCGTTGTTGCGGAGATACGTGGCACCTATGGTTCCATCTGTTGAGCCTCCTGCCCCTGTTTTGGTGGAGGGGGAATTGGAGTATATTGTGGAGAAAATTTTGGATTCTCGTGTCTCTAGACAGAAACTCCAGTATCTGGTTAAATGGAAGGGTTATGCTCAGGAAGATAATTCCTGGGTTTTTGCTTCTGATGTCCATGCTCCAGATCTTGTTCGTGCCTTTCATGTGGCTCATCCTGGTCGGCCTGGGGGCTCTGGTGAGGGTTCGGTGACCCCTCCTCAAGGGGGGGGTACTGTTGTGAATTCTGTGGCTGAATTCACTCCTGTGGTCACAAGTGGTACTGCAGCTTCTGGGCTTCCTCCCTCAGGTGTTCTGGTGAGCTCGTTGGCTGCCTTGTTATTTAACTCCACCTGATTCTGTCTTCCTTGCTGCTTGTCAATGTTCCAGTGTTGGATCTGAGCTTCTGGATCTTTCCTGTGGCCTGCTGCTCTGCTTAGATAAGTGCTTCTTTGCTTTTGTTGCTGTTTTTTCTGTCCAGCTTGTCTATTCGTTTTTGCTGGAAGCTCTGAGACGCAAAGGGTGTACCGCCGCGCCGTTAGTTCGGCATGGTGGGTCTTTTTGCCCCCTTTGCGTGGTTTTTTGCTTTAGGGTTTTTTGTAGACTGCAAAGTTCTCTTTGCTATCCTCGCTCTATCTAGAATATCGGGCCTCACTTTGCTGAATCTATTTCATCCCTACGTTTTGTCTTTTCATCTTGCTAACAGTCATTATATGTGGGGGGCTGCCTTTTCCTTTGGGGTATTTCTCTGAGGCAAGTCAGGCTTGTATTTCTATCTTCAGGCTAGTCAGCTCCTCAGGCTGTGCCGAGTTGCATAGGTAGTGACAGGCGCAATCCACAGCTGCCTTTAGTTGTGTTTAGGATAGGTTCAGGTATTGCGGTCTACAGAGATTCCACGTCTCAGAGCTCGTTCTATTGTTTTTGGGTTATTATCAAATCACTGTATGTGCTCTGATTGCTGGCACACTGTGTCACTGGATTGCCTTCATAACAGTTACCATGACAAAGACACGCTACTAGAACGCACGCGCACTTTAACTTTGCATTGATTGGATGCCGTGCGGTCAGGTGACCGGAACGGCATAGTATTTAGACGGCACTAAGATCGGGATTAAGCCACGCCCCCTGAGGAAGCGAGGCTATAAAAAGCACGCAAAACGCACGTTGGGGTGACCGAGGCTCTCATCTTCACTGGACATGGGTAATTACTAACCTTTATTTATGTCATACTTATAGGATATTTGTTTCTTGACGCTAGAAATATATGAGCAGTGGGTGGCTGAAACTCTGGGAACAGTGTTCTGAGGGATGACATTCAGTAATATTTGATTACACACACATGCAGTGCTACTATTTGTATGGAACAAATGCCTAGTGTTCCGGTTTAGAGTGGGAGTCACTGGTCTAATCATCACACCTGGGTATGGTTCACAAGTACTTGACTTATGATATCCATTTTTACTTATGTAAATCTTTTTTGATTCACTGGTCAACAGCATTTTTGGTGCCAAAGATATTTCATCGAATTTAGGGTAACTTTGGGGTGCTGATTCTGAATATGTCATCAGTTTTGCCAGATTGGCTCAAGTTTTTGAGATTTTTCGTAAAATGTGTAAAAAAAAAAGACGTAATTTGCTACACGCGCATTAACTTTATTGATATTGTCATGAATACAATAAATTTAACAAAGTAAATGTTGATTTTAGTTTATTTTAACTAGTTTTAGAAAGTAATCTTCAAAAATGAACAAGACATGAAAGATAGGAGACATTTAATCGCTGGAAAAGCGCTTTTTATATGATTTTCTTCTATGTGAGCTATTCGGGCAGTCACGCTGTAGATTCCAGCAGTAATCAGCCATCATATGTCTGTCCCATCTGCCTTGGTACCTTTCCTCCATCACCATAATAACCTGATGAAATCTCTCCCCTTGTTCTTCGCTAAAATCTCCAAGGTTTTCTGGAAATCTGTCCAAGTGACTGTGAAGATAATGCAATTTAATGCTCATGTGTACACCCAGATTTCTAAATCTCAATAGCATGTTTTGTACCAGTTCTTCATAATTGTCTGCCTTTTGATTTCCCAAGAAGTTCTTCACTACCAACACAAAACTACACCATGCAGCAGCTTCAATGTCATTCATTTCCTTAGGAAAATTTGAATCTTTAATGAGTTTCCGAATTTGAGGACCATCAAAGATTCCTGCCTTCAGTTTTTCGCTACTAAGACCAGGGAAAGATCTGCAGATGTACATGAAGCAATTACCATCTTTGTCTAATGCCTTGACGAACTGCTTCATTAATCCTAACTTTATGTGAAGTGGTGGTAGAATGATTTTTTCCCTGTCCACCAAAGGTTCGTTCACTATGTTTGATGCTCCTACTGTCAAGGTGTCCCTTGGAGGCCAATTCAGTTTCTCCCAGTGCTGATGTTTTGCTCTACTATCCCACATGCAGATGAAGCAAGGATACTTTGTGTATCCACTTTGCTGTCCAAGTAAAAAGTTGACCATTTTTAAATCAACACATATCAGCCACGAATGTTCATGGTAGCACAGTTTCTCCAAGACCATTTTGACATTTTTGTATTGTTCTGCAAGTTTAGTTGAGTGAGCTACTGGAAGAGATGCACACTGATTGCCATTGTTCAACAAAACACATTTCAAACTCCTTTTAGAACTATCTATGAAAAGCCTCCAGTCTTCAGGACGATATACTTGTAAACCCATTTGCAGCATCAGGCCAGGAATATCCTTACAATATACAAGTAGGTCATCTTCACAGAAAAATTGAAGAAGTGCTTCTTCTCTGGTCCAGTAAGATGTAATTTTAGTTCCAGGCGTCAGACAATTTTTTTCACTTAGCCTTGAAGCTAAAAGTTCGGATGCACTTTTTGAGAGGTTGAGGTCTCTTATTAGATCGTTGAGCTCTCCTTGGGTAAATTGCGTAGGTGTTCTGAAACTTCCTTCATATTCTAGTTCACTTCCAGAACTGATGTTTAGCTCCATACCCTGCATTTCATCATCATCAGGTGGGGGAAGGTCAGGTAACATGGTAAACACAGGTACAGGCACATCTTCACAATGAGGGACAGGCCTTCTTGCAGATTCCATGTTAGGATACTCCCATTTTCGTTTCTTATGCTTATTGAATCCTTGCACTTGCACTGCACAGAAATAACAGTCATCATGATGATTTTTTTGCTCTCTCCACACCATTGGAACACCAAATTTGAAGCTTTTTCTTTGTCCTTTGCTCCATTTTCATAATAATTCGATACATGATTTGCACACTATGTGTGGTGCCCAAAACTTGTCTTGGTCCCCAAGCATAACCCCAAAATAGGCAAAATACACTTTTTTTACGAAGTCTGTTATGTTTCTTCTATGTTTTGGCAGTGTGTATTCACCACAAATGTAACAGAATGAGTCTGGATTGTTAAGACAACTTCTTCTTGATGAGTTCATGCTTTTCACTGGAAAACAGACAACAACATAAAGTTAGTGCAAAAATCAAGCTATGAACAAACTTTTAGAACACTAATTAACACAAAACTATATTGAGAACTGCTCAGTTCAAGTACTAATCCAAAGAAATTAATGAGATGATGCGTCGCATTTACCAACAAGTGCTATAAATAAGATACCAAAAATCTCAAAAACTTGAGCCAATCTGGCAAAACTGATAGCATATTCAGAATCAGCACCCCAAAAATACCCCAAATTCATTAAAATATTTTGGACACCAGAAAAAAAATTTTTTTTTGTTGACCTGTGATAATAAAGTTTGTATGTTTGGTATACTCTATGTCCTCCTTTTTCATACACAATGTACAAGGCAGAACGTGGGTGGCAGATATACGCCAAACAGAACTCACGTTAATCCACTTAGTGGCAATTTAAAGCACCCTTTTTTGTGGGAGACTGCAGGAAAAAACAGGCCCAGTGTATGACACCACACAGTGTCCAAGGCAGAATGTGGCAGACATCTAAAAAAATACAAGGGCTGTAGTAGAATTTCAATCTCCCTACAATGATCAAAGGACAAGTATGGCAGCAATAAAAAGGACTGCTGCACAGTGCACACAAAACAGTGTGGACAAAGAAACAAGATAACTGTGCAGAAAGAAGCAACAGGATTTTTGCTTTGAAAAAGCAGTTGGTTTGCACAGCGGCGTACATACAGCAATGCAGCTATCAGGGAGCCTTAGAATGCAGCCTAAGAAGCTACAGAGCTGATGCACCCCCCAAAAAAAACACTGTCCCTGCAAAGAAAAGGTGGTATTGGACAGTGGAAATCGCTACAGCACAAGCGGTTTGGGGGTTAATATTCCCTCCCTAACTATATCCCTGCTTCTGACGAAGCTGCAGCAACCTCTCCCTATGCTCAGATCGGCAGAAGTAAGATGGCAGTCGGCGTGCACGCCCCTTTATAGCCCCTGTTACGCCGCAGAAAGCAAGCTAATTACTGCCCTTCTCTAAGATGGAGGGGACCGAGAGCTATGTCATCAAGCTGCCCACACTCTGCGTGCACCTTCATTGGCTGAGAAATGGCACTTAAAGCGTCATACGAAATGCAACTTTGGCGCGCAGATCGCCGACCTCATGGCCGATCCCACAGTGGGATCGGGTAGGGTTTCACGAAACCCGACTTTGCCAAAAGTCGGCGATTTATGAAAATGTCTGATCCGTTTCACTCAACCCTAATCTAGATAAGTTCCTTAGGGGGTCCTCTTTCCAAAATTGTGCCACTTGTGGGGGGTTTCAATGTTTAGGCACATCAGGGGCTCTCCAAATGCGACATGGCATCCCATCTCAATTCCAGTAACTTTTGCATTGAAAAGTCAAATGGTGTTCCTTCCCTTCCGAGCTCTGCCATGTGCCCAAACAGTGGTTTACCCCCACATATCGGGTGTCAGCGTACTCAGGACAAATTGGACAACTTTTGTGGTGCAATTTCTCCTGTTACCCTGGGTAAAATAAAACAAATTGGAGCTGAAGTAAATTTTTGGTGAAAAAAAGTGAAATGTTCATTTTTTTTAAACATTCCAAAAATTCCTGTGAAACATCTGAAGGGTTAATAAACTTCTTGAATGTGGTTTTGAGTACCTTGAGATGTGCAGTTTTTAGATTGGTGTCACACTTGGGTATTTTCTATCATATAGACCCCTCAAAGTGGCTTCAAATGTGATGTGGTCCCTAAAAAAAATGGTCTTGTAAAAGTGAGAAATTGCTGGTCAACTTTTAACCCTTATAACTCCCTAACAAAAAAAAATGTTGGTTCCAAAATTGTGCTGATGTAAAGTAGACATGTGGGAAATGTTACTTATTAAGTATTTTTGTGACATATCTCTGTGATTAAAGGGCATAAAAATTTAAAGTTGGAAAATTGCGAAATAAGTAAACGCAGGTAATATCAAAGAAATTTTACCACTATCATGAAGTACAATATGGCACAAGAAAATAATGTCAGAATCATCAGGATCCGTTGAAGCGTTCCATAGTTATAACCTCATAAAGGGACAGTGGTCAGAATTGTAAAAATTGGCTCGGTCTTTAACGTGCAAACCACCCTTGGGGGTAAAGGGGTTAAAAAAGAATTAAGTGCTCTGATAACTAATAACAAATGGCATCGAGAATAAGAATATATCTAATGATTAATGATGCAAAATTGACGAGAAATATAATGGACTTAATTTTTCAACCTATTTCAACTATGTAAGCAATTGCACTGATCAATGGTGAAAAATATAAAATTCTTTCTGTAGCACATTTTAATTCACAAATTTTGCAATTCATTTAATAAGTTTTGGATATGTTATGAATAGGAAATCGGTACCATAGCAAAATGGTAAATTTATAAATGTATTTCATGCTTTTATAAAACAGTCTGTGACAGGAAAATATAGAGCTATCATTGCCATTAAGTTAGGATCTTAAGTGTGTGCGAGATAATAGCTCCAATATCAACTCCAGAAATGTAAATGTGGATTTGGAGGAGTCTGTCTTTCTGGAATATTAGAAGAGAAGCAGAGACAGCATAAGTGCTCTTAGTTTTGCTTCTTATTATCAGGCAGAGATGAGACTTGGACTAAGTTTTATCTAAGAGCTGGTGACTCTTCTCCATCTCTCTTCAGCATAGATGACCTCAGGGTCAGGAAAATGAAAGTGAAAAGCAACAGGTCTTAATGAAAGGTCAAAGGGTGAAATACATGCTAGGATTGTTTAAAAGACTTTAATGAAGTGATTTATGTAACTAGAACATATTCTGATGCTAGTTCAGGTTGCTGAAGCATGACTATAGTTAGTTTTAAAGGTGTGATCTATTCACATAAAGTGAAATAATAAACAGCTAAAACTATGGGTGGGTTTATATAATGAAGTGTTTTGTGTGAACAGCATTAACATTCAGGGTTCTGTACATGAAATACAGCTGTATTTAAATGCCATTGTAATTAAAAATGTTTTGATGACCTATCCCTAGGGGTAGTGGGAGATTTATAATTGATACTGTTATCGTTTGTACCCGCAACAATACTGTCATAAATTCAGAAATATATATATGTGAATTGGAAAAGGCATGCATATAGTGTAAAAATTGCAGATGGTGGGTATATAGTTCTCATACACTTTATGCAGTATTAGCCCTTTGTGTCTGTACTGCTACATACTTAGGCAGTTAACTGGTTCATGCAGCTTTACATGAACACCTGAGCCTTACACTATGGCCGGTCCGAATAACTAAAGCAATTGTTACCATCCACCTCTCGTGTCTCCCCTTTTCCTCATAGTCTGTAAGCTTGCGAGCAGGGCCCTCACTCCTCCTGGTATCTGTTTTGAACTGTATTTCTGTTATGCTGTAATGTCTATTGTCTGTACAAGTCCCCTCTATAATTTGTAAAGCGCTGCGGAATATGTTGGCGCTATATAAATAAAAATTATTATTATTATTATTATTATATAAAAATGAGCGATCAAGGTCTTGGGAAAGGAACTATTAATACACAATGTCAAAAGCTGCCCTCACTCCCCCTTGAAGATCATATGATTATATAATGCATTGCTAAGTTTAAATTGTTGTTTTTTCTATTTTAGCCCAGCAACAGTGAGTCAGCAGCATACAGGGTTAATTATTGGTACTAGCCCAGGATGGAATGAGTTATGTGGGCATATAGGAAAGTAGTTTCCTGTTGATTAGTCACATAGGGACCTATGGGCTAGCTCCTTGCAGACTTGCATAAAAACAGTATTGTGTGCAAAGAGGGGGACCACCATATATCAGATAGTATGTCAAGAAGGAAAGCAAGGATTAAGTGACAGCAGGAATTCAGATCTCAGGCAGGGGGCCTAGTGAAGACGAAGAGGAGGACAGGGTCCTTATCTCAAGCCAGGAGGCCTAATTAAAGGGTTGGAATATCGCTCAGGTTAGTAACAGGGCAGGTGGCCTAATTAAAGGGATAGAAGTTTGCTAAGGAGAGCAGCAGGACAGAGGGCCTATAGGGGACTAAGCTAAAGGAAGGTTTACTTATCTCAGGCAAGCAGGTCTTAAGGTACTGTCACACTAAGCGACGCTGCAGCGATACCGACAACGATCCGGATCGCTGCAGCGTCGCTGTTTGGTCGCTGGAGAGCTGTCACACAGACAGCTCTCCAGCGACCAACGATGCCGGTAACCAGGGTAAACATCGGGTTACTAAGCGCAGGGCCGCGCTTAGTAACCCGATGTTTACCCTGGTTACCATCGTTAAAGGAAAAAAACAAACACTACATACTTACCTACCGCTGTCTGTCCCCGGCGCTCTGCTTCTCTGGTCTGGCTGTGAGCACAGCGGCCGGAAAGCAGAGCGGTGACGTCACCGCTCTGCTTTCCGGCTGCCCGGCGCTCACAGCCAGACCAGAGAAGCCCAGCGCCGAGGACAGACAGCGGTAGGTAAGTATGTAGTGTTTGTTTTTTTACTTTAACGATGGTAACCAGGGTAAACATCGGGTTTACTAGGATGTTATCACTGCTGGACAAGTTCTCACTCCATTGCTAGACTGACAATGCCCCCTCCTCTGATAAGCAGCTCAATGTCAACAGACAATGTACATCGAGAGCCTGGTGGGGCGGGGTTAGCTTTCTCAGCCCTGCTTCATTGCTTGCTGCACCCAGTAACCTAAGTAAGGCATCCCTGGAATCAGGGTCTCTTTTCCTACATTATGCTGCTCTCAGATGAAGTAGCAAAAACCTGGTGACAGTTTCCTTTTAAGCAGATATTGGTGGATAGCCATAAACATGGCTAGGAACACAGGCCATATAGTCCAACATGGACAAGCAGTGTATTTGTCATCTCTGGGAAAATTCTGGAAGAGTATTGACTTGTTGTGCAAGGGTCTGTTAAGGACTGAACATGTTCAATCATGCACTGCAGGATAAAATGGACAATTGATTCAGGCAAGCAGAACAACAGGTTAGTCTGGTTGCCTCCTGTACACCATGGCAGTTGTCAATGGGAAGGTCTTGGCTGTGCAATTGGTCCTCTATTGCAAATCAGCAAATCAAGAACAGGCATGACTTGGATTAGATGTGAGCATGATTTTAACAGGTGGCAGTTGTGGCAATGGTGGCCAAGAGGTGAATTGTTGCAACTTGAGCAAGGTCCTCAAATGTTTGGTAATAATGTCAGGATTAAAGAAAACTGTTACCTAAAGCTATAAACATTTTGCTTATGTTTGCATTTATTGTTAGGGAGGTAATAGAAATGGGGGTAGCTGATACATGACAACACTTAAAAAGATCTAATTGATCTGAACTAAGAGCGAATGGCATTGAGAGACAGAAAGGTGAAACTAATGGACCTATTTGTTCAACCAATTTCAACCATATAAACGATTGTACTGATCGATGGAGAAAAATAGAACGTTTTATCTATAGTACATTTTAAAAAGTTGAAATAAAACATATTAAACTACATTGTACGGTAAAATCTGCAAGTGTACATTGTGTGTTACACTGATACTTCTGACAGCTTTAGAAACAAAACCAAAGATATTTTAATCAGGAATAAAAACTAGACAAAGACTTTAGAGAAAAAAAACACAAAGATGAATAAAAAGGTATATTTCACGTAAAAGCAGAAAAACACTTCACATACTCAAGAGAAAGATAATGGGCAAAAACCTTACGGTTGGTCCTTAGAGTACTGGTCTTATTACCTACATTCAGGCTTTAATGAGAATAAATTTTAAGCCCAAACACTACGAGCTGAGCTGCACTCTCTTCTTCCCACATGCTGGGATCCATATTGTAATCCAGTCGGCTCCTGTTAGTAGATCAGAGCTGACGGGGCGAGAGATTTTTTAATGAGGGAAGGCAGCGGCTCCAGTCCTGGGCAGGGTAAGGAAAAGAGAATGCAACCAGTCTGTAGCCGCTGGCCTTAACCCTTGTGCTCTCACTATATGTTTGATTGACAAGCTACAGCTCAGATCTAGCCACAGATGCACTTACAGTTAACCAGATAAGAAAAATACCTTATATGACACTGTTCTGAGATTCAAACATTTTGGTCTGAACTCTGAAGTTATAAACATTTTATCATAAGCAATGAAGGTCCCTGAGATATTTATTTGGATTCCTAGATGAAGAAATGTGGTCTCATCATGATGGGTTTTTTTTGGGAGAAGCTTTCTTTATGAGCCAGAAGGTTATTGCTATGCACTGCATGGAGGAGAGACCGTGCTTTATATCTCAATGGAAAAAAATGAGTTAATAATCTAGTTTCATACAACAATATAGTGTATAAAATTAGAGGTTGCCCTCAAAAATGTAAAAGTGTGGGGAAAGTGGTGTGACTCACCCTTCACCAAGTCCTTAAAGGGACTCTGTCACCTGAATTTGGAGGGAACAATTTTCAGCCATAGAGGCGGGGTTTTCAGGTGTTTGATTCACCCTTTCCTTACCCACTGGCTGCATGCTGGCTGCAATATTGGATTTAAGTTCATTCTCTGTCCTCCGTAGTACATGCCTGCACAAGGCAAGATTGCGCAGGCGTGTACTATGGAGGACAGAGAATGAACTTCAATCCAATATTGCAGCCAGCATGCAGCCAGCGGGTAAGGAAAGGGTGAATCAAACACCCGAAAACCCCACTCCTATGGCTGAAGATTGTTCCCCCAAATTCAGGTGACAGAGTCCCTTTAAGGCAGCCCTTATCAAAGCTTTATCCAACTACTACCCTAATCTGTAGTGGGAATTGTATTAATTTATTTCTATAATACCTGCTTTTTTCACCATTTAATAATATAAAAGTGGAACTGATGCTTTGTGTTTTCATGTCATTCTTTTTATTTGATTTAATCACGGATATACTGTATATTGTAAGTAAAGTCAAATAAGCTGTAGCTACTGTATGTTTTCTTGTATGGTTAGGCCGGCATCACACACAATGTCTAAAAATATGGTCCGTTTTTTACGTCCGAGATTCGCAGAAATGTTCCCGAACAGTGATCCGTACGTCATCCGCGTTTGTTGGAAGACTATTCCCGGTGACTTCCTCTTGAAGCTCATCAAGAGAATGCCAAGAGTGTGCATGTGTTAATTCATAGTTTTGATGCCTTCAGTGTGAATGTACAATTTTCATAGTCATGAAAATACAGAAAAATCTTTAAATGAGAAGGTGTGTCCAAACTTTTGGTCTGTACTGTAAATATATATATATATGTCATTGACACATATATATATATATATATATATATATATATATATATGTATATATCTTTATATTTCAAAGAGAGTTAGCAAAATATCCGATAATATTGCAGAACCCGACAGGATATGACACATGCTTTACATACAGTAAACCGTTGCATATTTGCTAGATTTATATATGTCCCTCACTAATAACGTCAGTATTGTGTATGTGTAAAATTTTGGAGCTGTAGGTGTTAAACTAAAGGACTAATTCACAGAAAAAACTGGCGTGGGTCCCACGCAATTTTCTCCGCCAGAGAGGAAAAACCTGTGACTGAAGGCAGATATTAATAGCTTAGAGAGGGACCATGGTTATGGCCACCCCGGCTAAAGATAATCTGCCCCCAGCCACCCCAGCAAAGGTGCATCTGTAAGTTGTGCCTATTCCGGCACTTAGCCTCTCTCTTCCCACTGCCCGGTAGCGGTGGCATATGGGGTAATAAGGGGTTAATGTCACCTTGCTATTGTAAGGTGACATTAAGCCTGGTTAATAATGGAGAGGTGTCAATAAGACACCTATCCATTATTAATCCAATAGTATGAATTGTGTCACGGCTCCCAAGTATTAATGCTGCGGGGAGAGCTGCATACAGCAGCAAAGGAACTGAGCTAAACGCCGGGTTACTAACCTGGCAACCAACAGGACCTGAAACATGTGACAGAGTGGGAAGTCAGGGGGCAGGGCGAGAGACAGGGGTTAGTCAGAATTGAAGCCAGAGTTCAGTAATCCAGAAGAACAGAGTAAAGCACAGAGAGCAATGGAAACACAATGCAAACCAAGCACACACTCCAGGGGTCAAGCACCGTATAATACGGCCAAGAAAATTACGCATGATGGGAGCTGCCCCATAGATTAACATTGGTCCGAGTGCTATGTGATTTTTTTTATCACATAGCACTCATCCGTATTACACTCTAGTGGGACTCCAGCCTTACCCTTGAAGGGTATGTGCACATGTTGCAGATTTGCCTGTGGAATTTTTTGCACAAATTCTGCATCTCTTGGCAGAAAACACTGGTAAAAATCCACGCGGATTTGATGCGTTTTTGATGCAGATTTTCATGCAGATTTGTGTGCATTTTTGAAAGCTAAATAAAAATCTATTATTAAACAAAAAAAAGAACTGTGATGTAATTTCTTGACTAACCTCTTCATTTACATACTCCAATGAAGAATAATATTTAAATACGCAGAAAGATAGATAGATAGATAGATAGATAGATAGATAGATAGATAGATAGATAGATAACACTGATCTACAAAAAAAAAATTTTTCTGGCATGGACTTTAAGAACAGTTTTAGACTAATTTGAGGGTGCTAAATTCAAATCTGCTCTTATAATTTCTCTATCACATCATGTTTTTGCGCTATAGGTATATAGCCCATTTTCATGAATTCCATGATAAATATAAGTAGTGTATGAAAAGTGCCGGTTTATACGGTTCACTAAGGTAAATTTAGTTTTCATTTAGTCTCCCAATAAATGTGAGAATACCTTTGTTTTCTTTGAACATGCATGATTCCCATTTGTTATTATAACACCCTTGTTTTCTGTGCTACTGGGACAGTAGAGCTACAGCAGAGCATTGGGCGAAAACTGAATGGCCTCAGCGACAGAGTTTGGCATCTGGCGATAAGAATGTCATCCATGATCCTCTAGTGGATAGGAAGGGCATTGTCTTTCCTCCCTTACACATAAAATTTGGATTGATGAAGCAGTTCGTCAAAGCTCTCAATCACAGTGGAGAATGCTTTAATTATATATGTTCAACTTTTCCTGGTCTTAGTGAAGAGAAGAAAAAGGCTGGAATATTTGTTGGACCTCAAATAAGAACACTTATGAAAGACCCAAATTTTATCACATCAATGAATGAGACAGAAGAAAGAGCTTGGAATGCATTTTGTAATGTGGTGCAGAATTTTCTAGGGAATAAGAAAGCAGACAACTATGAAGAGATTGTGAAAGAGCTACTAATGAGTCTGCGAAATCTTGGATGAAGAATGAGTATCAAGATTCACTATTTACACAGCCATTTGGACTTTTTTCCAGAGAACCTTGGGGATGTGAGCGAGGAACAAGGGGAGCGTTTTCATCAGGACATTAAAACAATGGAAGAACGGTATCAAGGCCGGTGGGACTCACATATGATGGCTGACTATTGCTGGAGCTTGATGAGAGACAACCCAGAAGCTGCACATCTAATATATAATTGCCTAGAATACTACTTCCTGCAATTTGTGCCAACTTCCTGTCCGGAGCTAATGTCCGGAGCTAATGTCCGGAGCTAATGTCCGGAGATAAGTGACGTCAACAGTGTCCAGTGTCTGATTGGTTGCCGCCTGCTGCGAGCGACCAATCAGAAACGTGCCGTACTGTGACACACTCCGCCCGCCATTTTGGTGTGATTTTTGAATTTTTACCTCACAGCAAGTTTCTACTGCGTGGAGGCGGGCCCAGTGACGTTGCTCTTCAAGCTCCTGCCAAATTTCGTCAAAAAAATGATAATACCATTTACCAAAACTATATATATTTGGTTGTGAAGTGGTTCAGTGACATTTTCACACCAATTTTGAACTTTTGTTTGGTGTTTTCTCCATATACTGCCTATTATTTTTGTTCTTTCTTACTATTATTTATTAATTGTATTATTCTTACATTTGAATAAATAAAGTATATATGGATTCTAGACTCCCGATTCTTTAGAATCGGGCTGCCATCTAGTCTAATATATAATTGCCTAGAATACTACTTCCTGCTAATGTCCGGAGCTAATGTCCGGAGCTAATGTCCGGAGCTAATGTCCGGAGATAAGTGACGTCAACAGTGTCCAGTGTCTGATTGGTTGCCGCCTGCTGCGAGCGACCAATCAGAAACGTGCCGTACTGTGACACACTCCGCCCGCCATTTTGGTGTGATTTTTGAATTTTTACCTCACAGCAAGTTTCTACTGCGTGGAGGCGGGCCCAGTGACGTTGCTCTTCAAGCTCCTGCCGAATTTCAAGTATATATGGATTCTAGACTCCCGATTCTTTAGAATCGGGCTGCCATCTAGTCACTGATAAGCCAAGAAAAGAAAGTTCAAATAACTGCCATTTGTCATTCATCTGTGTGCCATATATATATGTGTTTTTATATTTTGTAGTTTAATTCTGTTAGTATATTTGATTTGCTTTACATAGACTTTGTAATCTTTGTTATTCCCTGATTAAAAATATACAAAATGTAGTACCGAAAATTATTTGTTTTTATCATAAAACATTAGTAATTTTCATCAAAAAATGAAAATATCTCGAAATTCTGATGTGATAGCCAAAAACGGAGTTCATGTTCGTAATCAGCAGCCAAAATTGACTTAAAATTTATTTTAAAACCTTTTGCCAGAAAAATTGCGTTGACCAGTGTAATAGGTAGGTAGATATATAGATAGATAATAGATAGATATATGGAGATATCTATATATCTATCTATTATTTATCTATCTATCATCTATCTATCTATTATCTATCTATTTATAGATATATCTATGTATTTATCTATAGATCTATCTATCTATTATCTATCCATCTAGCTTTAGATATATCTATCCATCTATCTATAGATCTATCTATCTATAGATAGATAGATCTATAGATAGATTGATATATCTATAGATAGATAATACCAAGCCCGATGTTTAGTAATAAACATAATAAAATGGTGCATAAAGAGTTAAATAAAGACACACACATGCACAAAATTTGCGTTAGGCCGGGGTCACACTTGCGAGAAACTCGCACGAGTCTCGCACCTCATTACTCGATACTGCCACCGGCACTCAGGACCAGAGCATTCAGCTGCATGGAAGTACGTGCAACTGCATGCTTCGGTTCCGAGTGCCAGCGGCAGTGCCAGGTATTGATGCGAGAGACTCGTGTGAGTTTCTCGCAAGTGTGACCCCGGCCTTAAACGCAATATCTGTTTAATTTATTAAAAAAATTGAAAAAAAAATGGCGTGGGCTCCTGCACAACTAGAGGCTGATGTTTATAACCTGGGAAGGGGCTAGTACCCATGGATCTTACCCATGGATCTTCCCAGGCTATGAATATCAGCCCACAGCCGTATATTTAGCCTTTACTGGCTATTAAAATAGGGGGACCCCCCAAAAAATTACGTAGGGTCCCCCAATAATTAATAACCAGAAAAGGCTATGCAGACAGCTGCGGGCTGATATTCATATCCTAGGAAGGCACCATGGATATTGGCCTCCCCGGCTACAAACACCTGCACATAGCTGCCCCAGAAATGGCGCATCTGTAAGATGTGCCAATTCTGGCACTTAGCCTCTCTCTTCCCACTGCCCTGTAGCGGTGGCATATAGGGTAATAGGGAGTTAATGTCACCTTTGAATTGTAAGGTGACATCAAGCCGACTTAGTAATGGAGAGGCGTCAATATGACATCTATCCATTACGAATCCTATAGTTGTTAATGGGTATAAATAAACACACACATGCAGAATAAAGTATTTTAATGAAATAAAACACCAAACAGTTTTGCCATCTTTATTGTTACTGGTAATCCATGCGACGCCCTCGATCTCCTGGAAAAAATAATAAACCAACACAAGTATTCCCAGGTCCGACACAGTCCATTTAATAATGAGTGTCCCACGACGATCTCCCCTATAGAACTCTCACATCAGGAGATTTGACAACTCTATAGGCCTCCAGTGACACACTGACAGGAGACAATGGTTCCAACAGTGTTATCACTGATGGTTCAATAACCTCTCACTTTACGGCACTGCTGGATGAGAAATTTCCCACGTAGCGGTTCCGCAAGTGACAGTATGCACTATACTGTACTCACAACGGCGGATGGATACAGTGAGGAAGGATACCTTCCGTCATTGTATTTCGGAGCCCCTGAAGAGCTGTCGCATCTGCCGATTGGACAGCTCTCCAAGGGAGATCGTCGTGGGACACTCGTTATTAAATGGATTACATTGGATCAGGGAGTATATTGTTGGTTTATTATTTTTACATTTTTTATAGGTGATCGAGGGCTTCTGGGATTAGCGGTATGGCGAGTATGTACTGTATGTTGTATGTACTGTATGTACTGTATGTGTGCATGTATGTACTGTATGTGTATACAGTACAGATCAAAAGTTTGGACAAACCTTCTCATTTAAAGATTTTTCTGTATTTTCATGACTATGAAAATTGTACATTCACACTGAAGGCATCAAAACTATGAATTAACACATGTGGAATTATATACTTAACAAAAAAGTGGGAAACAACTGAAATTATGTCTTATTTTCTAGGTTCTTCAAAGTAGCCACCTTTTGCTTTGATGACTGCTTTCACACTCTTGGCAGTCTCTATAAACATTTTACTTTATTGAAGGTCAGCATGCATGTTATTGTACATGACCAGTTGGAAAATAAGTATTTGATACACTGCCGATTTGACTAATTTTCCCACCTACAAAGAATGGAGAGGTCTGTAATTTTTAAAGTATGTACATTTCAACTGTGAGAGACAGAATCTTAAAACAAAATCCAGAAAATCACATTGTATGATTTTTCCATAATTAATATAATTAGTTTGCATTTTTTTTGCATGAAATAAGTATCGTATTTTTTGGGCTATAAGACGCACCGGACCATAAGCTGCACCTAGGTTTTAGAGGAGGAAATTAGGAAAAAAAATTGAAGCAAAAAATGTGGTCAATTCTGTGCTTAATATCCCCTATCCTGGTATATATTATCACCTCATCCCCATCCTTATACACATGGCCCCCTCATCCCTTCCCTGGAATGCATGTGTAAGGGGTTGTAAAGACTGTAAAGATCCCCCACCATCCTCTCGGTTAAATGTAGATAATTGTGTATATTTACTATCTATTGCTACTATGTATATAACGTTATTTACCTATTGGTGCTGTGTGTATATTGTGAATAAAGGAAAGCGTAGTAAACTGTTGGGGCCACTAGACGGGGCGCTTTAGGAGCACATAGTATAGGCCTAGTAAATAGTTAATGGAGGTGCCCACTGGAATATGTGTAGTGAGCTTCCTGTTTTGAGTCAGTCGAGCCTGGGAGCTGAGACAGGCCAGGAGGCCCAGAGAGCCCAGTAAGTCCCGTAGGGCCTCAGAGCCTGGGGCAACATAGTGGGCCCTGCAACATTCCAAAAGGGAAGCCCAGCCACCCAGGGTCAACGGGCCAGAAGTGCAGCAGTGACAGCAGTAGTGCAAGAAGTAGTGATAGTGGTAGTGAGAGCAGGAGCTACATCATGAATCACAGCAGGACAGTACAGCAGGTCACTCTGAAAATGTGGCAGCTTGCTACTTGGGCTGATGCCCTTAAGTCTGGAGTAAAATGGACAAGGGAATTCCTAAAGGTAGTCAGAGAGGATGCTGTGATACCGAGCGGGACAGGATGTCCCGGGAACACATTGAAAAGCACAGGGAAAGCGAAGGAAATGTGCTGTGTGGAATCTAATGTTGATACTGTAACTGATGAGGCAAAGGAAATATGCTGTGTGGAACCTAATGTTGATGCTGCAAAAGTCATGGATGTGCTGAGAGAAGAAACCAGTAAGCTGATCTGTTTTAAGTTGAACGTGAACTTTGTGTATTTGTGCAAGGACACCAGCAGCAGAATTTCAGCCACTCAGATGGGACTCTGACAGTGCAGATGATGTAGCTGAAGGTACGCTAAAAAGGGGACATTGTTTTCATGTGACAGGAGACCAGGATGCATGTAAACAGATCTTCTCAGCTACGGCCCTGGCCCTCCCTCACACTTGACGTAGTTGGCAGGATGCTGCAGCCTTGCAAAGCGGGGATACCGTGAAGTAAGAAGATTTTGATACCCCGAAAGTGACTTGTTTATGGATGTGACAGAAACCCAGGAATTGACTGACACTTAGTTTGTGACCAAGATGGCGACCATGAAGATGACGGAGAATAGCGCCAAAAAGAAAATAATAACTGTGATCCCATCCTTCGTGGGCATTCCGACCCAGAAAGAGCTCGAAATTCTGGCTGACGACATCCCCCGGTCCTCCCATGGTTGGCCTCATCCCTCCCTACAGGATACAGAGAAATGGGTGGAGCGGCCGGAGGCGACCCCACTTTGGCATGGGTGGAGTCCAGAAGAAAACTCCATGTGCAGTTTCGCACGTCATCACGTACCAGAGGAGGTCGGCGATCCGGAAGAATGTGTGAGCCGGAGGAAGAAAAGGCCCAACCTGGAAGGCTGAGGGGAGTCGCTGATGAATTTTGGACAAACCGATTTTCAGTACTTGCCAAGGAGCGAAGCTGGCGGCTACTGGAAACCGGACATTGTCCTTGGGAGCAGAGACCTCATTATGCAGAGCCAGAACTTCAACGCCGTCCGGAGCATCCCCTTCAGGAGCCGCAACATCAGGAGATGGAAACTCTTCGCCAGGAGCCGGAACTTTGTCATCGGGAGCTGGAGGTCGGCGAACCGGAAGCAGTGACTGCCCCGGAGAAGCCTGCGCCGGAAATGGAGGCCGATTCGGAGAGCGTCGCTGCCGTGATGGAGGAATCTGGTGATTACGGAGCAGTTGCAGCCAGGATGCTGGAGCGGCAGGAGCAGGATGACCGGCAGAGTGAACCTCGGTCCCAAGTCCTGGAATGCCAGTCAGTGTTCAGCAACGCCCCACCCTTCGGCCCATTACGTTATCACCTGAAATTATATGTGGGCCTGGAACAGGCACAATCGGTCCCCTACTCCCCGGTCAATGAACGACCAAGTCCTGACCCTCTCCTGTGATTGCGGCGGCAGGAGGACACGACACCTGCAGCTGCAGGGTCATCTACTGGAGTACGGGAACAGAGCCCGATGTAGAGTGGAGCAGCACGGGATACGTGCCGTTGATAAGTGGATGCCGTTTAAAAGGTAATATTCCTTTGCAAAAGTTGTGCCTGTTGCACCGGATCAATGATAAAGAAAAAAAAGGGACTGTTCCGCGTCCCTGTGGGCAAAGGAGCCCTGAAGTACTAAAGTCGGGTGCAGAGTGGCCGATATGGCCATGGTTGAGCGTTGTTTTTTTCCCCATTGATCTGTCTATTTTTCCTGCTGGATGGCAGGACTTTGCTTTTGCAAAGGTGCGGCCCCTTGGACTGAGTCACGGACTGTGTGCGGCTGCAGCAACAGACTTTTCGGGACAGGCAGCGCACATGCCAGCAAAGGGTAGGGCTCTGCTCAATGGAGCCCATGCCTGAAATGGAGGCCAAGTCGGAGAGCATAGCTGCCGCGGTGGATAGAGCTGGCAGTCGCGGAGCACTCGCAGCTAGGATGTTGGAGTGGCAGGAGCAGGATGATGGGCAGAGTGAACCTCAATCCCAAGTCCCGAATGCTGGGCGGTCAGTGTTCAGAAATGCCCCGCACCTCAGCCCACCACATTATCATCTGGAGTTATATATGGGACCCTGACTGTGCAGATGATGTAGCTGAAGGTATGCTAAAAAGGGGCATTGTTTTCATGTGACGGGAGAACAGGGCGAGTGTGAATAGATATTCTCAGCCACGACTACGGCCCTGGCCCTCCATCACACATGGCCCCCTCATCCCTGCCTTGATATGCATGGCCCCCTCATCCTTATCTTGGTTTTCATGCTCCTTCATCCCTATCCTGGTATGCATGGCCCCCTCTTCCCTATCCTGGTAGGAATGGTCCCTCTCATCCCTATCCTGGCAGGAATGATCGCCCTCATCCCTATCCTAGTATGCATGACCTCATCCATATCCTGGTATGCAGGGCCCCCATCTCATCCTAGTATGCATGGCCCCATGCCTATCCTGGTATGCAGGGCCCACATCTCCTCCTTGTATGCATGGCCCCATGCCTATCCTGGTATGCAGGACCCATATCTCATCCTAGTATGCATGGCCCCATCTCTATTCCGGTATGCAGGGCCCCATCTCATCAAAGTATGCATGGCCCCATCCCTATCCTGGTATGCAGCGCCCCCATCTTGTCCTAGTATACATGGCCCCATCCCTATCCTGGTATGCAGGTACCCATCTCATCCTAGTATGCATGGCCACATCACTGTCCTAGTATGCGGGGCCCACATCTCATCCTAGTACACATGGCCCCATCCCTATTCTGGTATGATTGGCCCCCATCCTGGTCCTGGTATGCATGGCACCATCCTTATAATTAGCCCTACCCCCATACTGGCATGCATGACCCCATTAGAAAACATAAAAAAAAATCCATTACACTTACCTTTCTTTCATTCCCTCTCAGCATCTTGTTACGATGCCAGCTTTATGCTTGCAAGCAGCACATGGCAGGGACATCATGCACTGCTCACAAGCAGTGAGCACTGAGCATTCATTGCTCTTCAGTAGCTTGCAGTGTCAGCTGCCGGCTTCCTGCAGCTGCCGGCGGTCATGTGTGCTGCTACTTAAGAGAAATTAATATTCACCTCTCTGGGCATGGAGAGAGGTGAATATTTATTTCTCTTAAGTAGCGACACATGTGACTGCTGGCAGCAGCAGGAACCTGGCGGCTGACACTGTGCGCACTACTGAAGAGCAGTCCTGATGTGCAGAGCAGTGAGTATTCCGGCAACTGTGCTCTGCTTGTGAGCAGCACATGATGTCTCTGTCATGCACTGCTTACAAGCATAAAGCAGCTGCTGCCATTGGAACAAGATGCTGGGAGGGAGCGCCGGGAAATTAAGTGTAATGTTTTTTTTTTATGTTTTCTGATGGGGCCATGCATACCAGGATGGGGGTGGGGAGCAATCATAAGGATGGGGCCATGCTTACCAGGACTGGGGTTGGGGGTCAATCATACCAAGACTCTATTAAAGAGAAATGAATATTCATTATCTTCCACGCCCATGGGCATGGAATGCAGTGAACATTAATTTCTCTTTAGTAGCGGGTACAGGAATTAGCCGTAGTGCTGGCTCCAGCCTCCTGTGACCCCCTGCTCTGCCTGTAGTGGGGGACCAGCGCTCTAGTCATGGCTTTCAATGGTGGCTTGTTGTGAATTCTGTGGCTGAATTCACTCCTGTGGTCACAAGTGGTACTGCAGCTTCTTAGCTTCCTCCCTCAGGTGTTCTGGTGAGCTCGTTAACTGCTTCATTACTTAACTCCGCCTGATGCTGCTATCCTTGCTCCTTGTCAATGTTTCAGTGTTGGATCTGAGCTTCTCCTGATTGTTCCTGTGACCTGCTGCTCTGTATAGCTAAGTGCTTTTTGCTTTTTTGTTGCTTTTTTTCTGTCCAGCTTGTCTTTTGTTTTGCTGGAAGCTCTGAGACGCAAAGGGTGTACCGCCGTGCCGTTAGTTCGGCACGGTGGGTTTTTTTGCCCCCTTTGCGTGGTTTTGCTTTAGGGTTTTTTGTAGACTGCAAAGTTCGCTTTACTGTCCTCGCTCTGTCCTAGAATATCGGGCCCCACTTTGCTGAATCTATTTCATCCCTACGTTTTGTCTTTTCATCTTACTCACAGTCATTATATGTGGGGGGCTGCCTTTTCCTTTGGGGAATTTCTCTGGGGCAAGTCAGGCCTATTTTTCTATCTTCAGGCTAGCTAGTTTCTTAGGCTGTGCCGAGTTGCCTAGGTAGTTGTTAGGCGCAATCCACAGCCGCTTTTAGTTGTGTTTAGGATAGGATCAGGTGTGCAGTCTACAGAGTTTCCACGTCTCAGAGCTCGTTCTTGTATTTTTGGGTATTTGTCAGATCACTGTGTGCGCTCTGATCGCTAAGCACACTGTGTTTCTGGATTGCCTTCATAACACCTGTCATTAGCAAACATAACAGTACAAGGAGCCAAACTAATGATTCTCAATAGAGGGAAAGAAAAAGTTCTGACATCATTTTTTTTTTTTTTTCTGCTCTGTGTTCACTTTTTTTTTTTCCCCTAGACATTTGGGTGATTCTGGACACAGGTGTGGACATGGATATTCAGGGTCTGTGCTCTTCAATGGATAATCTCGTTATAAATGTACAAAAAATTCAAGATACTATTGATCAGAAATCTATGTTAGAACCAAGAATTCCTATTCCTGATTTGTTTTTTGGAGATAGAACTAAGTTTCTAAGTTTCAAAAATAATTGTAAGCTATTTCTGGCCTTGAAACCTCATTCTTCTGGTAATCCTATTCAACAGGTTTTGATTATTATTTCTTTTTTGCGCGGCGACCCTCAAGACTGGGCATTTTCTCTTGCGCCAGGAGACCCTGCATTGAGTAGTGTCGATGCGTTTTTCCTGGCGCTCGGATTGCTGTACGATGAGCCTAATTCAGTGGATCAGGCTGAGAAAAATTTGCTGGCTTTGTGCCAGGGTCAGGATGATATAGAAGTATATTGTCAGAAATTTAGGAAATGGTCAGTACTCACTCAGTGGAATGAATCTGCGCTGGCAGCTTTGTTCAGAAAGGGTCTCTCTGAGGCTCTTAAGGATGTCATGGTGGGATTTCCTATGCCTGCTGGTTTGAATGAGTCTTTGTCTTTGGCCATTCAGATCGGTCGACGCTTGCGCGAGCGTAAATCTGTGCACCATTTGGCGGTACTGCCTGAGGTTAAACCTGAGCCTATGCAGTGCGATAGGACTATGACTAGAGTTGAACGGCAGGAATACAGACGTCTGAATGGTCTGTGTTTCTACTGTGGTGATTCCACTCATGCTATTTCTGATTGTCCTAAGCGCACTAAGCGGTCCGCTAGGTCTGCCGTCATTGGTACTGTACAGTCCAAATTCCTTCTGTCCATTACCTTGATATGCTCTTTGTCGTCGTTTTCTGTCATGGCGTTTGTGGATTCGGGCGCTGCCTTGAATCTGATGGATTTGGATTATGCTAAACGTTGTGGGTTTTTCTTGGAGCCTTTGCGGTGTCCTATTCCATTGAGAGGAATTGATGCTACACCTTTGGCCAAGAATAAACCTCAATACTGGGCCCAGCTGACCATGTGCATGGCTCCTGCACATCAGGAAGTTATTCGCTTTCTGGTGTTGCATAATCTGCATGATGTGGTCGTGTTGGGGTTGCCATGGCTACAAACCCATAATCCAGTATTGGATTGGAATTCCATGTCGGTATCCAGCTGGGGTTGTCAGGGGGTACATGGTGATGTTCCATTTTTGTCGATTTCGTCATCCACCCCTTCTGAGGTCCCAGAGTTCTTGTCTGATTATCAGGATGTATTTGAAGAGCCCAAGTCCGATGCTCTACCTCCGCATAGGGATTGTGATTGTGCTATCAATTTGATTCCTGGTAGTAAATTCCCTAAATGTCGATTATTTAATTTATCCGTGCCCGAACACGCCGCTATGCGCAGTTATGTGAAGGAATCCCTGGAGAAGGGACATATTCGCCCATCGTCATCACCACTGGGAGCAGGGTTCTTCTTTGTAGCCAAGAAGGATGGTTCGCTGAGACCGTGTATTGATTACCGCCTTCTTAATAAGATCACTGTTAAATATCAGTATCCCTTGCCATTGTTATCTGACTTGTTTGCTCGGATTAAGGGGGCTAGTTGGTTCACTAAGATAGATCTTCGTGGTGCGTATAATCTGGTGAGAATCAGGCAAGGAGATGAATGGAAAACTGCATTCAATACGCCCGAGGGTCATTTTGAGTATCTAGTGATGCCGTTCGGACTTGCCAATGCTCCATCTGTGTTTCAGTCTTTTATGCATGACATCTTCCGTGAGTATCTGGATAAATTCCTGATTGTTTACTTGGATGACATTTTGATCTTCTCAGATGATTGGGAGTCTCATGTGAAGCAGGTCAGAATGGTTTTTCAGGTCCTGCGTGCTAACTCTTTGTTTGTGAAGGGATCAAAGTGTCTCTTCGGTGTGCAGAAAGTTTCATTTTTGGGGTTCATCTTTACCCCTTCTACTATCGAGATGGATCCAGTTAAGGTCCAAGCCATCCAGGATTGGATTCAGCCGACATCTCTGAAAAGTCTGCAAAAGTTCCTGGGCTTTGCTAATTTTTATCGTCGCTTCATCTGTAATTTTTCTAGCATTGCCAAACCATTGACCGATTTGACCAAGAAGGGTGTTGATTTGGTTAATTGGTCTTCTGCTGCTGTGGAAGCTTTTCAGGAGTTGAAGCGTCATTTTTGTTCTGCCTCTGTGTTGTGTCAGCCAGATGTTTCTCTTCCGTTCCAGGTCGAGGTTGATGCTTCTGAGATTGGAGCAGGGGCGGTTTTGTCACAGAGAGGTTCTGATTGCTCAGTGATGAAACCATGTGCTTTCTTTTCCAGGAAGTTTTCGCCCGCTGAGCGTAATTATGATGTGGGCAATCGAGAGTTGCTGGCCATGAAGTGGGCATTCGAGGAGTGGCGTCATTGGCTTGAAGGAGCTAAGCATCGCGTGGTGGTATTGACTGATCATAAGAACTTGACTTATCTCGAGTCTGCCAAGCGCTTGAATCCTAGACAGGCCCGTTGGTGGTTATTTTTTGCCCGCTTCGACTTTGTGATTTCGTACCTTCCGGGCTCTAAAAATGTGAAGGCGGATGCTCTGTCTAGGAGTTTTGTGCCCGACTCTCCGGGTTTATCTGAGCCAGTGGGTATCCTCAAGGAAGGAGTCATTGTGTCTGCCATCTCCCCTGATTTGCGGCGGGTGCTGCAAAAATTTCAGGCGAATAAACCCGATCGTTGTCCAGCAGAGAAACTGTTCGTCCCTGATAGGTGGACTAATAAACTTATCTCTGAACTTCATTGTTCGGTGTTGGCTGGTCATCCTGGAATCTTTGGTACCAGAGAGTTAGTGGCTAGATCCTTCTGGTGGCCATCTCTGTCACGGGATGTACGTACTTTTGTGCAGTCCTGTGGGATTTGTGCTAGGGCTAAGCCCTGCTGTTCTCGTGCCAGTGGGTTGCTTTTGCCCTTGCCGGTCCCAAAGAGGCCTTGGACACATATTTCGATGGATTTCATTTCTGACCTTCCCGTTTCTCAAAAGATGTCAGTCATTTGGGTGGTCTGTGATCGCTTTTCTAAAATGGTCCATCTGGTGCCCTTGGCTAAATTGCCTTCCTCCTCTGATTTGGTACCTTTGTTCTTTGAGCATGTGGTTCGGTTGCATGGCATTCCTGAGAATATTGTTTCTGACAGAGGTTCCCAGTTTGTTTCAAGGTTCTGGCGAGCCTTTTGTGGTAGGATGGGCATTGACCTATCCTTTTCCTCGGCTTTCCATCCTCAGACTAATGGCCAGACCGAACGAACCAATCAGACCTTGGAAACATATCTGAGATGTTTTGTTTCTGCAGACCAGGATGATTGGGTGTCCTTTTTGCCGTTGGCTGAGTTCGCCCTTAATAATCGGGCCAGCTCGGCTACCTTGGTTTCTCCATTTTTTTTCAATTCTGGGTTCCATCCTCGTTTCTCTTCAGGACAGGTTGAGTCTTCGGACTGTCCTGGTGTGGATTCTGTGGTGGATAGGTTGCAGCAGATCTGGACTCAGGTAGTGGACAATTTGATCTTGTCCCAGGAGAAAGCTCAACTTTTCGCTAATCGCAGACGCCGTGTGGGTCCCCGACTTCGTGTTGGGGATCTGGTTTGGTTATCTTCTCGTCATATTCCTATGAAGGTTTCCTCTCCTAAATTTAAACCTCGTTTTATTGGTCCGTATAGGATTTCTGAGGTTCTCAATCCTGTGTCTTTTCGTTTGACCCTCCCAGACTCCTTTTCCATACATAATGTATTCCATAGGTTTTTGTTGCGGAGATACGTGGCACCTATGGTTCCATCTGTTGAGCCTCCTGCCCCGGTTTTGGTGGAGGGGGAATTGGAGTATATTGTGGAGAAGATTTTGGATTCTCGTGTTTCTAGACGGAAACTCCAGTATCTGGTTAAATGGAAGGGTTATGCTCAGGAAGATAATTCCTGGGTTTTTGCCTCTGATGTTCATGCTTCCGATCTTGTTCGTGCCTTTCATGCGGCTCATCCTGGTCGGCCTGGGGGCTCTGGTGAGGGTTCGGTGACCCCTCCTCAAGGGGGGGGTACTGTTGTGAATTCTGTGGCTGAATTCACTCCTGTGGTCACAAGTGGTACTGCAGCTTCTGAGCTTCCTCCCTCAGGTGTTCTGGCGAGCTCGTTAACTGCTTCATTACTTAACTCCGCCTGATGCTGCTATCCTTACTCCTTGTCAATGTTTCAGTGTTGGATCTGAGCTTCTCCTGATTGTTCCTGTGACCTGCTGCTCTGTATAGCTAAGTGCTTTTTGCTTTTTTGTTGCTTTTTTTCTGTCCAGCTTGTCTTTTGTTTTGCTGGAAGCTCTGAGACGCAAAGGGTGTACCGCCGTGCCGTTAGTTCGGCACGGTGGGTTTTTTTGCCCCCTTTGCGTGGTTTTGCTTTAGGGTTTTTTGTAGACTGCAAAGTTCGCTTTACTGTCCTCGCTCTGTCCTAGAATATTGGGCCCCACTTTGCTGAATCTATTTCATCCCTACGTTTTGTCTTTTCATCTTACTCACAGTCATTATATGTGGGGGGCTGCCTTTTCCTTTGGGGAATTTCTCTGGGGCAAGTCAGGCCTATTTTTCTATCTTCAGGCTAGCTAGTTTCTTAGGCTGTGCCGAGTTGCCTAGGTAGTTGTTAGGCGCAATCCACAGCCGCTTTTAGTTGTGTTTAGGATAGGATCAGGTGTGCAGTCTACAGAGTTTCCACGTCTCAGAGCTCGTTCTTGTATTTTTGGGTATTTGTCAGATCACTGTGTGCGCTCTGATCGCTAAGCACACTGTGTTTCTGGATTGCCTTCATAACACCTGTCATTAGCAAACATAACAGTGGCTGCCTCAGTGCACCTCGGCCCTCTGTCACATGCACACAATGTTCCAGCGGTAGCGTACCTTATTGTCCGCTTTCCTGTCCATCAGGGTCCTCTCTGGTCCGCTGGGAGTCTCCCTCTTGAGGTTCCACACAAAGAGAGGCAGAGTTAGGTTCCAACTTAAAACAAACAGTTTTACTCAGTTCTTTTCTCAGCTCGTCCAGATTGGTCACAGGTACAACACAGTATCCTTCACACATCATAGCCCTTCCTCTCCCTGTGCTGTTCCTCACTTCTCCAGGAATATCGCAGGATCGTAGCATGGCCTCCGGTACCTCAGCGTTCTGTCTGGCCAGCCTAACTGTCTTTAGGAGTTCCCTATCCATTTCGCACTGAGCATTTAGGCATCTTCCTGCGCAGTTTACTTCAACTATGTTGAAGCTGCCCTGTATTCCTTCTGCTCCCAGGTGACCATTGCTCCCAGGCTCTGGACTAGCTGGGTTCCTTTACTTAAACATTGCGTGGCACAACTGTCCTGTCCGGGCTCCCAGCCCTACTGCCTAAAGTGCGAGGAAACTCACTGACTTACTCCAAGTTGGTCCCTCCTATATTAAATAATTCCTATCTTACTCTTACTGCTATTCCTACAATGCCCCACTCTAGTGGGCTAAATCAATCACTACACTTTCCCTATACCTGTACAGTACAGTATCAATGTACATCAGCAGCATTATAATGCAAGGCATCAGAACAATATATGTATATATCAGAATATACCAAACATATAAGATGTAGCAGCACTTCAGAGGCATAGAAGCAGGTGCAGGATATAAGCTGTCCCCGGTAACCTCTTACACGCCAATGACGCTCTCCCTCCTACCTCCTACCCACCACAGCCAGAGCCGGTACAACTGTACTATAAGACACACCCCTCATTTTCCTCCACATTTTTGGATGAAAAAGGTGTGTCTTAGGCCTCTTTCACACTTCCATCTTTCTGCTTACGTCGCAATCCGTTGATTTTTGAAAATGCAGGATCCTGCAAAAAAATTGCAGGATCCTGCATTTTCCCATACACTTGTATTGCCAACGGATCGCGACATATGGCCACATGTCGTGTCCATTGTGCACTGGATGCGTCGGGATTTGGCGGCCCGTCGTCACAGAAAAACGTTCAAGGGATCTTTTTTTGTATGTCGCATCCAGTGTTTCAGACTGCGCATGCCCAGCAGGAAATATCGCTCTCACGATCTTTCCTGCTCGGCAACGCAGACGGAAGTGTGAAAGCAAACACTTCTGTCGGTACGTCGCGCTGACGCTTCATGACGGCCCCATACCGACGGAAGTGTGAAAGAAGCCTTATAGTCTGAAAAATACGGTATTTGATACAGAACTTAATATTTGATACAGAAACCTTTGCTTGAAATTACAGAGGTCAGTAATTTCCTGTAGTTCTTCACCAAGTTTGCACATACTGCAGCAGGGATTTTGGCCTAATCCTCCATACAGATCTTCTCCAGATCTTTCAGGTTGCAGAGGCTGTTGCTGAGCAACATTGATGTTCAGCTCCCTTCAAATATTTTCTTTTGGTTTCAGGTCTGGAGACTGGCTAGGCCACTCCAGGACCTTAAAATGCTTCTTACGGAGCCTCTCCTTAGTTCCCTGGCTGTGTGTTTTGGGCCATTGTCATACTGGACACCACAACCCATCTTCAATGCTCTTACTGAGGGAAGAAGGCTGTTGGCCAAAGTCTAGCAATGCAAATCCACATCCATCCTCCCTTCAATACGGTGCAGTCATCTTTTCCCATTTGCAGAAAAGCACCCCCACAGTATAATGTTTCCCCCACTATGCTGTCTGTGTTATTGGAGTTGTACTTTTTCTTCCTTCAAACACGTGGAGTTGATACCAAAAGGTTCTATTTTGGTCTCATGTCACCACATGACCTTCTCCCATGCCTCCTCCGGATCATCGAGATGGTCATTGGCAAACTTCAAACGGGCCTGTACATGTGCTGGCATCAGCAGGGGGATCTTGCTTGGCAAGATTTTAGTTGATGACAGCCCAGTGTGTTACTAATGGTAATGTTTGAGACTGTTGTCCCATCTCCCTTCAGGTCATTGATCAGGTCTTCCCATGGAGTTCTGGGCTGATTTCTGACCTGACCTTTCTCAGAATCATCCTTACCCCACACGGCAAGATCTTGCATGGAGCCACGGACCGAGGAAGATTGACCATCATCTTGTGTTTTTTCCATTTTATAATAGTTATACCAACAGTTGCTGCATTCTTACCAAGCTGCTTGCCTATTTTCCTGTAGCCCATCCCAGCTTTGTGCAGGTCTACAATTTTGTCCCTGGTGTCTTAAGACAGCTCTTTGGTCTAGGGTCTAGGCCATGGTGGAGAGGTTGGAGTGTGAGTGATTGAGTGTGTTGCCAGGTGTCTTTTATACATGTAACAAGTTCAAACAGGTGTAATGAATAAATTTAATGAGTGCAGAGTAGGGGGGCTGCTTAAAGAAAAACTAACAGGTTTTTGAGAGCCAGAATTCTTGCTGGTTGGTAGGCAATCAAATGCTTATTTCACGCAATAAAATGCAATTTAATTATTTAAAAATCATACCTACGATAAAAATTACAGATCTCTCTATTCTTCCATTCTAAAAAAATATAAAAGTTTAAATCACCCCCCATTCACCCCATTCAAAATAAAACAATAATAAAAAGAATGCCCATATTTGGAATCACTGGGTTCATAAATGCTCAAGTCTATCAATAAATTAAAAAAATGAATCCGATTGGCAAACTGCATAACGAGAAAAAAAATCAAGATGCCAGAATTACGTTTTTTTGTCGCCGCAAACATTGCATTAAAATGCAATAACAGGTGATCAAAAGATTGCATCCACGAAAACAGCAGCTCGGTGTGCAAAAAATGTGCCCTCACCCGGCCCCAGATCCCCAAAAATTGAGACGCTGCAGGTCTCAGAAATGGCAACTTTTTTTTTAGAAACTCCAGGCCATCGAAGTGCTAGAAATCCAATGTGTCATAGCAGTAAAAAGCCATTTTCACATGTCCTTATTCATCAAGACCGGCGTGCTTTTCTTGCCGGTCTTGAGGATGGGGTGGAAAGAAGAATAAGGCGCATGATTCATTAACCAGTTTCCTACGTTAGATGTATAGGTACATCTAATGATGCCTCCTCCTCCTGTTTGCTGCGGGCCTCGGCAATGAGCCCGCAATTTTTCAGGCACATGCCAGCTGATTTCATTAGCTGACATGTGCCCCCAACAGCTGTGGGTGGAATCATGATCCACCAGAAAATGGAAAAAATTAAAACAATTAAAAACACATACATATCAGATGACATATGGTGGTCAGAGGAAAGGAACATAGCTATTATGCTCCTTGAGGCCAAAAGGGTGAACTGTATTGAGGGTTCATATCCACTTGGTTTCATGTTTCGCAAGGTTGTTGACAAAATTTTGTCAATGCCATGTACCTTGAAAAGTGACCCATCATAATTGTGACAAACCTTGAAATGGTTTGGTATGGTTTTCAAGGTGGATATGTTTCCCTCATCTTTTGTAGCCAGAATTCCAAGAATGTGCTCACGGACATGCACTTTAAGTTGTCGTGTAGTAAGTCCGACATATATCTTGGGATATGGACAGGTTGCGTAATAGACAACAGCTTTGGTCGTGCATGTTATAGACTGAGTAATATGGTAGGTTTTTGAATTTTTGGAATCGGTGAAGGTATTAGCATGTTCAACAAGAAAGTAGTGGGTGGGTTGGATTGGTAGTGACTATGAACCAAATCTGATTATTGTTAGGTGTTTGTTTGGCTGAATAAAGTAGTTTATGGCGTGATGTGTATTTAGCACGATGATATGCCCTCTTTACTGTCCGGCGACTGTATCCCTGTTCATGTAGGCGCATTTTAAGATCTTGAGCTTGCTTCATAAAATCTGCCTCAGAAGCGCAAATGCAGCGGAGGCGAAGAGATTGGCCAGTAGGAATTGCATCGACCATGAAGGAGGGATGAGCAGAGGAGGCATGCAATAATGTATTGACTGAAGTCGGCTTATGATAAGGGTCGATTTGAAGTATGTCAGTACTCTCCCGTTTGATCTTAACATCCAGAAAGTCGATTATGTTAGGATCAGCAAGGTAGGTAAGGTGTATGTTAAGATCATTGTTATTTAGAGAGGAAATGAACTGAGCAAGAGTATCGGTTTAACCCTGCCAGATTAGGAAAATGTCATTGATGTACCGCACCCAAAGTAGGGCGCGGTCCATCGATGACAGCTGATCCCACAGGAAGAGGTCCCTCTCTCACAGCCCCAGCAAATGATGCTGTCCCCTAGAGCAGAAGGTAGAAGGACCCCTTGAATGTGAAGAAGTTGTGACGGAGGGTGAATTAAGATAATTGATAATTAAAGGACGACATTGGTGGTGATGTATTGGAAGTCTGCAAAAAGAATTTGGTAGCCCGTATTCCATCGGTGTGGCGTATGTTGGTTTATAGGGACAAAATGTCGCAGGTAACTAACAGGGTGTCTGTGTCGATGTCCACTTTTTTCAGGAACTCACTTGTATCTTTAATAAACGAAGGAAGACATTCCACCAGAGGTTTAAATTTGGTATCAATAAAGCGGTTGATATTTTTGAGTTTCCAGTTCCAGAGAAAATTGGTCTGCTCAGTGGTGTCCCTTCATTTTTATGTACCTTCAGGAGAATGTTGGGATGGTAGACTCGAGCATATGGAGGGCTGTACACAGATCTTTAGTAGTAATCCCATCATTATTAGCTGACAAGAGTAGGGTGTTTAATTGATCGCAGAAGGTGGTAGAAAGATTGTAAGTAAGTTTATTGTAGCAATCCTTATGATTGAGCTGACGGTAGGCTTCTGCGTCATACATACATTTTGGCCACATGACAGTGTTGCCACCCTTGTCAGCTGGCTTGATTACTACATCCTCAAGATTTATTTTGCAATCTTTTCAAGAATGTGCATTTGTCTCTCATGAGATTGTCACCTGATAACCGAGTGGAAATCACGAGTTATGATCTGGACAAATAGGTTCACATTTGGACATGTTGAAAGGGGGGACATTTTTTTTTATTTGGGTCTGATGGAAGGACGGCTCTTACCAATCTCTGGATTATCATGTTCGATTGATAGTTCTTCCAGGGTTCTTATGGCCTCCTGTTCTGTCTCTATAGGAAACATGGTATGAAGAGAATCATCATGGAAATGTTTTTTAAAAATTAATTTTGTTGCGAAAATGTGCAGGTCCTTAATGATAGTCAAAAAGTCTAGTCTGGCCCTAGGTGAAAATGTGAGGCCTTTCTTGGTACTTCTAAATCAGAGCGTGAGAAAGTATGTGTACTAAGATTGATTACCTTCACATCCCATCTATTTCTTTCAGGTGAAATGACATACTGTAATTTGTTAACAAAATGTTGTGTGTCCTGCTTTCTTTTAATTTTGGTCTCAAATCTTGCAGAAATTGCATATGAAGACATGTCCAAGGTATCACTGGTGGATGCCACAGATTATCGGGACGGTGTATGGGCCATCTGTTTTACGTGGTTGTACGTCCTACGCCACTGTGGTGTGACTGGTGGTTGCGTGGTTAATGGGAGGTATGTGTCACAGGGATGGATGCTCCCTGTGATGCAACCCAGAGTATTTTGTCTTTAGTGCATGTGAGCACTAAAGATATCATTTAGTGCACCTGGGTCCGGGTTGTGGGTAGCTATGAGAGATGGGAGGGTCTGGCTATCCACATACCTCACTCTGAGTGGGGGTGCTCACTGTACCCTTTTCCCTGCAGGAGTTTGAGGACCTGCAGTGATGTCATAATCACGTGACAGTGCATGTGATGTTAACTCACCTGTGGGTGTGGTTTCAGGCTACCTAATGGAGGTGTGTTTGGCACATGTTAGTGAGTGTTTGGGAGTCTGCCAGGGTGGACAGGCTTCCATGTGTCCAGGCTGGACACTACAGAGTGGTCTGTGTATTAAGAGAGAGCCTGAGTGCTGGACATTGCACAGCCTGTGTGCCTTCAGGCCTGAGAGAGCAGAGCTCTTCTATAGACATTAATGCTGTGTCGGCCTGATGTATGGACTGTTTACCTTTTTTGTTGCTGCCTTGGTGGTTTATGGAGCAAATAAACCCACATGGACATTGAAGAGAGTGTGCCTCCTGTTTCCTTCTACGCATCTGAGTGAGCACAATCCTTACACCACCTATAGATGGTTTTCTATATTTCAAGTCTTTATGATCTCTATTGTATTTATTGCTTTGGGTCTCATATACGTTCTTGACCAAGGTGTCAACATGCTTATCCATGCTTATCTTCTAAGTCTTTATCAATTTTACCCATAGTCTTAAGGCCCCGTCACACATAGCGAGATCGCTAGCGAGATCGCTGCTGAGTCACAAGTTTTGTGACGCAACAGCGATCTCAGTAGCGATCTCGCTATGTGTGACACGTAGCAGCGATCAGGCCCCTGCTGTGAGATCGCTGGTCATGTCGGAATGGCCTGGGCCATTTTTTGATCGTTGAGGTCCCGCTGACATCGCTGAATCGGCGTGTGTGACGCCGATTCAGCGATGTGTTCGCTGGTAACCAGGGTAAACATCGGGTTACTAAGCGCAGGGCCACGCTTAGTAACCCGATGTTTACTCTGGTTACCATCGTTAAAGTAAAAAAAACAAACGCTACATACTTACCTACCGCTGTCTGTCCCCGGCGCTGGGCTTCTCTGCTCTGGCTGTGAGCGGCGGGCAGCCGGAAAGCAGAGCGGTGACGTCACCGCTCTGCTTTCCGGCCGCTGTGCTCACAGCCAGAGCAGAGAAGCCCAGCGCCGGGGACAGACAGCGGTAGGTAAGTATGTAGCGTTTGTTTTTTTTACTTTAACGATGGTAACCAGGGTAAACATTGGGTTACTAAGCGCGGCCCTGCGCTTAGTAACCCGATGTTTACCCTGGTTACCCGGGGACTTCGGCATCGTTGAAGACAGTTTCAACGATGCCGAAGTCTTTCCCCTGATCGTTGGTCGCTGGAGAGAGCTGTCTGTGTGACAGCTCTCCAGCGACCAAACAGCGACGCTGCAGCGATCCGGATCGTTGTCGGTATCGCTGCAGCGTCGCTAAGTGTGACGGTACCTTTAGATCCAAGAAGTATCATTTCTCCTTGTGGAGAGTGACATGATAAGCATGTCGAGGTGAGGAGACTTAAAGCCGCAATGCTCCTCTGGGAAATATGCAAATTGTCTCTTCAGAGAGGAAGAAGACTAGAACTCCAGTGCCACCTATTGGAAGTAGCAATCCTAACAGTCAATGTCTACCTTTTAACGAGCCTTGTCACATGATTTAGGAGATTCTGGTTTGGCTATTATCCTAAGTCATGTGACAAGGCTCGTTAAAGGGTCGACATTGACTGCTAGGATTGCTACTTCCAATAGGTGGCACTAGAGTTCTAGTCCTCTTCCTCTCTGAAGAGACAATTTGCACCCATAGTCTTAGTATTATATCCTATCAGTAGCTCCATAAATTGAATGGATGCATTGTTACAGACCTCCTCCCATGCTGTGATGGAAGTTTTATCATCATTGGTAAAGGATGGTATCACTTTGATACTGAGACCCCTTGGGATTCATTTTTTCAAGATATAATACTCTAGAAATGTCCTTTTCCGCCACAATCTGGTACGTTTAAGGAGAAGTTGTTTAATTTTGTTTGCATAATCCTCATTTCTCTGACTACCATTACATTGGTCCGAGGACCCACTATTACCAAAAACCCAATTAACCTTGCCCAGCCAGGCCTGTTCGTTGGCTTTGCAGTCCACCATTGTCAAGGAACCTTTTGCAGGACACAGCAATAATATGGGTATGTTTCCACGTTCAGGAAACGCTGCGTGTTTGACGCTACATAGAGACGCAGCGTCAAACACGCAGCGTCCAGATGTTACAGCATAGTGGAGGGGATTTCATGAAATCCCGTCTCCACTATGAGTGGTAACACGCATCCAGCGGCCCTGCGATTCCGTACATGCGGCGCGTCTTTTTAGATCGCAGCATGTCTGTTTACCTTGCGGTGCCGCCGGGTCGCCGCAAGGTATAACACAGGGCCCTATGTGTGGGGTGCGATGATACCGGATGTGTGCAATGAACACATCCGGCATCATCGCACCTCCAGAAGGGGGCAGAGTGAGTTCGCCGCTCCGTCAAAACCGCCGGCCATCCAAGGTTACAAAAGAATTTCTGCAGTATTCAAGGTTCCTAAGAGCACAGTGGCCTCCATAATCTTTAAATGGAAGAAGTTTGCGACCAACAGAAGTCTTCCTAGACCTGACCGTCCAGCCAAACTGAGCAATCATGGGAGAAGAGCCTTCGTGAGAGAGGTAAAGAAGAACCCCAAGATCACTGAGCTCCACAGATACACTAGGGAGATGAGAGAAACTTCCACAAAGTCAACTATCACTGCATCCCTCCACCAGTTGGGCCTTTATGGCAGAGTGGCCCGACGGAAGCCTCTCCTCAGTGCAAGATATATGAGTTTGCTAAAAACACATGAAGGACTCCAAGCCTCTGATCTGATGAGACGAAGATAGAACTTTTCGATGGTAATTCTAAGCAGTATGTGTGGAGAAAACCAGGCATTGCTCATCACCTGCCCAATACAATCTCGACAGTGAAACATGGTGGTGGCAGCACCATGCTATGGGGGTGTTTTTCAGCTGCAGGGACAGGATGACTGGCTGCCATTGAAGGAAACATGAATGTGGCCAAGTACAGAGATATCCTGGATGAAAACCTCTTCCAGAGTGCTCTGGACCTCAGACTTGGCCGAAGATTCACCTTCAAACAAGACAATAACCCTAAGCACACAGCTAAAATATCAAAGGCTATAGAACAACTTTGTGACCATTTTTGACTGGCCCAGCCAGAGCCCTGACCTAAACCCAATTGATCATCTCTGAAAAGACCTGAAAATGGCTATACACCAACATTCACCATCCAACCTGACATAACTGGAGAGGATCTGCAAGGAAGAATGGTAGAGGATGCCCAAATCCATGAGTGAAAAACTTGTTGCGTCATTCCCAAGAAGACTCGTGGCTGTACTAGTTCAAAAGGATGCTTCTACTCAGTAATGAGCAAAGGGTCTGAATACATATGACCATGTGATATTTCAGTTTTTCTTTTTTTTTAATTTGCAAAAATGTCTAAATTTCAGGGTTTTTTTCAGTCAAGATGGGGGTGCAGAGTGTAAATTATTGAGAAAAAAATGAACTTTTTTTAAATTTACCAAATGGCTTCAATGAAACAAAGAGTGAAAAACGTAAAGGGGTGTGAATATGTTGCATACCCACTGTACATCATGCACACTCGTCTGGTAAATGAAATATGCAAATTTCCTCTTCAGAGAGGCAGAGGACTAGAACTCTAGTGCCACCTATTGGAAGCAGCAATTCTGTATTGCAAGACTCGTTAAAGAGTCTTTATTGATTTTTTAGGATTGCTACTACTTTCTGATTGGGTGTGAAATAATATCAGTGTGTCTGACGTTAATGAGGAAAGTACAGCTGACTGTAGCACAGCGGCACTGTGATTGACTCTGTTTTGGGAAATTATAACTTGCCTTTGTGGGATTGATGCACTTGACACTTAGGCCATGTTCACACGTTGCATCGGGTCCCTGCGGGTTTTCCCGCAGCGGATTTGATAAATCTGCAGGGCAAACCCGCTGCGGTTATCCCTGCAGATTTATCACGTTTTGTCCTGCGGGTTCCGCTGCGGGATTTACTCCTACTATTGATGCTGCATATGCAGCAATATGCAGCATCAATGGTAATGTTAAAAATAATAAAATCATGATATACTCACCCTCTGACGTCCCGATCTCCTCGGCGCTGCAGACGGCGGTCCGGTTCCAAAGATGCTGTGAGAGAAGGACCTTCATGACGTCACGGTCATGTGACCGCGACGTCACCGCAGGTCCTGGTCACATAGCAAACCTGAGACCGGACGGCCGCATGCAGCGCTGAGAGGTGAGTATAACATTATTTTTTATTTTAATTCTTTTTTTAACCACAAATATGGTTCCCGGGGCCTGGAGGAGAGTCTCCTCTCCTCCACCCCGGGTATAACCCGCACATTATCCGCTTACTTCCCGCATGGTGGGCACAGCCCCATGCGGGAAGTAAGCGGATCAATGCATTTCTATGGGTGCAGAATCGCTGCGATTCTGCACAAAGAAGTGACATGCTGCGGGTTATAAACCGCTGCGTTTCTGCGCGGTTTTTCCCGCAGCATGTGCACAGCGGTTTGCGGTTTCCATAGGGTTTACAAGTTACTGTAAACGCAATGGAAACTGCTGCGGACCCGCAGCATCAAAATCGCCGCGGTTCCGCGGTAAAAACCGCAATGTGTGCACATAGCCTTATGGTGCACAGAATAATAAAATGTAACAACCTTTTTCAGCAGCTTCCTCAGTTGCATGGGATCATATAGACAGGTTAACATATTCTTTGAGAGTTTTCTTTGCAAAGCTGCCAAACGGAAATTACAAACAAAAAACGGATAATTAACTAAAATATGTAGTTTTAAATAAAGTGTTACTCATAATTGCAAAACTGCTATAGCAGTACAGCATGAAGGTAGCTGTCCTAGAACTGCCAATCCAAATGCGGATTGATTTATAAACTCATAAAATCCATACAAAACAAATGAAGAAGCACTCCCATGAATATTTTTTTTTCTCATTTAATGTCTGTGGAGTGTGAGTGTATAAAATATACTCACCTACCACCATCTTCTGTAGGATCCAGAGCCACTACACTCCTTTTTCTCAGTGACATAACCTTAGTTCAGACTATCTAGGTCACTCTATGCATGAGATGGCAGTCTCTTTTACAGTTTAAGCCTATGGATCATCTGTAGCTTGGTTCCCATATTGAGACATTGAGGTACAGTTACGATTTTTCCTGATACCATTGAGTGATATCATATAAATGTAGCCTAAACGGAGTTTAATACTCGAAAGGAAGCCATAGTTTAAGAGCTATAAAAGTTAGAGCTTGCATAATAGGTAGTAGAGAGAAATAATGTTGAATTTCTATTTCCCAGAATCTTCTGTATATTGCTCAAGTTTCTTGTGTTTATATTAATGTCCCAGAGGAATTAGTGGCAAGCTATAATAGCCACATTCTGTATATGTTATATAGAACATGAAGGGGGGTCATGTTCCCTTGAGGAGCCCACCTCAAAGCTTCTCCCAGGAATCTTGTTTTGACATTCAAGCATTAAGGGTCCGAATGTGATAGCCCCAAAGCCAAGGTCCCTTTGATCAGCCAGCACATAACTGTGCAGATAGACATATTGTATATATTATGCACAAAATTAATTTTATTACCGCATAGGACACCACCTTTTGTGGACCATTCAAAACCTGACTGGGCTCTCATTTGATGTAATAATGTTTTTATATTAAGTTATAGTGAGGATAAGGCCCAGTGGTTAAAGATTTTTCAACTTCTAATTTACACTGATCATTAAACTGATTATAGTTTAACTGGTGAAAAAAGAAACATTTGGGAAAATATTAACATTTGATGGCATGTAAAACTGTAAAGGATATTAGATTAAATATTTCAATTATGGTCCTATTCATTGCATTTAAATCTGTTTAGTGTCAAGCATAATTCTAACATCTTCTATTAAAATGTTATCCAACAAAGAAGTTAAATATATTGTGGAAGAGTGGCTCACTCAGCTGACACAGAGGTAGGCACAGGAACACTGTCTCTTTAAGTCCTGTCATGTGTTTATACAGAATAAACCACGGTGAGGACAAAGTAAACAAAGCCTCTCAGGGCAAAACCGGAAAATAAAACATAATAGTATAACACAGTCCATTCATGTGCGGGAAAATCTGCCAGCACAACAGAAATCAGCATCCAAAGGTTCACCGTTCCTTCACAGGAAACAATGCAATGGGCCTATCAAGGCCTACCAAGCACTGACTGTCTCTGGAAGCCAGCTATTCAAGCTCAAAAACACATGACTCCTCCCTTATGTGACCAATCACATGACTGTGACATCGCAGAGGTCCTGTCAGCACATGGCAGTGTCGGCTCCAATCAGCGACGATGCTGATTGCTCGAGGCCGCCAGGCCTCGACCAATCAGCAACGGGCACAGCGACGATGATGTCATAAAGGACGTAGACATCTCACGTTTCTGATTCAGCGACGGGCACAGTATCGACATAGATGTCATAATGGTTGCCATGGCGACGATGATGTCATAAAGGTTGCCTCGACCAATCAGCGACGGGCACAGTCTGCCGCGAATTCTGGAATCATCATTATCCATATACTACGGGGACATGCATATTCTAGGATACCCGATGCGTTAGAATCGGGCCACAATCTAGTCATATTATAGTTATCAAGAAAATCCAATCAACTGGTCATTATGCCACAGACATGCAAGTATCCTAAGATCTAATCAAAGAGAAAGTATGTATAAAGATGTGTGCAGGCATTTTAGGAGTTAATGTAAGATGCACAAAAACAATCATACAAGGGGGCTGGAATGGGACCAATTGTCTCAATGCATATGTATGCATCCATTACTAGAATAAAGTAAACACATTAGATGGCCAGACAGTAAACCTTGTGCCTGTATGTCCAGAGTCACCCAGAATGCGCCCTTTCGGCATCTGCCTTCGTCAGGGGGCAGGGCAGAACGGATGGACTCTACATGTGAAGCATGGAGGAGGAGGTGTGATGGTGCTTTTCTGGTGACACTGTTGGGGATTTATTCAAAATTGAAGGCATACTGAACCAGCATGGCTATCACAGCATCTTGCAACGGCATGCTATTCCATCCGGTTTGCGTTTAGTTCGACCATCATTTATTTTTCAATAGGACAATGACCCCAAACACACCTCCAGGCTGTGTAAGGGCTATTTGACCAAGAAGGAGAGTGATGGGGTGCTACGCTGTTATGATCTGGTGACCTTGGAGCAGCATGAAAACTTTCACTGGAGTAGGTGGTAACTATACTGACCGCACATCCTGATCTTAACACCGCAAGTAGAAGTAGCCGTGGGGTGTACCTAACAAGCCCTAGACACCTCGTCACAGCCGGAGGACTAAATACCCCTAAAGATGGAAATAGGAATACTACCTTGCCTCAGAGCAGAACCCCAAAGGATAGGCAGCCCCCCACAAATATTGGCTGTGAGTAGGAGAGGAAAGACACACACAGTCAGAAAACAGGATTTAGCACAAGAGGCCACACTAGCTAAAATAGGAAAGGATAGGACAGAGTTCTGTGCGGTCAGTATTAAAACCCTTCCAAAAATATCCACAGCAGATTATACAAAAAATTCCTCCATCTAACTAAAGACGTGGAACGTATATCTGCAACTCCAGAGACTACTAAACTCAGAGCAGGAATACAATCAAAAAACAAGCACACAGCTTGTGTGCCATAGAAAAAGAAACAGACACTTATCTTTGCTGAATTGGCAGCTAAGCAGGAGAAGCCAGACAAAGATCCAACACTTCCCAAGAAACATTGACAACTGAAAGGACTAATGAGTCCTGCAAACCTAAATACCCCAGTCAGAACTGCAATCAGCAGATACACCTGTCCAGGACTGCAGCCCAGAGACAACTGCATTACCACCTACAACCACCGGATGGAGCCCAAAAGCAGAATTCACAACAGTACCCCCCCCTTGAGGAGGGGTCACCGAACTCTCAGCAGAGCCCCCAGGCCGATCAGGATGAGCCAGATGAAAGGCACGAACCAAATCAGCGGCATGGACATCAGAGGCAAAAACCCAAGAATTATCCTCCTGGCCATAACCCTTCCATTTGACAAGGTACTGAAGCTTCCGCCTCGAAAAACGGGAATCCAAAATCTTCTCAACAACATATTCCAACTCCCCATCAACCAACACAGGGGCCGGAGGATCAACAGAGGGAACAAAGGGCTCCACATATTTCCCCAATAAAGATCTATGGAAGACATTATGGATAGCAAAAGAGGCCGGAAGCGCCAGTCGAAAAGACACCGGATTAATAATCTCAGAAATCCTATAAGGACCAATAAACCGAGGCTTAAACTTAGGAGAAGAAACCTTCATAGGAACATGACGGGAAGACAACCAGACCAGATCCCCAACCCGAAGCCGGGAACCAACACACCGACGACGGTTAGCAAAACGTTGAGCCTCCTCCTGAGACAACACCAAATTGTCCACCACATGAGCCCAAATCTGCTGCAACCTGTCAACTACAGAATCCACACCAGGACAGTCAGAAGGCTCAACCTGCCCAGAAGAAAAACGAGGATGAAAACCAAAATTACAAAAGAAAGGCGAAAGCAAAGTAGCCAAACTAGCCCGATTATTAAGGGCAAACTCAGCCAATGGCAAGAAAGCCACCCAATCATCCTGATCAGCAGACACAAAGCATCTCAAATAAGTCTCCAAAGTCTGATTAGTTCGCTCGGTCTGACCATTTGTCTGAGGATGAAACGCAGAAGAAAAAGACAAATCAATGCCCAGCCTAGCACAAAAGGCCCGCCAAAATCTAGAAACAAACTGGGAACTTCTGTCGGACACAATATTCTCCGGAATGCCATGCAAACGGACCACATGCTGAAAAAACAACGGAACCAAATCCGAAGAGGAAGGCAATTTAGGCAAAGGCACCAAATGAACCATCTTAGAGAACCGGTCACAAACAACCCAGATAACAGTCATCCTCTGGGAAACCGGAAGATCGGAAATAAAATCCATAGAAATATGCGTCCAGGGCCTCTCAGGGACTGGCAACGGCAAAAGCAACCCACCAGCACGGGAACAACAAGACTTGGCCCGCGCACAAGTCCCACAGGACTGCACAAAAGAACGCACATCACGTGACAAAGAAGGCCACCAAAAGGACCTACCAACCAAGTCTCTGGTACCAAAAATGCCAGGATGACCAGCCAACATGGAACAGTGAACCTCAGAAATCACTCTACTAGTCCATCTGTCAGGAACAAACAGTTTCCCCACAGGACAGCGGTCAGGTTTGTCAGCCTGAAATTCCTGAAGAACCCGTCGTAAATCAGGGGAAATGGCAGAAAGGACCTTCTTTCAGAATACCGACCGGTTCTAAGACCTCAGGAGAATCAGGCGAAAAATTCCTAGAGAGGGCATCAGCCTTAATGTTCTTAGAACCCGGAAGGTACGAGACCACAAAATCAAAACGGGAAAAAAATAAGGACCATCAAACCTGTCTAGGATTTAGCCGTTTGGCAGACTCAAGGTAAATCAAATTCTTATGATCGGTCAAGACCACAATATGGTGCTTAGCTCCCTCAAGCCAATGTCGCCACTCCTCAAACGCCCACTTCATAGCCAACAACTCCCGATTGCCGACATCATAATTGCGTTCAGCAGGCGAAAACTTACGGGAAAAGAAGGCACACGGTTTAATTAAGGAACCAACAGGATCCCTCTGAGACAAAACGGCCCCTGCCCCAATCTCAGAAGTGTCAACCTCAACCTGAAACGGAAGAGAAACATCCGGCGACGTTTAAGCTCCTGAAAGGCAGAGACAGCTGCAGAGGACCAATTCGCCACATCAGCGCCTTTCTTCGTCAAATCGGTCAAGGGTTTAACCACGCTGGAAAAATTAGCAATGAAACGGCGACAAAAATTTGCAAAACCCAAAAATTTCTGAAGGCTCTTCACGGATGTGGGCTGAATCCAATCATGAATGGCCTGAACCTTAACCGGATCCATCTCTATAGACAAGGGAGAAAAAATAAAGCCCAAAAAAGAAACCTTCTGCACTCCAAAGAGACACTTAGACCCTTTCACAAACAGGGCATTATCACGAAGGATCTGAAATACCATCCTGACCTATTCCACATGAGACTCCCAATCATCGGAAAAAAATCAAAACATCGTCCAAATATACAATCAAGAACTTATCAATATAAGTCCGGAAAATGTCATGCATGAAGGACTGAAAAACAGATGGAGCATTAGTGAGCCCGAATGGCATCACAAGGTATTCAAAATGGCCTTCGGGTGTGTTAAACGCAGTTTTCCATTCATCACCCTGCTTAATACGAACAAGATTATATGCCCCCGAAGGTCAATCTTAGTAAACCAACTAGCTCCCTTAATCCTAGCAAACAAATCGGTAAGCAAAGGTAAAGGGTATTGAAACTTGACCGTGATTTTATTCAAGAGGCGATAATCAATACAGGGTCTCAAGGAACCATCTTTTTTAGCAACAAAAAAGAACCCCGCTCCCAACGGTGAAGAAGATGGCCAAATATGCCCTTTCTCCAAAGACTCCTTAATATAGCTCCGCATGGCGATATGTTCAGGCACAGACAGGTTGAAAAGTCGACCCTTAGGAAACTTACAGCCTGGAATCAAGTCAATAGAACAATCGCAGTCCCTGTGCGGTGGAAGGAAACTGGACTTGGGCTCATCGAATACATCCTGAAAATCAGACAAAAACTCTGGAATTTCAGAAGAGGAAGAAGAGGAGATTGACATCAAAGGAACATCATTATGAACCCCCTGACAACCCCAACTAGTCACAGACATGGACTTCCAATCCAACACAGGATTATGTACCTGCAACCACGGAAAACCCAGCACGATAGCATCATGCAAATTATGCAACACCAGAAATCGACAATCTTCCTGATGGGCTGGCGCCATGCGCATGGTCACCTGTGTCCAAAACTGGGGCTTATTTTTAGCCAAGGGTGTAGCATCAATGCCCCTTAAAGGAATAAGGTTCTGCAAAGGCTGCAAGGGAAAACCACAACGCCTGGCAAACTCAAAGTCCATTATGTTCAAGGCGGCGCCTGAATCCACAAACGCAATGACAGAAAATGATGACAATGAGCAGATCAAGGACACAGATAACAGAAATTTAGGTTGTACAGTACTGATGGTAAATGAACTAGCGATCCTCTTTGCCCGCTTAGGGCAGACTGAAATGACATGAGAAGCGTCGCCACAATAATAACACAACCTATTCTGACGTCTGAATCCTTGTCGTTCCGTTTTAGACAGAATCCTATCACACTGCATTGGCTCAGGAGTCTGCTCTGAGAACAATGCCACAGCGCGCACAGTTCTGCGCTCCCGTATGCGCCGGTCAATCTGAATGGCCAGAGACATAGAATCACTCAGACCGGAAGGCGTGGGAAACCCCACCATAACATCTTTAATGGATTCAGAAAGACCCTTTCTGAAAATTGCCGCCAAAGCATCATTATTCCATTTAGTCAACACAGACCATTTTCTGAATTTCTGACAATACAATTCTGCCGCCTCTTGACCCTGAGACAGGGCCAACAAGGTCTTCTCAGCTTGATCCACAGAATTAGGTTCATCATATAATAGTCCTAAAGCCTGAAAAAAGGAGTCTACATTAAGCAAAGCCGAATTCCCAGATTCCAGGGAAAACGCCCAATCCTGCGGGTCACCACGCAGCAGGGAGATGACGATTTTAACCTGCTGAATGGAATCACCAGAGGATCGAGGTCTTAGAGCAAAAAATAGTTTACAGTTGTTTTTAAAACTCAGAAATTTGGACCTGTCTCCAAAAAACAAATCAGGAGTAGGAATCTTCGGCTCTAAAACAGGAGTTTGAACAATATAATCAGAAATACCCTGTACCCTAGCAGCAAGCTGGTCTACACGAGAAACTACCGTATATACTCGAGTATAAGCCGAGATTTTCAGCCCAAATTTTTGGGCTGAAAGTGCCCCTCTCGGCTTATACTCGAGTCAAGGTGGGTGGCAGGGTCGGCGGGTGAGGGCGCTGAGGTATACTTACCTAGTCCCAGCGATCCTCGCGCTGTCCCTGCCGTCCCACGGGCTTCTGTGCTGCAGTGTCTTCCCCTCTTCAGCAGTCACGTGGGACCGCTCATTAAAAAAATGAATAGGCGGCTCCACCTCCCATAGGGGCGGAGCCGCCTATTCATTCCTCTAATCAGCGGTGCCGGTGACCGCTGATAGAGAAAGAAGCTGCGGCACCGAAGACCAGGCAGAGGGACAGCGCGAGGATTGCCAGGACTAGGTAAGTATAGCATATTCACCTGTCCGCGTTCCAGCCGCCGGGCGTCGCTCCATCTTCCCGGCCGGCGCCTCCATCTTCCCGGCGTCTGCGCTCTGACTGTTCAGGTCAGAGGGCGCGATGACGCATATAGTGTGCGCGGCGCCCTCTGCCTGATCAGTCAGAGCAGAGACGCCGGGAAGATGGAGGCGCCGGAACGAGACGCTGGGAGCTGCAATCAAGGGAGGTGAGTATGTGTTTTTTTTTTTTTATTGCAGCAGCAGCAGCGGCGGCAGAGATTTATGTGGAGCATCTATGGGGCACAATGAACGGTGCAGAGCACCGTATATGGGCACAGCTATGGGGCACAATGAACGGTGCAGAGCACCGTATATGGGCACAGCTATGGGGCACAATGAACGGTGCAGAGCACCGTATATGGGCACAGCTCTGGGGCACAATGAACGGTGCAGAGCACCGTATATGGGCACAGCTATGGGGCACAATGAACGGTGCAGAGCACCGTATATGGGCACAGCTATGGGGCACAATGAACGGTGCAGAGCACCATATATGGGCACAGCTATGGGGCACAATGAACGGTGCAGAGCACCGTATATGGGCACAGCTATGGGGCACAATGAACGGTGCAGAGCACCGTATATGGGCACAGCTATGGGGCACAATGAACGGTGCAGAGCAGTGTATATGGGGCACAATGAACGGTGCAGAGCACTATATGGGGCACAGCTATGGGGAAATATGAACGGTGCAGAGCACTATATGGCACAGCTATGGGGAAATATGAACGGTGCAGAGCACTATATGGCACAGCTATGGGGAAATATGAACGGTGCAGAGCACTATATGGCACAGCTATGGGGAAATAATGATCTATTTTTATTTTTGAAATTCACCGGTAAATGCTGCATTTCCACCCTAGGCTTATACTCGAGTCAATAAGTTTTCCCAGTTTTTTTGTGGCAAAATTAGGGGGGTCGGCTTATACTCGGGTCGGTTTATACTCGAGTATATACTGTAATTCCTGAACATCCATGTTTGAACAAAGCTCCTCAGCCACCCAGAGATAAAGAGGGAAGAGAAGATAAAGCAGACTGAAGAAAAAAATGGCTCAACACCTTTCTTCCCTTCTTCTGAGATGCATTTAACTCATTACTGGCCAGTTGTACTGTTATGATCCGGTGACCTTGGAGCAGCATGAAAACTTTCACTGGAGTAGGTGGTAACTATACTGACCGCAAATCCTGATCTTAACCACGCCACTAGAAGTAGCCGTGGGGTGTACCTAACAAGCCCTAGACACCTCATCACAGCCGGAGGACTAAATACCCCTAAAGATGGAAATAGGAATACTACCTTGCCTCAGAGCAGAACCCCAAAGGATAGGCAGCCTCCCACAAATGTTGGCTGTGAGTAGGAGAGGAAAGACACACACAGTCAGAAAACAGGATTTAGCACAAGAGGCCACACTAGCTAAAATAGGAAAGGATAGGACAGAGTTTTGTGCGGTCAGTATTAAAACCCTTCCAAAAATATCCACAGCAGATTATACAAAAAATTCCTCCATCTAACTAAAGACGTGGAACGTATATCTGCAACTCCAGAGACTACTAAACTCAGAGCAGGAATACAATCAAAAAACAAGCACACAGCTTGTGTGCCATAGGAAAAGAAACAGACACTTATCTTTGCTGAATTGGCAGCTAAGCAGGAGAAGCCAGACAGAGATCCAACACTTCCCAAGAAACATTGACAACTGGCAAGGACTAATGAGTCCTGCAAACCTAAATACCCCAGTCAGAACTGCAATCAGCAGATACACCTGTCCAGGACTGCAGCCCAGAGACAACTGCATTACCACCTACAACCACCAGAGGGAGCCCAAAAGCAGAATTCACAACACTACGCCAGATGACCTGGCCTCCACAGTCACCAGACCTGAACCCAGTCGAGATGGTTTGGGGTGAGCTGGACCGCAGAGTAAAGGCAAAAGGGCCAACAAGTGCTAAGCATCTCTGGGAACTCCTTCAAGATTGTTGGAAGACCATTCCCGGTGACTATCTCTTGAAGCTCATCAAGAGAATGCCAAGAGTGTGCAAAGCAGTCATCAAAGCAAAAGGTGGCTACTTAACCTAGAATATAAGACATAATTTCAGTTGTTTCACACTTTTTTGTTGAGTACATAATTCCACATGTATTAATTCATAGTTTTGGTGCCTTCAGTGTGAATGTACAATTTTCATAATCATGAAAATACCGAAAAATCTCTAAATGAAAAGGTGTGTCCAAACTTTTGGTCTGTACTGCATATATATATATATATATATATATATATATATATATATTCTTACAATGCGTTATGTTGTTTAGTATGCTCCAGATACAATGATGTCTGTAGAATTAATGGCGCTATATAAATGATTAAAGCAAATAAATAAATGCACAAGACTCCCTCTTGTGAGGGTGGTTTTGACTAAAGTCCTGTATTTACTCAGCAGATTATTTTCCCTTTGGATTGAACTGCATATTTGCAAAACATTTGTCCCATAATTTTCTCTTATAGACAGACAGATAGAAAACATATCTCTTGGCTGACGGCCATTCCTGCACACATTCCCTGTACACATGCACACTTGGCTGAGCATGGATGTGTTTTCATTTTAGAAAAAAACAGTAAGCTAATGATAGACTCTTCTGGCTGCTGCTTATATCCCAGGAAAATGAAAGGATCATGCATTGAAATTCAGGGTAGTGTGGTCGAGAGCAGTATTCGTGGTACTCATCTTCCACGTCCCACCACGCTACATGAAAATCGGGTCCAGACTAGGTATGTGTGCTGATGTTACCTTGGTGATATGCCTCCGCAGACCGCAGGGGCTCCCTGCGCTTCCATCAAGACATCACGATCGCATTGCGATGTCCTGATGGTCTTCATGAAGACCCCCAGCACCAAGATGGAAGGTGGCTTGCGAGCACCTACTGAGAACAGGCGCCAGCATGCCTCCTTCCCTGCCTGTTAGATCCTGTTCTGATACTCTGCAGTGATATTATATAATGATGTCCCGTACTGGGACAAAGTAAAAAGGTTTAAAAAAAAAAATTAGAATGTGTAAATATATATTTTTTAAAATATCCCTAAATAAAGAAGAAAAATATATTTATGTAAATATAATGAAACAATAAAAGTACACATATTTGGTGTTGCCGTGTCCATAACAACCCGCTCTATAAAATTGTCCCACTAGTTAACTCCTTCAGTGAACAGTGTAAAAAAAAAAAAAAACAAAACAAAAAATAATGCTTTATCATCATACCACTGAACAAAAAGTGCAATAAAATTTGATCAAACAGACGGATGTTAATAAAAAATGGCACCGCTGAAAACGTCATCTTATCAAACAAAAAACAAGCCACCACACAGCTCCATCAGAAGAAAAATAAAAATGTTATAGCTTTCAGAATAAAGTGATGCAAAGATACCGTATATACTCGAGTAGAAGCCGAGATTTTCAGCCCAAATTTTTGGGCTGAAAGTGCCCCTCTCGGCTTATACTCGAGTCACGGTAGCGGTGGGTTCGGCGGGTGAGGGGGAGAGGGCGCTGAGGCATACTTACCTAGTCCCAGCGATCCTGGCGCTCCCCCTGCCATCCCACGGTCTTCTGTGCTGCAGCTTCTTCCCCTCTTCAGCGGTCACGTGGGACCGCTCATTAGAGAAATGAATAGGCGGCTCCACCTCCCATAGGGGTGGAGCCGCCTATTCATTTCTCTAATCAGCGGTGCCGGTGACCGCTGATAGAGAAAGAAGCTGCGGCAGCGAAGACAGCTGTGACAGGCGGGGAGCGCCAGGATCGCTGGGACTAGGTAAGTATGTCATATTCACCTGTCCACGTTCCAGCCGCCGGGCGCCGCTCCATCTTCCCGGCGTCGCTCCATCTTCCCGGCGTCTATCTGTGCTCTGACTGTGCAGGTCAGAGGGCGCGATGACACATATAGTGTGCGCGGCGCCCTCTGCCTGATCAGTCAGAGCGGAGAGACGCCGGGAGCTGCAATCAAGAGAGGTGAGTATGGCTTTTTTTTTTTTTATTGCAGCAGCAGCAGCAGCGGCACAGATTTATGTGGAGCATATATGGGGCAATATGAATGGTGCAAAGCACTGTATGGGGCACAGCTATGGGACAAAAATGAACGGTGCAGAGTATATATGGGGCACAGATATGGGGCAATATGAACGGTGCAGAGCACTATATGGGGCACAGATATGGGGAAATATGAACGGTGCAGAGCACTATATGGCACAGATATGGGGCAATATGAACGGTGCAGAGCACTATATGGGGCACAGATATGGGACAATATGAACAGTGCAGAGCACTATATGGGGCACAGATATGGGGCAATATGAACGGTGCAGAGCACTATATGGGGCACAGATATGGGGCAATATGAATGGTGCAGAGCACTATATGGCACAGATATGGGGCAATATGAACGGTGCAGAGCACTATATGGCACAGCTATGGGGCAATAATGAACGGTGCAGAGCACTATATGGCACAGCTATGGGGCAATAATGAACGGTGCAGAGCCCTATACGGCACAGCTATGGGGAAATAATGAACGGTGCAGAGCACTATATGGCACAGCTATGGGGAAATAATGAACGGTGCAGAGCACTATATGGCACAGCTATGGGGCAATAATGATCTATTTTTATTTTTTAAATTCACCGGTAAATGCTGCATTTCCACCCTAGGCTTATACTCGAGTCAATAAGTTTTCCCAGTTTTTTGTGGCAAAATTAGGGGGGTCGGCTTATAATCGGGTCGGCTTATACTCGAGTATATACGGTAATTATTTTTCCTATAAATGTATCTATACGATTGTTTTTATTGTGTAAAAGCACCAAAACATAAAAAAAATATAAATGAGGTATCGCTGTAATCGTACTGACCCAAAGAATAAAGGTGCTTTACCAATTTTACCACACGCGGAACGGTATAAAAACAAAAAACAAAAAGCATTTCCTGAACTGCTGGTTTTTGTTCATTCTGTCTCCCAAAAATCAAAATAGAAAGCGATCAAAAAAGTCATGTGCCTGAAAATGGTACCAGTAAAAACGTCAGCTCATCCCGCAAAAACAAGCCATCACATGACTCTGCTGGTCGAAATATAAAAATATTATAGCTCTCAAAATATGGTGATGCAAAAAACTAGTTTTTGCAATTAAAAATAAAAATTTTAGTGTGTGACAGCAGCCAAACCTAAAAACCCGATATAAATCTGGTATTGCTGTAATCGCACCGACCCGAAGAATAAAGTCACCTAATCACTTATACCGCACAAGGAACGGCGTAAAAAATAAATAAAACCAATTCTTCACCTGCTGTTGATTCTTTCATTCTGCCTCCTAAAGATCGCAGTAAGGCTGCCGTCACACTAGCAGTATTTGGTCAGTATTTTACCTCAGTATTTGTAAGCCAAAACCTGGAGTGGAACAAATAGAGGAAAAGTATAATAGAAACATATGCACCACTTCTGTATTTATCACCCACTCCTGGTTTTGGCTTACAAATACTGATGTAAAATATTGACCAAATACTGCTAGTGTGACAGCAGCCTAAGGCTCCAAGCATATTTGTTTTGCATTCTGTGCTGAGCGCTTACACCGAGGTTTCCGTGTAAATCTCGTCAGGAGATTCCCTATAATGAGGCAGATGGAGGCGGTGTGGACGCCGTCTGACCTGTGTTCCGGCAGTGTCCGTCTTTTTAGGATTGCACAAAAGTGCCATCGGCCAGATTTGTGCACTTCTGAAAAGGATACTGCTGAACAGAGGCCAGATGGAGCCCAGAATAACTCTGCTGCCTCATTATAGTGAATGAATCCCTCGAGGGTTTCATCTGTCACGTCACTTAGAGATTTAGATGGAAACCGCAAAGTAAGTGGTCAACGTAGAGCGCCGGATAAATGTGATCCCAAACGTTATGTAAAATGTTCCCAATAAAAGCTTCAACTCAATCCACAAAAAAAGAAAGTCCCTACTCAGGTCTGTCATCTGTTAATGGAAATATGGAGGGCTTCCAAATTACTGGTAGTACAACGGCTCTGGAAAAGCTAAATGTCTCCTCACCCGCTACAAGAAATTCAGCAAATTCTCCACTCCCAAATCCAAATGCCCCTCTCTCTTCTGAGTCCCAGTGTACCTAAACCACATTTAGCGCCCACATGTGTTGGCATTTCTGTAGTGATTAGAGCCTGCTTAACTTACTGGGGTGTGTCTCCAGAAGCATGAGCTGGGCATAATGTACTGGTGACTGCAATGTACTGGTCACTACAGCGTACTGGTCACTACAACGGCACTTTGCAATTTTCACTCAGCAACATCCATTGCTTGTTTCTCGAAAACACCCATGGAGTCAAAATCATCACTACATCTGTAGGTAAATTCCCAAAGGGATATAATTTCCAAAATGTGGTCACGTGAAGGGGAATTCTGATTTTCTAGCACTTAGGGGCTCTTTATATGGAGTCTGCAAACTAGTCTAGGAAAATCTGCGCTCCAGGAGACAAATAGCACTCTGTCCCTCCCGAAACACTCCGTATGGCAAAGTAGTGCTGTACATCCACATATGAGGTATTTCTGCATTCAGTAGAAATTGTGGGACAAATTTTGGTTCCATTTTTACCCATTTCCCAGTGTGAAAATGTAAAACTTGGGGCTCACGTACAATCTTAGTGGTAAAAAGAAAAATTATTATTTTTTTAATGCTCAATAGTATAAAAGTTTGTGACACACCTGTCAATATAATCACTACACCACTAAATGAGTTCATTCAGAGATTTAATTGGAATAGTGGGGTCAATTATGGGGTGATTCTGCTGTTCTGCCACCTCAGGGGCTCTGCCAATGTAACATGGCACCCTCAAACAAGTGCAGATAAATCTGCACTGTAATATGGCGCTACTTCCCTTCTGAGCTTTGCACTGTGCCTCAAAAGCAGTTTTTGACCACATATGGGATGACGGTGAACTCAGGAGAAATTTCACAACAAACTTTGGTGTCCATTTTCTCCTTTTGCCCTTGTGAAAAATTTGTAGCTAAAAAGATTTTTGTGGGAAAAATGCGATTTTTTTTTTAATTTTCACAGCTTAACATTATAAACGTCTGTGAAGCACCTGGGGGTTCAAGGTGCTCAATACACATCTAGATAAGGTCCCAAAGGGGTCTAGTTTACAAAATGGTGTCATTTGTGGGGGGTTTCCACTGTTTAGGCACATCAGGGGCTCTTCAAACGTGACATGGCGTCCACTAATTATTCCATCAAATTTTGCATTCAAAAAGTCAAATGGCACTCCTTTCCTTCCAAGCCGTGCTGTGCACCCAAACAGTAGTATGTAATAGGGTGCACGGTTGAGTATGTCACCACGGAACAGACAGACAAACTGTTGGGGGGAATTTATTAACAGGGACAATATTCTCATCGCAGGAAGAAAACAGTAGAAAATGAATTGAAAAGATAGCCGTGCAAAATATGGGTAACAGAATTTAGCGGGATTTCTTGAGAAAAAGAACACTTATCAGTCTGATGAGGACTTGCTTGAAGGGTCATCTTCTACAATGTAGGCGCCGAGAATCAGGGCACTTGTCATCCCTCAGTTGTCTGTGGGCTGAGTAGTCTCTAGGAGCCGCTGCCTGGGGTTTCGGGAGTTAATGTGATATGCACAGGCTCTGAGTCTTTAGCTTTTGCAGCACAGCCTATCCTGGGAAAACGATGCGCAGTCTATTATTAAGTCTCTCAACAGGAATCAAGGGCCCTGCACTGATACCGTGGGTACCAGGGGTCACAGTCTCTGCATGGGCCACCATCTCTGCACAGGCCACCATCTCTGCACGGGTGTCAAGGCGCCCCTCTTCAGTCACAGCAGAGTCCGCTTTCATGTACTCACAAGATGCAGTCGTTCGGGGCAATCTCCCTGCATTTGTCCTCTGACCGGGAGCCCTCTCTCCTCCCCGGAGCGCAGCTGCGTCCTGCCCTGACTGCTGCACACGCTGGTCTGCCACTTGCGCCTGTGCCTTTCCCACTCTCTGCCTCTCGTCCTTCCTGTCCCAGTCTCTAAGTCTGCCCCCTGGGGAACCTTTAGCACAGCTCAATGGTTCCAGGCACAGAGCAGAGAAGGTAACCTGTTGTGAATTCTGTGGCTGAGTTCACTTCTGTGGTCACAAGTGGTATTGCAGTCTCTGAGCTTCCTCCCTCAGGTGTTTTGGTGAGCTCGTTGGCTGCCTTGCTATTTAGCTCCACCTGAGTCTGTCTTCCTTGCTCCTTGTCAATGTTCCAGTGTTGGATCTGAGCTACTGCATCTTTCCTTGGGCCTGCTGCTCTGCTAGATAAGTGCTTCTAGTTTGTTTTCTGTTTTTTCTGTCCAGCTTGCTATTAACTTTTGCTGGAAGCTCTGAGAAGCAAAGGGGTGCACCGCTGTGCTGTTAGTTCGGCACGGTGGGTCTTTTTGCCCCTTTGCGTGGTTTTCGTTTTAGGGTTTTTTGTAGACTGCATAGTTCTCTTTGCTATCCTCGCTCTGTCTAGAATATCGGGCCTCACTTTGCTGAATCTATTTCATTCCTACGTTTGTCTTTTCATCTTGCTAACAGTCATTATATGTGGGGGGCTGCCTATTCCTTTGGGGTATTTCTCTGAGGTAAGTCAGGCTTGTATTTCTATCTTCAGGCTAGTCAGCTCCTCAGGCAGTGCCGAGTTGCATAGGTAGTGATAGGCGCAATCCACTGCTGCTTATAGTTGTGTGAGGATAGTTCAGGTACTGCAGTCTACAGAGATTCCACGTCTCAGAGCTCGTCCTATTGTTTTTGGTTATTGCCAGATCTCTGTATGTGCGCTGATTACTGCACGCTGTGTTGCCTGATTGCCAGCCATAACAGTACAAGGAGCCACACCAATGATTCCCAATAGAGGGAAAAAAGAAATCCTGACATCATTTTTTTTTCTTAGCTCTGTCTTCAGTCTTTTTTTTCCCCTAGACATTAGAGTGCTTCAGGACACAGCTGTGGACATGGATATTCAGGCTCTGTGCTCCTCAATGGATAATCTCGTTGTAAACGTACAAAAGATTCAAGATACTATTGATCAGAAATCGATGCTAGAACCAAGAATTCCGATTCCTGATTTGTTTTTTGGTGACAGAACTAAGTTCCTGAGCTTCAGAAATAATTGTAAGCTATTTTTGGCCTTGAAACCTCATTCTTCTGGTAATCCTATTCAACAGGTTTTGATTATTATTTCTTTTTTGCGCGGCGACCCACAGGACTGGGCGTTTTCTCTTGCACCAGGAGATTCTGCATTGAGTAATGTTGATGCATTTTTCCAGGCGCTGGGATTGCTTTACGATGAGCCTAATTCAGTGGATCAGGCTGAGAAAAATCTGCTGGCTTTATGCCAGGGTCAGGATGATGTAGAAGTATATTGTCAGAAATTTAGGAAGTGGTCAGTACTCACTCTGTGGAATGAATCTGCACTAGCGGCTTTGTTCAGAAAGGGTCTCTCTGAAGCTCTTAAGGATGTAATGGTGGGATTTCCTATGCCTGCTGGTTTGAATGAGTCTATGTCCTTGGCCATTCAGATCGGTCGTCGCTTGCGCGAGCGTAAATCTGTGCACCATCTGGCGGTATTGTCTGAGAGTAAACCTGAGCCTATGCAGTGCGACAGGACTATGACTAAAGTAGAACGGCAGGAATACAGACGTCTGAACAGACTGTGTTTCTATTGTGGTGATTCTACTCATGCTATTTCTAATTGTCCTAAACGCACTAGGCGGTTCGATAGCTCTGCCGTTATTGGTACTGTACAGTCCAAATTCCTTTTGTCCATTACCTTAATGTGCTCTTTGTCATCGTATTCTGTCATGGCGTTTGTGGATTCAGGCGCTGCCCTGAATCTGATGGATTTGGATTATGCTAAACGTTGTGGATTTTTCTTGGAGCCTTTGCGGTGTCCTATTCCGTTGAGAGGAATTGATGCTACACCTTTGGCCAAGAATAAGCCTCAGTACTGGGCCCAGCTGACCATGTGCATGGCTCCTGCACATCAGGAAGTTATTCGCTTTCTGGTACTGCATAATTTGCATGATGTGGTCGTGTTGGGGTTGCCATGGCTACAAACCCATAATTCAGTATTGGATTGGAACTCTATGTCGGTAACCAGCTGGGGTTGTCAGGGAGTACATGGTGATGTTCCATTTTTGTCTATTTCGTCATCCATTCCTTCTGACATCCCAGAGTTCTTGTCGGACTTTCAGGATGTATTTGAAGAGTCCAAGTCTGATGCCCTACCTCCGCATAGGAATTGTGATTGTGCTATCGATTTGATTCCTGGTAGTAAATTCCCTAAAGGTCGTTTATTTAATTTGTCCGTACCTGAACACACCGCTATGCGCAGTTATGTGAAGGAGTCCCTGGAGAAGGGACATATTCGCCCATCGTCGTCACCATTGGGAGCAGGGTTCTTTTTTGTAGCCAAGAAGGATGGTTCGCTAAGACCGTGTATTGATTACCGCCTTCTTAATAAGATCACTGTTAAGTTTCAGTATCCCTTGCCATTGATTTCTGACTTGTTTGCTCGGATTAAGGGGGCTAGTTGGTTTACTAAGATTGATCTTCGTGGTGCGTATAATCTGGTGAGAATCAGGCAGGGAGATGAATGGAAAACGGCATTTAATACGCCCGAGGGTCATTTTGAGTATCTGGTGATGCCGTTCGGACTTGCCAATGCTCCATCTGTTTTTCAGTCTTTTATGCATGACATTTTCCGTGAGTATCTGGATAAATTCTTGATTGTTTACTTGGATGACATTTTGATCTTCTCAGATGATTGGGAGTCTCATGTGAAGCAAGTCAGAATGGTTTTCCAGGTACTGCGTGCTAATTCCTTGTTCGTGAAGGGATCAAAGTGTCTCTTCGGTGTGCAGAAAGTTTCATTTTTGGGGTTCATCTTTTCCCCTTCTACTATCGAGATGGATCCGGTTAAGGTTCAGGCCATCCAGGATTGGACTCAGCCGACATCTCTAAAAAGTCTGCAGAAATTCCTGGGCTTTGCTAATTTTTATCGTCGCTTCATCTGTAATTTTTCTAGCATTGCCAGACCATTGACCGATTTGACCAAGAAGGGTGCTGATTTGGTTAATTGGTCTTCTGCTGCCGTGGAAGCTTTTCAGGAACAAAAAGTGCAATAAAATTTGATCAAACAGACGGATGTTAATAAAAAATGGCACCGCTGAAAACGTCATCTTATCAAACAAAAAACAAGCCACCACACAGCTCCATCAGAAGAAAAATAAAAATGTTATAGCTTTCAGAATAAAGTGATGCAAAGATACCGTATATACTCGAGTAGAAGCCGAGATTTTCAGCCCAAATTTTTGGGCTGAAAGTGCCCCTCTCGGCTTATACTCGAGTCACGGTAGCGGTGGGTTCGGCGGGTGAGGGGGAGAGGGCGCTGAGGCATACTTACCTAGTCCCAGCGATCCTGGCGCTCCCCCTGCGATCCCACGGTCTTCTGTGCTGCAGCTTCTTCCCCTCTTCAGCGGTCACGTGGGACCGCTCATTAGAGAAATGAATAGGCGGCTCCACCTCCCATAGGGGTGGAGCCGCCTATTCATTTCTCTAATCAGCGGTGCCGGTGACCGCTGATAGAGAAAGAAGCTGCGGCAGCGAAGACAGCTGTGACAGGCGGGGAGCGCCAGGATCGCTGGGACTAGGTAAGTATGTCATATTCACCTGTCCACGTTCCAGCCGCCGGGCGCCGCTCCATCTTCCCGGCGTCGCTCCATCTTCCCGGCGTCTATCTGTGCTCTGACTGTGCAGGTCAGAGGGCGCGATGACACATATAGTGTGCGCGGCGCCCTCTGCCTGATCAGTCAGAGCGGAGAGACGCCGGGAGCTGCAATCAAGAGAGGTGAGTATGGCTTTTTTTTTTTTTATTGCAGCAGCAGCAGCAGCGGCACAGATTTATGTGGAGCATATATGGGGCAATATGAATGGTGCAAAGCACTGTATGGGGCACAGCTATGGGACAAAAATGAACGGTGCAGAGTATATATGGGGCACAGATATGGGGCAATATGAACGGTGCAGAGCACTATATGGGGCACAGATATGGGGAAATATGAACGGTGCAGAGCACTATATGGCACAGATATGGGGCAATATGAACGGTGCAGAGCACTATATGGGGCACAGATATGGGACAATATGAACAGTGCAGAGCACTATATGGGGCACAGATATGGGGCAATAAGAAGCGGTGCAGAGCACTATATGGGGCACAGATATGGGGCAATATGAATGGTGCAGAGCACTATATGGCACAGATATGGGGCAATATGAACGGTGCAGAGCACTATATGGCACAGCTATGGGGCAATAATGAACGGTGCAGAGCACTATATGGCACAGCTATGGGGCAATAATGAACGGTGCAGAGCCCTATACGGCACAGCTATGGGGAAATAATGAACGGTGCAGAGCACTATATGGCACAGCTATGGGGAAATAATGAACGGTGCAGAGCACTATATGGCACAGCTATGGGGCAATAATGATCTATTTTTATTTTTGAAATTCACCGGTAAATGCTGCATTTCCACCCTAGGCTTATACTCGAGTCAATAAGTTTTCCCAGTTTTTTGTGGCAAAATTAGGGGGGTCGGCTTATACTCGGGTCGGCTTATACTCGAGTATATACGGTAATTATTTTTCCTATAAATGTATCTATACGATTGTTTTTATTGTGTAAAAGCACCAAAACATAAAAAAAATATAAATGAGGTATCGCTGTAATCGTACTGACCCAAAGAATAAAGGTGCTTTACCAATTTTACCACACGCGGAACGGTATAAAAACAAAAAACAAAAAGCATTTCCTGAACTGCTGGTTTTTGTTCATTCTGTCTCCCAAAAATCAAAATAGAAAGCGATCAAAAAAGTCATGTGCCTGAAAATGGTACCAGTAAAAACGTCAGCTCATCCCGCAAAAACAAGCCATCACATGACTCTGCTGGTCGAAATATAAAAATATTATAGCTCTCAAAATATGGTGATGCAAAAAACTAGTTTTTGCAATTAAAAATAAAAATTTTAGTGTGTGACAGCAGCCAAACCTAAAAACCCGATATAAATCTGGTATTGCTGTAATCGCACCGACCCGAAGAATAAAGTCACCTAATCACTTATACCGCACAAGGAACGGCGTAAAAAATAAATAAAACCAATTCTTCACCTGCTGTTGATTCTTTCATTCTGCCTCCTAAAGATCGCAGTAAGGCTGCCGTCACACTAGCAGTATTTGGTCAGTATTTTACCTCAGTATTTGTAAGCCAAAACCTGGAGTGGAACAAATAGAGGAAAAGTATAATAGAAACATATGCACCACTCCTGCATTTATCACCCACTCCTGGTTTTGGCTTACAAATACTGATGTAAAATATTGACCAAATACTGCTAGTGTGACAGCAGCCTAAGGCTCCAAGCATATTTGTTTTGCATTCTGTGCTGAGCGCTTACACCGAGGTTTCCGTGTAAATCTCGTCAGGAGATTCCCTATAATGAGGCAGATGGAGGCGGTGTGGACGCCGTCTGACCTGTGTTCCGGCAGTGTCCGTCTTTTTAGGATTGCACAAAAGTGCCATCGGCCAGATTTGTGCACTTCTGAAAAGGATACTGCTGAACAGAGGCCAGATGGAGCCCAGAATAACTCTGCTGCCTCATTATAGTGAATGAATCCCTCGAGGGTTTCATCTGTCACGTCACTTAGAGATTTAGATGGAAACCGCAAAGTAAGTGGTCAACGTAGAGCGCCGGATAAATGTGATCCCAAACGTTATGTAAAATGTTCCCAATAAAAGCTTCAACTCAATCCACAAAAAAAGAAAGTCCCTACTCAGGTCTGTCATCTGTTAATGGAAATATGGAGGGCTTCCAAATTACTGGTAGTACAACGGCTCTGGAAAAGCTAAATGTCTCCTCACCCGCTACAAGAAATTCAGCAAATTCTCCACTCCCAAATCCAAATGCCCCTCTCTCTTCTGAGTCCCAGTGTACCTAAACCACATTTAGCGCCCACATGTGTTGGCATTTCTGTAGTGATTAGAGCCTGCTTAACTTACTGGGGTGTGTCTCCAGAAGCATGAGCTGGGCATAATGTACTGGTGACTGCAATGTACTGGTCACTACAGCGTACTGGTCACTACAACGGCACTTTGCAATTTTCACTCAGCAACATCCATTGCTTGTTTCTCGAAAACACCCATGGAGTCAAAATCATCACTACATCTGTAGGTAAATTCCCAAAGGGATATAATTTCCAAAATGTGGTCACGTGAAGGGGAATTCTGATTTTCTAGCACTTAGGGGCTCTTTATATGGAGTCTGCAAACTAGTCTAGGAAAATCTGCGCTCCAGGAGACAAATAGCACTCTGTCCCTCCCGAAACACTCCGTATGGCAAAGTAGTGCTGTACATCCACATATGAGGTATTTCTGCATTCAGTAGAAATTGTGGGACAAATTTTGGTTCCATTTTTACCCATTTCCCAGTGTGAAAATGTAAAACTTGGGGCTCACGTACAATCTTAGTGGTAAAAAGAAAAATTATTATTTTTTTAATGCTCAATAGTATAAAAGTTTGTGACACACCTGTCAATATAATCACTACACCACTAAATGAGTTCATTCAGAGATTTAATTGGAATAGTGGGGTCAATTATGGGGTGATTCTGCTGTTCTGCCACCTCAGGGGCTCTGCCAATGTAACATGGCACCCTCAAACAAGTGCAGATAAATCTGCACTGTAATATGGCGCTACTTCCCTTCTGAGCTTTGCACTGTGCCTCAAAAGCAGTTTTTGACCACATATGGGATGACGGTGAACTCAGGAGAAATTTCACAACAAACTTTGGTGTCCATTTTCTCCTTTTGCCCTTGTGAAAAATTTGTAGCTAAAAAGATTTTTGTGGGAAAAATGCGATTTTTTTTTTAATTTTCACAGCTTAACATTATAAACGTCTGTGAAGCACCTGGGGGTTCAAGGTGCTCAATACACATCTAGATAAGGTCCCAAAGGGGTCTAGTTTACAAAATGGTGTCATTTGTGGGGGGTTTCCACTGTTTAGGCACATCAGGGGCTCTTCAAACGTGACATGGCGTCCACTAATTATTCCATCAACTTTTGCATTCAAAAAGTCAAATGGCACTCCTTTCCTTCCAAGCCGTGCTGTGCACCCAAACAGTAGTATGTAATAGGGTGCACGGTTGAGTATGTCACCACGGAACAGACAGACAAACTGTTGGGGGGAATTTATTAACAGGGACAATATTCTCATCGCAGGAAGAAAACAGTAGAAAATGAATTGAAAAGATAGCCGTGCAAAATATGGGTAACAGAATTTAGCGGGATTTCTTGAGAAAAAGAACACTTATCAGTCTGATGAGGACTTGCTTGAAGGGTCATCTTCTACAATGTAGGCGCCGAGAATCAGGGCACTTGTCATCCCTCAGTTGTCTGTGGGCTGAGTAGTCTCTAGGAGCCGCTGCCTGGGGTTTCGGGAGTTAATGTGATATGCACAGGCTCTGAGTCTTTAGCTTTTGCAGCACAGCCTATCCTGGGAAAACGATGCTCAGTCTATTATTAAGTCTCTCAACAGGAATCAAGGGCTCTGCACTGATACCGTGGGTACCAGGGGTCACAGTCTCTGCATGGGCCACCATCTCTGCACAGGCCACCATCTCTGCACGGGTGTCAAGGCGCCCCTCTTCAGTCACAGCAGAGTCCGCTTTCATGTACTCACAAGATGCAGTCGTTCGGGGCAATCTCCCTGCATTTGTCCTCTGACCGGGAGCCCTCTCTCCTCCCCGGAGCGCAGCTGCGTCCTGCCCTGACTGCTGCACACGCTGGTCTGCCACTTGCGCCTGTGCCTTTCCCACTCTCTGCCTCTCGTCCTTCCTGTCCCAGTCTCTAAGTCTGCCCCCTGGGGAACCTTTAGCACAGCTCAATGGTTCCAGGCACAGAGCAGAGAAGGTAACCTGTTGTGAATTCTGTGGCTGAGTTCACTTCTGTGGTCACAAGTGGTATTGCAGTCTCTGGGCTTCCTCCCTCAGGTGTTTTGGTGAGCTCGTTGGCTGCCTTGCTATTTAGCTCCACCTGAGTCTGTCTTCCTTGCTCCTTGTCAATGTTCCAGTGTTGGATCTGAGCTACTGCATCTTTCCTTGGGCCTGCTGCTCTGCTAGATAAGTGCTTCTAGTTTGTTTTCTGTTTTTTCTGTCCAGCTTGCTATTAACTTTTGCTGGAAGCTCTGAGAAGCAAAGGGGTGCACCGCCGTGCTGTTAGTTCGGCACGGTGGGTCTTTTTGCCCCTTTGCGTGGTTTTCGTTTTAGGGTTTTTTGTAGACTGCATAGTTCTCTTTGCTATCCTCGCTCTGTCTAGAATATCGGGCCTCACTTTGCTGAATCTATTTCATTCCTACGTTTGTCTTTTCATCTTGCTAACAGTCATTATATGTGGGGGGCTGCCTATTCCTTTGGGGTATTTCTCTGAGGTAAGTCAGGCTTGTATTTCTATCTTCAGGCTAGTCAGCTCCTCAGGCAGTGCCGAGTTGCATAGGTAGTGATAGGCGCAATCCACTGCTGCTTATAGTTGTGTGAGGATAGTTCAGGTACTGCAGTCTACAGAGATTCCACGTCTCAGAGCTCGTCCTATTGTTTTTGGTTATTGCCAGATCTCTGTATGTGCGCTGATTACTGCACGCTGTGTTGCCTGATTGCCAGCCATAACAGTACAAGGAGCCACACCAATGATTCCCAATAGAGGGAAAAAAGAAATCCTGACATCATTTTTTTTTCTTAGCTCTGTCTTCAGTCTTTTTTTTCCCCTAGACATTAGAGTGCTTCAGGACACAGCTGTGGACATGGATATTCAGGCTCTGTGCTCCTCAATGGATAATCTCGTTGTAAATGTACAAAAGATTCAAGATACTATTGATCAGAAATCGATGCTAGAACCAAGAATTCCGATTCCTGATTTGTTTTTTGGTGACAGAACTAAGTTCCTGAGCTTCAGAAATAATTGTAAGCTATTTTTGGCCTTGAAACCTCATTCTTCTGGTAATCCTATTCAACAGGTTTTGATTATTATTTCTTTTTTGCGCGGCGACCCACAGGACTGGGCGTTTTCTCTTGCACCAGGAGATTCTGCATTGAGTAATGTTGATGCATTTTTCCAGGCGCTGGGATTGCTTTACGATGAGCCTAATTCAGTGGATCAGGCTGAGAAAAATCTGCTGGCTTTATGCCAGGGTCAGGATGATGTAGAAGTATATTGTCAGAAATTTAGGAAGTGGTCAGTACTCACTCTGTGGAATGAATCTGCACTAGCGGCTTTGTTCAGAAAGGGTCTCTCTGAAGCTCTTAAGGATGTAATGGTGGGATTTCCTATGCCTGCTGGTTTGAATGAGTCTATGTCCTTGGCCATTCAGATCGGTCGTCGCTTGCGCGAGCGTAAATCTGTGCACCATCTGGCGGTATTGTCTGAGAGTAAACCTGAGCCTATGCAGTGCGACAGGACTATGACTAAAGTAGAACGGCAGGAATACAGACGTCTGAACAGACTGTGTTTCTATTGTGGTGATTCTACTCATGCTATTTCTAATTGTCCTAAACGCACTAGGCGGTTCGATAGCTCTGCCGTTATTGGTACTGTACAGTCCAAATTCCTTTTGTCCATTACCTTAATGTGCTCTTTGTCATCGTATTCTGTCATGGCGTTTGTGGATTCAGGCGCTGCCCTGAATCTGATGGATTTGGATTATGCTAAACGTTGTGGATTTTTCTTGGAGCCTTTGCGGTGTCCTATTCCGTTGAGAGGAATTGATGCTACACCTTTGGCCAAGAATAAGCCTCAGTACTGGGCCCAGCTGACCATGTGCATTGCTCCTGCACATCAGGAAGTTATTCGCTTTCTGGTACTGCATAATTTGCATGATGTGGTCGTGTTGGGGTTGCCATGGCTACAAACCCATAATCCAGTATTGGATTGGAACTCTATGTCGGTAACCAGCTGGGGTTGTCAGGGAGTACATGGTGATGTTCCATTTTTGTCTATTTCGTCATCCATTCCTTCTGACATCCCAGAGTTCTTGTCGGACTTTCAGGATGTATTTGAAGAGTCCAAGTCTGATGCCCTACCTCCGCATAGGAATTGTGATTGTGCTATCGATTTGATTCCTGGTAGTAAATTCCCTAAGGGTCGTTTATTTAATTTGTCCGTACCTGAACACACCGCTATGCGCAGTTATGTGAAGGAGTCCCTGGAGAAGGGACATATTCGCCCATCGTCGTCACCATTGGGAGCAGGGTTCTTTTTTGTAGCCAAGAAGGATGGTTCGCTAAGACCGTGTATTGATTACCGCCTTCTTAATAAGATCACTGTTAAGTTTCAGTATCCCTTGCCATTGATTTCTGACTTGTTTGCTCGGATTAAGGGGGCTAGTTGGTTTACTAAGATTGATCTTCGTGGTGCGTATAATCTGGTGAGAATCAGGCAGGGAGATGAATGGAAAATGGCATTTAATACGCCCGAGGGTCATTTTGAGTATCTGGTGATGCCGTTCGGACTTGCCAATGCTCCATCTGTTTTTCAGTCTTTTATGCATGACATTTTCCGTGAGTATCTGGATAAATTCTTGATTGTTTACTTGGATGACATTTTGATCTTCTCAGATGATTGGGAGTCTCATGTGAAGCAAGTCAGAATGGTTTTCCAGGTACTGCGTGCTAATTCCTTGTTCGTGAAGGGATCAAAGTGTCTCTTCGGTGTGCAGAAAGTTTCATTTTTGGGGTTCATCTTTTCCCCTTCTACTATCGAGATGGATCCGGTTAAGGTTCAGGCCATCCAGGGTTGGACTCAGCCGACATCTCTAAAAAGTCTGCAGAAATTCCTGGGCTTTGCTAATTTTTATCGTCGCTTCATCTGTAATTTTTCTAGCATTGCCAGACCATTGACCGATTTGACCAAGAAGGGTGCTGATTTGGTTAATTGGTCTTCTGCTGCCGTGGAAGCTTTTCAGGAGTTGAAGCGTCGTTTTTGCTGTGCCCCTGTGTTGTGTCAACCTGATGTTTCTCTTCCGTTCCAGGTCGAGGTTGATGCTTCTGAGATTGGTGCAGGGGCGGTTTTGTCACAGAGAGGTTCTGGTTGCTCAGTGTTCAAACCATGTGCTTTCTTTTCCAGGAAATTTTCTGCTGCTGAGCGTAATTATGATGTGGGCAACCGAGAGTTGCTGGCCATGAAGTGGGCATTCGAGGAGTGGCGTCATTGGCTTGAGGGTGCTAAGCATCGCGTGGTGGTTTTGACTGATCATAAGAACCTTACTTATCTTGAGTCTGCCAAGCGCTTGAATCCTAGACAGGCCCGTTGGTCGTTATTTTTTGCTCGTTTTGATTTTGTGATTTCATACCTTCCGGGCTCTAAAAATGTGAAGGCGGATGCTCTGTCTAGGAGTTTTGTGCCCGACTCTCCGGGGTTATCTGAGCCGGCGAGTATCCTCAAGGAAGGAGTCATTGTGTCTGCCATCTCCCCTGATTTGCGGAGAGTGTTGCAGAAATTTCAGGCTAATAAACCTGATCGTTGTCCGGCCGAGAAACTGTTCGTCCCTGATAGGTGGACTAGTAAAGTTATCACTGAACTTCATTGTTCGGTGCTGGCCGGTCATCCAGGAATCTTTGGTACCAGGGAGTTGGTTGCTAGATCCTTCTGGTGGCCATCTCTGTCGCGGGATGTGCGTGCTTTTGTGCAGTCCTGTGGAATTTGTGCTAGGGCTAAGCCCTGCTGTTCACGTGCCAGTGGGTTGCTTTTGCCCTTGCCGGTCCCGAAGAGGCCTTGGACACATATTTCGATGGATTTCATTTCTGACCTTCCCGTTTCTCAAAAAATGTCGGTCATTTGGGTGGTCTGTGATCGCTTTTCTAAAATGGTCCATCTGGTGCCCTTGGTTAAATTGCCTTCCTCCTCTGATTTGGTGCCTTTGTTCTTCCAGCATGTGGTTTGTTTACATGGCATTCCTGAGAATATTGTTTCTGACAGAGGTTCCCAGTTTGTCTCGAGGTTCTGGCGAGCCTTTTGTGGTAGGATGGGCATTGACCTATCTTTCTCCTCGGCCTTCCATCCTCAGACTAATGGCCAGACCGAACGAACCAATCAGACCTTGGAAACATATCTGAGATGTTTTGTTTCCGCTGACCAGGATGATTGGGTGTCATTTTTGCCGTTGGCTGAGTTCGCCCTTAATAATCGGGCCAGCTCGGCTACCTTGGTCTCTCCATTTTTCTGCAATTCTGGGTTCCATCCTCGTTTCTCTTCAGGACAGGTTGAGTCTTCGGACTGTCCTGGTGTGGATTCTGTGGTGGACAGGTTGCAGCAGATCTGGACTCAGGTAGTGGACAATTTGACCTTGTCCCAGGAGAAGGCTCAGCTTTTCGCTAATCGCAGACGCCGTGTGGGACCCCGACTTCGTGTTGGGGATCTGGTTTGGTTATCTTCTCGTTATATTCCTATGAAGGTTTCCTCTCCTAAATTTAAGCCTCGTTTTATTGGTCCGTATAGAATTTCTGAGATTCTCAATCCGGTGTCTTTTCGTCTGATCCTCCCAGACTCCTTTTCCATACATAATGTATTCCATAGGTCGTTGTTGAGGAGATACGTGGCACCTATGGTTCCATCTGTGGAGCCTCCTGCCCCTGTTTTGGTGGAGGGGAAATTGGAGTATATTGTGGAGAAGATTTTGGATTCTCGTGTCTCTAGACGGAAACTCCAGTATCTGGTCAAATGGAAGGGTTATGCTCAGGAAGATAATTCCTGGGTTTTTGCCTCTGATGTCCATGCCCCAGATCTTGTTCGTGCCTTTCATGTGGCTCATCCTGGTCGGCCTGGGGGTTCTGGTGAGGGTTCGGTGACCCCTCCTCAAGGGGGGGGTACTGTTGTGAATTCTGTGGCTGAGTTCACTTCTGTGGTCACAAGTGGTATTGCAGTCTCTGGGCTTCCTTCCTCAGGTGTTTTGGTGAGCTCGTTGGCTGCCTTGCTATTTAGCTCCACCTGAGTCTGTCTTCCTTGCTCCTTGTCAATGTTCCAGTGTTGGATCTGAGCTACTGCATCTTTCCTTGGGCCTGCTGCTCTGCTAGATAAGTGCTTCTAGTTTGTTTTCTGTTTTTTCTGTCCAGCTTGCTATTAACTTTTGCTGGAAGCTCTGAGAAGCAAAGGGGTGCACCGCCGTGCTGTTAGTTCGGCACGGTGGGTCTTTTTGCCCCTTTGCGTGGTTTTCGTTTTAGGGTTTTTTGTAGACTGCATAGTTCTCTTTGCTATCCTCGCTCTGTCTAGAATATCGGGCCTCACTTTGCTGAATCTATTTCATTCCTACGTTTGTCTTTTCATCTTGCTAACAGTCATTTTATGTGGGGGGCTGCCTATTCCTTTGGGGTATTTCTCTGAGGTAAGTCAGGCTTGTATTTCTATCTTCAGGCTAGTCAGCTCCTCAGGCAGTGCCGAGTTGCATAGGTAGTGATAGGCGCAATCCACTGCTGCTTATAGTTGTGTGAGGATAGTTCAGGTACTGCAGTCTACAGAGATTCCACGTCTCAGAGCTCGTCCTATTGTTTTTGGTTATTGCCAGATCTCTGTATGTGCGCTGATTACTGCACGCTGTGTTGCCTGATTGCCAGCCATAACAGTAACCGCCCCCGGATTCTTCTTGTGTTCCACCTCCTTACAAGTATTCCCCACATATGGGGTATCAGCATACTCAGGAGAAAATGCACAACAAATTGTATAAAGCAATTTCTCCAGTTACCCTTATGAAAATGAAAACTAAGGAGCTAAAAAAGATTTATTTGGGAAAAATGTGATTTTTTATTTTAATTTTCACGGTTTAACGTTATAAACTTCTGTGAAGCACCTGTTGGTTCAAGATGCTCAATACACATCTAGATAAGTTCCCTAAGGGTTCTAGTTTCCAAAATGGTGTCACTTGTGGGGGGTTTCCACTCTTTAGGCACATCAGGGGCTCTCCAAACATGACATGGCTGCTGCTAATTATGCCAGCAAACTTTACATTCAAAAAGTGAAATAGCGCTCCTACCCTTCCGAGACCTGCCGTGTACCCAAACAGTTGATTTCCCTCACATATGGGGTATCAGAATGCTCAGGAGAAATTGCACAACAAAATGTAGTGTTCACTTTCTCATGTTACCCTTGCAAAAGTAAAAAATATTAAGGTCTAAACAAAATTTTTTGTGAAAGGAAGCACCTGAAGGCTTAATAAACTTCTTGAATGTGGTTTTGAGTACTTTGAGGGGTGCAGTTTTTAGAATGGTGTCATTTTTTCTGTCATATTGGCCCCTCAAAGTCACTTCAAAAGTGAGGTGGTCCCTAAAAAATGGTTTTGCAAATTTTGTTGTAAAAATTAGAAATCGCTGGTTAACTGTTAATCCTTATAACTTCCTAATAAAAAAATATATATTTCCAAAATTATGCTGATGTAATGTACACATGTGGGAAATGTTATTTATTTTGTGCAATACGACTCGCTGATTTAAGGGCATAAAAACTAAAAGTTTGAAAATTGTGAAATTTTCAAAGTTTTCTCCAAATTTACATTTTTTTAGCAAATAAGCACAAGTCATATCAAAGAAATTTTACCACTATCATAAAGTGCAATATGTCATGAGAAAACAGTCTCTGAATCACCGGGATCCATTGAAGTGTTCCAGAGTTATGACCTCATAAATTGATAGTGGTCAGAATTGCAAAAATTGGCCTGGTCAGGAAGGTGAAAACAGGCTTCAGGGTGAAGGGTTTCAATACTTATAGCAGGGTATATGTTCATTTTGTTTCTATCTTTGGTTTTGTCTGTAATGACCAGTGTGAACATTCTCCTACACATTGCATTAATACCAACTTAAACTCCAGCTCATTTCTTTCAGTTTAGCTGGTAGGGACAAGGATACATAACATGGTTATCACCTTTTACCTCCTGATGCAGAAAGTGAAGGGCATCAAAGAAACCTTCTAAGATAATATACTGATTGTCTCTTCAGAGAGGAAGAGGACAAGAACTCTAGTGCCATCTAAAGGAACACCTCACACTTTGCACTGACGAGGGACAGTACCCTGAAATAAAGTGTCTGCAAATTGAGATTCTGGTTTTGGCTTTTATCTTAAGTCATATGACAAGGCTTTTAGGATTGCTGCTTCCTATATTTGGGACTGGAGTTCTAATCATCTTCCTCTCTGAAGAGACAATTTGCATATTTTTCAGAGGAGCATTGCGGCTTAAAAGTCTCCTCATCTCAACATGCTTAACATGTCACTCTCCACAAGAGAAACATTACTCTTTGGATCAAGATAATATACTGTAAGTATATAAGGAGATGTGTCCTCAGCACAAAATTCTGAATTCTGAATGAATGCATTATAGCAGCATTTATTATGAACTTTAAAAATATTGACAATTACAATCAATGGGAGGTCTTCCAACTTAAAAAAAAAATGAAGTGTCCATTATTTTTTTAAGTAGCATGTGACAAAAAAGTCCCATTTTATGGACTGTCTAGAAACATCCATAAAAAATGTATCCATGTAAAAGTCCATACTATGAAAATATTACATTTACAGGTGCTTCTCACAAAATTAGAATATCATCAAAAAGTTAATTTATTTCAGTTCTTCAATACAAAAAATGAAACTCATATTACAGTATATAGAGTCATTACAAGCAGAGTGATCTATTTCAAGTGTTTATTTCTGTGATGATTATGGCTTACAGCCAATGAAAACTCAAATGTCATAATCTTAGTAAATTATAATACTTTATAACACCAGCTTGAAAAATGATTTTAAAAACCAAAATGTTGGCCTACTGAAATGTATGTTCAATAAATTCACTTGTAAGAAGAGGGACCGGACTGGGGGTACCTTTCTTGCGCTGGGTCCGGAACTGTTGGGACTGTCACCTTTGTTGTCTGGGGGAAAGCTTACAGATCCGGACCGACATTTGCACTTGACAGCAGGGGGCGTAGCTAGGATAAAAAGGGCAGAGCACGCAAAAAGGCAGTCAGACTTGGCGGGAGCATGCAGCATGCAGCAGGGGAAGTTTGGTGCTTCATCCTCTGAGCACCGTGACTGTGCAGGTCCGCGTTATATTGTCCCTGTCGCCACTTACATAGACTGTGACAGGAGAACTTTATTTTGCCCGTTGGCTCCCACTGCTCAAGGTACCCAATGATACGGGCCAGTAAATAATGCGCGTGTGCCACCTAAGAAACATCGGGTGACTTACCGAGAACTGTTCCCTCTCTCACCCGCATACTTCTGCCGAGCTTCGTCAAGCCCCAGCAGTGTTGGAGACTGCTCTTCACTCTGCAACCCAAATCCTGGACACAGGACCCTGTGCAAGACGTTGAGGATTCATCGTCACTATCAGGAACTGGATCATCAAAGCCTGCAGTACGACACCAGATTCATCACGTGCTGACTGCGTCGGCACCACTGTTAAAACCTAAGACGCTACAGTCAGGAAGCTGTCAGACTGATAAGTTTATCCTTAATGAACAGTTGTTATACCTTTTGCCCTCATTACTTCCCTCAGCACACCGATTGTGCTCATATCACCTGCCATATCCCTGCCTCTACTTTCCCCTCCCTGTGTGGAGTATACCCCTGTTTCAGTAAAATTAACTTTAAGCCTTGCTCTGCCTCCTGTCCGTTCCTGCATCCCACAACCTGCTCAGACTTGGCGTAGTAGGCAGGATACAGTCCAGCAGCACGGAGGTGGCAGACCAAGCATTAGCGGGGCACAAGGTCCAGCATATCCCTGGGGCAAGGTTAAGTAACCTCCTGAAGTTTACTGGGAAAAATACTATGCTATGGAGCTGGACTGAGCGAATCCGGGGAATGATGAGGATGTACCCCATGACTCCTGCATTAGAGGCGGAGGTTGCCATGATGGCTATAGATGGAGAGGCGAGGGATTCTGTTTTGCTATGCCCCCCTCGAGAAGTTTTAATAATGTATTGCAGATACTGCAAGAAACACACGGAGATCCCACAGACGTAGGAGAGTTACGCATGCGTTTATTTTGCCGGTGCAAAGGGAGGGGGCGCCAGTGACTCAGTACATGATCGCGCTACAGGAGATCCACACTGCTATTACTAGAAAAGACGGCATGGGCATAGGGACTACTGACATAGTACTGCGGGATCAGTTTGTGACAGGCTTGCGAGACATACTGCTGAAGCAGGCCTTGTGCGAGCGCTTGCGGGTAATTCCACGCATGACCTTTTCTGAAGTGGGAAGTGAAGCGCGCACGCATGAGCAGGAGCAGGGGGTGATTGTCCCGGCAGGGAAGGTCCAGAGTGGGAAGGTATCTGTGACAATGGCCACCGAACCAAGATAGGTGGAATAGTTGCAGAAAGAAATCCAGGGAATACGAGAAGAATTGGCTGATTCCAAGAAGAAGCCAGCCGCATCCAACTCGCCCAGGGATAGAACTGGTCCTGAACCTCGTCGTGAAGCAAGAACATCCTGCAGAGAACTCCCTACATGCTATAACTGTGGTGAACTTGGACATTTAGCTCGGGGTTGTATACAACAAAGCTGACCCCTGCAGCACCGTCTGTTAAACTAGGAGGCTCCGAGGCTGGGGGATGCCGCCCGGAGCCTGAACAATCAAGAAGGTGAATCAGAAGTCAAACAAGTCTAGTTTCCATGTGCCCTCTTGTCTGGGCTAAAATGGATGGTCGGGCCATCAGATGTCTGGTTGACACCGGCTCACAGATGACCACAATGCCTGAAACGTACTTCCGACGACATATCCCTGAAGCGATGCGGCTTGAATGGGGCCCGGTGATAAAGTTGACAGCTGCTAATCACCTACCCATCCCTGTCGCAGGGGTGGTCTGGATGCAAATCACCATTTGTGGTAAAGATCTGGGCTGAAAGGGAGTGGTGCTGACTGCCGGAGACGCAGGTAACGGACATCCTAAAACTGTAGGGAGGAACATATTGAAGGAATTTGGAAGTCTTCTCATCAATGAGTCCCCATTTGTGTTCCTAAAACAGTGGAGCCCTCACACTCCCCAAAGGAGAATGTTCCAAGAGCTAATCATATGGCCCAAGCTCAAGAAACCTCTAGTGATGGGAAGATGTTGGGGAAACTGATTGTCCCAGCCGCAGCCTGGTTCTACCGCCAGGGCAGACCGTGCTTACTCTGCCTGTCCAAGCTTTAACCCCTCTGGGAGGAGTTGAGATCCAGATAGAGCAAGCTTGTATGGAGCAATTACCTCCAGGCTCCTCGTTACACGGACATTAGCTACTGTGCACGACGGGATGGTCCCAGTGCAATGTGTTCATCTGACAGAAGACAATCTCACTCTCCCACCTTGGAGTGAAGTTGCTCAAATTCTGGGCATGCCGGATGAGTTGATACCACCACAAGCCGTACAGTTGACAGTGAAATAGGGAGATCCTTAGACCATAGCCGCAGACACGTATTCAGCACCACAACCTCAGCACTTGTGGAGGGGCGCCGTATTATGGAGCAAATGCATGCTGAATTAACAGAACTTACACCACAGCAGGTCTAGCAGGTAGAAGATCTATTAGGGTGATATCAAGATGTGTTTGCACGTCACGAGGATGATTTTGGCTGCACTACGGCAATCACCCATGAGATATCAACTGGAAATGCCGTGCCCATAAGACAATGATACGGACAAATTCCACCACAAATGTACCAAGAGGTGAAGGGGATGCTGACCCAGATGTTGCTGAATGGTGTTATTCGAGAGAGTCAGAGCCCGTGGGCTGCTCCCATTGTGCTGGTGCGAAAGAAAGATGTTACTTTACGCTTCTGTGTAGACTACCACAAACTGAATGCCTGCAAGATTCATACACCCTCCCCAGGATTAAGGAATCATTGTCTACACTGGGAAGCGCGAAATTCTTCTCATTATTGGATCTAGCCAGTGGCAACTTGCAAGTACCTATGACCGAGCATGACCAATCGAAGACGGCTTTTACACTACCTATGGGCCTGTATGAATTCAACCGGATGCCATTTGGCCTGGCTAACGCTCCTGGTACGTTCCAACGACTGATGGAGAGGTGTCTAGGTGACTTAAACTTTGAGGCCACCCTTATTTATCTGGATGATATTGTGTACGCCGCCACGTTCGAGGAACATCTGCAAAGACTGAAACAGGTGCTGAGCCATCTTCAGAGACATGGTTTGAAAGTGAAGCCTCAGAAGTATTATTTATTTTGCACCCAGATTGAGTACTTGAGATATGTTGTCTCTGCAGAAGGGGAGAGACCGTCCCGTGCAAAATTTTCCATAGTACAGGATTGGCCTACCCGAAGACCGTGAAAGATTTACTGGTCTTCCTGGAGCTCACCGGGTATTATTAGCAATTCGTAAAGAACTTTACTCACATTGTGAACCCGTTACTAGAACTGTTGAAGGGGATGCCGTTTGGTGCAAAGAACAGGACTTTTTCGTGGGGAGAACACCAGGAGAAAGCGTTACGAGCCTTGAAGGTGGTTTTGACTGAAGAGCCAGGGTTAGCCTATGCAGACTTCTCCCAGCAGTTTACTTTCCACACTGATGGAAGCTTGCATGGACTCAGAGCTGTGTTGCCTCAGATGAAAAATGGAAAAGAATGGGCAATCACCTATGCAAGCCGGTCCTTGCATGACTCCAAATGGAATCCGGACAATTACAGTTCATTCAAGCTGGAGCTGTTGGCATTGTTGTTGGCCATGACTGAGAAGTTTGCAGAATATTTGTCTGGCTCTGATGTCCTGGTACGCACCGATAATAACCCTTTGGCCCACCTGTAAAATGTGAAACTCAGGGCCATGGAGCAGTGCTGGGTGGCTCGGGTGGCAAAGTTTCCATTTAAAATCACCTACAAGAGGGGAGCTGAGAATACTCACGCCAATGCCTTATCCAGAGTGATGCACAAAAAGCTTGGGCCCAACCGTGATGAAAGACAAACTGACCAACGAAATGTGCACATGGAAAGAGTGAGCCGACCATTTTCACCAGGTAGAAGCACACGTGCAAAGCTTGGAGAAAGAGCGCGAAGAGGTCTGTCAACAGCTGGCGAAGGAAAGTATCAAGGTGGCTAGTATGGAAGTCACCAACTCCGTGCAGTTGGATCAGGTGCGTCACCTGGAGTCTGAGCTCTTGGCAGTCAAGGCCTAGCTTGGAGCGAAGGAAGCACAGGGGTTCTAGGACCTCACTAAAGAGTTGTCTTGTGATAGCTGTGGAATTGGACAGCTTCTCCTGCAGGCTCTCTATTTTATCTTGGAGTTGTTCTTCAACTGTGATTGCAGCTGATGGAGCCCTACTACCACCCTGGGACAGTTTTGTGTTTCCTACGTCCTCAACTACCTCACTGCTGGGTTTTGTCAGTTGTAAAGTTATCTCTTTATCAAGAACGTCAACCTTGTTGGCACCTGTCCCTGTCTCCTCTTTATCTCTCTTCTCAGAGGGTGCAATTTGATCAGCCCCTTTGTTTCTTTTATGTCTCCAGTGACAGGAGGACTTGCCCTTCTTATGGGGCTCTTCTTTACTGTATTGCCTTACTTCCTCAGAGTCACAGTCACCCCCGGAGTCTGCGTCACACCCCACAGTATGGTGAATCCCCAAGTCACACTCTATCTGGGTGTCAGCTCCACTCTGTTTAACAACCACATCTTTATCGTTCACATTGTGGTACCCCTCAGGTGACGTCAGGTCAGTAAGTTGGGCAGGCACATCCTTTCCTCTGGTCGCCCTTTACGTCTGACCCGTCAATTTTGGGAGGTATTACTGCCTTAAGGTACGCATCCCCACCAGCTGTGAGCCCTCCATTCTCCTGCTGTAGAGAAGCTCCCCTCTCCCACAAGCCTGTGAACAGCCCAGAGTCCCAGCCAGTTATCACCGGACAGGGTAAGTATGAGACTATGGCAAAATTATGGATTGCACTGTCCCTGGCTGACTCAAGGACCACCCTGGCCACTGGATAGTCCTTAGTGCACCCATGGATGCAGGTGACCCTGACCTTCCTATTGGGTATTTCAAATCCCTCGGGTGCCATCCTCACTAGAGTCACTGGGCTCACACGCCCAGTAAACTCTCGCCAGGTGGATAGCTCGCATAGCAGACTGGACACACATAATTAACTTGCCCCGAGCAACAGTTCGTCTGTGGCACCCCTTCGGGATGCACCGACCCCTTTTGGGAAACTACCATTCCCCAATACTCCACCCCCTTTTTGGGCAACTATCCCTGTTCAGGTTACTGCCCCTTTCGGGACTCCACCCCCTTTTGGGCAACCATCCCTGTTCAAATTACTGCCCCTTTTGGGATTCCACCCCTTTTTGGGCAACCATCCCTGTTTGGGTTACCGCCCCCTTTTGGGACTCCACCCCTTTTAGGGACACAACCCCTTCCCTGAGGTACACACCGTGGACTCCCCACAGTACTCTCAGGCCCCAGTTTGTACAGTACACCACTATGTCTCTGGGCTTGCACTGGCCATCAAGAGTTTGTACGACATGGCCCAACAATGTCTTTTTGACACCTCACCAGTTCCAGCTGGCCCTACCACAGCTCCTGCTGCAGTTACAAACCACCGGCACCTCCGGCTGCTGATCACAAGCCGCTGCTGCTGCCACTGCAGCTCCGGCTGCTGCAGAGCCTCTTGCTGTAACTGCAGCTACACTCCACAAGGCTCTGCACGGCTCCTCCGCAGACTTTGTGGACCCACCGATCCACAGCAAACTTTGTAACCCCGCCGAGTTACAGCCAGATGCTTGCAAGCTTCATGGACCCGCTGATCCACAGCAAACTTCGTAGCCTCGCCGGGTTACAGCCAGACTCTTGCAATATTTGTGGCCCCGCCAAGCCACAGCAATTACCTCCACACTTGCTTCCTCAACCGTTGCCCGCTGTCTAGCACCATATGTGAGGTAGCACTCACTAACGGGTTGGGGAATACTCACTTGGCAGCGATATAACACACAGCAAGACCGTATTTTCTTCAAAAAATTCAACTGGGTTTTATTACTCCATAAACCCCAGTGGCACAAAACACAAAGTAACAGCCTTCATAGCATGGCAAAACAAAGTAACAGTGTTCATAGCATGGCTCTGCTCCATCAGGACTGTGACCATACACTCTCGGTAGAGTCCAATATTCAGGCTCGCCCTGGAGCCAAACATACACAGTCTGGATTACCTGCTTGTCAGCGTTGCAGGTTATCACTGGCTGGCAAAACACAGGTCCTGTCCACCGGAGAAGCTGCCTACAGGGATCACCAACTTGCCTGGCAGGCACACATTTGACAGTTTCAGACCCACCGAAGGACTGTAGCTTCCCCCACACAGTAGCCGTCACTGACTCTGCAGATCCCTGGCCTCACCTTGTGTTCTTCAGGGATCCGGTCCACACACAGGACCTCCCAACACAGAGGCCATTCAAGATCATGGCCTCACCAGGTGCTCTTCAGGGATCCAGTCCCCACTCTGGACCTCCCAACACCCAGGCCTTTCCTCTCACAGGACCTTACAGCCAAGAACCATTCAATTCCATACACAGGAACCATGTGACGCACACCCTGGTCACATTATCAAGCTGTAATCACTCCCATAGATGGGTGGTGTGTGTGGCTAGTTCGACCCACCCAGCTCTCAAACTAGCCCTGCCAGCCTCCCTATAAAACAACACAATTACTTGTGGGACTACATGTCCCAGAAAAACCTTACTTCAGGCTGACAGCGCAGAGTATCTTCCTCTGTGACACACATACCGGCCATTCACAATAATGCCGGACTTTGTCTCATCACCATAGTTATGCCTGCGACTGCCATGCATTCCTATGGCCTCAATACGCCTTCATGCGTATTCTGGGGAGACCACACTAACTGTAACAGGGGTCACTGCATCACAATGTATAACAACAGAGTACATCGCACCAACGGTTACACTCCATATACCCTGCTGTTCAGCCGGCCAGGAAGGGAGATCACCGAGTTGGAGTTGGATCCAGAGGAGAACTACCCACAGACCCCTGGGTCTGAGAATATCGTCATAGTCTGCAGACACTACTTCGCCTGGTGCAGACCAGGTTTTGGGAACTTGAGCAGCCAGAGACAGCTCCTCTGTGAGGGACAGCTCTTCAAGCCAGGTACTGAGTGTTGGTCCGAGATAAGTGTCCTTGGAACAAACTGGAGTACCAGTGGGATAAAACCCCTTATAGGGTGAAGCAGACAATCAGCCAGGAAGCTTTGAAATTCACCCTGAAGGGGAAGAAGATGCTCCCATTCGAGTAGTTCACCGCAATATGCTACATCCATGTTTGTCGAAAGATCGTGACCAAATTGAAGAGGGGAAAAGTGCTCCTGAAATGTTCCCTATGGCCGTTGCTGTTTGTGAAGACAAAAAGTTGCCTGATCTGTCGCCTGTAAATCCAAGAGAGAGACATGTTCCTGAAGTTCCTGAAGTGGTTGCTCCATTGGAAATGGGCGCAACCCTGCCCTCATCTGTTCAGCCCCACTCAACTACCAACCTGATTCGACTACTTCTTCTGACTTAAGGTGCTCCGAAAGGGCCACAGCCGGATTACCCTTCAACAGATACGATCAAGACCAATTTATTTGTCAATAAATCGTTCAAGGGCTAGTAGAATGTCAATGCAAACTACAACAATTCTCGTCCGTGGAATGGCGAGCAAAAGGAGTGGGGAATTGTAAGAAGAGGGACTGGACTAGGGGTACCTTTTTTGCGCTGGGTCTGGAACTGTTGGAACTGCAGAGCATGCAAAAAGGCGGTCAGACTTGGTGGGAGCACGCAGCAGGGGAAGTTTGGTGCTCCATCCTCTGAGCACGTGACAGCGCAGGTCCGCGCTATATTGTCCCTGCTGTCACTTACAAAGACTGTGACCGGAGAACTGTATTTTGCCCGTTGGCTCCCACTGCTCAAGGTACCCAATGCTATGGGCCAGTAAATAACACGCATGCTGCCTAAGAAACCCCGGGTGACTTACTGAGAACTGTTCCCTCTACCACCCACATACTCCTGCTTCTACTTTCCCCTCCCTGCGTGGAGTATACCCCTGTTTCAGTAAAACTAACTTTATACCTTGCTCTGCCTCCTGTCCGTTACTGCATTCCACAACCTGCTCATATACTTAATACTTGGTCGGAGCGCCTTTTGCATCACATACATCTGCAGTTGGGTCTGGTGTCTCTCATCTTCCTCTTGACAATACCCCATAGATTCTCTATGGGGTTAAGATCAGGCAAGATTGCTGGCCAATCAAGCACAGTGATGCTGTTATTTTTAAACCAGGTATTGGCACTTTTGGCAGTGTGGACAGGTGCCAAGTCCTGCTGGAGAATGAAATGAGCACATGAAGTGCTCTAAAATTTCCTTGTAGATGGCTGCGCTGACTTTGTTCTTGACAAAACACAGTAGACCTACACCAGCAGATGACATGGCACTACAAATCATCACTGATTATGGAAACTTAACGCTAGACATCAAGCAGCTTGAATTGTGTGCCTCTCCACTCTTCCTCTTGACTCTGGGACCCTGATTTCCAAATGAAATGCAAAATTTACTTTCTTCTGAAAACAACAGATTGGACCCCTGAGCAAAAGTCCACTTATTTTTCTCCTTGGCCCAGGTAAGATGCTTCTGGCATTATGTATCGGTAATGAGTGGCTTGACACTTGTGACACTTGTGGCCTATGTCCTGGATACGTGTGTGGTGGCTTCTGAAACATTGACTCTAGCAGCAGTCCACTCCTTGTGAATCTCCCCCCAATTTTTGCTTGTGCACCTATTTCTACAACACTTTTTCCTTCCACTCAACTTTCCATTAGTATCCTTGAATACTGCACTCTTTGAACAACCAGCTTCTTTAGCAATAACCTTTTGTGATACTTGAGTAGTGGACCCTCTGGGTCGCAGCTTCAGAGCCCCCGAGGATGAGCGGACCAGATAGTGCCACCCCCTGTACAGGGAGTGTTTGGGACAGGCCCAAGGAGGGTGAAGCCACAACTGCCGGAGCCAAAGGGGCGATTGTGGGCTGGACCAGAGAAGAACAGAAGATGGGAGAGAGATGGGACCACAGAGGTGACCAGAACGGCGGAGACAGAAGACAGGCAGGGCTGTAAAGACAAAGTACTGACCGGTATGGCGAAGACACACGATTGGCGGGGAACGAAAGGAATACAGGACTGGCAGCGATGGCAGGAACACAGGACTGGAACTGACAGCAGGAACACAGGACTGGCAGAGATGGCAGGAACACAGGACTGGCAGGGACGGCAGGAACACAGGACTGACAGGGACGGCAGGAACACAGGACTGGCAGAGACGGCAGAAACACAGTATTGGCAGGAACGGCAGGAACACAGGACTGGCAGAGACGGCAGGAACACAGGACTGGCAGGGATGGCAGGAACACAGGACTGGCTGGGACGGCAGAAACACAGGACTGGCTGGGACGGCAGGAACACAGTACTGGCAGAGACGCAGGAACACAGGACTAGCAGAGACGGCAAACAGCAAAGAGTCAAGTCAGAGTCAAAGTGTGAAGAGCAGAGACTGGAGCCAAAGAATCTAAAGAAACGCCAGCAAGAAGCCAGCGAACACAATAGACGCAGAGGCGCCTTACCTGGACAGATGCAGGGAAGAAGTACCCAATGGGGGCTGCCATGTTGGAGGCGGAGCCACTGGGCCGAAAGGAGCGTGTCTGCGCATGTGCGGACCGCAGAGAGGATGAGCTCCCGAGAACCCAGAGGCAGGAGAGCGAGAAGGAGGATCGGGAGCACGCCGGCCGGACAGGTAAGTATGAGACAGCGTAACATGTGGCTTACCCTCCTTGTGGACTGAGTAAATTTTTGCCTTTTGGACATCTGTCCAGTCAGCAGTCTTCCCCATGATTGTGGAGCCTACTGAAACAGACAAATGGACCTTTTTAAATGCTTAGAAAGACTTTGCGGGAGTTTTTTTTGTTAATTATTCTAATTTATTCAGATAATGACTTTTGGGTTTTCACTGGCTGTAAGCCATAATCATCAACATTAATAGAAATAAACACTTGAAATAGATCACTCTGTTTGTAATGACTCTATATAATATACTAGCAGAAGAGCCTGGCGTTGCCTGGGCATAGTAAATATCTGTGGTTAGTTATAGCACCTCACTTCTCTTATTTTCCCATCACACCTCTCATTTTCCCAATCACATCTATCATTTTCTCCCTCACAACTCTCATTTTCTCCCTCACTCCTCTCATTCCCCCCTAACACTTGTCATTTCGACCTCACATCTGTCATTTTCCGATCACTCCACTATTTTCCCTCGCTCCTCTCATTTTGCACTCACACCTTTTCATTTTCACCTCACACCCCTCATTTTCACCTCAGTATATACATGTTTGCATCTCCCTTATATATAGTATACACCTGTATGTCATCTCCTGTATATAGTATATACCTGTATGTCATATCCCCTGTATATAGTCTATACCTGCTGTGTGTCATCTCCCCTGTATATAGTATATACCTGTATGTCATCTTCTATATATAGTATATACCTATATGTCATCTCCTTCTTTATATAGTATATACCTGTATGTCATCTCCTCCTTTATATAGTATATACCTGTATGTGATCTTCTATATATAGCATATACCTGTATGTCATCTCCTCCTGTATATAGTACATACTTGTAGGTCATCTCCTCCTGTATATAGTATATACCTGTGTGTCATCTCCTCCTGTATATAGTTTATACCTGTATGTCATCTCCTCCTGTATATAGTATGTACCTGTATGTCACCTTCTCCTCTATATAGCATATACCTGTGTGTCATCTCTCCTGTATATAGTATATATCTGTGTGTCATCTCCTCCTGTATATAGTATATACCTGTGTGTCATATCCTCCTGTACTAGACCTCGTTCACACGTTATTTGCTCAGTATTTTTACCTCAGTATTTGTAAGCTAAATTGGCAGCCTGATAAATCCCCAGCCAACAGGAAGCCCTCCCCCCTGGCAGTATATATTAGCTCACACATACACATAATAGACAGGTCATGTGACTGACAGCTGCCGTATTTCCTATATGGTACATTTGTTGCTCTTGTAGTTTGTCTGCTTATTAATCAGATTTTTATTTTTGAAGGATAATACCAGACTTTTGTGTGTTTTAGGGCGAGTTTCGTTTGTCAAGTTGTGTGTGTTGAGTTGCGTGTGGCGACATGCATGTAGCGACTTTTGTGAGATGAGTTTTGTGTGGCAACATGCGTGTAGCAACTTTTTGTGTGTCGAGTTGCATGTGACAGGTTAGTGTAGCAAGTTGTGTGCAGCAAGTTTTGCACATGGCGAGTTTTGCGCATGGCGAGTTTTATGTGTGGTGCCTTTTGAGTATGTGCAAGTTTTGTGTGAGGCAACTTTTGCATGTGTTGCAACTTTTGTGCATGTGGCAATTTTTCCGCGTGTGCAAGTTTTGCGTGTGGCGAGTTTCCATGAGGTGAGTTTTGCACTTGTGGCGAGTTTTGCGTGAGCCTAGTTTTTGCATGTGGCGAGTTTTGCGCGTGGTGAGTTTCGAGTGGCGACTTTTGTGTTTCGACTTTTATGTGGCGAGGTTGGTGTATGTGAGGTGAAATGTGTGCTGAGGGTGGTATATGTGTTCAAGCACGTGGTAGTGTGTGGCCCATTTTGTGTGTGTGTTCATATCCCCGTGTGTGGTGAGTATCCCATGTCGGGGCCTCACCTTAGCAACTGTACGGTATATACTCTTTGGCGCCATCGCTCTTGTTCACATCTGGCAGCTGTCAATTTGCCTCCAACACTTTTCCTTTCACTTTTCCCCATTATGTAGATAGGGGCAAAATTGTTTGGTGAATTGGAAAGCGCGGGGTTAAAATCTCACCTCACACCATAGCCTATGACGCTCTCGGGGTCCAGACGTGTGACTGTGCAAAATTTTGTGGCTGTAGCTGCGACGCCTCCAACACTTTTCCTTTCACTTTTTTCCCATTATGTAGATAGGGGCAAAATTGTTTGGTGAATTGGAAAGCGCGGGGTTAAAATTTCACCTCACAACATAGCCTATGATGCTCTCAGGGACCAGACGTGTGACTGCAAAATTTTGTGGCTGTAGCTGCGACGCCTCCAACACTTTTCCTTTCACATTTTTCCCCATTATGTAGATAGGGGCAAAATTGTTTGGTGAATTGGAACGCGCGGGGTTAAAATTTCACCTCACAACATAGCCTATGGTGCTCTCAAGGTCCAGACGTGTGACTGTGCAAAATTTTGTGGCTGTAGCTGCGACGCCTCCAACACTTTTCCTTTCACTTTTTTCCCCATTATGTAGATAGGGGCAAAATTGTTTGGTGAATTGGAACGCGCGGGGTTAATATTTCGCCTCACAACATAGCCTATGACGCTCTCGGGGTCCAGACGTGTGACTGTGCAAAATTTTGTGGCTGTAGCTGCGACGGTGCAGATGCCAATCCCGGACATACATACATACATGCACACACACACACACACATACACACACACATTCAGCTTTATATATTAGATGAGTTCCACTTTTTGTATTGAAGAACTGAAATAAATTAACTTCTTGATGATATTCTACTTTGGTGAGAAGCTCTTGTATTAACTATAATCGTAACATGAGTAAAGAAAAAAAAACCTTAAAATACAGTAATTGTAATTTTTTATTATTACACCTCCTCCAAAAATGCTAATAAATACCATTGAAAGCATTGTGGGTAATCCAAAATAGTATCAACTACAACTTTTCAATCAGAAAAAAACAAGCCTTCACAAGCTAAAAACGTTTTAGGTCTTAGAAAATGATGATGCAACTAAATTTTTTTTCCAAAGATCTAACATTTTTTAACCACTAAAATAATAATAATAACAAAAAACTTTGGAAGATAAGTATTCAAATGTAATTATTATTCAGTTTAATAATAATGACCTGAAGAATGATAGTGCTGGTTCATTTTTACTACACTATAAGCACTGTAAGGCTATGTGCACACGCTGCAGATTTTGCTGCGAATCCGCAGCGGATTTGATGCTGCGGACCTGCAGCTGTTCTCCATGCATTGAACAGTACCATGAAAACGTATGGAAAACAAAATCAGCAGTGCACATGCTGTGGGAAAAACGTGCGGAAATGCGGCGTTGTTTTTTCCGCAGCATGTCAATTATTTGTGCGGATTCCGCAGCGGTTTACACCTGCTCCTCAATAGAAATCCGCAGGTGTAAATCCGCAGGTAGAATTCACACAAAAACCATGGAAAAACCACAGCAAATCTGCAATAATTTACCTGCGGATTTACCAAAAACAGTGCGGAAAAATCCGCACACCATTCCGCAACGTGTGCACATACCCTAAAAAGGAACAGAATGACTGAATTATTTTTTTCTCCATTTCACCCCAAATAGTATGTTTTTATGTTTTTCATTACATTATATGGGAAAGTGAATTATATAATTAAGAACTACAATTTTTCTCTTCATGTGGCTCTGTGGAAGCAAAAAGTAAAGAGAATAGTCCTTGGAAGAAGTACAAACACAAATGCAAAATAACAAAAAATGGACTGGTACTGAAGGATTTGACCCACGGTGCATTTTATTTCAGACATACAGTACAGACCAAAAGTTTGGACGCACCTTCTCATTTAAAGATTTTTCTGTATTTTCATGACTATGAAAATTGTAAATTCACACTGAAGGCATCATAACTATGAATTAACACATGTGGAATTATATACTCAACAAAAAAGTGTGAAACAACTGAAATTATGTCTTATATTCTAGGTACTTCAAAGTAGCCACCTTTTGCTTTGATGACTGATTTGCACACTCTTGCCATTCTCTTGATGAGCTTCAAGAGGCAGTCACCGGAAATGGTCTTCCAACAATCTTGAAGGAGCTTCCCAGAGATGGTTAGCTCTTGTTGACCCTTTTGCCTTCACTCTGCGGTCCAGCTCACCTCAAACCATCTCAATTGGGTTCAGATTCTACATCGCCGGGTCACATCTTTTGTCTGCGACCCTCGCTCATGGATGGATCCCCGGAGTGAGAAGAGGATGGTGGGCTGACTACATTTTTCTTTTTTCCAGTTCAATGTGAATGGTGCACTGATTCACAAAGTCCCAGCTGGCCTTAATGTCGACATAAAAAAGGCAGGTGTGGGCAAATGTGGAAATGTCTCCCAGTTAGAGTCTTACACATGGGTTTTAAAGGGGTTGGCAACTACTAGGACAACCCTTTCTTGATCAAAATGTTTGGCCCCGATAAATTAATAAAGTCTATAATCACCTTCCATGCCGACGCTGTTCCGGGTTGTTAGCATATGGTCTCCCCGGGGCTCTCGTGCAGCGTTGTGACACGTGACCCTGCCTTTCGACAAATCGTACATATAGAGGAAGTTGGGGCAGCAGCTAATCTCTGACTTCCTTTTCAAGTTTGATTTGCCCATAGGTGAGGACAGTGTTGCCAGTGCTGATTGGGCACCAGTGTCTCATGTCACAACAACAGCACTGGAGCCCCGGGTCTGCGAGTGTTGATGCCACTGTAACGGCGTCAGTATGGGAGGTGAGTATAGGCTTTATTATTTTATCAGAGCCAAGCGAGGGGTATGAGAAGAAGTTGTCCAAGTAGGGGACAATATCTTTAAGTTACTGCAAGTGTTGAGGAGCTGGTGGTGAAGCTGCTAGAATCTCAGAGTGTTCACATGGACTGTAAGATCTCAAGCAGCCTGGACAAGCTCCCGTTGACGTACAGTGAATTGCAATACAAATCCAAGGTAGAGGCAAATGATCACATGGGAGTACACCAGGCCATCTGCAAAGCTCGATATGGAGCACCACATAGTTTAGCGGACCAGGGTTAGGAAAGCAAAGCACGGATCCAAGACAAATGCATAATACAAGGCTGCCTGGCCGCTTTATTGAAAGAGCAGCTAGCAGAAAACAATGAATTTTTTTTCTCCCTGGAGCCACTGACTTTCAGTTATACACTGTGTGCACAATTATTAGGCATGAGAATATTTTGTCCATATCATATTTGTTATGCAGATTTTACAACTCCAAACTGTATAAACTTGAATGCTTATTCAATGATGCAGACCAAGTGATGTGTAGTTGTGTGATGAGGGAAGGTGCAGTCTAAGGATACAACACCCTTTATCAAGGTGTTCAGAATTGTTGGGTAACTTGTTTTTCTCAGGCAAAATGACCAAATAAGAGGTCTAACTGATTCAGAAAACAAAGAATATACACTATTCAATATGATTATATGACCACTATGCGCTTTTAGCATTACCTCTGATTTTACCTGCGGTTGTTGAACTTTAGTCATCACTATTATTGTTGTATTCTTTTAGCCTCTCTTTATATGCATGTGTCATGCTGCTGCTATGCAGGGAGATTCAAGCTCCACTAGATCGCAATAGATTGGCGGGAGGACTACTCACTGCCAGAGCAGACCTGCATTGCAGCTGCGAGGCCACCACCAGGTGGCAGCAGCATAGTCAAACAAGCCATGTCGATATTAGTCAGTAGTGCAGTACCAAAGGAATAAACAAACACAGAGTCAGAGAAAAGCCAAAAAAGGTCAATACCGGTCAGGAGCGGAAATACCACAGACAAGAGACAAAAGCAGGTCAGGGTCCAAGCCGAGTCAAGTAACAGGGAGTCCACACATGAAGGGGAAACACAGTGTTGAGACCAGAAGAGGGGAGTAAACAGATGCGGACATAGTCAGCAAAGGCAGCAGGACAAATCAGGGTTTAAGCAGGGTAAGCTGCTCACGCCGTAGGCAGAATCTATAACTGACACCACCTGCAGGATGCAGCGGAGATAAATAACAAACGTGAACCCAGAATGAGGCAGAGCAAAGTTAACCCCTGACATGACCAGACGGGAAAGGGGTAGACAGGACTCAAAACCCGGTCTGGATCATGACAGCATGTATTTTAATTATTGTTGATCACTTACTTTCTGAATGGCAACACTTTGTCATGTACCGTATATACTCGAGTATAAGTTGAGATTTTCAGCCCACTTTTTTGGGCTGAAAGTCCCCCTCTCGGCTTATACTCGAGTCATACGCAGGGGTTGGCAGGGGAGGGGGAGTGGGAGCTGTGAAATTATACTCACCTACTCCTGGCGCGGTCCCTGCGGGTCCCTGGCTTCCCCGGCGCCGGCAGCAGCAGATTCTTCCTGTACTGAGCAGTCACATGGTACCGCTCATTACGGTAATGAATATGTGGCTCCACCTCTCATAGAGGTGGAGTCGCATATTCATTACTTAATGAGCGGTAATGGTGATCGCTCAGTACAGGATGAAGCTGCGGCGTCGGGGAAGCCAGGGACTGCACCGCGCTATGAGTAGGTGAGTATACGGGGAGGGTGAGCGCTGCGCGATAGTCACCTTTCTTGTTCCAGGCGTCGCTCTGTCTTCAGCAGTGATGCTCAGGTCAGAGGGCGCAGTGACGTGGTTAGCGCACGCCCTCTGCTGAACATCAGTGCAGAAGACGGAGCCACACCGGAACAAGGAGCAGGTAACTATTGAAAGTGCCGGGGGCCTGAGTGACGGAGAGGTGAGTATGTGATTTTTTTTTATCGCAGCAAATGGGGCAAGTGTCTGTATGGGGCATCTATGGGGCATAAGGTTTGTGCAGCACTATATGGGGCCATAACATTTGTGCAGCACTATATGGGGCCATAACATTTGTGCAGCACTATATGGGGCCATAACGTTTGTGCAGCAATATAAGGGGCCATAACGTTTGTGCAGCACTGTATTGGGCCATAACGTTGGTGCAGCACTGTATGGGGCCATAACATTTGTGCAGCACTATAAGGGGCCATAACGTTTGTGCAGCACTGTATGGGGCCATAACTTTTGTGCAGCACTATATGGGGCCATAACATTTGAGCAGCACTATATGGGGCCATAACGTTTGTGCCGCACAATATGGGGCCATAATGTTTGTGCAGCACTATATGGGGCAAATGTCTGTATGGGGCCATAATTAACATTTGTGGAGCATTACGGTGTATGGGTCAAGTGTCTGTATGGAGCATCTTATAGGGCCATAATCAAGGTTTGTGCAGCACTATATGGGGCAAATATCTTTATGGAGCATCTTATGGGGCCATAATCAGCATTTGTGCAGCATTATATTAGGCAAATGTGTCTATGGAGCCATTATTAACCTTTATGCAGGATTATATGGGGCATATTCTAATATGGAGCATCTTATGGGGCCCATCATAAACTGTATGGAGCATTATATGGGGCTCCTGATTCAATATGGGTATTCAAAAACACTTAACCTACTGATGTCTCAATTAATTTTACTTTTATTGGTATCTATTTTTACTTTTGACATTTACCGGTAACTGCTGCATTTCCCACCCTAGGCTTATACTCGAGTCATTAAGTTTTCCCAGTTTTTTGTGGCAAAATTAGGGGGGTCGGCTTATACTCGGGTCGGCTTATACGCGAGTATATACAGTAATTAATGGTACTGATACCACATTATTGTGTAAAAAAAAAGTCTTACTCATACTCATAGTAAGCTTCTTTGGCTCTGGTTCACCCACCCAGGTTTTTGTATTTTTTCATAATTTATACATATATTTTGGTGCTATGTAGTGATGAGCGAACGTGCTCGCCACTACTCGTTACTCGCCCGAGTATCGGGGTACTCACCGAGCATTTCCGGGATTATTCGGTGGTAACTGCAGTCTCCACCCCGCGTTTTTGGTGGACTTTAGAGACCCATGAAACACCGCAGCCATCTTTGTTGTGGTCGTGCCGTGATTGGCTGGGCCGTACAGCATCATCCCGAGTATAAGAGACCTGGTGCCACCCTGCTCGCCGCATTCTGTTCCTGTTTCAGCAAGAGTAAAGAGATGCTGCCGAGATAGGGTCAGAATCGTGGTTTTAGAGTTAAGGTACCATCACATTTAGCGAAGCTGCAGCGATCTAGACAACGATCCCGATCGCTGCAGCGTCGCTGTGTGGTCGCTGGAGAGCTGTCACACAGACAGCTCTCCAGCGACCAACTATGCGAAGTCCCCTGGTAACCAGGGTAAACATCGGGTTTCTAAGCGCAGGACCGCGCTTAGTAACCCAATGTTTACCCTGGTTACCAGTGTAAATGTAAAAAAAAACAAACACTACATACTTACATTCCGGTGTCTGTCCCCCGGCGCTGTGCTTCTCTGCACTGTGTAAGCGCCGCCGGAAAGCAGAGCGGTGACGTCACCGCTGTGCTTTCCGGCCGGCGCTCAGTCAGTGCAGAGAAGCACAGCGCCGGGGGACAGACACTGGAATGTAAGTATGTAGTGTTTTTTTTTTTTTTACATTTACACTGGTAACCAGGGTAAACATCGGGTTACTAAGCGCGGCCCTGCGCTTAGTAACCCGATGTTTACCCTGGTTACCAGTGAAGACATCGCTGAATCGGCGTCACACACGCAGATTCAGCGATGTCTGTGGGAGATCCAGCGACGAAATAAAGTTCTGGCCTTTCTACTTTCCGACCAACGATGTCACAGCAGGATCCTGATCGCTGCTGCGTGTCAAACTCAACGATATCGCTAGCCAGGACGCTGCAACGTCACGGATCGCTAGCGATATCGTTCAGTGTGAAGGTACCTTTAGTGTAGGTCTGCAACTCTTACATCCACAACTCCTGATAAATAAACAGTTCTTTTTAGGGCTAATTCGTGGGTTCCGATATTGCAGCGCTAGGTAGGCAGGGCACAGCATATCCACATCAGTGCAAGGCCTGCAGGCACTGTATGTGCGTCCATTGGTCCCACTGCATCCTTCCCAAAGCTCCATAACTACCTGCTGCTTCAGCTTATTTACTGTCTATATACCTATTTTTTTTATTTTTTTTCCACAAATTCCCCCCCCCCAAAATAAAATATATACAGTCTGTTCTGTCAGACTGAGGCCTTCTGAAAAGTGACAGTTTGTCAGACATACGTAGCATAGTGTGTGCTACCCTTGTGCCCCTTTTTTTTTTTGGTGTTTTAAGTTCACCGAAAAAGGCCTCATATATCTCTGTGCTCCAAGCTTGGTCATTGGAGGCCGGTGTACTTATTTTTTGGCTGTGTGATACTCAAATTCTATACAGTGCTATTTAGTATAAAATTTTTAAAGGCCACAGATTTGCCACTATGTGGGTTCCAAGGCCCAATGGGGTGCAAATGACTATGCAGCAGGGCTCACCTTCCTGCCAATGTAGAAAGCAAAGGAGTATAGAGCACAAAATGCATATTGTGAAGTGGATTTTCATGGGCCCATCCACTATGTGGGTTCCAAGGCCTAATGGGGTGCATATGACTGACTATGCAGCAGGGCTCGCCTTCCTGCCAATGTGTAAAACAAAGGAGTATGGAGCACACAATGCATATTGTGAAGTGGATTTTCATGGGCCCATCCACTATGTGGGTTCCAAGGCCTAATGGGGTGCATGTGACTTTGCAGCAGAGCTCGCCTTCCTGCCAATGTATAAAACAAAGGAGTATGGGAGTTCAAAATGCATAATGTGAAGTGGATTTTCATGGGAACATCCAGTATGTGGGTTCCAAGGCCTAATGGGGTGCATATGACTGACTATGCAGCAGGGCTGGCCTTGCCGCCAATGTGTAAAACAAAGGAGTACGGAGGACACAATGCATATTGTGAAGTGGATTTTCATGGGCCCATCCACTATGTGGGTTCCAAGGCCTAATGGGGTGCATATGACTGACTATGCAGCAGGGCTGGCCTTGCCGCCAATGTGTAAAACAAAGGAGTACAGAGCACACAATGCATACTGTGAAGTGGATTTTCATGGGCCCATCCAGTATGTGGGTTCAAAGGCTTATTGGGGTGCATATGAATTACTAGCAGGGCAGGCCTTGAATTCAATGCAACACTTTTTCAGGAGTCCCCCCTGGACATCTTATGAAAGGGGTATTGTGGTGCGTCCTAACTCTTGGCAGCCCATCCACTCACAGCATAGGCTACAACAGCTTAGGAGACCCACTGTTTCATAATGGCCCTTTAAGAAGATTAATGCCGCTTGATGCACCAGTTAAAATAGGCCCTGAGACTTTAAGAGTCCCTCCTTCATAAATTAAACAAGATGGGTCTGCTTATGTGTCACACACCACATGGCCAGCTAGGGGTGTTAAATGTTACAATGACATTTCCCAGTGAATGCATTTGTAGTGGTTGAAAGCAATGGTAAATTTGAAAAACGCTTCAAAAACGCTGAGTCTGAACTAACCCTAAGTGGGAGAGGAAATTTTCGGTCTGGGGTTAAATATTTGGCCTTACAGGCAAGTCATTAACCTGCAAAGGATGTACCTTGACATATTTCCAAGCAAAACCCGTTTTGGTTTCGTTTTCATGTGTTTTTTGTGGCACCAGAAAAAATGGCATGAATCTCGGAAAAAAATGATTAAAGTTGTGAACTAGGAGTCAGGAATGCTTCCAGGGGCGATCCCCATGATTTCCCTGTGTAATTTGAGCAGTGTTTCCATCATTTTCAGATGTTTTTATACCTTAAAAGGACCCCTGGGGGGGATCGTGATAAAAATACTCGGGTCTCCGATAGACTTACATTGGGCTTGTTGTTCTGGCCGAGTACCCGAGTATTCCAATCTGCTCGACCCGATCAACAAGCACCCGAGCATTTTAGTGCTCGCCCATCACTAGTGCTATGTTTTCCATGATGTTATCACCTATTATCATGTTATTTGATGGTCAACCTATAAAAAAGACATATGTGCACTTCAATTATTTAAACAAATTAATTGTATTGAACAAGGTATACAATATTTTTATATACATGAATGCAAAAATAATAACAACAGGTTAGGGAGCCACATAATATATATTCTGATGGAGTCACCCCTGTTACAGCTAGGGGGCACTGTGTGGGCTCTTTGGAATACGCATGGAGGCGTAACTGGGTTTGTGAAACAGTGTCCGGCATGATTGTAAATGGCTGGTATGTGTCGCAGAGGGAGTCTGCGCTGTAAGCCAGTATTGTTATTCTGGAACCTGTAGTTCCAAAAGTGTTTGTTTACTTTAAAGGAAGACTTACAGGGTTAGTCGGAGAGCTGGGCGGGTCTGACTACTACACATACCACCCACCTATGGGAGTGGTTACAGATATATAATGTGACTGAGGACTGGTCACATGAGAGAATTTATGGACCTGATTGGTCCGTGTCTAAGGTCCTGGAAGGCCTGTGTGCTACACGGTCCCAGGTGGGGACGGGCGTCCTGAAGAACACATAGTGAGGCCGTGTTTGCAGAGTCAGTGATGGCACTGTGCTTGGGGGAGCTATCGTCCATCTGAGGATCTGGACTATCTGGAGTGCACTGGTCACAAGGACGGTAATCTCAGTTCAGCAGCTTCCCCAAGAGAGAGGACTGACAAGAGGTCAGCGTGTGGAGCAGGAGCTCCAGGAAGGTAACCCAGAGTTGGGGGACCGTGTGTATTGACGAGGGTCAGTTAATGAACTGTGCGGTCACCCATGGTAACTGGGCGGAGTAAGGTCCAGCATGTTTATTGACCGCAACTTAATGTCATGTTCCGATACAGTGTGTAATGGACTGTTTGTGGTACTGTTTATGACTGTATAATAAACCACATAGACTGTTTAAAGTGGAAAGTGTTCCTGTGTGCCTTAAATCTTGCTGCCAAGCGAGTATTCCCTAACCCACTAGTTTTAGCACATAAGACACTAAAAAAGTATGTTAAAGGGAACCTGCCACCTGAATTTGGCGGGACCGGTTTTCGGTCATATGGGCGGAGTTTTCGGGTGTTTGATTCACCCTTTCCTTACCCGCTGGCTGCATGCTGGCCGCAATATTGGTTTGAAGTTCATTCATCCGCCCATATGACCGAAAACCGGTCCCGCCAAATTCAGGTGACAGGTTCCCTTTAAAGCAATTATAAATGAAATAATAAACTGTAATCAAGGTATTCGCAAATACACAGTATGTATCTTAATACTTCATGAGTATGGATACCAATGATTAGCAGAAAAAAAAAAATCAAGGAAAATTGACCATCGTGATAAGACATATCTAATAGGGAGAGAAGTAGAAAATAGACACAAGTATGAAACTATCATAAGAATATAGGATTGTTTCATACTTGGTATATTTTCTGCCGTAAGTTAAAAACTCTTCTCAGCTATATCATGGACTATATTGGTGGATCTCTATGTGCATCACCACCTCCTTTATATTCAGCAGGATTGTACAACAATCATTAAATATGTATTATATATTTTGTTAATTTTAATGTGCTGGATATAGAACACATACGGTAATTTAATTTATTTATAATTGTATTTATCGTCTGTACCTGTCCCCACCTAATTGTAAATTGCTGCGGAATGTGTTGGCACTATATAAATAAAATTAATATATTACGATTATATTAACCCTTTCACGCCGCAGCCAATAGCCCATTTTCATTTTTGCATTTCTATGTTTTGCTCCCCTGCTTCCCAGAGCCATATCTTTTTTATTTTTCTAACAATATGGCCATATGAGGACTTGTTATTTGTGGTTGTACTTTTGAGCAACAACATTGGTTTTACTATATTTTGTGCTGAAAAACAGGAAAAAAAATTCCAAGTGAAATTGCAAAAAAAAAGTGCAATTCCACAACTGTTTTTTTTTTACCGTATTCACCAAATGCTATAACTGACCTGCCATTATGATTCTCAGGACATTACGAGTTTGTAGATACCAAGGATGTATAGGTTTTTTTTTTATTCAATTGGTGAAAAAAAAATCCAATTTTTTTTTTTTAAAATTGCATAATTTTCCGAGACCCGTAGCATCTCTATTTTTCATGCTCTGGGGTTGGGGGAGGGCTTATGTTTTGCACACCAAGCTGACATTTTTATAGATACCATTTTGATGTGGATACGCCCTTTTCATCGCCTGTTATTGCATTTTAATGCAATGTTGTGGCGACCAAAAAAAGGTAATTCTGGCCTTTTGATTTCTTTTTCTCTACGCTGTTTACCGATCGGATAAATTCTTTTTATAGCTTGATAGATCGGGCAATTCTGAACTCGGCGATACCAAACGTATATTTTTTTAATTTTTTTAAAATTGTTTTATTTTGAATGGGGCGAATGGGGTATGATTTCAACTTTCATATATTTTTAATTTTTATATTTTTAAAAACATTTTTTTTTACTTTTCAGTTGCTTCAATAGTCTCTATGGGAGACTAGAAGCTGATATCATCCGATCGCTCGTGCTCTATGTAGCAGAAATGCTCACTTTCTATGAGCGCCGACCGCTGAGTGGCGCTCATAGCAATCTGGCAATGACAACTACAAGGGTCTGATGCATACCCCAGGTTGTCATGCCAACCCATCGGCGACCCATGGTTATGTGACACGGACGCCGATGGGCAGAATTAGTGACGTGCTTACGGCGCGATCACATTAAATGCCGCTGTCAGAGATTGACAGCGGCATTTAACAGGTTAACAGATCGCAATTCCACCTGCGGCTGTTAGGGGCACATGTCAGCTGTTCAAATCAGTATCTTACCTGAGGGCTGGCGGTGGCAGAGCAGGGTCACAGGAGGCATGGTGTCGGCAGAGGTGGGGTGATGCAGTGTGGCGTGTACCTGAGCAGGGTCCCTTCCTGCTTAGGTGGGCGACGCCACGGCCTGGTGTCCATGGGAGGGTTGCAGCAGTGGTTACCGGCAGAGGTGCTGGGATGAGGAGGCGCAGTGAGAGGTATGGCGTGAGAGGGGTCCCTTTCCCCGGTGAGGTGATGCAGCAGCAGAGCCGGGTGAATCCTGTTGTTATCGGTGGAGGCGGCCATCTTCCTGAGGCCGCACGTGCGCAGATGAAGCGCACTGCTTCCCGGGGCTTCAGGAAAATGGCTGCAGGAGGCCGCGCGTGCGCAAATGGAGATCGCGGCGGCCATTTTCCTAAAGCCAAGATCTAAATCTGCGAACTCCATCTGCGCACGCGCGGCCTCCCGCGGCCATTTTCCTGAAGCCCCAGGAAGCAGAGCGCTCCATCTGCGTACGCGCGGCCTCAGGAAAATGGCCGCCACCACCGATAACAGCAGGATTCACCCGGCTCTGCTGCTTACCGGGCTGCTGCATCACCTCACTGGTGAAAGGGACCCCGCTCACTGCGCCTCCTCATCCCCGCACCTCTGCCGCCACACCTCTGCCGCCGCACCTCTGCCGCCGCACCTCTGCCACCACACCTCTGCAGCCACGGTAAGCCTGCATTGCGACTATTAGATGCACCCCCCATTTTTCCCCCCTTTTTTTGGGGGGAAAAAGTGCGTCTTGTAGTCCGAAAAATACGGTACATTGCTCAGTACAATTTATATAATAAGTTATTTTTCCATATCCTACATAAAATGCTCCTATTATTGACTACTGCCTTCTCAGAATTATTCAAACTCTTCATGACAAATATCTTTAGTGCTTGCGTTAAGACTGCCACAACACATTCTCACGGGTTGTTCTGTCTTCATACACGTTGATACGGTGTGTGATCCGACATACGGCATAAACCACTTCTGTCTCCCAAATAAGCAGACTGTTCTCTGTAGTCTAACTTGTTTATTGGTAAACATGAGCGCGGTACTAGTACTGTAGTAGCTGCTATACAGTTAATCACACTCTGTACAACATTACATAGCAAGAACAGGGATAATGGTCTTACCGGATAATCTTAACCGGAATGGCAAGTAAGTGAGGTAGTTCAACACAGCAGATTAACACGTGTGTCCAGGGAAATACACAGAGAGAAAATGGAGTTTCCCCTTCCCATGATACCTTGGTGAATCCCAGAATGCAACACTCTAATAGTTACTGAAAAACACAGGTAATAAATTTAACCACCACTGGGTGGTGCTATAACACAGCAAAACCAAAACTATGGTATTAAACCTTTTTAAAGCTAGATACGAAACCTGACCTTCGCTAGAATGGGCAGAACACTCCCCGCTTGGCATCAACCGATGCCACCCACAGGTTCTTTTGGCGAAAACAGTAAGACAAGTTCCGCAACTGGTCTGAGGAATAGTTTACTCTCCCCGGACTTGCCTACTTTGACCTCGACCTTACGCACCTTCCCATCTTTGCTTGGGAGTATCTTAGTGATGAGGCCTAGTGGCCACTCATTACGGTGAGACTGGCTGTCTTTCATGAGAACGACATCACCGGTTTTGATGTTTGGTTTGTCGGTCTGCCACTTCTTCCTGGGTTGTAATGTAGAGAGGTACTGCTTCCTCCATCTGTCCCAGAAGGTATTGGAGAGACTTTGGACTTGTCTCCATTGTCGTCTGTAGAGGTCCTTGTTGCTAAATTCTCCAGGTGGAGCGCTGAGAACGCTGGCTTTCTGAGTAAGTAACATGGCAGGAGTGAGAATGGTCGGATCCTCAGAGTCACTAGAAAGTGAAGTCAATGGTCTAGCTTCAACGGATCTGGTTGCGTGGTCCGCAGGATTGTGGTTTGTGGACACATAATGCCACTGTTTAGGGTCGGTGGATCTCCTGATCCTTAGCACCCGATTGCTGACATAGACATAGAAACGACGAGTTTCATTGCAAATGTACCCCAACACTACCTTGCTGTCAGTGTAGAACTCGATTTCTTTGACCTCCAGGTCCATTTCTGTCGAGATAAGCTCAGCTAACTCTACTGCTAACACAGCTGCACAGAGTTCCAGTCTGGGTACTGTGTGTTCACAGAGTGGGGCCAATTTTGTTCGGCTCATAACAAGCCTCACGTGGCATTGTTCATTGATGTCAGTAGTTTTCAAATACGCCACTGCTGCAATTGCTTTGGTTGAGGCATCGCAGAAGATACAAAGCCTTTGTATCTTGATTTCTGTTGATGGCACAGAAGCATATGGTCGTGCAACGTAGAGACTTCACAGGGCTTCTAAAGAGTTCTTCCATCTTACCCACAAGTTTCTTTTCTCACTGGGAAATGGATCATCCCAATCGGACGTCTCTTGGGTGAAGTCTCTCAACATCATTTTACCTTGGATAGTTACGGGAGTTACAAATCCCAGAGGATCGTACAAGCTGTTCACAACGGACAGGACGCCTCTACGCGTGAAAGGTTTCTCTTCTTCGCTGATCTGGAAGGTGAATGCATCCTTTTTCAAATCCCAAAGTAAACCCAGGCTCCGCTGCATAGGAAGGGAGTCCGTGCTTAAATCCAAGTCTTTTAAATCGGTTGAGTAATCTTGAGAGGGAAAGGCTGCCATTAGTTTTTGGCTGTTGGAAGCAATTTTGTGCAACCTCAAATTGGATGAAGCGAGCATTTCTTGTGCCCTTTTCAGGAGACTGACTGCCGACTCATCTGTGGGTGTGGATTTCAGGCAGTCATCTACGTAGAAATCCTTTTGCACAAAAGATCTTACATCCGATCCATACTTTGCTTCACCCTCTCTGGCTGAATGTCTAAGCCCATAGATAGCGACAGCAGGGGAAGGGCTGTTCCCGAAGATGTGTACCTTCATACGATATTCCACGATGTCCTTGTAGGGGTCATTATCGCGGTACCAGAAAAACCTCGAGTAGTTTCTGTGTTCTTCTTTAACAAGGAAGCAGTGAAACATCTGTTGTATGTCGGCCGTAAATGCTACTGCATCTTTGCGGAAACTAAGGAGTACTCCCAGAAGTCTGTTGTTGAGGTCTGGACAAGATAGAAAGACGTCGTTTAAAGAAACACCTTCGTATCTGGCACTTGAGTCAAATACCACTCTTATCTGACCAGGTTTCTTCGGATGATACACAATCTTGAAGTACAGGTGCAATTTCCGCGTGGCCACTCTGGAATATTCTCTCCATGAAGGTAAAGAAGTGTTTTTTTGTCTCTGGTGACTTCTGCAGTTTGCGTGTAAGGGAGACAAATCGACTGTACACAAGTTCTCTGTTGTTGGGTAAGCGTTGCCTCTGTGGTTTGAATGGTAAAGGTGCGACCCAACTCTTTGATTCATCTCTTACTATCTCTCGCTCCATGATGTCCAAGAACAGTCTGTCCTCTATGGACGTTGCTACCTTGTTGTCTTCTCTTGTCCTGTGGAAAACTGTGCACCCTATATGATCTTGCTCACCGTCGCATGCATGGTCTTCACAGGAGGGATCAGCTAACGGGCAAGATGGAGGGGTGTTGTGTGGCAATTCTTTAATCAGGAAACTGCTCTCGCATGGCTGGAAGAGAGACGGGCATCCATTCTCGAGGGTATTGGTGAGCATGCTGTTGACTGATGTCGGCCTGTGTGCTCCACCCAAACAGACGTCTCCCACAATGACCCATCCTAGGTCAAGTCTCTGAGCATATGGGGCGTTTTGTGGGCCGTTGATCTGTCCTCTAGCCTTGTGGACCCGTAGAATGTCTCTTCCGAGGAGTAAGACGATAGGGGCTCCTTGGTCAAGCTCCGGTATCAGGTGAGCTATACGTCTCAAGTGGGTGTGATGAGCTGCTACCTTCGGTGTAGGTATCTCAGACCTGTTGTCTGGAATTTGATTGCACTCTAGTATTGATGGTAAGGATAAGCAGGTTTGACCGTCCATAGACTCTACTTTGAATCCGGTCGCTTTTCTCCCCGCCGTCTCGACAGTACCTGCACATGTCTTCAAGGAGTATGGAGAGCCGGGACCAGCAATGTTGAAGGTGTTGAAGAAAAAGGACTTAGCTAGAGACCTGTTACTCTGATCGTCCAAGATTGCATATACCTTGATTGCCTTATCCCGTTGGCTCGCTGGGAATACTCTGACAAGACAGATCTTCGAGCAGGATCTTCCTGCTACAAGTTCCTTGCAGATCTCTGTACACTGAGAAGTGACCACTGGGGTGTCAATGTCAGTGTCCATCTGTTTTTCGGCAGACTCTTCTACTCGCGACGATACCCCTGAGGGTGGTCCAGGGTGTAGAGCCGTGTTGTGCTCCGCACTACTGCATTCTGCGCATTTCACACTGGTTTCACAGTTCTTGGCGAAGTGTGAGGTAGTCGCGCAGCATCTGAAGCATATCTTGTTTTCCCTTAGGAAGCTCTTACGGTCTTCTAGAGGCTTCTCCCTGAAGGCTCTACATTTTAGTAGAGGATTAGGTTTCTTGTGTAGGGGACAGTGTTTGCTGAGATCCTGAGGTTTGTCCTCCTCTGGAGAGGACTTACTTGCCCTGTAAGGAAAACCTGTGGAGGTAACATTAGTTTTGTGTACTGCCACTGGTGTTTTGCTGGGTTTTACACCGGAGGCAGTGGTACATGACATAGTGAAATCGAAACTGGGGTCATTTCTAACTTTAGCCTGCTGAGCAACAAAGTCTACAAACACTCTGAAAGGAGGAAATGGCACCTTATGAGCCTGTTTGTAACGGGACCCGTGACTGACCCACTTTTCTTGTAAGTTGTAAGGGAGCTTTTGGACGATTGGGTTGACACCTCTGGCAGTGTCCAGGAATGCCAACCCTAGTAGGTCACCTTCTGCCTGAGCAGCATGTATCTCCATTAACAAGTCGCTCAGTTCCCTGAGCTTTTGATAACTCTTATTTGCTATCTTGGGGAAATCATCAATTCTTTTATACAGAGCATTTTCTATAGCTTCTATTGACCCATAACATTCTTCTAGTCTCTCCCACACCATGCGAAGTCCTGTGTGTGGGTACTTTATGTTAATGTTCCTGATTCTTTTGGCGTGTTCAGCTGACTCGCTCCCAAGCTACTTAACCAGTAGATCTAAATCTTCACTACTGGAAAGATGCAAGTCTCTGATGGCATTCTGGAAGGAGGCTCGCCATGCTCTGTAGCTTTCAGCTTGATCGGTGAACTTTACAAGTCCCTTGGTCACCAGCTCCCGGCGGGTAAAGAACCTTGCAAAGTTCATAGTGGCTGAGTCAGTGTCAACATGAGCTGGTGTGCTGTTGTCATGCAGTGTGTGTGGTGCATCCTCATACCTGGTAGGAGCTTCTGGCTTAGGAAAGTCCGTATAAAACCGTTCTGAAGCGAAGGGTGTCCCTGTCAGTCTGGGAGGAGGCCGTACCTTCTGTTCTGTAAGACGGTAGTGGTGGTCGATGTCGTTTCGCAGTATACCTTCCTGCTTCCAGTACGGTGTTTGGAGGAAGGATCTCTGGTAATCTGTATAGGCTGGTTGGTGTAACGGATCAGAGTTGTCTTCTATTCCGGGATGTTGGTGGACATATTCTGAGACGCGTTGAGCAGGGTCCTGATGATCAAGGTCTGGTCCACGTACGTCGCTGTCACGCTCAGATTCGGGAAACTCCACGGCTTCTAAGAACTCAGCTTTGGCTATTGCGGCTGCTGCTTCTTTTTCAGTGGAAAGCCTTTCTAAGGTCGCTCGCAGGCATGCTGTATCTGCGTCTCTATCGGCTTGCAGGCGGGCTCTTTCTGCTTCTTGCTCAGCTTGCAGGCGGGCTCTTTCTGCTTCTTGGCAGGCTCTTTCTGCTTCTCTATCTGCTTGCAGGCGGGCTCTTTCTGCTTCTTGCTCTGCTTGTCTTAACTTTAACTGCATCTCTTGTGCAGCGAAGGAGGATCTTACCTTCTCCGCCTCAGCTTCTGCTCGGGCGAGGGTGACGGACCTTTTCGAGGAAGACTTGCTAGAGCGGCTTGTATGGGACCTCGTCCTGACTGAGGATGCTCGACTTGCAGACATTGTGTGTCCGTTTGCAGGCTGTAGGATGTCTCAGAGCGGGTAGGAATGACTTCAGCGTAGACTGAGACGTGTAGCGCTTGGCGGGCAATATGGCAGCCACTGCGGTATCTGCAGGCTGTGCGGTGAGGCACAAGCGGCTGTGTAAGTGGTCTTGTTATTGCTGGCATCTAGCCTGGTTTTGCTAGCCTCCGCTGGTATTTAGCTTCTGTTTTACTGCTTGCTGGTATCTAGCCTGCGTTTACTGGCCTCCGCTGGGGTATAGCATCCGTTTTACTGTTCTGTCTTCATACACGTTGATACGGTGTGTGATCCGACATACGGCATAAACCACTTCTGTCTCCCAAATAAGCAGACTGTTCTCTGTAGTCTAACTTGTTTATTGGTAAACATGAGCGCGGTAAAACTATAAGAATACAAATGATTTGTATAAGTATTGGGCAAATAATAACATGACTGCAACTAACAGGGAAAGCATACAGGATGATGCAACTTCTATAATAACTACATACAGCAGGTAACCAAAAATCACATTTCCTGTGTACTAGCTGCTATACAGTTAATCACACTCTGTACAACATTACATAGCAAGAACAGGGATAATGGTCTTACCGGATAATCTTAACCGGAATGGCAAGTAAGTGAGGTAGTTCAACACAGCAGATTAACACGTGTGTCCAGGGAAATACACAGAGAGAAAATGGAGTTTCCCCTTCCCATGATACCTTGGTGAATCCCAGAATGCAACACTCTAATAGTTACTGAAAAACACAGGTAATAAATTTAACCACCACTGGGTGGTGCTATAACACAGCAAAACCAAAACTATGGTATTAAACCTTTTTAAAGCTAGATACGAAACCTGACCTTCGCTAGAATGGGCAGAACACGGGTAACGTACAATCCAGGAAGACAAATATGTGAACCTGACAGGTCCCTGTTCAGACTAGAGAAAGACCTTCTCTGACCCTGATCTGTCCCTGCCTGACAAAGGAAGGTGACACCCTAAAGTAACGCAAAGGTGACCCCACTCGACAGCAGCTTATCCTGAATGTCCTTAGCAGCTCCTAGGATCGCTAGAGCAGCAGTTCTTTAAGGAGAAAAGGAATTGCACACAAAGCAACTGCAACCAACACTAACTACAGCACAGTGAATGAATCCAACAAAGCAATCACCAGTCGGAAACACCAATAGGGGAAGGTATTTAAGCTGCTCTCGAAAGGTGATAGGACAAACAAACAGAGGAAATTAAAAACACCTGTTACCCCAAATTGACAGAAACAAAGATGACAGAACTAAAACACCCAAAGAAAAGGTGTATCAGTTGTGACTCAGCAGAAAGAGTTGCTGACCACAGAACAGAGAATCAAGGGTTTAAATCCAGAAGTATGACAGCTTGATAGAGCACCTTTGGCTGTTATGAGCAGAGTTGAGTGAATCACTCTGTACATCTTCGATCCACTGTCCTGGTCAATTTCCTTACTCTCAGGGCTTATTATAAGTAGGGATGACATCAATCACGAACAAGGAATCAAACGCCTCAGCAAAGAACCTGTAAGCTCACGAAATTCATGCAGCTCTTGTTCACACCAGAGAATGTTGACCTAGACCAGTTTTGCGAATAAAGTTTAGCTATGACCTGCTGAAAACATAATGCACAGTCAGAACTAGCTTCTGGAAGTGTTCCAGAAAAATCTTAGCCCATTCTTCATAAGTAATTGCCTCCAATTTACTAATATTCTTGGATTTGTATGCTGCAACTTTTTCATCAGTCCCACCAAAGATTTTCTATGGAGTTCAAATCATGTGACTGCATCGGCCTTTTCAGAATCTTTCAAGACTACGTATGAAACCAAGCCTTGTGGACTTTGAGATATACTTGTGATCATTTTAGGCATTAAAACTAGCATTTTGTGTTGAATCTGGGGAAACCACTTTTTATACTAGTTGTGTTTAGCTATATACTATATTCGTGTTTGATTGGTTTATTGAAAACACCAGAAGGTTTATAAATGTTGCCAATAAATTTAATTTGCAGCAGCGGTAGAATAATTTTAATGCAACTATCTCCTGGTTAGAAAAGCTAGACCTGAAGCTATCAGTGGACAACTACCGCTTTAAGTTGAGACACCTTATAACTGTCTTGCTACTGCAAACTTCCACTGAAAAATTGACAACTAGTGCTACATTTCTAGAATAAAACTATGCATGCGTGAATAATTTTTTAACTTGTGTATAATATGGTAAATTTTTTGTTGCTTTATAATTTAGTGGTTAAAGATATTTAGGAAGTAAAAGCTCATGGAAAAATTTGTGTATGAAAAGATTGGTTTAATAATAATAATAATACTATATTGTGTCTGTAAATTAGGTAATAAGAAATCCTTTACATTTGCAACAATTTGCAATTTTGTGAAATAAAAACGTAATTTTCACTTGCAAGACTCTGAAGACAGGAAGCATGGTGACCCCATCTGCTGCTTTCCATTTATTGGATCAATATCAATGATTTGTAGGTCTCTACGGTTTGACCATCAATGTTTCCTCATGTGGCCAAGTGTCGGTGCATTAAACTTTAGCAATGAACAGAGGTTTTAGGTAAGTGAAGTCATTCATGTCACTCTTTGTGTGTATATATATATATATATATATATATATATATATATATATATATATATATATATATATATATATATATATATATATATACACAATACAGACCAAAAGTTTGGACACACCTTCTCATTTAAAGATTTTTCTGTATTTTCATGACTATGGAAATTGTACATTCACACTGAAGGCATCAAAACTATTAATTAACACATGTGGAATTATATACTTAACAAAAAGTGTGAAACAACTGAAAATATGTCATATTCTAGGTTCTTCAAAGTAGTCACCTTTTGCTTTGATGACTGCTTTGCACACTCTTGGCATTCTCTTGATGAGCTTCAAGAGGTAGTCACCGGGAATGGTCTTCCAACAATCTTGAAGGAGTTCCCAGAGATGCTTAGCACTTGTTGGCCCTTTTGCCTTCACTCTGAGGTCCAGATCACCCCAAACCATCCCGATTGGGTTCAGGTCTGGTGATTGTGGAGGCCAGGTCATCTGGCGTAGCACCCCATCACTCTCCCTCTTGGTCAAATAGCCCTTACACAGCCTGGAGGTGTGTTTGGGGTCATTGTCCTGTTGAAAAATAAATGATGGTCAAACTAAACACAAACTGGATGGAATAGCATGCCGCTGCAAAATGCTGTGGCAGCCATGATAGTTCCGTATGCCTTCAATTTTGAATAAATCCCCAGCAGTGTCACCAGCAATGCACCCCACACCATCACACCTCCTCCTCCATGCTTCACGGTGGGAACCAGGCATGTAGAGTCCATCCGTTTACCTTTTCTGCGTCACACAAAGACATGGTGGTTGGAACCAAAGATCTCAAATTTGGACTCATCAGACCAAAGCACAGATTTCCACTGGTCTAATGTCCATTCCTTGTGTTCTTTAGCCCAAACAAGTCTCTTCTGCTTGTTGCCTGTCCTTAGCAGTGGTTTTCTAGCAGCTATTTTACCATGAAGGCCTGCTGCACAAAGTCTTCTCTTAACAGTTGTTGTAGAGATGTGTCTGCTGCTAGAACTCTGTGTGGCATTGACCTGGTCTCTAATCTGAGCTGCTGTTAACCTGCAATTTCTGAGGCTGGTGACTCGGATAAACTTATCCTCAGAAGCAGAGGTGACTCTTGATCTGCGTTTCCTGGGGCGGTACTCATGTGAGCCAGGTTCTTTGTAGCGCTTGATGGTTTTTGCCACTGCACTTGAGGACACTTTCAAAGTTTTCCCAATTTTTCAGACTGACTGACCGACCTTCATTTCGTAGAAGTAATGATGGCCAATCGTTTTACTTTACTTAGCTGCTTTTTTCTTGCTATAATACAAATTTTAACCATCTATTCAGTAGGACTATCAGCTGTGTATCCACCAGACGTCTGCACAACACAACTGATGGTCCCAACCCCATTTATAAGGCAAGAAATCCCACTTATTAAACCTGACAGGGCACACCTGTGAAGTGAAAACCATTCCTGGTGACTACCTCTTGAAGCTCATCAAGAGTATGCCAAGATTGTGCAAAGCAGTCATCAAAGCAAAAGGTGGTCATGAAAATACAGAAAAAATTTTAAATGAGAAGGTGTGTCCAAACTTTTGGTCTGTACTGTATATATATATATATATATATATATATATATATATATATATATATATATATATATATACTGCTCAAAAATAAATGCTAAAATACCACATTCTAGATATCTCTGAATGAAATATTCCAGTTGCAAATTTTTATTCATTGCATAGTGGAATGTGTTCAGAACAATAAAACATAACAATTATCAGTGTAAATCAAAATGAATATCCCATGTAGGTCTGGATTTGGAATGATACTCAAAATCAAAGTGGAAAATCAAATTACAGGCTGATCCAACTTCAGTGGAAATGCCTCATGACAAGGAAAAGATGCTCAGTATTGTGTGTGGCATCCACGTGCCTGTATGACCTCCCTACTGTAGAACGCCTGGATATACTCCTGATGAGGCGGTGAATGGTCTCCTGAGGGATCTCCTCCGAGACCTGGACTAAAGCATCCGCCAACTCTTGGACAGTCTGTGAGGCAACATGACATTGGTGGATGGAGCGAGACATGATGTCCCAGATGTGCTTAATCAGATTAAGGTCTGGGGAATAGGCGGGCCAGTCCAAAGGTTCAATGCCTTTATCTTGCAGGAGCTGCTGACACACTCCAGCCACATGAGGTCTGGCATTGTCCTGCATTAGGAGGAACCCAGGGCCAACTGCACCAGCATATGGTCTCACAAGGGGTCTGAGGATCTCTTCTCAGTACCTAATGGCAGTCAAGCTACCTCTGGTGAGCACATGGAGGGCTGTGCAGCACTTCAAAGAAATGCTACCCCACACCATTACTGATCCACTGCCAAACCGGTCATACTGAAGGATGTTGCAGGCAGCAGATCGCTCTCCATGGCATCTCCAGACTCTGTCACGTCTGTCACATGTGCTCAGTGTGAACCTGCTTTCATCTGTGAAGAGCACAGGGCGCCAGTGGTGAATTTGCCAGTCCTGGTGTTCTGTGGCAAATGCCAAGCGTCCCGCGCGGTGTTGGGCTGTGAGCACAACCCCCAATCTGTGGACGTCGGGCACTCAGACCATCCTCATGGAGTCAGTTTCTAATCATTTGTGCAGACACATGCACATTTGTGACCTGCTGGAGGTCATTTTGCAGGGCTCTGGCAGTGCTCCTCCTTTTCCTCCTTGCACAAAGGCAGATGTAGCGGTCCTGCTGCTGGGTTGTTGCCTTCCTACCGCTCCCTCCACGTCTCCTGGTGTACTGGCCTGTCTATTGGTAGTGCCTCCAGACTCTGGACACTACGCTGACAGACACAGCAAACCTTCTTGCCACAGGTCACATTGATGTGCAATCCTGAATGAGCTGCAATACCTGAACCACTTGTGTCTGTTGTAGAGTCCATCTCATGCCGTCTCACGAGTGTGAAATCACAACCAACATTCAAAAGTGACCAAAACATTAGCCAGAAAGCATTGGTACTGAGATGTGGTCTGTGGTCCCCACCTGCAGAACCACTCCTTTATTGAGGGTGTCTTGATGATTGCCAATAATTTCCATCTGTTGTCTATTCCATTTGCACAACAGCATGTGAAATTGATTGTCAAACAGTGTTGCTTCCTAAGTGGACAGATTGATTTCACAAAACTTTGATTTACTTGGGGTTATATTCTGTTGTTTAAGTGTTCACTTTATTTTTTTTGAGCAGCATATATACAGCTCATTCAAGGGTGTAACTCTTTCTATATATTGTTGTGTATCATGTTGTTGTCTGTCTTGAGTGTTGTATACGTTGTGACAGAATCAATGGCAAGGTGGTAGAAGGGAGATATGTGTCACTGCACTTAAAGGCATCAATGATATGAAACCAGAGCATTTTTCTCCAGCACACTACATGTTGTGAGGGTTAAGTTGCATAAATTGGCTGGTGTTACACTGTGTGCAGAATTATTAGACAAGTTGTATTTTAGAGGATTATTTTTATTATTGATTAACAACTATGTTCTCAATCAACCCAAAAGACTAATAAATATCAAAGCTTAATATTTTTGGAAGTTGGAGTTGTTTTTTTTTAGATTTGGCTTAGGAGGATATCTGTTTGTGCAGGTAACTATTATTGTGCAGAACTATTAGGCAACTTAATAAAAACCAAATATATTCCCATCTCACTTGGTTATTTTCACCAGGTAAGCACAAAATTTAGAAATAAACATTTCTGACATGCAAAAACAAAACCCTCAAAAATTAGTGACCAATATAGCCACCTTTCTTTATGATGACAGTCAACAGCCTTCCATCCATACAATAGATTCTGTCAGTTGCTTGATCTGTTTACTATCAACATTGCGTGCAGCAACCACCACAGCCTCCCAGACACTGTTCCGAGAGGTGTACTGTTTTCCCTCCCTGTAGATCTCGCATTTTTAGAGGGACCACAGGTTCTCTGTGTGGTTCAGATCAGGTGAACAAGGGGGCCATGTCATTATTTTTTCTTCTTTGAGACCTTTACTGGCCAGCCACGCTGTGGAGTAGTTGGAGGCATATGATGGGGCATTGTCCTGCATGCAAATCAGGTTTTTCTTGAACGATACCGACTTCTTCCTGTATCACTTGTAAGGATTTCACTCACTCAGCTGCGATGGCTGACACTCAGGAGACGTGTTCCTTTAAAGTTCACTGGGTTTATTGCTTCATAAACCATGTTGCAAACAACAGAAAACAAATAGCCTTTGGTTCAGGTAAAGAAAAACAAGTGTCCAGTTCATCCGGCTCAGTCCTGAAGCCGTAACACACTCAGGAGGGTTTCACCTCCACACATCTCTGCTGTGTAAAGGATTAGCCAGTCTTATAAAGAGCTAACCCCACCCAGTAACCCATCACATGATTAGCCATGTGGTCTGACATTACCACAGGTCCTGAAACACATATACAAGATTATGTGCAAGAAAGGAATACTCCGGGCTACATTACAGCAACCAGGCACTTATGTGGCACATACCTCCCATCGACTACAAACCCTTTAGCCATGCTACATACCTCCCCCCTCTGCCTAAAGCCATGGGGCTTGGCACTTTCCCCCACTAAACAAGGGATTCTCGATAGGGCATCCGCATTACCGTGCAGCTTTCCGGCCCTATGTTCCACATGGAAACTGAAGTCCTGCAGGGCTAAGAACCAACGGGTGACTCTAGCATTTCTTCCTTTCGTTTCTCTCATCCACCTAAGCGGGGCATGGTCAGATACCAGTCTAAATTTACGTCCCAGCAGATAGTACCGCAATGTGTCCACTGCCCATTTTATGGCCAAGCACTCCTTCTCAGCGACTGAGTAGTTCTTTTCAGATGAGGACAGCTTCCTACTCAGATAGAGAACAGGATGCTCCTCCCCATGTAGTTCTTGGGAAAGGACTGCTCCCACCCCAACATCTGAGGCATCTGTCTGGAGAATAAACTCTTTCTTGAAGTTTGGGGCAATCAGAACGGGTTGCTTACATAAAGCCTCTTTCATTTCTTGGAAGGCTGAATCTGTTTCTTCGGACCACTTAACCATTACTGATTTTGTCCCTTTTAGCAGGTCAGTCAGAGGCGCCGCGATTGTGGCGAAGTTTGGGATGAACCTCCTGTAATATCCCACGATTCCCAGGAAGGCTTTAACTTGCTTCTTGGAAACTGGTTTTGGCCATGTTTGAATTGCCTCCACTTTACTGATTTGGGGTTTTATTTCTCCATGACCCACTATGTATCCAAGGTACTTAGCTTCTTCTTTACCCAATGCACACTTCTTCGGGTTTATTGTAAATCCGGCCTCTCTTATAGCATCAAACACCGCTTGGACTTTCTCCAGATGACTCTCCCAGTCCGGGCTAAAGATGACGATATCATCTAGGTACGCAGCAGCGTATGCCTTGTGGGGTGCAAGGACTCTATCCATAGCCCTTTGGAAGGTGGCCGGAGCTCCCTGTAGGCCAAATGGCATCCGGACATACTGGAAGCATCCATCTGGTGTAGAAAACGCCGTCTTCTCCTTGGCTTCCTGTGCCATGGGGATCTGCCAATACCCCTTCGTCAAATCCAAGGTGGTTATGTACCTGGCGGGCCCAAGCCTTTCGATGAGCTCATCAACTCGGGGCATGGGATATGCGTCGAACTTGGAGACCTCATTCAACTTCCTATAGTCGTTGCAAAATCTCCACTCCCCATCAGGTTTTGGGACCAGGACAATTGGGCTCGACCAACCGCTCTTGGATTCCTCAATGACTCCAAGCTTCAACATACGCTCCACTTCCTTGGAGACTATTTCTCGACGGGCCTCAGGAATTCTATAGGGCTTCACGTTCACGCGCACATGGGGCTCTGTCAGGACCTCATGCTCTATGACCTTCGTGTACCCAGGCAACTCGGAAAACAGGTCCCTGTTTTTCTGGAGTAACTCCCGGCATTGCTGTTTCTGGGACTCCGATAGCGTCTCCGCTATTGTAACCGCTCCAACCTCATCTTCTGGGTTGCTTAACAACGATGGAGTTACTGTCGGCTCTCTATCTTGCCACGGCTTGATAAGGTTGACATGGTATACTTGGAATGGTTTCCGTCTTCCTGGTTGGTGAATTTTATAGTTTACTTCACCAAGTTTCTCGACAACCTTATATGGCCCTTGCCATTTGGCCAAGAACTTGCTTTCCACTGTCGGAACTAACACAAGAACTCGGTCTCCCGGATTGAATTGCCTCACTCTTGCAGACCGGTTGTAGACCCTGGCCTGAGCTTCTTGTGCTTGGAGAAGGTGTTCTTTCACGATAGGCATCACCTTTGCAATCCTCTGCTGCATCAGGGCCACATGCTCAATGACGCTTCTGTGGGGCGTGACTTCGGCTTCCCAGGTTTCCTTGGCTATATCCAGGAGTCCCCGTGGATGTCGGCCATACAGAAGCTCAAACGGTGAGAAACCTGTGGAGGCCTGTGGAACTTCACGAATGGAAAACATCAAATAGGGTAAGAGACAATCCCAGTCTCTACCGTCTTTCTCTATAGCTTTTCTCAGCATGCTCTTCAGTGTCTTGTTAAATCTCTCAACAAGGCCATCTGACTGGGGATGGTACACCGAGGTCCTCAACTGGGAGATTTTCAGGGCTTTGCATAGTTCCCTCATCACCTTGCTCATGAAAGGTGTCCCCTGGTCAGTCAGGATCTCCTTCGGCAGACCTGTCCGGGAAAAGACATGGACCAACTCGCGAGCTATACTCTTTGAAGAAGAATTTCTCAAGGGAATTGCCTCAGGATAGCGTGTGGCGTAGTCCAGGATGACTAATATATACTGATGGCCCCGGGCTGATTTAACTAAGGGACCGACCAAGTCCATGGCAATTCTCTCGAATGGCACCTCAATAATGGGCAGTGGCACAAGGGGGTTCCGGAAATGAGGAGTGGGAGCAGTTAGCTGACATGTAGGGCAGGACCTGCAATAGTTCACTATTTCCCGGTGGCACCCAGGCCAATAGAACCTCTGCACAACCCGTTCCTGCGTTTTTTCCACCCCTAGGTGTCCACCCAAGATGTGTGAATGGGCCATGTCCAACACCTTCCGTCTATATGGACCCGGCACTACCAACTGCTCTACCAACTCCTCCCTTATTTTCGTGACCCGGTACAACAACTCCCTGCTCATTAGAAAATGGGGAAATCTTGTGTCTGCCCCCGGCTCCTGTACCACCCCGTCAATAACTGTGACATTATTAAAGGCTTCCCTCAGAGTGGGGTCCCTATGTTGGGCAGTCCCAAAATTTTCACCGGATACCTCTAACTCCAGAATGTCAGATGCAGGGGACACTTCCTCCTCATCTCCAGCCAGGACACAAAAAGGAAATCTGTCTGACTCTGGGTGTGGCACCACCCTTCCCGGGTTCACTGGTTCCCTACTCTTGCTAGGGAGCTCAGAACCTTTCCCCCACAAATCCCAAAACAAACAGAAATCCCGGCCAATAATTATAGGGTGCAACAAGTCCTGAACGACGCCGACTATGTGGGACTCCGTGCCACATGTCGTTTCAATGTTCACACTGGCCACAGGGTAGTCCTTTGCATCACCATGTATGCACCGCACTCCGACCTTCTTTCCCGGGAGCAGGTGGAGAGGAAAAGTGGCCCTCACCAGGGTCACTAGGCTCCCCGAGTCTAACAGTGCCGTTACTGCTTGACCGTTCACCTTCACGGGACATGCTTGAGGTCCCTCGTTGGGCGGAGAGTTCACACTGCAAGCTGGATACGCATAGTATGAACAACGGCGTCCCATGCTGCAGTCCATCTGCTCAGTGGTTTGGGAACAACGGGCAGCTATATGTCCTGGCTTGTGGCACCTCCAACAAATAATATCACCCGTGGGGACCTTGGGCACCACCTCCCCCGCCCTTTGTGACCTTGGACGCACCACCCCTTTTTGGGACTCAGCTGCCTTCTGGGATCCCCAGTACGGCATGGGCTGCCTCCCGAAGGAGCCTTCCAACCCTTGGTACCTCTCAACCAGTCCGATCAGCTCGTCGGCATTCTGGGGATCACCCTGGGCAACCCAAGACTGTATAGGCCTCGGGAGGGAATGGACAAACCGATCCATCATCACCCGTTCTACCATCTGTGCAGGTGCAGAGGATTCTGGCTGCAGCCATTTCTGGACCAGGTGCAACAGATCAAACATTTGGGAACGAGGTGGTTTGTCCCGGTGATAGCCCCAGGAGTGAACTCGCTGTGCCCTGACAGTCAGTGTCACCCCCAAACGTGCGAGAATCTCGGCTTTCAATTTGTGATACTCTTTGGCATCCTGCAAGGTCAAATCATAGTACGCCTTCTGGGGTTCTCCCGTCAGGTATGGCGCAAGTACCTCTGCCCACTGCTCTGGCGGAAGTTTTTCCCTCTCAGCGACCCTCTCAAACAACGTCAGGAAGGCCTCAACATCATCCCCGGGAGTCATTTTCTGCAACGCGCGTCTTACCGTTTTCCGGACGTGGGTGTCATCAGCCAAACCTGGGGTTGGGGCGCTCGCCTTGCCCTGGATGGCGGTTGCCAGAAGCTGCATCTGCTGCTGATGCTCCTGCTGGCTCTGCTGCATCTGCTGCCGTTGCTCCTGCTGGCTCTGCTGCATCTGCTGCTGGCTCTGTTGTAACTGCTGCCGTTGCTCCTGCTGGCTTTGTTGCATCTGCTGCCGTTGCTCCTGCTGGCTCTGTTGTATCTGCTGCATCAACAGCCTGTTGGTCTCTTGCTGCCTTTCTCCTGCTGTGACTGCATCTGGACCAATTGTTTCAGCAGGTCCTCCATTTTCTCCGGCAATGCTTGCTGGCTTGCAACAGCCTTGACCCAGGACATTCAAAATAAACTCACGTCTCCGCTGGGAACGCTGCCCGCATTCTCCACCAATTGTAAGGATTTCACTCACTCAGCTGCGACGGCTGACACTCAGGAGACATGTTCCTTTAAAGTTCACTGGGTTTATTGCTTCATAAACCATGTTGCAAACAACAGAAAACAAATAGCCTTTGGTTCAGGTAAAGAAAAACAAGTGTCCAGTTCATCCGGCTCAGTCCTGAAGCCGTAACACACTCAGGAGGGTTTCACCTCCACACATCTCTGCTGTGTAAAGGATTAGCCAGTCTTATAAAGAGCTAACCCCACCCAGTAACCCATCACATGATTAGCCATGTGGTCTGACATTACCACAGGTCCTGAAACACATATACAAGATTATGTGCCAGAAAGGAATACTCCGGGCTACATTACAGCAACCAGGCACTTATGTGGCACATACCTCCCATCGACTACAAACCCTTTAGCCATGCTACACACTGCTTGAAGAAGTTGTCTTCCAGAAACTGGCAGTAGGTCTTGGAGTTGAGCTTCACTCCATCCTCAACCCAAAAAGGTCCCACAAGTTCATCTTTGATGATACCAGCCCATACCAGTACCCCACCTCCACCTTGCTGGCGTCTGAGTCGGAGTGGAGCTCTCTACCCTTTACTGATCCAGCCTCTTGCCCATCCATCTGGCCCATCAAGAGTCACTCTCATTTCATCAGTCCATAAAACCTTTGAAAAATAAGTCTTAAGATATTTCTTGGCCCAGCCTTGACGTTTTATCTTATGTTTCTTGTTCAAAGGTGATCGTTTTTCAGCCTTCCTTACCTTGGCCATGTCCCTGAGTATCGCACACCTGGTGCTTTTTGTTACTCCAGTAATGTTGCAGCTCTGAAATATGGAAAAACTGGTGGCAAATAGCATCTTGGCAGCTTCACGCTTGATTTTCCTCAATTCATGGGCGGTTATTTTGCGCCTTTTTTGCACAACACGCTTCTTGCGACCCTATTGGCTATTTGCCATGAAACGCTTGATTGTTCGGTGATCACGCTACAAAAGTTTAGCAATTTCAAGACTGCTGCATCCCTCTGCAAGACATCTCACAATTTTGGACTTTTCAGAGCCCATCAAATCTCTCTTCTGACCCATTTTGCCAAAGGAAAGGAAGTTGCCTTATAATTAAGCACACCTTATATAGGTTTTTGATGTCATTAGACAACACCCATCCTCATTACAGAGATGCACATCACCTGATTTACTTTATTGGTAGTTGGCTCTCAAGCCTGAACAGCTTGTAGTAGGATAACATGTATAAAAAGTATCATGTGATCAAAATACAACTTGCCTAATAATTCTGCACACAGTGTATGTGGACCTTCATAGAGCGTGTGGGAGAAGATCCACTTTATCTCCCCTGGCAGACTTGCCAGTACCTCCGTGAGGTCATAATCATGTGATCAATCACATGATGGGAAAACACAGGCTTAGGTTTAAATAACCGAGCTCTACAGGCAGTCTGCGTTCGGCTAGCCTGGAGAGAGGAATCTCCAGAGGCTTTGTGGCTCGTCAGGCACAGACTGAATCTGTGCTGCTCCAGAGCGGTGTGCCACCCGCACCATACGGACTGTGTTGCAGCATTATTGTTTTCCTTTTGTTGTTTTGATTCTATTGTAGCCATAAAGGCTGAACTTTTGTTCCCATGTGTTGGTTTATGCTGCCTGATAATAAACCAACAAGGACTTAAAGAGACGGTGTTCCCAGTTTTTCTACCTCTCTGTGCCGCCACGTGAGAATACAGTATATTCATGAAGGAAACTTCTTTTTGTACAAGATGTGGGCCATTAGCCAGTGGATACAGATATTTATTGAAATGCTAGGTTGGAAAAAAATTATTTTGTAATGGTGTGAAAACGAATGTGGTAATCACTTTCACTCTTAGCATAAACATTTTTTCTGTTTTTCATGTTTTTCAGTTAGCACCTGGACCGTATTATAGAAATACTTAAGGTACCATTACACTAAATGACTTACCAACGATCACGACCAGCGATACGACCTGGCCGTGATTGTTGGTAAGTCGTTGTGTGGTCGCTGGGGAACTGTCACACAGACAGCTCTCTCCAGCGACCAACGATCAGGGGAACGACTTCGGCATAGTTGAAACTGTCTTCAAAGATGCCGAAGTCCCCGGGTAACCAGGGTAAACATCGGGTTACTATGTGCAGGGCCGCGCTTAGTAACCCGTTATTTACCCTGGTTACCATTGGAAAAGTAAAAAAAAAAACACTACATACTCACATTCCGATGTCTGTCACGTCCCCCGCCGTCAGCTTCCCGCACTGACTGTGTCAGCGCCGGCCGTAAAGCAGAGCACAGCGGTGATGTCACCGCTGTGCACTGCTTTACAGCCGGCGCTGACAGTCAGTGCAGGGAAGCTGATGGCGGGGGACGTAACAGACATCGGAATGTGAGTATGTACTGTTTTTTTTTTTAACTTTTACAATGGTAACCAGGGTAAATATCGGGTTACTAAGCGTGGCCCTGCGCTTAGTAACCCGATATTTACCCTGGTTAAAAGTGAACACATCGCTGGATCGGCGTCACACACACCAATCCAGCGATGACAGCGGGTGATCAGCGACCAAAAAAAGGTCCTGATCATTCCCCAGCGACCAACGATCTCCCAGCAGGGGCCTGATTGTTGGTCGCTGTCACACATAACGAGATCGTTAGCGGGATCATTGCTACGTCACAAAAATCATGACGTTGCAACGATATTGTTAACGAAATCGTTATGTGTGAAGGTACCTTTAGACCTTAATTATGCCAATAGCTTAATGCATTTAAACATCACATTATTGTAAGTTCCTGACAATTCTTGAGCTGTCAATACAACTCATCGTCACTCTAAGCATTCCCAATACACACTGGTCCTGTCCTGTAACACTTCTAATACACAGACAAACAAGACTCTCTGGAGATGCTTTACATTGGAACATTTAAGAAGTTGCTAAATTGCCTTTCTTTTTCCCCATGGATCTGTATGAAGCTGTGATGCCAATGCCCCCTCCTAAGCATGTAGTATTAATGGCTTATCGATTAGGTAGAAGTAGTAGAATGAAGAGGAAGCCTTTGACCTCTAGCTGTGCTTGGACTAAGAGCCTCACATTGCATCCTATGAAGAGTGATGTGAACATGGTGTCTGACAGACTTTTACCCACAGAGATGCCTGTCCCTTGTCAAAACACGCAGTGCCTGGCATGTGTCCCTGAGGGAACATGGGGGTGAGAGAGGGTGACTACCTGGACTGTCAGAAGAAATGAAATGACACAAATTTAATGCAGTTGGAGAGAGAAGTGGGAGAGAGTGTGTCAGTGTATTAAGTATGTAAGAAGAAGAAACCAAGAAAAAGGCAAGTAAGCCTATATTTCACAGCATTTTAACATGTACATTTTATATTTACATTTTTAAAAGGTCCACTGTCCACCTTCGGGAACAATTTGCTTAGTTACTTAAATGTATATATTGTTAGCTAAAAAGTAATTTTAATAGTTGTTTTCCAGAAAAACGTCTGCTTTTTTTTGTATATCAAAAAGAGCACATACAGCTCATGTAGTGCAGTGGCACGTGACCCCCTTTCCAACTGCAGAAAATCCAAAAGAAGAAAAGTAGTTCCTTCTCCCGATAAAATGCAAAACTTTTAGAAAAAATTAAAAATTGGATTCAATATTACTCGCAGATAAAATAACTACACGTTTCGAATAATCTCCAGCATCCTTTGTCAGCTCAAATAAAAGATGCCGGTGCGTTCAAAACATGTAGATGATTTTTCTAGGAGTAATATGGAATTTAATTTTTAATTATAAAGTTTTGCATTTTATCAGGAGCTAAAACTACTTTTCTTTGTTTCCTTTTATGACCTCTGTGTTGCACTACTTATTGCTCACATTAACTGAGAACTTATAAGTGAGCTCTTTCTGACAGTCCAATGGGAACGTTTTTAACTCTTTCACCTCTCTTTTAGCTACTCTCACTTGATTTAGAATCACAGACCACATCAAAATTAAATATGAAGGGAAACAAAGAGCTTGTAAAAGGTAAATGCAACCTTTTTTTAATTAAACCAAATTGTTAAAATGATTTTTTTTACCGCAAAATTCATACCTTTTTTCGAACAAAAAATTGTCCCCCATGGTTGACAACCCATCTAATTTATTATTCTAATATATTCACATTGGGCAGATTTCTGTAGTAAAAATTGATTCCTAACATTGTAACGGGAACCTGTCAGATTAAAAATGCGATCCAGTCAAGTGGCTGAACAGATTTTTCTGTGTAACAAGATCCATTATGCACGCTTACTGGAAAGTATTTCCATCCCTGCAAGGCCACCCACTGGACTCCTAAGCCCAGAATGAAAAGAGGTATTAACCCCTTTAGCCCCAAGGGTGGTTTGCACGTTATGGACCGGGCCAATTTTTACAATTCTGACCACTGTCCCTTTATGAGGTTATAACTCTGGAACGCTTCAACGGATCCCGGTGATTCTGACATTGTTTTCTCGTGACATATTGTACTTCATGATAGTGGTAAAATTTCTTTGATATTACCTGCGTTTATTTGTGAAAAAAATGGAAACATGGCGAAAATTTTGAAAATTTCGCAATTTTCCAACTTTGAATTTTTATGCAATTAAATCACAGAGATATGTCACACAAAATACTTAATAAGTAACATTTCCCACATGTCTACTTTACATCAGCACAATTTTGGAACCAAACTTTTTTTTTGTTAGGGAGTTATAAGGGTTAAAAGTTGACCAGCAATTTCTCATTTTTACAACACCATTTTATTTTAGGGACCACATCTCATTTGAAGTCATTTTGAGGGGTCTATATGATAGAAAATACCCAAGTGTGACACCATTCTAAAAGCTGCACCCCTCAAGGTTCTCAAAACCACATTCAAGAAGTTTATTAACCCTTCAGGTGTTTCACAGGAATTTTTGGAATGTTTAAATAATAATTAACATTTAACTTTTTTTCACAAAAAATTTACTTCAGCTCCAATTTGTTTTATTTTGCCAAGAGTTACAGGAGAAAATGGACCCCAAACCTTGTTGTACAATTTGTCCTGAGTACGCCGATACCCCATAAGTGGAGGTAAACCACAGTTTGGGCGCATGGCAGAGCTCGGAAGGGAAGGAGCGCCATTTGACTTTTTAATGCAAAATTGACTGGAATTGAGATGGGACGCCATGTTGCGTTTGGAGAGCCACTGATGTGCCTAAACATTGAAACCCCCCACAAGTGACACCATTTTGGAAAGTAGACCCCCTAAGGAACTTATCTAGAGGTGTGGTGAGCACTTTGACCCACCAAGTGCTTCACAGAAGTTTATAATGCAGAACCGTAAAAATAAAAAATATTTTTTTTTTCACAAAAATGATCTTTTCGCCCCCAATTTTTTATTTTCCCAATGGTAAGAGAAGAAATTGGAACCAAAAAGTTGTTGTACAATTTGTCCTGAGTACGCTGATACCCCATATGTGGGGGTAAACCACTGTTTGGGCGCATGGGAGACCTCGGAAGGGAAGGAGCGCCGTTTGACCTTTCAATGCAAAATTGATAGGAATTGAGATGGGACGCCATGTTGCGTTTGAAGGGCCACTGATGTGCCTAAACATTGAAACCCCCCACAAGTGACACCATTTTGGAAAGTAGACCCCCTAAGGAACTTATCTAGAGGTATGGTGAGCACTTTGACCCACCAAGTGCTTCACAGAAGTTTATAATGCAGAACCGTAAAAATAAAAAATAATTTTTGTGAAAAAAAATGATCTTTTCGCCCCCAATTTTTTATTTTCCCAATGGTAAGAGAAGAAATTGGAACCAAAAAGTTGTTGTACAATTTGTCCGGAGTACGTTGATACCCCATATGTGGGGGTAAACCACTGTTTGGGTGCATGGGAGAGCTCGGAAGGGAAGGAGCGCCGTTTGACTTTTCAATGCAAAATTCACAGGAATTGAGATGAGACGCCATGTTGCGTTTGGAGAGCCACTGAAGTGCCTAAATATTGAAACCCCCCACAATTGACACCATTTTGGAAAGTAGACCCCCTAAGGAACTTATCTAGATGTGTGGTGAGCACTTTGGCCCACCAGGAGCTTCACAGAAGTTTATAATGCAGAGCCATAAAAATAAAACAAATTTTTTTTCCCACAAATATTATTTTTTAGCCCCCAGTTTTGTATTTTCCCGAGGGTAACAGGAGAAATTGGACCCCAAAATTTGTTGTGCAATTTGTCCTGAGTGCGCTGATACCCCATATGTGGGGGGGAACCACCGTTTGGGCGCATGGGAAGGCTCGGAAGGAGCGCCATTTGAAATACAGACTTAGATGGAATGGTCTGCAGGCGTCACATTGCGTTTGCAGAGCCCCTAATGTACCTAAACAGTAGAAACCCCCCACAAGTGACCCCATATTGGAAACTAGACTCCCCAAGGAACTTATCTAGATGTGTTGTGAGAACTTTGAGCCCCCAAGTGTTTCACTACAGTTTCTAACGCAGAACCGTGAAAATAAAAAAAAAATTCCCCCCAAAATTATTTTTTAGCCCCCAGTTTTGTATTTTCTCGAGGGTAACAGGAGAAATTGGACCCCAAAATTTGTTGTCCAATTTGTCCTGAGTGCGCTGATGCCCCATATGTGGGGGGGAACCACCGTTTGGGCGCATGGGAGGGCTCGGAAGGGAAGGAGCGCCATTTGGAATGCAGACTTAGATGGAATGGTCTGCAGGCGTCACATTGCGTTTGCAGAGCCCCTAATGTACCTAAACAGTAGAAACCCCCCACAAGTGACCCCATATTGGAAACTAGACCCCCCCACGAACTTATCTAGATGTGTTGTGAGAACTTTGAGCCCCCAAGTGTTTCACTACAGTTTATAACGCAGAGCCGTGAAAATGAAAAAATCTTTTTTTTCCTACAAAACTTATTTTTTAGCCCCCAGTTTTGTATTTTCCCAAGGGTAACAGGAGAAATTGCACCCAAAAAGTTGTTGTCCAATTTGTCCTGAGTACGCTGATTCCCCATATGTTGGGGTAAACTCCTGTTTGGGCACACGGGAGAGCTCGGAAGGGAAGGAGCACTGTTTTACTTTTTCAACGCAGAATTGGCTGGAATTGAGATCAGACGCCATGTCGCGTTTGGAGAGCCCCTGATGTGTCTAAACAGTGGAAACCCCCCAATTATAACTGAAACCCTAATCCAAACACACCTAACCCTAATTCCAACGGTAACCCTAACCACACCTCTAACCCAGACACACCCCTAACCCTAATCCCAACCCTATTCCCAACCGCAAATGTAATCCAAACCCTAACCCTAACTTTAGCCCCAACCCTAACTGTAGCCTTAACCCTAACTGTAGCCTTAACCCTAACTGTAGCCTTAACCCTAACTGTAGCCTTAACCCTAGCCCTAACCATAACCCTAGCCCTAGCCCTAACCCTAACCCTAGCCCTAACCCTAACCCTAGCCCTAACCCTAGCCCTAACCCAAACCCTAGCCCTAACCCTAGCCCTAACCCTAGCCCTAACCCTAGCCCTAACCCTAGCCCTAACCCTAACCCTAGCCCTAGCCCTTACCCTAATGGGAAAATGGAAATAAATACATTTTTTAATTTTTTTTTTAATTTTTCCCTAACTAAGGGGGTAATGAAGGGGGGTTTGATTTACTTTTATAGCGGGTTTTTTAGCGGATTTTTATGATTGGCAACCGTCACTCACTGAAAGACGCTTTTTATTGCAAAAAATATTTTTTGCGTTACCACATTTTGAGAGCTATAATTTTTCCATATTTGAGTCCACAGAGACATGTGAGGTCTTGTTTTTTGCAGGACGAGTTGACGTTTTTATTGGTAACACTTTCGTGCACGTGACATTTTTTGATCGCTTTTTATTCTGATTTTTGTGAGGCAGAATTAGCAAAAACCAGCTATTCATGAATTTCTTTTGGGGGAGGCGTTTATACCGTTCCCCGTTTGGTAAAATTGATAAAGTAGTTTTATTCTACGGGTCAGTACGATTACAGCGACATCTCATTTATATCATTTTTTTTATGTTTTGGCACTTTTATACGATAAAAACTATTTTATAGAAAAAATAATTATTTTTGCATCGCTTTATTCTCAGGACTATAACTTTTTTATTTTTTTGCTGATGTTGCTGTATGGCGGCTCGTTTTTTGCGGGACAAGATGACGCTTTCAGCGGTACCATGGTTATTTATATCTGTCTTTTTGATCGCGTGTTATTCCACTTTTTGTTCGGCGGTATGATAATAAAGCGTTGTTTTTTGCCTCCTTTTTAATTTTTTTTTTTTTTCTTACGGTGTTTACTGAAGGGGTTAACTAGTGGGCCAGTTTTATAGGTCGGGTCGTTACAGACGCGGCGATACTAAATATGTGTACTTTTATTGTTTTGTTTTTTTTATTTAGATAAAGAAATGTATTTATGGGAATAATATTTTTATTTTTTTCATTATTTAGGATTTTTTTTTTTTTTTTTACACACTTGCAAAATTTTTTTTTTACTTTGTCCCAGGGGGGACAATACAGATCGGTGATCTGCCAGTTTGCACAGCACTCTGACAGATCACCGATCTGTCAAACAGCGCTGCAGCGTTACCAAGTGCCTGCTCTGAGCAGGCACTTGGTAAGCCACCTCCCTCCCTGCAGGACCCGGATCCGCGGCCATCTTGGATCCGGGACTTGCTGCAGGGAGGAGGTAAGAGACCCCCGGAGCAACGTGATCACATCGCGTTGCTGCGGGGGTCTCAGGGAAGCACGCAGGGAGCCCCCTCCCTGCGCGATGCTTCCCTGCACCGCCGGCACATCGCGATCATGTTTGATCGCGGTGTGCCGGAGGTTAATGTGCCGGGGGCGGTCCGTGACCACTCCTGGCACATAGTGCCGGATGTCAGCTGCGATAAGCAGCTGACACCCGGCCGCGATCGGCCGCGCTCCCCCCGGGAGCGCGGCCGATCGCCTATGACGTACTATTCCGTCCTTGGGAAGTAAAGCCCACCCCACATGGACGGAATAGTACGTCTAATGGCAGAAAGGGGTTAAAGAATAAAATACAATGAATACTCAGTATTCTCTTATCCCCTTAGTGACCATGCTAATTTTAACCTTAATGACCAAGCCACTTTTTATAATTGTGACTAGGGTTGAGTGACTTTTACTTTTTTAGGGTCGAGTCGGGTTTCGCGAAACCCGACTATCTCTAAAGTCGAGTCGAGTGAAATCGGCCGATTATGGCGAAAAGTCGGGAATCGACCGAAACACGAAACCCAATGCAAAGTCAATGGGAATTTTTTTTTTTTAATTTTTTTTCTCTCTCCCCCCTCCGTCCCTGAACAGAAAAGCTGGTGTTACACTTTGCAAATTGCTACAGCGTACAAGCGACAAGATGATGATAGGCGTCCACGCCCCTAAGACCTATGTCATCACTCTGCCCACGCTCCTTCATTGGCTGAAAAAATGGCGCCAAGCGCGTCATACGAAACGCGATTTTGGCGAGAAAGTCGCGTACCGCATGGCCGACCCCACACAGGGATCGGGTCGGGTTTCATGAAACCCGACTTTGCCAAAAGTCGGCGACTTTTGAAAATGAACAATCCGTTTCGCTCAACCCTAATTCTGACCACTGTCACTCTTTGAGGTTATAGCTCTGTAACGCTTCAACGAATTCCACTGATTCTGAGAATGTTTATTTTATGACATATTGTACTTCATATTAGTGGTAAAATTTCTTTGATATGACTTGTTTTTCTTTATGAAAAAAAAGGAAATTTGGCAACAATTTTGAACAGTTATCAATTTAACTTTTAACCTCTTTACCCCCCAGGGTGGTTTGCACGTTAATGACCGGGCCAATTTTTACAATTCTGACCACTGTCCCTTTATGAGGTTATAACTCTGGAACGCTTCAACGAATCTTGGTGATTCTAACATTGTTTTCTTGTGACATATTGTACTTCATGATAGTCATAAAATTTCTTTGATGTTACCTGCGTTTATTTGTGAAAAAAAAACAGAAATTTGGCAAAAATTTTGAAAATTTTGCAATTTTCCAAATTTGAATTTTTATACAATTAAATCACAGAGATATGTCACAAAAATACTTAATAAGTAACATTTCCCACATGTCTACTTTACATCAGCACAATTTTGGAACCAAAATTTTTTTGGGTTAGGGAGTTATAAGGGTTAAAAGTTGATCAGCAATTTCTCATTTTTACAACACCATTTTTTTAGGGACCACATCTCATTTGAAGTCATTTTGAGGGGTCTATATGATAGAAAATAATCAAGTGTGACACCATTCTAAAAACTGCACCCTTCAAGGTGCTCAACACCACATTCAAGAAGTTTATTAACCCTTCAGGTGTTTCACAGAAATTTTTGGAATGTTTAAATAAAAATGAACATTTAACTTTTTTCCACAAAAAATTTACTTCAGCTCCGATTTGTTTTATTTTACCAAGGGTAAGAGGAGAAAATGGACCCCAAAAGTTGTTGAACAATTTGTCCTGAGTACGCCGATACCCCATATGTGGGGGTAAGCCATTGTTTGGGTGCATGGCAGAGCTTGGAAGCAAAGGAGCGCCATTTGACTTTTCAATGCAAAATTGACTGGAATTGAGATGGGACACCATGTTGCGTTTGGAGAGCCCCTGATGTGTCTAAACAGTAGAAACCCCCCACAAGTGACTCCATTTTGGAAAGTAGACCCCCTAAGGAACTTATCTAGATATGTGGTGAGCACATTGACCCATTTAATGATTCACAGAAGTTTATAATGCAGAGTCTTAAAAATAAAAAAAAAATATTTTTTAACAAAACTTATCTTTTCACCCCCAATTTTTTATTTTCCCATGGGTAAGAGAAGAAATTGGACCCCAAAAGTTGTTGTGAGAGCTTTGAACCCCCAAGTGTTTCACTACAGTTTATAACGCAGAGCCGTGAAAATAAAAATTATTTTTTTTCCAGTTAAAAAATTTTGTATTTTCCCAAGGGTAACAGGAGAAATTGGACCTCAAAAGTTGTTGTCCAATTTGTCCTGAGTTCGCTCATACCCTATATGTGGGGGGAACCACTGTTTGGGCGCATGGGAGAGCTTGGAAGGGAAGGAGCGCCATTTGGAATGCAGACTTAGATGGAATGGTCTGCAGCCGTCACATTGCGTTTGCAGAGCCCCTAATGTACCTAAACAGGAGAAACCCCCCACAAGTGACCCCATATTGGAAACTAGACCCCCCAGTGAACTTATCTAGATGTGTTGTGAGAACTTTGAGAACCCAAGTGTTTCACTACAGTTTATAACGCAGAGCCGTGAAAATAAAAATTCTTTTTTTTTCCACAAAAATTATATTTTAGCCCCCAGTTTTGTATTTTTCCAAGGGTAACAGTTTAAATTGGACACCAAAGGTTGTTTTAAAATAGAAACTCCGGCACACAATAAAAATGCGTATATTTAATTGTTCATCAATTTTATTCCAAAGGAAAAAAGGTTGGTGGGTTCCACATGCAAAAGAAACTTTAAACAGCTTATATGTAGTCTCAACGTTTCGGCATATAATTGTAAAGCCTTTTTCAAGAGATCGCTGTCTGTAACATAGATAAGCAAATATATAGTTGAAACACAACTTGAAATGGCATACCCTTTACACATCCTCGCTCAGGGAAGAGATTTTCAATTAAAGGTCACTTCACATGTAACACTACGTTCGTTGTGTACTTAATTAAATGTCCGTGCGGTCTCGGATATGTTGGTGAAACTACCCAACATATCCGAGACCGCATCTCACAACATAAACCAACTATTAGATGTTGTAAAACTCTACTTCCAGTTCCGGCTCATTTCATACAGAATAACCATACGGTGGCCCAACTGAGATATCAAGTGATAGAACATGTGCCACTAGCCAGAAGAGGGGGAGATAGGATCAAGAAGTTGAAAGAGCGGGAATCCTTTTGGATCCACACGCTCCAAACCCTTACTCCTTTAGGACTTAATAGGGAGTATGAGGTGTCATATTAGGTTTTTCTTTCCCTTATGATGTCTCTTATATAATATCTCAGATATACTATAATATCTCATATATGATATAACCCGTGTATGATATAGGATAAAACTGGTTGTATTGTAATAATAAATGGTTTAATGTTGTAACATAAAAAAATGTAATAATGTTATTATACTGTTACAGTACTTGATCTAGTGGTTCCCTGTTTCTATGTACTCAGGAACCCATCAGTAGTATGGACTAAGGGTTCCTTTTTCAAGCTTTAGCGAATATTTCCAGTCTTTATAGGATTTTTTCCTTAAATATGAGAATTTTTCATATGTCATCATCACCATAACAGTGATAACGATCTATTGTCTTTCCATTTTTTCTTTCTTTGTTTCCCTTTTTTATAGTATTTTTTATAGTATTCTTTCTTTTTCTCTTGGCATATGGTTCGTGTGTTTTCATGTCATGTTGTGTCATTAATCTATGCAGCGAGATTACCTGCATTTCACACATTTTTTTCTTTTTCTTTCAGCACACGGGCGGCAACTAAGATCAGGATGCTATCACACGGCGCATGCGTGATTCTTCGGGCATTCGGCTCCCTTCGGTATCTTTCGGCTCTTTCAGAGCCTCGCCGCACTCAGCGTCATGCATTGAGCTCACACACCTGTTTTAATTTACCGGGTCTATAAAAACCAGCAGTATACCTCACACTCTCACCTCCACATTGAGCGGTCACAGACTCCTCCCGGACCTCCACACCGGACTCATAAGCGGCGTCTTTCTGCTAAGGTAATATCCCTTTACAGGCTCCCCTACTGTCTCAGTGGGAGTTGATGTATCGTGTTACTTTTTCTAAGTTCCCTTTTTTTGTTTTTACAGTGGGAGTTCCACCCTTGCTTTATATACTTATAAGTAAGAACTTTTTTTATTTACCTAAAACACAATAGTGGTGTCCATATAGATTTATTAGGAGGTGCTGGTAATACATATAGTTTCTTTTTACTACCTCCCCTTGAGTATACAGTGGGGCAAAAAAGTATTTAGTCAGTCAGCAATAGTGCAAGTTCCACCACTTAAAAAGATGAGAGGCGTCTGTAATTTACATCATAGGTAGACCTCAACTATGGGAGGCAAACTGAGAAAAAAAAATCCAGAAAATCACATTGTCTGTTTTTTTTATCATTTTTTTTGCATATTATGGTGGAAAATAAGTATTTGGTCAGAAACAAACAATGAAGATTTCTGGCTCTCACAGACCTGTAACTTTTTCTTTAAGAGTCTCCTCTTTCCTCCACTCATTACCTGTGATAATGGCACCTGTTTAAACTTGTTATCAGTATAAAAAGACACCTGTGCACACCCTCAAACAGTCTGACTCCAAACTCCACTATGGTGAAGACCAAAGAGCTGGCAAAGGACACCAGAAACAAAATTGTAGCCCTGCACAAGCTGGGAAGACTGAATCTGCAATAGCCAACCAGCTTGGAGTGAAGAAATCAACAGTGGGAGCAATAATTAGAAAATGGAAGACATACAAGACCACTGATAATCTCCCTCGATCTGGGGCTCCACGCAAAATCCCACTGGATCCCGTGGGGTCAGAATGATCACAAGAACGGTGAGCAAAAATCCCAGAACCACGCGGGGGGACCTAGTGAATGAACTGCAGAGAGCTGGGACCAATGTAACAAGGCCTACCATAAGTAACACACTACACCACCATGGACTCAGATCCTGCAGTGCCAGACGTGTCCCACTGCTTAAGCCAGTACATGTCCGGGCCCATCTGAAGTTTGCTAGAGAGCATTTGGATGATCCAGAGGAGTTTTGGGAGAATGTCCTATGGTCTGATGAAACCAAACTGGAACTGTTTGGTAGAAACACAACTTGTCGTGTTTGGAGGAAAAAGAATACTGAGTTGCATCCATCAAACACCATACCTACTGTAAAGCATGGTGGTGGAAACATCATGCTTTGGGGCTGTTTCTCTGCAAAGGGGCCAGGACGACTGATCCGGGTACATGAAAGAATGAATGGGGCCATGTATCGTGAGATTTTGAGTGCAAACCTCCTTCCATCAGCAAGGGCATTGAAGATGAAACGTGGCTGGGTCTTTCAACATGACAATGATCCAAAGCACACACCGCCAGGGCAATGAAGGAGTGGCTTCGTAAGAAGCATTTCAAGGTCTTGGAGTGGCCTAGCCAGTCTCCAGATCTCGACCCTATAGAAAACCTTTGGAAGGAGTTAAAAGTCCGTGTTGCCAAGCGAAAAGCCAAAAACATCACCGCTCTAGAGGAGATCTGCATGGAGGAATGGGCCAACATACCAACAACAGTGTGTGGCAACCTTGTGAAGACTTACAGAAAACGTTTGACCTCTGTCATTGCCAACAAAGGATATATTACAAAGTATTGAGATGAAATTTTGTTTCTGACCAAATACTTATTTTCCACCATAATATGCAAATAAAATGTTAAAAAAACAGACAATGTGATTTTCTGGATTTTTTTTTCTCAGTTTGTCTCCCATAGTTGAGGTCTACCTATGATGTAAATTACAGACGCCTCTCATCTTTTTAAGTGGTGGAACTTGCACTATTGCTGACTGACTAAAAACTTTTTTGCCCCACTGTATATGTGTCAGTGCATCAGTTTACCATGGGGTGCCGTTGCTCTATATTATTCCACATCATATGACGCTAAATTATTTTTTCCATTTTTTATTTTTTTCACAGAGATAAAGGGATTTTTTCCTTTTATACTGCTCTTTAAAGGCTATTTTCTCTTCAATATTTTCATCAGGTCCAATTTTTTCTTCGCTACTTTTCCTTTGCAATTGTTTCTTTGCAATTTTTTCTTTGAATTATTATTTTTTTTTTTTTTCTCTTTGCAATTTTTGATGTTTTTCACTTGTTTTATGGGAGAAATTCATGCTACCTATTGTTTTTTCATTATTATTATTTTTTCTTTTCCCTTTAGTTTTACCATTTCTAATCTATGTCATAGACAACAATATATTATTTAGTTAAAATGAATTTGTATATGTTGGTGGCTACAGATTGCGCTCATAATTATACGGAGCTATGCATATTTTATGTATAATTCTTTTCATTGTTATGTTGTTGATGTTATGCCATTTCAAGTTGTGTTTCAACTATATATTTGCTTATGTATGTTACAGACAGCGATCTCTTGAAAAAGGCTTTACAATTATATGCCGAAACGTTGAGACTACATATAAGCTGTTTAAAGTTTCTTTTGCATGTGGAACCCACCAACCTTTTTTCCTTTGGAATAAAATTGATGAACAATTAAATATACGCATTTTTATTGTGTGCCGGAGTTTCTATTTTAAGATAATAGTTGATTTTTTTCTCCTGGCACCTCTACAGTACAGTCGAGCACCCTCTTATTCATATATCGTCCAAAGGTTGTTGTCCTATTTGTCCTGAGTACGCTGATACCCAATATGTGAGGGGGAACCACTGTTTGGGCGCATGTCAGAGCTTGGAAGGGAAGGAGCGCCATTTGGAATGCAGACTTAGATGGATTGGTCTGCAGGCGTCACGTTGCATTTGCAGAGCCCCTTATGTAACTAAACAGTAGAAACCCCCCACAAGTGACCCCATATTGGAAACTAGACCTCCCAAGGATCTTATCTAGATGTGTTGTGAGACCTTTGAACCCCCAAGAGTTTCACTACAGTTTATAACGCATAGCCGTGAAAATAAAAAATCTTTTTTTTTCCACAAAAATTATTTTTTAGCCCCAGTTTTGTATTTTCCCATGGGTAACAGGAGAAATTGGACCCCAAAAGTTGTTGTCCAATGTGTCCTGAGTACGCTGATACCCCATATGTTGGGGTAAACCCCTGTTTGGGAAGGAGAGCTGTTTTACTTTTTCAACGCAGAATTGGCTGGAATTGAGATCGGATGTCATGTCGTGTTTGGAAAGCCCCTGATGTGCCTAAACAGTGGAAACCCCCCAATTATAACTGAAACCCTAATCCAAAACACACCCCTAACCCTAATTTCAATGGTAACCCTAACCACAAACCTAACCCTAATCCCAACCCTATTCCAACCGTAAATGTAATCTAAACCCTAACCCTAACTTTAGCCCCAACCCTAACCCTAACTTTAGCCCCAACCCTAACCCTAACTTTAGCCCCAACCCTAACTGTAGCCCTAACCCTAGCCCCAACCCAAGCCCTAGCCCTAACCCTAGCCCTAGCCCTAACCCTAGCCCTAAGCCTAACCCTAGCCCTAACCCTAACCCTAGCCCTAACCCTAATGGGAAAATGGAAATAAATTCATTTTTTAAATTTTTCCCTAACTAAGGGGGTGATGAAGGGGGGTTTGATTTACTATTTATAGCGTGTTTTTTAGCGGATTTTTATAATTGGCAGCCGTCACACACTAAATGACGCTTTTTATTGCAAAAAATATTTTTTGCGTTACCACATTTTGAGAGCTATAATTTTTCCATATTATGGTCCACAGAGTCATGTGAGGTCTTGTTTTTTGCAAGACGAGTTGAGTATGGATGCTCCATACTGTATAATGGCCACACAGTGCTCCATACTGTATAATAGCCCCACATGATGCTCCATACTGTATAATGGTCACACATGATGCTCCATACTGTATAATGGCCACACTCACATGATGCTACATACTGTATAATGGCAACACATGATGGTCCATACTGTATAATGGCCACACATGATGCTGCATACTGTATGTTGGCCCCACATGATACCACATACTGTATAATGGCCACACATGATACTGCGTACAGTATAATGGCCACACATAGTTACTCCTACACACGTGGCTCTGCTTCGTACACCTTGCATACACGGCTCCGCTCCATACACCTCATATACACACAGCTCTGCTCCGTACACCTCATACACACATGGCTCTGCTCCGTACACCTCATACACACACACGGCTCCACTCCGTACACCTCATACACACAGACGGCTCTGCTTCGTACACTTCATACACAAACGGCTCCACTCTGTACACCTCATACACACACGGCTCCACTCTGTACACCTCGTACACACACACACACTTCTCTGCTACATCCACACTGTAAACAACTCCTGACGCCACACATAAGCTTACCGTCTGGCACCATGACAGCACAGCAGAGTCCTGCAATACACAGGGCGGCACGGTGGCGCAGTGGATACCACTGCAGCCTTGCAGCGCTTGAGTCCTGGGTTCAAACCCCACCAAGGACAACATCTGCAAAGAGTTTGTATGCTCTCTCTGTGTTTGCGTGGGTTTCCTCCGGGTTCTCCTGTTTCCTCCCACATTCCAAGGACATACTGATAGGGAATTTAGATTGCGAGACCCAATGGGAACAGCGATGATAAGGTGTGCAAACTGTAAAGCACTGCGGAATATGTTAACGCTATATAAAAATAAAGATTATTTTATTTTATTTGTTTTTATAAACGGAGACCCCCTGATCATGTGACTCCTGACTCCTCCCCTCATGTGACCTCATCACAGGTCCTGAGCAAGCTTCAGTGACTCACTGTGACTGAGAGTCCCTCCCCCTCCCTCCTCTCTTCCTGGTCCAGCGTCTGTTACCCATCACCTCTCCGCAGACCGCAGCAGTGACAACCTGCTGGACAGCAGCATAATATATGCTAGCATGTGATGCTTCACCTGTTAGGGTATGAGTCCATGGGCCGTTTTACATCCGGACTAGCTGCGGAAAGAACGCTGCATGGAGCCGCAGGGTTCAATCTGCAGCGTCCAGATGTTACAGCATAGTGGAGGGGATTTTATGAAATCCCGTCTCCACTATGTGTGGTAACACGCATCCGGCGGCCCTGCGATTCCGGATATATGGCGCTTCTTTTTAGATGCTGAACTGCCGCAAGGTAAATCACAGGGTCCTATGTGTGGGGTGCGATGATTCCGGATGTGTGCAATGAACACCATCTCCAGAAGGGGGCAGGGCTTTGGGCAGAGCGAGTTTTCCGCTCCGTCCAAAGCGCCGGCCATCCTGAAGGTGGACACATACCTTTAGCAGTAATACTACCGCCGGCTGTTATTCACATTCATTGCTTTGTATGCCTGTTGGGGGCCCCCTCCCGCTCTGGGCCCCTGTGCAGTTGCACAAGTTGAACAGGCGGTATGTCCACCAATGATAAGGCAGCCCCCATAGGCAGATCCTGAAGTATAAGGCAGCCCCTCTATAGGCAGATCCTGAAGTATAAGGCAGCCCCCTATAGGTAGATCCTGAAGTATAAGGCAGCCCCTCTATAGTCAGATCCTGTAATATAAGGCAGCCCCCCATAGGCAGATCCTGAAGTATAAGGCAGCCCCCTATAGGCAGATCCTGAAGAATAAGGCAGCCCCCCTAGAGGCAGATCCTGAAGTATAAGGCTGCACCCCTATAGGCAGATCCTGAAGTATAAGCCAGCCCCCCTATAGGCAGATCCTGAAGTATAAGGCAGCACCCTATAGGCAGATCCTGAAGTATAAGGCAGCCCCCCATAGGCAGATCCTGAAGTATAAAGCAGCACCCCTATAGGCAGATCCTAAAGTATAAGGCAGCCCCTCTATAGGCAGATCCTGAAGTATAAGGCAGCCCCCCTATAGGCAGATCCTGAAGTATAAGGCAGCCCCCTATAGGCAGATCCTGAAGTATAAGGCAGCCCCCATAGGCAGATCCTGAAGTATAAGGCAGCCCCCCTATAGGCAGATCCTGAAGTATAAGGCAGCCCCCCTATAGGCAGATCCTGAAGTATAAGGCAGCCCCCATAGGCAGATCCTGAAGTATAAGGCAGCCCCCATAGGCAGATCCTGAAGTATAAGGCAGCCCCCCTATAGGCAGATCCTGAAGTATAAGGCAGCCCCCATAGGCAGATCCTGAAGTATAAGGCAGCCCCCATAGGCAGATCCTGAAGTATAAGGCAGCCCCCATAGGCAGATCCTGAAGTATAAGGCAGCCCCCCTATAGGCAGATCCTGAAGTATAAGGCAGCCCCTCTATAGGTAGATCCTGAAGTATAAGGCAGCACCCCTATAGGCAGATCCTGAAGTATAAGGCAGCCCCCTATAGACAGATCCTGAAATATAAGGCAGCCCCTCTATAGTCAGATCCTGAAGTATAAGCCAGCCCCCTTATAGGCAGATCCTGAAGTATAAGGCAGCACCCTATAGGCAGATCCTGAAGTATAAAGCAACACCCCTATAGGTATATCCTGAAGTATAAGGCAGCACCCTATAGGCAGATCCTGAAGTATAAGGCAGCCCCCTATAGGCAGATCCTGAAGTATAAGGCAGCCCCCTATAGGCAGATCCTGAAGTATAAGGAAGCCCCCCTATAGGCAGATCCTGAAGTATAAGGCAGCTCCCTATAGGCAGATCCTGACGTATAAGGCAGCCCCCCTATAGGCAGATCCTGAAGTATAAGGCAGCCCCCCTATAGGCAGATCCTGAAGTATAAGGTAGCACCCCTATAGGCAGATCCTGAAGTATAACGCAACCCTCTGATAGGCAGATCCTGAAGTATAAGGCAGCCACCCATAGGCAGATCCTGAAGTTTAAGGCAGCCCCCTATTGGCAGATCCTGAAGTATAAGGCAGCCCCTCTATAGGCAGATCCTGAAGTATAAGGCAGCCACCCATAGGCAGATCCTGAAGTTTAAGGCAGCCCCCTATTGGCAGATCCTGAAGAATAAGGCAGCATCCCTATAGGCAGATTCTGAAGTATAAGACAGCCCCCCTATAGGCAGATCCTGAAGTATAAGGCAGCCTCCTATAGGCAGATCCTGAATTATAAGGCAGCCTCCATATAGGCAGATCCTGAAGTATAAGGCAGCCCCCTATAGGCAGATCCTGAAGTATAAGGCAGCACCCCTATAGGTAGATCCTGAAGTATAATTTAGCCCCCTATAGACAGATCCTGAAGTATAAGGCAGCCCCCCTATAGGCAGATCCTGAAGTATAAGGCAGCCCCCCATAGGCATATCCTGAAGTATAAGGCAGCTCCCTATAGGCAGATCCTATCTGCTTATAGGCATATGCTGTGTGCATCAATACAGTTACAGTAGCGTAGCTTCGGGTGGGCCCCCTCTGAGCACCGGGCCTAGGGCGATAGCCCCCTCTGCCACCCCGGTAGCTATGCTACTGCCCTAATCCCAACCTTAACCCTAACCACAACCCTAACCCCAACACCACCCTAATCCCAACACCACAACCGTAACCCCAGCACAACCCTAACCCCACACAACCCTAGCCCCAACACTAACCCTAGCCCAACTTTAACCCTAGCTCTAACCTCAACCCTAATCATAACTCTAACCCCAACCCTAACCCTAGCTCAAACCCCAACCATAACCCTAGCCTCAGCCCTAGCTCTAACCCCAGCCCTAACCCTAGCCCCAACCTTAACCCTGGCTCTAACTCCAACCCTAACCCTAGCCCCAACCCTAACCCTAGCTCTAACTCCCAACCCTAACCCTATTTTATTATTTTCACCTAAGGGGGTGACAAAGGGGGTTTTATTTGCTATTTTTTATTTGGATTACTGTGATAGGGTCTATCACAGTGGTGAAAATGAACTAATAGGAAAAATCTCCTATTGTTGCCGGGTACCGGCCGGCAGATCTCAGCAGGCGCACTGCGCATGCGCCCACCATTTTCTCCCAGGAAGAAGACGCAGAGGGCTGGGGAATGGAGCAGGAGGGTCTGGTGATTTTGGAGGTACTGGGGGGCTCGGGGGACCCCATTTCTCTCTCCTCTGATATGCTAGATCATATCAGAGGAGAGAGATTTTAACCCCTTAACGACAGATGTATTTTTGGCTTTGCATTTTCATTTTTTGCTCCCCTTCTTCCCAGAACCATAACTTTTTTATTCTTTGGTCAAAATGGCCATGCAAGGGCTTGTTTTTTTATGGGATGAGTTGTACTTTTGCACAATACTATCGATTTTATCATGTCATGTACTCAAAAAAGGGAAAAATTTCCAAGTGCGGTGAAATTGCAAAAACGTACAATCCTACAGCTGGTTTTTGTTTTTTTATTTACCATGTTCACTAAATGCTAAAATTGACCTTCAATAATGATTCTCCAGGTCATTATACCAAACATATATAGGTTGTGAAAAAAATGTCAAAGTTTGTTAAAAAACATTGTGCTATTTCCATCACCCGTAACGTCTTCATTTTTCGTGATCTCAGGTTGGGTGAGGGCTTATTTTTTGCATGCTGAGCCGCCATGTTTATTGATACCATTTTGGTGCGGATATGATCTTTTGATCGCCTGTTATTGCATTTTAGTGCAATGTTGTGGCGACCAAAAAAAGTAATTCTGGCGTTTTGTCTTTTTTCTCGTTACGCCGTTTAGCGATTGGTTTAATTCTTTTTTATATTGATACATTGGGCAATTCTGAATGCAACAATACCAAATATGTGTATGTTTGATTTTATTTATTATTGTTTTATTTTGAATCGGGTAAAAGGGGGGTGATTTGAACTTTTATATTTTTTATTTTTTTAATATTTTTTAAAACTTTTTTACTTTAGGCATGCTTCAAGGGACTCTTGTGCAGGCATGTACTACGGAGGACAGAGAATGAACTTCAATCCAATATTGCAGCCAGCATGCAGCCAGCGGGTAAGGAAAGGGTGAATCAAACACCCGAAAACCCCGCCTCTATGGCTGAAAATTGTTCTCTCCAAATTCAGGTGACAGAGTCCCTTTCAATAGTCTCCATGGGAGACTAATCAGATTGGCTCTGCTACATAGAGGCAATGATCAGATGACCTGTATGTAGCAGAATTGCTGACTTGCTATGAGCGCTGACCCACATCAAAGGGAGAGAGTCCGACATCGGCATACTATTGAGCCTGATGATGGAAAGGGGTTAATGGGAAATCAGAGGGTTTTTTTTGTGATCGCCGTTATTCATGTCTGTTGAGTAGGATCTGGAGAAAGTGTAGGAGGACACAGGTAAATTCCACCTGGTGAGAGCATAACAGGATCCAAAATGGAATGAAAGAAACATATTTAAGGAACACTCTCCATACAACAATGATGAACAATAAAGAACCTATGGGAGCATAAATCCCTAATTGATAAGTCAGATGAGCGTATATATTTTAAAAAGCAAAAAATAATAAATAAGATCTCAACCCAGTTCGTACAAAAGTGCAAAAAGAACTTTATTTATCACAAATATTTCAGGGCAAGAAAATCATTTAAAGATTAGTGTACAAATAAATTACATCACACATATAATGAAAATAACACACCGTTTTAAAATCAGAGAATAACGATGCAATGCAACCATGGTGCAACCACACAGGCAAAAAGTAAATAGAGCAGGGATCAATAACATCTGATGACATGACAACAGTACTCAATGCCCTGAACTATAGACATATGGGAGTTAGGAGGAGCCAAGCGGGATATACTAATAAGTGTGAACTGCGATCAATGTAAGATTTCTTTTATAAATATAACATGTGGATCAACCCCAGTACTATGTTTCATCATAAACAGAGACTCATACATCGTATATCCCCAAAAGGCTGCGTGTCAAAAGGTCAGATAAAACTGACATAAATATAAATCAAAAACCTCTTACCCATGTCTCAAGATATGGATGCCTGTGTGTCGCGTCGAGGCCCCGACGCACGTTTCGCTACCGCTTCCTTGGGGGGTGGGGGGGATCTTACATTGATCGCAGTTCACACTTATTAGTATATCCCGCTTGGCTCCTCCTAACTCCCATATGTCTATAGTTCAGGGCATTGAGTACGGTTGTCAGGTCATCAGATGTTATTGATCCCTGTTCTATTTACTTTTTGCCTGTGTGGTCGCACCATGGTTGCATCGTCATTCTCCGGTTTTAAAACGGTGTGTTATTTTCATTATATGTGTAATGTAATTTATTTGTACACTAATCTTTAAATGATTTTCTTGCCCTGATATATTTGTGATAAAGTTCTTTTTGCACTTTTGTACAAACTGGGTTGAGATCTTATTTATTATTTTTTGCTATTTAAAATATATACGCTCATCTGACTTATCAATTAGGGATTTAAGCTCCCATAGGTTCTTTATTGCTCAAAATTCCACCTGGTGGTAGAATATAATGTACACTGACAAGCAAAAGAGTAACAATATTTTGAACTTTTGACTTTCAGCCTCCAAATCTCACCATCTACTACTGCTTCGAACGTGAGACTAGCTACATTTTATAGACAATAATTTTGGCTATCTCATACATGAATTGGACTTGAAACTAATTAGCATATAATTAGTTATGCAGATTCTTGTCATGTTGCTGAATTGTTAATGTTTTACTGCTGGTGGTGTAAAAATCTATTTCTTTGTGTATACTACAAATTGCAACCTGTTCTCATATTCTCTAATAGCTCAGTATATTATTACCGTATTTTTGGACTATAAGACGCACTGGACCATAAGATGCACCTAGGATTTAGAGGAGGAAATTAGGAAAAAAAATTTGAAGCCAAAAAATTTCAATTCTGTACTGTAATATCCTCTATCCTGGTATATATGGTCCCCTCATTCCCATTCTGATACACATGGCCTGTCATCCCTATCCTGGTATGCATGGCCCCCTCATCCCTTGTTAGGACTGGCAGAATGTACCAAATATAACTAAGAGGCGATATAAGATGCGTTCGTAGTCCGGGGTCCACTGTGCAAAGAAGACACCTGCTGCTCGGTAATGGCGGACTATATGGTGGTATTAAGAGAAGACACACACGGGTTAGCTTCATTGGTATGAAGGAAACGAACCCTGTTGCATCACAGGGCCGCGATACCGCACAGAGAGTGCAAGAAAGGAGTCACAGAACTCTGCCCCAAGACTCATTGTCAGAGTTCCTCGAGACCTCTTGCACTCAACACCGCTACAGTGGTGTCAGGAGTAAACTAAACCTAAAATAGATTTAGCGCACTAGGTGCGAGCAGCGCCGCTCTGGCAAACACCACTAACCGCCCTAACTAGGGACAGGTAAGCACACTGGTTGCGCACAGTGCCACACTGGTTAACGCTGCTGTTAGATGCTATAGATTGTGCCTGGTGCTGGATGGCACTAACTGGTGCTAGACAGCTCCAACATTCACGAGCATTCATCAACACTAGGGATGGGAATGATTCAGAGCTTTCACCAAAACAGGCATACATACATCCACACACACACACACAATAACTGATTTATACTAGAGCATGGCCATGTGGTCATGCAAACCTTTTATAGCTGTAGCTCTTCAGGACCTTCCTAGTGATCCAATAGGAGCCGCTACAGAACCTTAGCATGTGACCCCTGACCTCTAATGAGAGGTCGACCCGTGGACATGCTCAGTAGGGGAAAAGCAGGACATAGTCCCTGGAACATCTGCTCGACACTGATCAGTGCTGGCTACAAGGGCTGAGCCTGGAAAGGCAGCAGTAGCCAAGTGCACAGTATCAGCTTGAGCCAGATGCTGGGATCGACGTCTCTGCTGAGCAGGTTCTGCTGCAGCTGGAGAATGGGAGACCGCAGCGGACATGGTTCGAGATTCCCCCTGTGCAATGGTGGGAACTTGACACCTAACATCCCTATCCTGGTGTGCATGGCCACATCCTGTTCCTGGTATGATTGGTCTCATCCTTTTTCTTTTATAATTGGCACCATCCCAGTTCTGGTATGCACAACCCCATCCCAGTCTTGGTATGATTGGCCCCATCATGGTTCTGGTTCGATTGGTCCCATCCTTATTCTGGTAAAATTGTACCAACTCATTACTGGTATGATTGGTCTCATCCTTTTTCTTTTATAATTGGCCCCATCCTGTTCCTGGTATGCATGGCCCTGTGAAGAGCAGAACAAAAATGATTACCTCAATGAACAAAAAAAAAAAAAAAAAAAGAATTTGTGATAAATATAGACCTGTCCATTCAAGGACATTTTAGCTATAGTATGAAATCCTGTTTTTCTTGTCTGTGGAATTGCCTTTGTACTGTTTGTTGTGAAACTGCCGCCCACGAAACTGTTTTCTTTTCTTTTCTTTCTTTCCTGTTTTGTCTCTTTGTTTAAACATGCAAAACTTGTATAACCACTAAACCTACTGAAACAGCTATATAAAGAAGGGATAGCACCATGAAGGCAGGCGTGCTTCAGAGACTTCCCAGTGATACACTATACAAGACGTGTCTTGTGTATTATTTCTGGTGATCCCCCACTTCCAAAGGCTGCTCCGACTGAGTGTGATCCCGACATTTCCTGGCACCTGAACAGGGACCCGAGGTCTGTGTATTCCTTCAAGAACACCGGCAGAATACGAACGAAAAGAGAATCTGGGATAATGGACGGCAGATGAACAAAAACCTGGCCAGGTAAGAGACACTGTTAGATCTCTTATATCTGCCCTGCACTGTCCGTAAGATTTTCTGTGTCCTGTTCTTTAGCGGGTAGTTCTAGTAGAGGAGGATACCTATAGCTCGGGTTCTTGAACTATTTAGGAATTGATCACCTCACGGAGTACGGCATTGAATGAGAGTGAATGTGAATAGAAGGTGTGTGGAAGTTGGGAATAGCCCTATAAGCCGCCCAGGGGGTTGAAACAGAAGAAGTGACTGTCCCACTGGGCAACGTGGTTGCGTCCTTTCGGGGAGACCTCCGCGCCTATGTTCAATCTCTGATCCTGTCTTTGACAAAAACCTGGTGACGGATAAGTGTATGATAGTATGAGCCCAGGACAGATAAATTAGCCTGGGACAAGAATACGTTGTATGTGATAGTATAAGCCCAGGACAGATAAATTAGCCTGGGACAAGATACGTTGTATGTTCTTTTTCTTTTTCTGTCTGGTTGCATTTGTGTTGTTTGCTATAGGTGTAGGAATCAGGATTTTCTTACATCAACACAGTTTAAACATCCTAGCTCCTTAGGAAGAAGGTAACGAGGTATTCTCATACCCAAACGCCACCTAGGGCAAGAAAAAGACATCCTAGCTCCTTAGGAAGAAGGTAATGAGGTATTCTCATACCCAAACGCCACCTAGGGCAAGAAAGCTCAGGATAAGAAAATGGGGAATAAGCAAACAAAGTCGGAACCAGAAGAATTAGATATC